>NC_042512.1:16928116-17650189 GCF_900963305.1 Echeneis naucrates | reverse complement strand
GAGAGAGAGAGAGAGACACACAGACAGAGAGAGAGAGAGAGAGAAGAGAGAGAGAGAGACAGAGAGAGAGAGAGAGAGACAGAGAGACAGAGAGACAGAGAGAGAGAGAGAGACAGAGAAGAGAGAGAGAGAGAGAGAGAGAGACTTTGGAGTTCTCGCTGTCTTGGGTCAAATCTCATCTTTAAAAAAAGAGCAACAAGTCAAATGTGAAAGTCCATGTGGAGGATTTTATAAAACAGTTGAGTGACTCTGATGTTTCATTCCTAACAGATAGTTATTTCTCATTTCAAACTATATATCTACAATAACATATTGCAGCTTGCAAAGATAAACTGCAGTCAATAACTTTGTGTACAGCTGGGTGACCTGTAACTTCCACCCTTAGACCAGATAAACCAGATAAAAGTATGAAGTAGCTAAATTGTTAAGGACAGCTACCTGTAAGCTGATGTAAAAATCACCAAATAAAAATATTAATATTAATAACAGCAGTGTGGTTTTGAATAGAAAAACTTTATTACTGATACACCATTCAAATAAAACTCTGAACTATCCATTCACACACTGTCCAAAAACAGACACTCCACATTGGTAAACAGTGGCACAAAAATATAAAGACAGAGAAAAGTAAGGCAAGTTCTTTACAAAAAACTGTGATCCGTAGATAAATGACAGACAAATTAAAAAGGCACAAGGTATATATATATATATATATATATATATGTATATATATATATGTGTGTGTGTATATATTTATATATAAAAAGACCATGCAGGCACATTAGGATGGAATGGGGTTGGTCTCAATAGAACTGGCTGAAGTGACTCCCTGTTCTCCTGGACTGCTTTTGTGTTGATACTGAAATCACAAGGATGTTTTGTGGCACTGAGGGCCTCAGTGATACAAAAGACAAAATGTTGGCTGAGGTAAACTGTTAGAACGGACCGAAACGCCTTTCCTATTGCTTAAAAGAGGAATCCCTTGTGATGATTCAGCGTTTTAAAATCCCTTTAATAAACCACCAGTCTTTGGTAAAATAAAGCAGAGTGAAATCATTGGCCTGCAGAGGGAAGTAATGTGTGAAGGAAGTGGAGTGCCAGCATCTGACCACCAGGGGGGAGCAGAGTGCCGTCAAACTAAATGTGATCCCATCAGAGCAGGAAATGTCAGTGACAGATGTGAACCACACAGAAAGCCAGAGAGTAAGAAGACTTTGCTCATCATAGCTCGCCCAAAGAGAGTGGTAGAGGATTGAAATGAACACATAGCGTGAGATGAAGAGCTCATTCAGAGTCCAGAGAAAAGGAGATCAAATGAAATCAGAGAATCCAGTGTTGGCACCATGTCACAAGGGCGATGTAGACTCGAAGAAAGCCCAGCTTCTCACAGCATGAATGACTGGGTGTGTTTAAAATCCTGGTGCTGCAGCACAAAGAAAAACAAACATTGGCATTTAGCTGTCGTTTCAGAATTACGGCCCTCGGTGAGGCCTCGAGGTGACCGTGTCACAACTCCAATCAGAAATACAAGCAACATTCATTAGGTAAGTGTGAAAAGCTTGTGCTTAAGTCAGCATTCTGCCCTGTCACCGCTCAGTGCCCGACATAAGACTGAGATGTCGGGAGGAGGAGAACAAAAAACACTTACTTCTTGGGGTGGAGGGATATAGTTGACATTGGACCTGAAAGATAAAAGGCATGTAAGTGCATCGGACAGGTTGACACAGTCACAAAGAACAGGAGAAACTCGAGGCGGACAGCTGTATCCTGAGTCATATCTTGCCCTGCATAAATAATGCACATCATACATGGCAAACCTCCCATTGAGTAAAAAGGAGAGTCAGACCAAACAGGACAGCATGAAGCTGGAGACCGAGGTCTTTCTGATTCTGGACATCAATATTTAGAGAAGTGTGTCAATCTGTGCAGTTACTGCTCCTTTGCTGGTCTGTGTGTGGAGGCATTGAGAGATGCATTTAGGATATCTGTCAGGCAACCAGCAGAGACTCCAGGGAGCCGATGAGACAGAGCTGTGTATCTTCAGTCTTTAAACAGATTAAACAAACAAGATTTAATGTGCTAAATAGTAGATTTGAGTACCAGGCCAGCTGTTTCGTCTGTTTATGCTCCACAAGACCGTGAGCTTCTTTTATTTAACAGTAACACATAAATGGTAACAGTTCAACTCAGCAAGAGAGCACATAGACTTGTTTTCATCATGTCAGAGTCGATGTTGAAAACCAAACTGTCCGCTTTCGGAGAGTGAGACGAGCAGATCTGGATCTGACGCCGCAGTCAGTCTGAAAGCTTGATGGAACTGATGAGCACATTATATTTTATTTGTTTAATCCCAAAGTGAAGTGGGTGTGTGGTGTGTGGGAAGAATAATGTTGGACTCGGCCCTGAGTTGTGTGTGCGTTACAGCTGCCTGTTGTCTGCATCACACTCACATGTCCTCTGTTCTGTTCAGGGTTTGGCTGCTGATGTGGGCTGCACCGTGACACTGGGAGATCCAAAAGGACCTGTTGGGGCCAGCGTGTTGGCTTTAAAACGGTCAGTCAGAGGCTTCACACTCACTGCACACCATGCTTTTATTTCGTGTGGTGGTTATTGTTGTCATGAATGTTTGGAGGATTAATGTAATCATAGGTCAGTGCTGTAAATGTTAAGTCATACGAGCCATTCTTTTAATTTAATTTAATTCAAGGGTGCGTGGCGTGATGGGATTATCTCTGACTGGATATGGGAAGCAGTGGGTCGGTCCCACCAACATCACAGTTTATCTAGTCGTTGGCATGTCATTCATTCTTACATATCACTGAGAAAATTGACAGCTAAGACAAACCCCCATCTCCCTGGGACAACAAAGTTATCTTTACCTTCAGTCCTGCACAACTACCGCAGAGCATCTTTGATATTCATGAGAATTAACAGAGCTGAATATATCGTTCTTACTGACAACAAATTTTAGCTTCATTTCACAGGAAAGACAGCGCTGCATCCCAGATCTGCAGTCGCACTCCGTTAACTAGTGCCACTATTGGTGCATCAGAAATCATGTCACATTGTCTTTGAGTCTTTGTGAAGAAGCCTGCTCTATAAATAGGAAGTTGACACTGACAGCTCCAGTTAGCTCTGCCTGGGATAAGCATCAGACTTTAACCTAGACAGAGAGCTTTCGCATCAGCTTCAAGGGGAGCTCCACGCTGACTCTCCCCACTCTGCACAGTAACAAGCCAGTAATCAAATAACACAAAGTCAAACGAGTTAGGCCAGTCAGAGCAACATGAACTAATGTCTGGCCCAACGGCCAGTCAAGCATCAAAACATCCCTCAGACCCCTCTGGTGCGTTAGCGTGTGTAAATGCACTGCACTCTGTGATACCACCATCTCCTTCTTCAATATCTACATAATCCACTTCAAATTAACCACCCAATCAGTTTAATTGCCTGCAACTCAATCTGTTGCCAATATTTTTCTCTGCGCTGATTAACAGTCAGTAATTATTCCATAATTATGTAGCACAGATTTCTTATTCTTTGATCATCTTTTTCAGATTGTCAGCCTACATTTTGACGTAACTTCAGCAAAGGGGCAAAGGTGCATGTCCCTTCAAGTGGTGGACAGTTAAGGAGAAAAACTAAAATAAAAAAAAAAAAATGGAACCCTTTCCTGTTGATTTTTACATCTGTTAGCTCCAATCACCGGATGAGTGAAAACACAGACGGTGCTGTGGCTCAGAAATGCACACACAACCACAGCTGTCACGCCATACAGTCCTGAGTCAGCACAAAGACACGCAGTCTAAGTACAACAACAAACTCCCCCCAGTCCTGAGACATATAGAGTATTATAGACTGTTTGTTCACATCAATGTTAATGCAATCACAGAGCTCTTACCTTCCTCTGTGGCCTGCTGATGGATGAGTCAGGAGGACAGCACATGTAAAGAAACAGTCAGTTCATTTTTTTTTGTTTTTGGACAGACATTGAATTAAATTCTCCATTAACTGAACCACTGTACACTCAGAAACAAAACAAAACAAAACTGAATGAAAGAGCAACTGACGGCTGAAGAAGCCATTGCGGTGCAAAAGCAGTCCTCCACAGCCGCAGACCATGACAACCAGACAGACCACCACCACCGCTGCTACGATGGCCGTGATGTTGACGTCCTCTGAAACCCAAAGTCCGAATGAGAGAGAGTTACAATCCATACCCAACATGACATTTTTAATAAATACTTCAAACAGCTGTAAGTGTAAAAGCTGCAATATGAGCATCATCTTAAAACGTGTCAGTTGAACTTAAATGTGACTCGATACAGTTCAAATGTTTCTGGGTGACTCTGACAAGAGCTGTTTGGAAGTGTGGAAAATAAACACACACATGAACACACCTATTGTCATGTGCTTGCCATCACACATCTTGTCTGGTCCCACCCCGTTCGATGCCATGCAGCTGTACCGACCGGTGTCCTCTTTGGCGACTGCTTTGAACTCCTGCAAGAGAGACAAAACATAACTTTTCTACCTGTTTTTAGAAAAAGCATGTGTCAAATTATTCTGCTTTCGTGTCGCTAAACTATCTAACTCCGAGAACACAAAGGGCTTCAAAAGAACTCACCAGAAGCATCTGCGTTTCTTTAGATAACAAATTCCTAACTGACTGAACGGACTGAAAAACATTTTCTGATTCAGACGCCATCCATTATTTTGATTATCTCCACATCCGTGCCCTCACCAGGACTCCTGTGTGTGAGTTGATGACATAGGTGGCGTTGGCCTGGCGGGGCAAGCTGATTGGCTGGCTGTCTTTGTACCAGGAGTAGGTCGCTGGGGGGATGCCCTGTTGGTCTCTGCAGCGCAGCTGCACCATTGAGCCCGTCACTGCCGAACTGGGAATCTCACAGGATGGGGTGTGGGGGGGCACTGTAGCAAAGAAGAGGAAAACATTTGTGAAACAAAAGCTCAATCTTGAACCATTTTAGCGTCACAGATTTTCAGTCGTACCCAGGACTTTCAGTGTCACATTCGTCTCGCCCAGAATGACTGAGTCAAAAGGAGCACTGATCTCACAGCGGTACTCCCCGGCGTCCTCCTGGGTCACCCTCTGAAGCTTTACTGTGGCCCCTTCGATGGTTGCACGGCCTTCAAAAGGACCTGAAGGAACAGAAGACAAAGTCAGGAATAGGAGGACCAGTCCTCTCTGTCCTTAAAGCAAAAATTGATGAAGTGCATGTGCAATATTTTTATTTGTATTTACATTTAAGTGTTCAATGTGGTCTTTCACTGTGAAGCCACAGGAAGTGCAGACTTTTGATTATGTGCCAGCCTTTCTTCCAGGTTTCCTCAGACCATCAGATTAACTGTGAGGCAACAGGCTACATTTTCAGCCTCCGTCAGTCGGCACGGTGCCCCAGAGCACACTCACTGCTAAATGTAGCTGCCCAAGAGAAAGTTTCAGGGACGTGACTTTTCACGAATCACCTCTTCCACTTACTTCATGTGAAGCCTTGACATGTTTGAGAAAACTGTCGAATGGCTGGATGAAAGCTACAGTGCGGTTCATTATTTTCTTCACCCATTCAATCAACGTCCCGGACCACAAAAGGTGAAAGATCAAGGTTCACATCTTTCAACTTGACACAGCGATAAAAGCTGTATTAAAACATCCCTTACTGTCAATCCACAACGTATCAGATTGGTAGTTTCGCTCATCCTACTGTATGTTCCAAACCCCTCTCCAGCTGTCGCTGCAAGCTGATTAAAACAAATACCCCGTTTGTCATCGAGAGGATAAAGACACAAAATGCTTTCTCACCTCTGAAGTGTCCGTCAAAGTACACAAAAGAAACATCTTTCCCCTTCTTCTTCCACTCTATGCGTGGGTTCTGGTCTCTCTCTGTGTGGAAGATGCAGGACAGCACCGCATCTGAAAGGGGAAAATGTGACCGGTGAGATATTTACGGCACAATACTGAAAGCTTTGGTCATATTTTTACTGCGTGGGTGTATTTATAACTGGTGGCTTGTTCCGTCTCAGAAACAAGCTTCTTTTTTCTGCCTTACCTGAGAACTCACGCACCTCCACATTGTGTCTCATGGTCGAAACAGTTACAGGAACAGAGGGGGAACCTGAAGGAGGTGGAGAAGAAGATGGGTGAGAGAGGGAGAGATGTTCAGATCGCAATATCTCTCGTCATCCATTACGGGGCAAGGTGAACTGGGTGAAGTGCGTTGCGTTACCCGTCAAGCGCAAGAGGAGAATACTTAATGGCTGCATTCAGCCGTTCTTGGTCTTCTGTGTGAGCCAAATACATCGGTGTGAGGCAGACTGACACTTTCCTCAGGAGATCTGAGGTAAAGGCAGGATTACTGGTTCCTTGGTTAATCCTGTCGGGTTAAGGAGCAGCCCGCCATATGTATATTAAAGCACGGGTTAGGACAAGGTCACCTAGCATCTCAGCAGCAGCTTGTCCAGATTAACCTGATGTATGAAGGCCATTTGCATCAAGCATGCTGTCCCGTGTTTGTTTCCCCCCGCTGTCAGTGTGCCATTGATATATACATCCAAACAGGAAGGGGAAACAGGAGCAGCCTTTTCCTGTGTGCTGATTGGTTTACGGCCCAGATTATTGTCTGGTCTTTTTGTTGTTCGATGCAGGTGAAATGTGGTGGAAGGTTACATCAGGGAGAAACGGGCTGGAGATATGCATATGGCATAAACGCTCTCTGCAAGGTCTCCCTCAAGTGTGCAAATGAAGAAAACTGCACCAATCATGAAATGGCATAATAAATGTTGAATGGGCCGCTGGGATTCTTACCCAGAACATTAAGGGCAACTTCAAGCAAACTTTTAATTTGGCATAATGAAATTGTCACCTTCAAATGATCTTAAAAGCAAAGAGCTGAATAAATAAATGAAGTTTCTCCTGCATGCAGTGACTCATGTCTACTGCTCCTGTAAATGGTCAGACACACGCAGATTAAAATCGCCACGATTCAAAACCTAAAAACAAAACTAATGGAATTAGTCAGCTTCACAGTTTCCTGTTAGTCAGTGGCTTCCTGTGTTGGCCCATTGTTTCTGGATGACTGTGAGCTACAGAAGATTTCCCACTGTGAAGGGAGGGGTGATGTGGAAGAAAGAAGGGCAGGGCAAGACAAAGGGCAGGATGTGCGAAAAAGAACAGGAAGGCAGCCACGATGGATGGAGATGATAGACACTTGCTCTCATTTTGGCTTTTAAATAAGCAAAAGCCTGTACAATCATGATACCATCTGCCAAATGCAGCACAATGCACACTTCAGTTTTTTAAAGAAACTTTTCCTGAAGTTGGCTGAATTGACACCAGCTTTATCCAGTCAAACTTTGAGCTTCGCTGTGTGTCGACTTTCAGCACTGTAACAGGATTATCATCGCTGCCTTGGCTTGTGTACCTCGACACCCTCTGAGGAGCATTGTCTCACCAAAGGATGAACAAGACGAGGGAGGGAGATACAATGAGATTAAAAAGAGACGAGAATAAATGACAAAGGAGAGATGAGCAGGCCTAAGAATAGCATACCAATGAAATGGAGTGGAGGAGAGTGGGGTGGATGGAGGGGGGAGGTGGAGGTTGGTGGGAGGAGAACGAGAGACCAGCAGAGGCATGAATAAAAGAAAGAGTGGGATTGAAGGCGAGGGAGATCCTCTCAGACAG
Organism: Echeneis naucrates; assembly: GCF_900963305.1. NCBI lineage: Eukaryota > Metazoa > Chordata > Actinopteri > Carangiformes > Echeneidae > Echeneis > Echeneis naucrates. The sequence goes on along the minus strand of NC_042512.1, from coordinate 17,642,484 downwards.
TGGGACTGTGAATGAAAGAAGCGTGAGGCCGAGCCTGCCGCCACCATGAAGGGTTTTTCTTCGAGAAACAGGAAAAGCAGGAGAGCTGACAACATCGCTGCACCACTGCTCTGACGGACACATGCGCACACATAAAAAAAAAAAAAAAAAAGAGCACTGCCTGCGTGTGAGGTCCTGCTACCGCCGTGTCGTGCTCTACTACGATGAGTACTGTCAGCTTCAATGGCCTCAATTAACTACAAAGGCGTTGAAGCAGACAACGAACACATGGCCTGTTCAGATCATTTCACCACTACATGGTGGGTGATGTTCGCATGGTGTCAAGCTTTTTAAATAAAAGGCCCGCTGTCAAAAAAGTCGACAGAGACAAACGTGAAAAACACAAAGAGTGTATTTCACTTTTGCATTTTGCTGTCGCTGACTCAGAGCTCAGTTTTCCTGGCTGCACTGCCCAGTGAACATCTTGCACAATGCTGCAGGTTTTATGGGTAAATGCAGGAGCCTGACATGCAAACGCTACAAAATTTCTAATATGCCAGTTTTGCTGAGCTGTGTGTCATTGCTGAGACGCCAGATCATGGCTGAAAAGAACAAACGTGTAAAGACTTGCTGTGTACTAATGACACCTGGGCAGCCTTTGGCGCCACGTTCCGGCCTGGAGATGGAACTCAAGTGCTAGATTTGCCAACAGAAAGCCATTTCAGATTGTCACCCTCTAGCTACGCTCACTTGGACTGAGTGCTGGCCAGCATTGCCTGTTAAGTCTGATCATGAGCCATATGTGGCTCATTTACAGCTGCCAGATTTACGTTTACCTGCTAATAATCCAGACTGATTTGGGCTGAGAATCGGCTCAACTCACAAGCCGAAGTTTGGCCGGCATCGGCAAATAAGATGATCTGATGATTCAGGAGTTCAGCAAACAGACATGCCTTCCACAGGCTGCTGGTGAGATTCAAATCTGGGGGTCCTAATTAAGTTCCACACCTTTTACTTATATATATCACAGCAAAGAGAATAAAAAAACTGCTTAAATTAACGTGCTTAAGTACTTTGCGTGCTCTGCAGCAGCAAGTCTCTGCTGGTCCTCCACTATGGCATCAGATATGGCCATCATGGTAATTAAAGTGCTTCTGCCTGACAGACAGACAAGGATACACACACACACGAGTTTTGAGTGGCATTAACGTCAACCACCAAACACTGCGACAGCTTAAACTCACACAAGGGGAGCCTGAGCAAAAATAGAAAGATGGCACACTCACTCCTTGGCATGCAGCTTTACTCTCATTACGTGGTTCGTACAGAGTGTTACAGAGACAGGGGTGGGTGCTGCCAGGACTGTGCCGAGGTCAAAAGCGTGGCGCAGTAATAATTAAGGCACTTATTCAAATTAACAGAAAACAAATGAAAGGGGAAGGGAGATGGACCCGTAGGAAATGTCCCGTCTGCCTGTGTGATATAGATAACAGGAACACGGGCACACACACGCACACGTTTCAAGGCTGTTGGGGGACGGAGATAAACACAGGCAGGACAGCGTGTGTATGTTGTCTGTTTGAACAAAGCCTCTCTGTATGACTGTAACCCTGCAAGCAGCAGCTGTCCCGGTCAGGCACAGTGTGTGTGTGTGTGTGTGAGAGAGAGAGACTGAGTTGGGGGGATGTTGGAGACCCACCCAAAGCTTTTCCTCCTGCACGTCTCTTTAAAACAACAGTCCAGCGTGCAGCAGAGGACATTTGATGCTGCTCTGTTCAACTGTTGACATCTATCAGTGAGCCTGATGATGAGTGATTTCTGTCAGGCCCCAGACACACACACACACACACACACACCTCTGTGAACTCGTGACCTGTTGGCCTGACAGGTGGGAAAATGTGGACAATGCACAGTCAAATTTGCGTCACTGACTCTCACTGTCCCATCACATCAATCCCACTGGTGTCCCAAACACCGCTTCCACTGCTCTCTGTTTCCAACACTGACTCGTCAGGGAAAGTGGAAAAAGAGATTTTCTTCCACTTGTACTCTCCTGTTCTGTCTCCAGCCCTTCGGCCTCCTGCTGTGACAACACCTTAATCAAAACAGTTTGAGGTTTCTGGTGGTAATCCAACCACTGACCTCATGCATGGATCCAGAACCTTTTCTGCCACCACTGTGCCGCCTACACCCTTAGCTGGCACCACGCCAAGCACAACTTTTGAGCCAACTTGTAGGAACCCAGACTGGCTGCATCAGCACCGAGAACAACATAAGACTATAAAAAGGCCCGTTTACATCCCGTTATTAACGATAAGATGATTCATTCTGACAGAAATATTATCGACACCTCAGAAAGTACCTCTGCATTGCTTGTTTTTTTTTTTTAAAAAAAGGCAATGTATAAAAAGTTCCAAAATCAGCTAAAAACAAGCAGAAAAAAAAACGGACAAACTGTCGGTTGGTTTCCATTTGTCACTTACATTGCATCAGTAAAATAGCAATAGGAAGATAAAGGGACGTCCCCTCCATTATCGTCCGCAACTCTGGTCTTCCTTGGACGGAGCGAGGAGGCAGATCCCGAGCCTCAGGTCTCTTATTGCACTTGTTCACAACTCTCCAATAATTCATCCAGCTTCCAGGGAATAAACCGCTCTCCAGGACAGCGGGACCGGACTGCCCCGCGGAGCGGCGGGCGGACGGATGGACGAGACGCGCAGCCGGGGACGATCTGAGCTGGAGGCACCGGGCTAAAAACGCGTGCCTGGGTTACTATGAAAGGAAAGCTGCGGAGGAAAAGCAGCCTCCCTCTCCCTGAGCTGCTCGGCTGACTGAGGTCGGAGATGGAGGTGGAGGGAGGGCGGGGTGAGCCGACAGCCGAGAGGAGCGGCGGCGCGCCGAGAGCGCAGCGCCGTGTCCAAGACGCGCACTGCACTGCCAAATGGCCACATAACGAGAGTCAACTGGAGGGGATGGCGACAAGGTGTGGCAGCCACCATACCTCAGCCAGACCGGGACCCGATGTGACCCCGGAGACTTAATCCAGTATCACGGGAGCGCACAGCAGAGAGACCTGTTTTTTTTAACCTGCAGCATTAAATCCAGATTTCAGTCCGGCTGATCCGTTTCTAATCATGTCACAGCTGTGGAACAAGTCAACAGCACAAAGGAAACTTGTGGGGATGTTGAGCACAATTTCAGACCAGTTGTTATAAAAGGTAAATAAAAATAGTTTCACAAAATATTTTACAGATTACTTAAAAGTCACAATTAACAGTAACTTCAAAATCCTTCCGCCTCCCCGGACAACATGACCACTGTCCCTTTCGTGATGGCTCTATAATGACATCACCACTACTGATAAGTAGAAAATAGCAGGCATGGCCTATTGAGTTATAGTTATCCAATAAGTGGTTAAAAAAATCTGAGGCTTTTAGAAAAGGCACTTCAATCAAAGTGTCAGTGTTAAAATATCAACGAGAACACATCAGGAAAGAAGGGAGAGGCTTTGTGAACGCTGTTGTCTGATGATCACTGGCTGCAGAGCTCACAGTGTTCAGTAAATTTGAATTTTCTCTGATTTTAAAGAGCAAAAGGTGACAAAACTGAGTTTATCCTCGGATAAAGACGCTGTTCTGAGAGCAGAGTCCCAAAGAATTAAAGGCTTATGAGATGAAGGGAAGCTGGGAAAAAAACAGAATGTGTTCAGTGCATGATCTTCGCCTCGATAACAGAAAATGTAGGAGGCTAATGATAATTACTGGAAAAAGAAATGGATTTTCCATTCTGGCGTGGGAGGAAGAGACTCTTACAATAAGTTATTCACTGATCAACTATCACAGCAGACAATGACCGAAGAGAGGAAAAATCCCAGCTACATTTGAAAGACTTCTTGATTTGCAGATCTGGAGCTGTGGGTGCTTGGATGTTATTCTAAGATACACAGCAAAGCTTATGAGCTTTGTTGAAATGGTTTCTACTTGTAAAACACATTTAAATCAATGGATTTATTTGATGAAATTTTTAGATTAACATGGCAGCTAGATTCTTTTTACTTATTCTGGGAGACATTTGCACAGCAAAGATGGAATGTGGACTTGACCAGTGCCGGGCTTGTTCTGTGTTTAATCTCTTTTCTTAAGTGTGGACAGCAGTGGTTTATTTGTAGGTGCTGCAATCTGCTTCGACTTTGTTTCATATGTGACTTATCCATGAGAACAGATAAGATTATGTGTGCAATCATTGGGGGCTGTCGTAAATAAATCTTTCAGGGATTTGAAATGAAAACTGCATGATGTTTAGAAACATCTTTCAGGGAGAAGCTCGGCACTGATTGGTGAAAGGTCTACTGCCCAACTTCTGCACAACAACAAAAAGCTCACCCCAAACTATTTTCAAGTCCTGCAGATCAGTGACTCACCAGTGAAGAATTATTGATTAACTGTTGGACTGAACATTTAAACTCACCAATACTTGTACTCAAACCTCTGGGATTAACACACTTCCGACCTCTTCTGCTGACTGAAAACAGAGACATTATGAATTCATTTCTAGGAATGCATTATTCCACAGTGTTTTAGTAGCTATTCAAAATTGATCATGCTTGAGCAGCAGCGTCTCAGGAACTGCTCAGAAACACCTCACAAGTGCTACAGCAGCGAGAAATTCAGGGCAGTGACTCAAACATCTCAATTGTCGCTGGCGGTGCGAGTGGCTCTAAGTCCCAGGCATATGTGCTGGGTGTGTCTCACACATTGTCTGTGTGTGTCAGGGTGGGGGTAGTGATGGTTGTAGTGGGATGCTTGAGTGGGAGCAACAGCTGCACACTGGCTTACTGCGCCCGACGGGCTTGCTTAATCTTCATTCCTCTGCTGCAGGGTGTTTATACAAATACAGGAAAAAGATCTTTGTCATTGAGAAGCAACGGTGCTACGCTCCACAGATAATCTGAACTAACCTCTCCTGCTCTTTTATACTACCCGTCTTTAACTTTTCTTGTTGGTCCGAGACCACAGAGGGGCAGAGGCTCGAATATCAAACAGGGATCTGCCACACACACACACACACACACACACACACAAGGGGGAGGAAGGAGGAATTATAGTTGCTGGAGCCTGGCTGCTCAATTTTCTTGATGTCATTGGTGGTCATTAAACATTAGCAGCTGTCTGCAACCACCTGTACAAATGACACACATGGCGCACTAAATGTACCATGATTTCAAAAGTCTAGGCACCACTTTCAAATAAGGTGTCTTTCCCTGAGCAAGCTCCTGCTAATGATTTTAGTCAAAAGAATAAATCAACATTACTGACAGCACACTTAGCTGGAGTTGTTGGTTTACGGCAAAGCCTGGAAGCAGAGCAACAAATATAAAAATAAAGGTTATCGGGGAATTGCTGGCAAAAAAAAAGACTGGAGGAAATCCCTGTTGCTGTTCACTAAGGAATAACTTGGCACACGATGCTTACTGTGGAGCTTCAGAGAAACGGCTCTGTGTATTTTTTAACTTTGGACAGAGATAGATGAGCTGTCGGTACATGTTTTCCTGCAGTTGATCTCATGGAAAGCTAATCAGCAGCAGCACAGACAAACGTCATGTCGCACTCAGACAAGTCTCTGCAGGAAGGTCAATCAGTACAAACATTTCCCACAACGCTGAACTAATTTCCTAAAGCTTTATAGATAAGTTTACAGTGTTTATCCTCTGCTGAAGACACAAAGTGTGATTTGGATTGTCTGAAAGCACCTGCTGCCTCCAGGATTTAGGATTAAGGCCACCTAGAACTTCTATTAGCAGCACATTGCGCTGCTGCTTCTGATCAACAATGATAATTTTAATGTAAAACAAATGTTTATTTTCATGCAACTGAGCAGGATCAGCATCTCAACACAACCCCAGTTATTGTTTTAGTTTACCCGATAATTCAGATTTAAAGACAAATCATTTTATAGATCTTCAGAAAACTAACATATGTAATCTTTGTATTGAATATTCAGTCTGAAGTATTTCTAACATTAACTGTTCACCTTTGTTAAGAGAATTGGGGCTGTTCCTATTGATTGCCGAGGACTGACTAACAAAGCACAATTTGAAGTTTTTGTTACATCTGCAGCTCCTTAACACACTAAAGACGAACCGTAGCCGGGGGGGGGCGTGTCACAGGAGAGAAGGATGATCTGTGGCTGAAAACAGAGGTGTTGTCTCAAACTGGTCAAAGCGCCGGGAATCCTGGAAGAGAAAGCCTGAGTCATCCGGCTTGGTCAGACTTTCTGACACTTGCCTTTGGACACTCTGAGGATCGAGGGCCACCTGTTTGAAGAGTGAGGGACACAAAACAGCTGCACTGCTGCCTGACCTCAAGCCAACACACACACACACACAAGCAAACTGCTGAGACAGACAGAAACAAACACACATCCAGATTTCCATTTTCTCACTAACTCCTACATTTTCACCATCAGCTGAACAATTATAGACACAGCCACCAACACCAGTGTTCAAATCTTTCACCACAACCCAAATAAGATGCTTCTATTGTACGCTATTCGGGCCTTTTTTGAAAAAAAGAGATGTGAAAGTGAGAGTGATCTGTTAAGTATTTTCTGTTACCTTTTTATTGAACACAATTTGAATTGAGTACATTTTAATACATGTCAAAGTGTTTATGTGTGCGTAGAGCGTTACACGGAGGTTGTTACTGGCTGGTCGGCGGTGGAGGTGAGTCAGGAATGGAGGATGGAATCTTTTCTTCAGTTTGCGGCACCTCCACCTTTGTAAAAAAATACAAAACAAAGTATAAATGACATGTTAGATAATGTGAAGAGGAACTCTAATCATCATTACTTCCTTTCTGTCTTTGGAGAATGACTGATGGAGGGAAAAGGTTTAGAAATATATATATATATATATATATATGTTGAGGGGGCATAATGCTTCCCAAAGGGAATATTTGGGAGACTGTTTGCTGTGTGGGTGGACGTGTATGAGCGCCAGCTGGAGGCAGATGGGGGACGTGCTTCCCTACTGCCTGCAGCCGGCACAAACACGCTCGCCCACGCCTCGCTGATTTTATAAACCTGCTTCTGGTGAGTTTCGTACGGTGGGACATGCGGGCAAAACAACACTCATATTTTAGCATTACAATTTAACACTGCTTTTAAATGACAAAGCACAATTATTATCCTCATAAAATCCTGCTGTGTTGAGGGGCTAGTGGACCAAAGTGCAATAATTTATGAGGTGTTCCTGTTATTTGACTGCTTATATTTTGAATCCAAAAGATTAGTTTTTGTCACCCTTAAAACAAACCAGCTTTGCTGATTTCTAAAGGCTGAAGATTTTCTTTTCATCTTAACTTGTTGAGACGCTGAAACAATATGAGCTCATAAATGACAGTAATTCACAGGCTGTGTGGTTCATCCAACCTACTAGACAAACCTATTTTCTGCACAGTTTTCTTGTACGCTGAGGGATTAAAACTCACATTTACACTTTACTTTCCAAATTAAGAGTTCAAAAGGTCTGTTAATTTGTTCACAACCCATCTCATGGCGTTTCCTGCCTGGTTACACTTTGTTGAAGAAATATGGTTCATACTTTCATGAGCTCAGCTTAATCATGAAAGCTGGAAATGATGAAAACTATGGAAATAAGAACCAAGTTATAATAAAGCAGACTAATCTTCCTATAATCTCATATTTCCACTGGGTATTTGGACTGAGGGCAAACTCACTCTTGGGCTGTGTTATCTGACTTGACCATAGTAGCAGCAAACAGTAATTAACACACAGTTAGATGAGAACTTTAAATATACAACATTGATATAGTGACTTAAACTTTAAGGGAAAAAAAAGTGTTGCATTCTGGGTATGTGGCTACTAGTAAAGGCATTTCTTATCTTAGCCCAGGCCTCAGGATATAGCTGTTTACCCCATACATAATTAAATATTACACCGTGCCATGTAATCTAGAGTGTGAGCAAACATTTTTTGAGTTTGAATACCTGATTTCACCGCAGCCTTTCCCCATGAAAGTTTTGTTGCAAAGTATGAACATGCAGCTAGTTCACATTTGTAAGTTCACAGGGTTTCAACAGGAAGAGGCAGATCTAAAGCTTCCTCCATATTTTCAGTGACATTATGACGCCAAAAGTATAATAGCAAAAATCAAGTTTTAATTAGCCTTTTATGTGTAAAAAAAGTTTTGTGGAAATACGGCACAGTGCCTGGCTCTAGAAGTGTTTTCAATTCAGCCCTGCAGCTGTCCGGTCATGTGGCGCCATGGCTCTTCCAATTTTATTTTCCCAAATGTTGGCAAGGCAGACAAACACTGAAAATGACAAAACAAGCCGAGCCAGCGTCTTATGGTTTTATAATAAGATAGAAAGAGGGCTATTGTAAAGAGAGGGCTTTAGCGGTGTCTGCCTGCCAGTATCTGCATTAGGCTGGGTTGGCCAACACATACTATAAACTCTGCTGTATAAGTGCCCTTCAGACAGGCTCTACATCCTCTCCTGATTAGTGGTCGTGACGCTCTGTAAACATGAAAGGACAAAAAGGACAAGATGTCTCTATTCATATCACATGCACTCTAAGAGCAAAAGTGACTATCAGTAGACGATATGTAAGAGTGTCCTCTCAGACCATAAAACTGATGTCTAGCCTCCCCTGCAGCAGGTCTGCATGCTAATCTAGTGCTTGCAACCCCCCCTCACAGAAAAACATGATCCAATATCATCCACTTTTAATTTGTCTGTCCAATCCTGACATTCATACTTTTGTCTTCAATAAAGTGCTGTTTCAACTCCCCGAACAACCAAATCTCTTAAAATAATATGTAGGCCACGGAGCCTGTAGGAGTATGTCATCAGTTGCCAAATCAAGTGTGTCTATAATGAGTACATCCTTTATTTATTTATTTATTTATTTAATTTTTTTTTTTTTTTTTTTTCATTGCGCAATCAGGGATGCACAGAGAATGCCAGAAAGGCTGCAGCAAAATATATTTCGCCTAGATGGCTCCATCCAAAATTAACTCGCAGCCTAGTTTGAATTTGAAGAATTTATGCTTCGCCTTTAGAGCTTGAATCAGACTTGGTTACTCTCAGACAGAGCAGATTCAACTTTGCATCAATCTAAGTGTCATGATTTAGAACATCTCGAATGAGATGCCTTGAACCTGCAGTGACTAAAAATATCTCTGACTTGGACCCAGAGTTAGCATCTCTTTGATGTCGAGCTCAGAAAAGAGCAGTTTCTCCTTCATGTCGAGGATGAAACCTGGTTTTTCCAACAGACTACAGCTCACGCTGCACCACTCCTCTCTCTGTTTTGTGCCAAAATGTAAATGCAGTAAAAATAGCCATGCTGAATTATAACCTCTGGATACTTTGTGAAATATGGAGTGATGGCTCCAGCAGGGAAGCAGGCTGGCAGATTATGAAACAGAGAGCAAAATTTGGACAAACACCCAGCATCTAGACAACAGCAGCCCTCCTTCTGTGAGCTGGCCTCAGTAAGTCAAGCTTTGATTTTGCTGCTCTTCACTGAGATAGAGATATTTTTTGTTCTTACCAGTTTCTCTGCCCGCCGCCTCAGTTTCCTCCAGACTGTGTGGTGAGCCTGCACAAAAAAAAAACATGCAGGCACATATAGACAGTTTTACTGTACCATCCAATTAAACAAGACAAGCATACTATAAAAATAATGCAACTTTTTATTAGTAGAAGATAGTCTGGCATGAAAGCATTATGAAGATTAGAAGGGAAATCAAGAAAGAAAAAACAGAAAGTGCTTCTCAGATATCCTCTGTGCATTGAGGAAACGCCACGTCATCAAAGTCCACACACGCCTTACCTGCAGCTGCAGAGGCAGGGAGAGACCCTGTGCTCGGCGGTGGAGGCCCCAGTCTCCCTGGGCCAGGCTATGAAGGGCTGTCACCTCGTATTGGGAGCACAGACCTGTTCTGGCCACCAGAGGGCCCCCACTCAGCAGTACATGGTCACCACACCTTCACAAAAGGCATAAAAATATATGAGGTTTGGCGAGAGCACACTTCTTGAGACATTTGTTAACAATGGCAAGAATGAGAGACACTAGACTGAGAATATATCGGGTGGAAATGATCCAGAATGTCTGCATGTTTGTTATGTTACCTGTAGAGCGTCACTGTGCCTTTGGGATTCTGTGCTGCTTTCCGTTCAACCTCCTCCCGTTTATAGCTGATGGAGACAATAACAAAGCTCATCAGTGGGGTCAAGATGTGTTTCAGGGTGGAGGGAGAAAGAGAAGAACAATAATAGACTGAGATGTGAAGCACATTAAAGCGGCAGGAGCTACATGGGACTGTCAGAGGTATCATCAGCTGTCAGTTAACCTGCTGTGGGAGAAAACCTCCAACGCCACAGGGGGGGCCACCTCCAGAGGCTCCCAGGCCAGGTCCTGGTGGATCAGCTGCAGAGCCCCTCGGGTTAGGGAGCGCAATGACTCCTGGAGAGACAAATATTTTGGTTTACACTGAAACAGGATCAAGTAGATTAGAGCTCCGGGTCTGCTGGAATAAAAGATGCTCATCAACTAAACCTCTGAGTCATTCCTCCTCCATTAATGCTCGTGAAAAACAGAAGCTTCACTTCAGCACATCACTAGCTGTCGCTCACACGCTAACATCAAATGAAACTGACTGGAGCCTTTGTGGTTTGTAAAGGACAGAACAACAAAGCCCAAACAGCCTGAGCCAGTCTGACGTTTTGGCATCTAAAGAGAGATATTCTGGGAGCAATGTCACTTGAAATTAAACGCTTTGACCGGCAGACCCATGGAAACAGACACCCTTCTTTATTTATTGTTCAATCCAGGAAATAGAAAGAAGCAAGCTCAGTAATGACTGCAGAGGCTGAACTGAGTTTTTGCAAACAAACACACACCTCAGAGGGAGTCCATGAATCCAGCTGATGGTCCAGTACAACGTCACAGCAGAAAGCTCCAGAAGTGACTGCAGGGAAACACAACTAAAACCACTGAGCACAGTAATATAACAATCCTATCTGTCTAAATATGTCCTTGTACTGAAGCAAACGACTTTCACTGATTTATTGAGCAAAAAACTTCTTCTCTACCTGGCACCTCTGCTGTGCTGAGAAGCTCCACAGTATAGTCGTCCTTGAAGGCAGTCTCAATCACCTGACCCAACAAGGCAGCACAGGAACGCCAATAAGCCTGGGAGGACGAGAGGACGTGCTTAATGTCCGAACAGATATTTATTTTTGTCATGGCGTCAGTTGATGGATTTTAGGATTTAAGATTAAGATCTTGTGTTTTGTCTTAAAAATCTGATTAATTAAAATGTTGTTTTTGGAACACAAGTCACCTGGTTGACCAGCGTTGGGTCATCGTCTTTAAACGTGAGCAGGGAAAGTGAGCACGAGTGGGTCAGTGGCTTGTGGAGTGGCCACACTTCCCCGTCGACCAAGGCCAGGGCTGAGTTGGTCACATGATACTCTGTCAAGTCTGTGAGAAACACAAGGGAATTAAAGTGGAGGAAAAAAAATCTATTTATATGGAAGGAGAGTTTAAAAACATTTGAAATCTTTTAAACTGGTTACAGTGACTCAGGGATTGGCTGGTGGTCACTCACGGCGGGCACAGCTCAGAGGGGTGGACATCCCTTTGTTCATGATGAGCAGAGTACCATCCAGCCCGGGACCCTGCATTGATACCTCTATCTTCTCGATGCGAGGGTACAGAGCTCTCTGCCTCGCCTGCTCTCTGGAGAAGACGGCGTTGCGCTGTCTGCGAATGTCAGCTGCTGGAGGACGCATCGCCGCTGCTGTAGATGCATAACCTTCAAGAACAAGCGGTTAAAATGTTTGACAACTGTGCAATCACTATTATTGCAATGTAAAGAACCTTTTCATCAATGTTACTAAAGTCCTTTGATTTCTCTTGAGACAGAAGGCACCATGTTAATGTCAACGGGTTTATCTGGGATTAGTCTCATTATTATCATAATGGGATTATATGTGAGAACTGATAGGCATGAAACAAGCTTCTGTTGGCTTCAATGTTTTTTAGGTTTTAATTGATAGAAAGTCCACAGTAAGAGTCAATATAATAATGAAATCAAATAAATATTAGTAAAATTACAACACATCCACATGATTACCAATACTTTCTAAATACCAACATAGATATATATATATTTTAAACAAACTTACAAGCAATACTGTCAATGGTATGTTAGAAAACAATAGCACTTCATAGTTGCATATTAAAATTCATTATATCAAATGTCTTTCCGGTAATTAAACATATTTCCTACTCAAAGCTATTTAGACTTCTAAAATGCATGTGACGTTTCTAACATTGCAGCTAACGTCGTTAATTTCTCTGCAGACAGCTGAGTTGAATTAACTTACGGTGTCACACATGTACCGTTCAGAAAAGTGAAAAATATCAGAGAGGACGCTACAAGCTGGCGTTAGCTAGCAGGCTAATGCTAACCGACTGACGGCTACTTACGGCGCTGCAGAAGTTGGCACGCGGACCTGGTCGCCATTTACAGAGATATTTTTTAAAATATGTACAATTTAACACCCGACAAATAAGTTAAACACAAAATGTTGTCACAAACGCCCGAAGGACGCCATGCCTGCTCCGTGTCCGATGACTATTTGGGTCCGGGTAGGAACAAAAAGAGAGTCAGAGCTTCCGGTTCCGTCTGAAACAAAGACTGAACCGAAGTTCCCGCCTGAGGCAGCAGGGGTCGCTGCAGGAAGTGCTTTAAATGAGCTCTACATTAATAATATTTTTTATACTATACAGAGCACAAAACATAATGTGTGTGAGCACCATTTTTAATCGAGGCAGTTCCTAATAACATTATAAATCTCTCGACCAAACCTGTCAGATGCTGCCGTTCCCCTTGTTGGAAGGGTTTTTTATTTATAGTGTTCTTTCCACAATTTCTATTTCTAAATTATTTCACTGGCGTCCTGTGTTGGACGACTGCTGCTCCTAGAGAGAATCCAAAGTTATTATCTTGGCTCTGACGTCTCACATATCTTCAATTTCATCCTCTAATGGAGCCTAATTGCGCTCACAATTTGACAAATGTCTGTGGGATTTTTCAGGACCAGAATCAGCAGTTAAGTGTTGGCACTAATGGCAGAAGCTGGGGCAGCAGGACACCAGGGCAGGGAACGCAGCTGCAGGACCAAAACATCATAAATCATCTGAATGTAGCCTGTGATGATACTAAATAGCAAAACTGAAAGGCTATTTTCACTGCGGGTGGAAACCTCATAACCCGCGGAGGTGAACGTAAAAGCAGCTCCATACCAACTTTGACAAAATACTCAAATGAAGAAAACATAAAGATTGTTTTTTACTCAGGCTACTCAATGAGTCATAAATGATTGTTCAACAATAAACAAACATGGCAATTTTGTGCATAAAGATTTATTTTTGTTGAAAATAAGTGTTTCTGACATTTAACCACTAACATGTCTGATGTGATTTAAGATAAATGAACTACACGCTGACACTGATGTTTACTTCATACTATGGAACAAGGCATTTGTATCATCTGTAAGGTGTAAAGAAAACTGTCTGTAGGTTTTAATGACTGATCGATTGATTGATGCTGTCTCTTTGGGTGAGATCAATTGTACTCAATGTCAGTGTGACAGTACAACTTCATGCACACATCATCCACAGTATGTCAACATTTGGGATCTTCTGAGAGAATTTCCCCAAAGGTGCAGTTATCTTTTTAGACATTCGTTCATCTGTTCATTCATTCATAGTTAGGCAGGCCTGCTGTATGATTAACTTCCAGTTTGACTCCTTCGCAGCGGTGACTTCCCTTCAGATACTCTGTGTTTGCTCTTGCACTGTCAAAAAGTCCCAAAAGTGCAAAAAGAAAAACACAAGCAGAAGTAAACAGGGCCGATAAAACTGCTGACCACGCTGCTATCCCTGCTTAGACCTGTGGCCGGTTTCCCAAAAGCACTGAGCACTATGATCTGCTTCGTTGATGGCTTTTAAGATGATTTTGGCACCGCGCTGCTTTTGGGAAACCCCTGAAAACTCGATCTCGTTAATCAGAAGGATAGTGGTGGATGTGGGAGGTCAAGTGTTGTTGTTTGTATTTCTCTCTCAAGGGAAAAACCACCCTGTGTCAGAAGCGTGACGAACGTTGAAACACAATTATCCCTTAACTGACATTGTCGACTTCTGCTACATGATTTCCTACACTTTCCAGAATGCGTGTTAACCAACTCAAAGGCCCGACCTGTTAGAGACAAAAGCAGATAGAAACAGTGAAAGCAAAAGTGGATGTTTGCTTTAAACCTCTTCTTCATCAATCTATCTGACATGAATTAATTTGCATCCTAATTTCTACTTTCCTCCCTTCCCACCCCCCCACCCCCCTCCTCAGCAGAATGACTGGCTGCTACTGTATGCTGCAGGCAGGGCAGCAGGTCTCTCTCCGGTCTGGCAGAGGGCAGAAGTCCATCTGCCTGACAATCTCGGCAAAAAGCTCGTCCACCATGGTCTTGCTCTTGGCTGATGTTTCCATGAAGGGGCAGCCCCAGTCCTCAGCCAGCGCCTGGCCCTCGCTGGGGGACACTTCCCTCTCCTCCTCCAGGTCCACCTTATTCCCCACCAGCACCACTGGCACCTGCTGGTACCTTGAAATGAAGAGAAAGTCGTTACAATGCGCTGCCCCACAGTGATTACAGGAATGGCAAACCTGAGTGACAGCATGTGTGTGTGTGTGTGTGTGCATTGTTGGCCTACATACTGTTATTTGTGATATGCTGAAACAATAACACAATGCACAATGGAGTGAAAACAGAGGGATAAACACTACATTGAGTTAGAGCGTCCCAGGAGGCCTTCCCTCCCTTGGTGTCTAATATCAGCAAACGGTCCCATCAGAAAACTGTCATTACAACAAACACTCCATTTATTCCTGGATCCACGTGTTGGCATGGCATGTAATGGCTTCAAATTCTTGTTAAAAATCACGTGCTATCCACTTTCCATCATTTCCATCACACACTAAGCATGTCTTAACGGAGCAAAAGCTTTCTTCCCCGGCGTGCAGCTGATGATCCCAGTCCGCTTCGCTGTGAGCCATCAATAGGAGGAAACCAGGCCGGGGAGAGTAATGGAACAGGTTATTGAATAATTGAATAAAGCTAATACACGGCTCTCACATGGAAGGACGTGAGCATCGGCTTCATACCTTGGAAACAACTGTTTTGTAGTTTTCTTACATTTGGCTGCATTAAAATTAGAAACATACCAAAACATCACCAGGGTGGGGCGAACCTGTGTGTCAATAAATAGATCTTTAAAGGATCATTTCACTCAATAAACAGGATCGTAGTCAAGTTTTGTCTGAGTATTGAGCTTGGCAGAGTCACCAAGTCTCTGAGACTCAGTTAAATCTGAAAGCATCTGTGATGAATATTTTATTTGTTAACAGTCGATCAAAACACTAATTCTGTCCGAGCATCGTTGTTGTTTTAGTTGGAGATTTTCAGCAGCAATGTCGAATAGTTTTTCTCTCAGGAGTTGGCGGAGATCAAAATTTAGCCAAAAGGAGAGTGAAGATTTGATTTACATTCATCCGGTGACCAGAAGTTCAACTCAATTCGATGCTAATGCTGTGTCAGGATGACTGCACATGGTTTCCAATTAGACAGTTAACAGCCACATATGGGTGTAATGTTTGTATATGAATTCAATCCAGGCCCCACCTTGCTCTGTTCAATACATTTCATTTCACTTGGATGTCCTTCATGTTTTTTTTAAATTAAATAACGACAGAATGTCAATTACAGAGGGTATATATTCTCACAGCAGGTAATGGCGCTGACCATCTAATAGCCTCCACCATCAGTCATTCGTAAGTGCATTCCCAGTGTGACTTATCGATCCGCTGGTGCCACTGAGAAATGGGCTCTTATCTACAAATTGGTGCCCTGCTGCCACGCTGCTCAGCTGGGAGAAGAAGTGAGGCGTGGAAAAGAGCTGGCAAACGTCTCACTCTGCCGAAGAGGGCCGGAGAGCCGAGGGAAACGAGTGCAAGCAGGGGAGAGGTGAGGAAATGATCACAGGAAGCACCGTACAGTGGGAAGTCCTGGTGTGAAGGACAGAAGCTGAAGGGGCCTTCAGCGAGACGGCAGAAGTTTTGAGGGTCAGGCTTTGTGGCTGAGGACACCACAGAGAAAAATGTAGAAAAAAGTGCCAATGATGTCAGCGATTGCTGCTCTAATGGGCGGGCTAACGTGCTTTAAGACTTTTCAAGCTGGGAAAACTTGCTCACAAAGGCTTTAATGCCAAAGACTTCCCATTAGCTTGACACCCCCCCCCCCACAGCCACAACACACACGCACACACATACACAAAAACAGCAGCTGACCTCAGCAGGACAAGCATCTCGCATGGTGCGTGTGTTTGGAAAGCTGCAGTCTGGAGGGTGTGAAGTGTGAACAAGGAGAGCACCATGCAGACAAATTCAATCCGACAGCCTTGCAGGATAAACTCTATATATAACCACAAAGACACAGGGAGAGCCAGCGTCTCCGATGGGGGGGTGTATAGAAATTGTCTTTTGCATCATCAAACTACCGCTCCCTCCTCGCCGGATGAGAAGAGAGTGAAACTGCTCGACGCAGCATGAAGAAAAGTTTCTCCGCAGGGATTTAAAAGCCGAGATCAGTCTTCAATGTATCATTGAAGAAGGCGTCAGTCAAGTCAGAGTTTGGGGTTAAACAGGAGCAGAAATCTGATTTTCTTCCCGAGATGCTCGAGGTAAATTATAATGTAACTCCTAACAATGTGCCAACTGCTGATAAAACACTGCGTCCCACTGAAGTGTGTTATACTATATATCATGGTCAGTTATTATAGCCAGTGTTTAAACGTTTACGGCTGATAACTTTATCTTGTCCTGTCGCACTTTTACTCCAAGTTAATGGTGGGAATCCTACAAACTGATTCTGCAGCATTACAGCCATAATCACATCAAAAAGAAAATTACAAACATTTGGTCTCACTGTCAGCACGGGATGGCTTGGCTGAAACCACCAGCTGCATGAAAAGACAGCTTTTTGTTCTCAAAATGCAGCGAGAGAGATGTCGTGTCGGATTTAAGGGACAGACAGGAGCAGCTGACAGACAGCTTGTGAGATTATACCGAGATACGGATATTAAAAATCTGCAGTGACTTCACACGACTTGTTGTCATAAACTCTTTCAAAATGGTCAAAATGCTGCATCCCTCTAACGCACGAGGAGACTCGAACAACTGTTGCTGTTTGCTGCTCGAACAACTAGATTTGACCTTTTCAACAAACAGAAAAGCAGTTACTTTCTTTTGCCTCTGCAGGGTGTTATTCCAGCTGTTGGGGAAAAGGCAAACACACAAAAACTCCCACACACGGAGACGCAGTGTTTATAACTCACAAAAGATGGCCTCTGAGTTTTCCACTTATCCTCGGGGTATAACGGTTTCACTGAGGTCCCCCGCTGGGCCTAATAGCTGCAGCGACTTAACGTACCTTTTTTTGGCAAGCTTCACAAGAACAGCAAACACATACAAATTACAAAAGAACAGCCAGGCGTCTCCAACATGAGCCCTCGAACCCTTCGCTCTCTGGATCTGCTCTTAATTAGCAGTTAGAGCAGCTACACTGTGTGATGCAGCTCAACACATGTATCTGCTTGTAGGACCAGACAGAAAAAAATCACAGTTCCTATAGTGCCTACGCTGTCTTAACTCCCAAAGGGTGTTACTTCTGCACAATAAAGCCTGTGTAACGCACGTTTGTGTGAGTCCTGGCTGCACGAAGAGGAAAGCGGGGAAACAAAATAACAAACCACAAACATTCCTGTGATAAACAGACAAAGAGAGCGCCTGCACAGCAGATGGAAAAGGTCTTTACGGGTTTTTTTTTAATATGATGAAACCCCAGGCTTCATTTTAATCTTTAATGGTGCAGCCCAGTTCCTGCACATTATCTTTTTTTCTTTACTTCGGATTCAAACACTTTATAGGGGGAGTGGGATTTAGGTCCTCATTAGCTTTATTCCTGCTGCTCTGAGCAGTTAAACGAAGGCAAAAAAACCAAAGAGGGAAATAAAAAGGTGAGTTTTGCACAAGATTTAAGTCTTGGGGAATCCTACGTGGTATTAATGGTCACAGGGTGTGTTGAGGCTGGGCGTGGAGAGTCTTCAGGTTTTAATGGTTAAATCCTTTTTTCATGTTTTAAACCAGATTATTACAGTCATCTTTACTCCACAGCGCTGCGCTCAACAACTTCACAAGGTGACACATCAACCGACAAAACAATGATTTAGGAGTTTCCTCTGCAAGTCATCACCTCTGACAGCTACTCACGATTGCTCCTTCCCACACTTGTAGCCTGTTTTTGTTGCGATTCTTCTGACTCTGGCAGTCAACACTGCAATCTTATTCCTGCCCACCAAGATCGCAGCAGTTTGATTGTTTTTCCAACCAGAGACCTGATCTGCCCGACCTGCTGAAAAACCTCACAAAGTCACAACCATTTCAGTCCTCTGCAGACCTTTGTCAACTTCCTGTTGTGACTGATCTGATCTTGTCACTTTTTAAATGTGCCGCTGGGATCTGAAATCTATAAGTGATAGGAATCTAAACGTGGGAAATCCCAGATAGGGATAAGAGGCCATTTGAAGGGATTTCAGATGATTAACTGCTAGGAAGTAAAATAATTGCTGCAACAATTCTTCTTTATCTGACTTTGCTTTGACCTACCTTTGCTTTTTTACTGTGGCAATTACATTTTTTTGGCCTTTTAGAATCTGAGTATTAGCTGTGAGAAATTCTGGAGTTTGGTGAGCAAACTTCAGTATCAGTGCAGTAAAAATGTGAAGTACTTTGCACACGAACAATGAGCACTTTACCAGCATTTTCAAAGCAAGCCGGCTGCTTTCACAACTCTCTCCTTCCTGATGGCAAACACCGAAAGCCCGAGTCAGGAAGCTTATTTGTACCGCCACCAAAGCGGCCCCTGGGAGACGCAGTTTTGGTCTCTCCAACCTTTTCCCACTCAACAGTGCATGATGCTCACCTCCTGCTATTAGATACAGCATCAGTGCAGCGTGAAGATGAACGTTCCCTCTCCTCTGGGGCCGGGACAACTATAAACGTTTGCATGCAAGTGAGAAGATTATTTGGTGACACCCTGATGTTATTTTCACTGATAGCAACTGGCATGAGTTTAATACTGTGAGGAGCTGGCCGCTCCCGAGGCTAAAATACTCCGTAGGTGATAGTCAGAGATATAGTTTAGCACAAATATGTGTGATAAAAGTGTGTTACACAGTTAGGAGGAAATAAAAAACATGTTAAAAGAATAGTTCAGAAAATATATGGTGTTAGTCTGCTAAAGAGCATTAGATGAATGAAAGAATAAACAAAGGATGTTAGCAGTTAGCCGCTCAGCTTAACATGGAAGCCAAGGAGGCCCAGAAGAATTAGTCTGACACAAAACCCGAACAGGGAAAGAATCCAGACTTGATTTCCTTTGGTGCTTCGGGCCAAACTCACTGTTTCCTCTCAGCTCCGGTCTTAATGGTAAGTTAAGCTCCAGCTGCACATCTGTTACACACACACACACACACGAGTTGTATGAATCTTCTCGGCAAACTGTTGGCAAGAAATTTCCCAAAATGTGTCTTTCCTGCCTCTCGCTGCACGTAAATCAGCAGAGTGCAGCTGATGTGATTTGTGCAGGTATAGTCTGCCTCAGCAGGACAGCGTGGCCCTGAGCCACCTGCAGCACTCACTGACATACAGGATCGCACGCTCTCCATGCTTCCCCCACAAGAGTCCTGCATAAGCATTCTGCTTTATATGACTCCCTAATGGAGGCCTGATGTCTTCTTGGCTTCCAACCCAACACAATCCCATTAAGGTCTGGAGAGTGGGCACATGCTCTATCTCTTTGTGGTTCTGTTGCTGTTGATGCTGGATCAGCACAACGCTCCGGAGGAGGGAGGCTGATCTCCTGAAGACGGCTAAGAGAGGCCAGGAGTTATTGTGTTGTTTGTTTGATTAAGGATGGGCAGCCAGTGTGTGTGTGTTTGACAGACTAACTGAGCCTATTCTTGCTATCCCAACATAAACCGACAATGATATTACAAGAGTGTGTGCGCTTTGTGGTGGGTGATTTCTCAAACGATGAATTAACAGCACAAGCTAAAGGTCGGGAAAATAAGCAGCAGGGGTGATGAAAGAAAATGATGATGTATCGCTTTACATTCATCCATGGAAAGGAGCTGAAATTGCGATTTCAATGAGAGTATGATTTATACATTTTTCATTTCAGGTCACTGTCCATGTTCAGCAGTGTTTTATTTGCAGGCTTGTAGGTACACTAACTATCCGTACTTCAAACGCAGAGCAGTGTGAAATAAAAGTATAAATTATTTATACATATACACTTGAGGAAAGTGGTAGTTGGTGCAGCGTAGGCAGCTGCGTTGGGTGGCGGCTGGCTGGAGGCGACAGAACACACTTTTATCCATCATTATATTATTCATTTCAGAGGAGTCCCCTCATGCATTGGTCCCGTCTGAGCCTCGTCAGCTGTGACACACTCGGCCTGTGACGTCTGATCCACAGGAACACTCCCTTCACTCCAGGAGATGGGGCTAAAAAGCACTGCACCAAACTACACGGATTAAATTATGAATTATTATTACACAATAAGCAGTTCGATGAATCGCTGTCCAATGTTCAAAAACAGCGTTTGACTGTTTAAAAGCTGCAGTTTGCACAAAGGAAATGTCTGAAAGGAGCATTGCAGCAAAAAGCTTCAGAAGTGGAGCTGTGGGAAAATCTTTGCTTACAAATGATGAACCTCTGTGACTTCAGATCTGGTCTAACCTCCGACCTCAACTACTGCAGCTGCGTCCTCACAATTTTTATTAAAGTACTCCAAGTGAATTATTGTTGAGATTTTTCATGAGGGCAGAGAGAATGTAGAAAAATTATCCGATCATTTTGTGAGAAAATACTCCAGAGACAGAAAAAAATATAATCTGTCCCAGATATTTGGATACTTTGAGGTTTGTGGTCTGACAGTTAGTCCCCAAACACACATCGAGCCATGTACATCATCTTTATTCATCGAAAATCTAACCATTTCCTGGAAGAGTGGGGCCAACAAATCAGGGGAGAAGAAGAGAATGACATCATGTAACAAAGGTCCCCGGCCTGACTCAGACTGCACGATCAGGGCCTTCTTCAGCAGGACTAAGATGGAGTTAAAGTGAAATCAAGATGAATCATTTCCACACTCGTGATCATCTCTCGGCCTCCACATTTCCAAATTCAAGTCCTGATAATGTTTATGTGCTTCTGCTAACTAAAAGATGTTTAAGTTGCAGAGCTGAAACGGTGTCATCAAACAAATGATGGGAGACTTGAGCCACAGCTTGGATGAGCTCTGTGGGTTTGTTGAGTAATGGACTGAGGTGATCAAAGCCATCCAGAGTTAGCCATGTGTGAGAGACAGAGAACATCAGAGCAGTCAGGGGCTTCAGGCCTGATGTATGACAGGTGAGCCACAGCTGGACTCTGATGAGCAACATATGAGCTGGTTGCAGCTTCTCACGAAGCGAGGAGGAGGGGTGGGTGTGGGGGTGATGACAGGATGTGAGTTTGAGATAATTCAGCTGTACAGTAAACTGAACAAGTGGTGATTATGGACTTTTAGAGGCCCCTGGGAGGTTCCAGGGGGGATCACTTCAACTTTCATTTCATAAAAATGGATTAAAGAACGACGGGATGTTATTGTTGTCGGTTTATAACTCACCTTCCGGCCACCACAACCAACTTGTGGGGTCTCTGCTGCTGTCTCTGCTTCAGGGGCCTACAACACTCCCTCATCTTTTGTGCACATATTCTCACCGCAAGCCTGTTTAATTCAGTAAAGGGGGCTCTCTCTCACCTTTTGACCCTGATGATCTGGTCTCTCATGGGCTTGATGTCCTGAAAACTTTGCTGATTGACCAGGCTGTAGACCAGGATGAAGCCTTGGCCGTTCCTGATGTAAAGGTCCCTCATTGAGGCGAACTGCTCGGTGCCGGCTGTGTCGAGGATCTCCAGCACCGACGGAGAGGAGTCCACCTCGATCTCCTTCCGGTAGAAATCTTCAATGGTCGGGTCGTACTTCTCTATAAATGTGCCGGTGACAAACTGCACCGTGAGGGCGGACTTGCCCACCCCGCCGCTGCCCAGCACCACCACCTTATACTCCCGCATCGCGCTCCTGCGGGTTTAGATCCGGCATGCAGAGAATAAAGTGTCGAGCGGCGGAGAAAGGAAACGCATCCCCCTGCAGAGCTGCCGGGGCTCAGACTGCGGGCATGGCACGGCCGCAGCCTCCGGGAAATGAGATGCTCCTGCAGCTATAGGCGGGCACACTGGGAGGGAGGATGCTGGAGCATGGAGCCCTGAGCTGCACAGCTGCACAGCTGCAGAGCTGCAGACGGCCTCTACTGAGATATTCCCACGCTATCTGCAAGGGCCAGCATTCCCCAGGCATCCATAATGCAATAAGGCGTCGGTGTGGTAAAAATCAGACTGGCTATTATTAGAAGCAACGAGACGGCACATCTTCTTTCCGCGCCGCCTAAACAGGAGGCCCGTTCATGGCCGTGCACGGCGGCTCCGGCGGACTTAAAGGAGAAGAGCTGATGGGAATCCACGCCTCTGGAGTCGGTGGAGCTCACTGTTTCCTGGAACATATGAGGGGTGATCAGTGCCCCGGTGCAGGGAGGGCAGGCCTGTCTGTGACAAAGGACAAAGAAATAAAACAAGATGATCCACGTGGCTCCATCGCTCCATCGCCGATGACGTCACTTTTCCTCCGGGTGTGACGTATCATTGTGTGTCTGCTGCACCTGAACGTCTGCAAGGTCACCAGCCCCCTTTAAATGTGAGCCCAGAGCTCCTGATGCTGCTCATCATCTCAGTGTTTCTTCAGTCACGCAACACAACTGTTGTGTTGCTGTATTTTATTGATAGTGTGTTTGTTAAATGGAGATGCAGTTGCTAAAGCTGAAGTAGGTGTGGTATTGATGACTCCTCATACATTTTTTTTCCCCTCCATGAGACACCTCACTGCAGCAACAGGAAATGACATAGGACATAAATAATGGAAAACAAATACTTCAGTCTTAATGTTGTGTTCACCATCTGTGGCAAAAAGCTAATTATCTCAGATTAACAGATCTCAGTCTTGGCTGTATGGATTCTGTTTTTTTTTTTTACATCATCCAAAAAGTGAATTTCAGTGAGACTGACGGTCCTGATAGGCCATAAAAAGTCACATCTGGGGCAGGTTAAAAAGCTAATGTCTGTTTGGGTCAAATCCATGTCTGTAAAGTAGAATCCCACACAAACAGCTCGATAAAAGACGTCAACAAAAGAGCCGGACAAAACAGCTAATTTGATTTTCTTTATTTCTTTCTTTCAAGAGATTTTACACTATCTTGCTGGAACCAAAGAAACGTTTTGACTATAGAAACATAAAATAGCACAAAATATATGCAAAAAGAATACATTGAAAAATGATTACATTGAAACTATAAATCTGTTGAGGGTCTTTTTGTCAATTCGTCTTTAGGATTTTACTTTGTTGTTGGGAAACACTGCAACAAAGATGGCACAGACAGTCACAGTCTTCACCTCGGGTCTCCGGTGTCGGCCCTCTGCTGGCTAAAGCTCCGAATCACAAGATCCAAACGGTTCCATTGGAAGTCAACGGGACCAAAAGATCTCTCGACAGATTGGGGAGCCCAGAGGTAAAGGTCAGCGACTGTTCTATCTGCTGCAGTCACCCCTTTTGGCCTTGTGATGCGCACATTAAAACCTTAAAAAAGATGATTTTAGATATAAAGATATATATTTGAAATGAAACTGAGGAGGGATCTGAAGAGAGACCCGTTGGAGTCTCTGTCAAAACTTTCATAAGAGCTCTTAAAAACATAAAACCTTAAGCACGATGGACTCAAGATAAGGCAAAGTGTTTGGATAAGCTGAGTCTGCTCAGTTGACCAACTGCTCAGAAAGTGCTTACATTTTTCTTTTTACCATCAGTCAATCATTTCCGACACATTTCAAAAAACATTACATGTCAAGAAGATTCCATACACAAGGGCATCGTGGGTCACCAAATGAGGACATTTTGTGTACAGACTTTTTTTTTTTTTTCACTAGAAACATTCAGTACGTTATCATTTAGTAATAAAACAAAAAAAATATTGTTCTCCCATGCAACATGTTGAATTAAAGTTATTAACCGGTAGTATCTGCTTTTTGATTGATCAACAGATTTACTGTACTAGCAGGAAATGAAAACAGATCACATTGTTAAAGAATATGAAAAGTGCAATCCTTAACTCTAGTGATACATACGCCTCGAATAAAACGTCTCAGTGTGGAACCTAAAGGCTCTTTGTCAGGGGAAGGGCTGTACATCCAAACTTATTCATTTATAGATTATTTAGTCCTTATATATATATTTATATATAATCTATGTAACATTGATGACTTTAAATCTATTTAGAGTTACAGTCACAGCGCTATAGAGGCTGTCATTTGCTAATGAAAATATTAGGTCATTGTCATAATCTCAGTGAAGAATAAGAAATGTTGGTATCTTCTTTACAATCTACCTTGTGTACAGTGTTCTAGCAAAAAGAAACAAAAATCAACTTAACAATGTCATTTACAAAAATACCCAACTTTAGTAATTGCAACATTTGGTTGCCACAGCAACAACTTAATATTGTTATGAAATACTATTATACTAGAGTGAAAAGTACATCTTTTTTGAAATTTTCTTCTCTTTTTTTGGTAAAATGTCATCTATACAATAAACATTTTTTTTTTTTTCCAACAACACAAGCAACTCTATAACTACGCTCATTACTGCAACGCCGTGATCTTTTTTATCAATGAGAAGGCAAGAAAGATCCAGTAGCTTTCTATCGGTGGGCCCCCTTTAAAACCCCACCCCTCAGACATGTGCGGCTTCTCATTCGCTGACCTGACAGGTTAGACCTTGAAATGACCAACCGTGCAGAACGTAGCACAGCTCAATAAATTACATTCATTTCAAAATAGAATAGTTTACAACATTGTTTTTGACTAAAATTTGACCAAGAGTAACACAAGATAAATTACAACAAAATAGAACTTTTACCACCTTCCACAAATATTACACACAATCATAATGCATGTGAAGACAGCCAAAAGTGAATGGAACCAAAACGTGAAACTGGAGTGAAGCACTCTCGTTCCAAACAAATGACTGTGGATTGTCAATGTTAATCAAGCACCATGAAATTTGAACAATGGACAATAAGATTTAGCGTAATGAGTTCAAACTAAAGAGGGCTGGTTTAAAATTATATCATAAATGTTTGTGATGCTGACTGAAAAACAGATGATTGTTCTGGGAGGAGGAGGAGGAGGAGAATGAGGAGGTGGTGGATTTCAGGGGAACTCAAACAAAACTTTAGAGGAGACACAACACAAATTTTAAATAACTTTGAATACATTTCCAGAACTATGAATAGAAACTCGCAAAATAAGAGACACTTTACATACATTACGCAGTTAACAACACATTTTTTTTCTCACTCACGTTCCTCATGTAAACTACTCAAACCATGGTAAGAAACAATGGTACACCATGAAAGTCACCAAACATTCTACAAAGCTATTTTTGATTTGTTGTTTCTTTTACTTCTTTTGTTTCGATAAAGTCACTTGTGATGTTAATGAATGGTTACTAGAAAACTGTTTCCAGTAATGATTCGCAAAATGTGATGTCTTTCCCGAAAAGTCCATGTAGCTTCTGACAGCCAGTGTGTTGTGTCTGTGACTTTTTAGTGATACACTCTGGATGCAAGTGTTGAACATGTTGATGAACATTTTTTAGGCACTTCTACAGTTTTCTAAAATGGAACAGGATTATCGGTGATAGTAGGGTTGGACAGGACAACCGACGGTCACAGATAGCCCTCCAGTCGAAATTCAAGTTATCTTTTTGCTTGACGAGCGTCGTCAAATGCACCGTTTTTTGTTTAGTCTTAGCACTTAAATCCCTCACCTGTCCCTCGAAAAACTCTCCTACCAGGCCTGGTGTTGTCATCACCTGCTAGACCTCGCGACAAGTCCCAGTCTGCCGGCAGACCATCAGTCTCCAGATACGAACACACACACGCACACACACACACGCGCACACACACACACACACACACACACTCAAGGCTTGGTATGTCTGGAGTGGACCCTCAAGCTTTGTTTAACCCTTGGCACAGACCTGAGCCTTTTGGCTTTACGGTAATGGCCGCGACTATCTTCTTCTGTCAACACTGGGCACTGTCTTCCCCTGTCCTTACTGCATGCAGAAATCCGTGCACAATCTATCACGCCACTCTGCAGAAACAAAACACCCGAGCAGATAAAGGGTGTGCTCAGCAGCTTTTGCAATGGCAAAAGAGAAAAAAAAAAAAAATTAATAAAATCAAAATATGTCTGGGTGTAAAAATCTGGTCCTGCGCTCTGACAGGTTGATTCCATTGACCTCTTCCAAGCCGCAACTTTGGCAAGATGTTTCCGGAGATGAAAAGTTGGCGGGGGAAGGTGGATGGGGGTGAGGGGTGAGGGGTTGGGGGGGGGGGGGGGTAAGCTTCATCATGGCATCTTAACAGCGTCTGGGGCAGACGAGGGTCACAGAGGAACCCTCGCAGGGACAGTCACATTAAGAAAGCATGTCTGCCCCAAGGACATTCAACTTTGTAGAGAGAGAGAAAAAAAAAAAAAGCAAAGACCACCAGATGAAAACTGTCTTCGAAGCAGCGAGTGCATTGGTGTGGTTGTGCACGGGTTTTCTGTGACGCTTCCTGTTTTCCCATTTCCACATTAAGCACTATATGTGTCATATAGCGCAGATCAATCCATCGTTTTGTACGAACCAAAGGGATGAACATTGTGCAGAGGTTTTTAGAATAAATATGAAAGAGGGGGGATCAACGGTAATTTGAGAGAACAGTTGTTAAAATGACCTCTATAGTGTGTCTGCTATGTATGTAATATTATACATAAGAATATTTTTGACTTTTTCATGTTAATAATTTTTTCTAGCAATACATACAGTATATATCTTTTTTGTGTGTGTTACACCGGCACTGCAGTTCTTACGGTTAAATTGAAGTGTTACACTTTTAGCATGCAGGTTGCTGGACCTCTATGGGAGAGGTAAGGTAGTATTTACACAGGGGCTGTTTTGGGTTTCCCAGTGCAGCTTCGTGACACTCCGTTCCTTTCCTGATATTTACTTCAGGATGATCTGCACAGAGAGACAGAGAGAGGAACAGGAAGGGGAGAAAACAAGGAGACAAAGCATTCAGTTTACCTTGAAGAGACAAACTTTTAGTCACATTTATCATGTAAAGCACAGTTGTGTACTTTAAAAGAGCATCATCACAAATGTCTGACAGGGAAATGCTATCTGACTGATTAATTAACCTGAGAATGATGAGACAGAACTGGTAGATTTACTTTCTGGTGTCTCGTTTAAGAGCTAGATTTTTTCTGTCTCAAACAAACTGAGTATGACTGCACCAGAAAAAGCCAAATGTGTGGAATATCTTTTGAAACTGTTCAAAAAATGTTTTGCCACATCACCCGAGGGTTAGGAGGCATGTTCGTGAACTGAATTCTTTCTAAAGGTGTTTTCAGACTGATGTCTCTGGGATCAGTCGGTTCACTTGCTGTTTTTTTTTTTCCCAGATAGATTTTCTTTTTCTTTTTGCACAGATAAAAATTCAAACAATGCATCACTAAAAGCTGTGTGAGAATGTTTACCCCACTCATCGGTTATGTGTTTGGGCTGGAAAGGATTTAGTAAAAACAAGAAGAAAGTCCTGAAAAGATCCTGTACTGCCCAAATACCAAGACAGTAATTTGTTGGTAGCCCAGGGCTGACCTTTATTCCTTGTCCTAGATTTTGTTAGGAACTGTTTATCTTAAACTCAGAAACAGCATGGATTAGATGGAGGTAGAAAATATACTCCAGAATTTGTTTGTAACAGGACTGAGACCTCTGAAGGATCTCGCTGCAGTCGTTTTGGTTCATTCCTGATTGCAAATAAATCATAGCAAGTGGGAAAAAACAGAGCCATATTTGAACAGACTAAACAACAAAGGTTTGAAAATTTCCTGGCTCATATATTTTCACATTGTTTCTATATTTTTTCACGTGCCCAACTGAGTGCAACACCATGAACGGCTTGGAAGAAACACAGTCAGAAAATTAGGCGCAGGGTGAAGCAGACTGATGAAACCTGAAGAAGGATATGGCCTCATGCTATTTGCCCCACTTCGAAATGAGGCCACGTTTAGAAACACTTTTGCTTGTCATCATGGCTGGTCAACACATGATACAGCCTGGTGCAGCATACTGAGACTTTTGGGCTGGAGAAAACACGTCCCACAACTACTAAAATAATTATTTTAGTTGTTGTGGTAATGCCACCTGCTTGCTGTTTCATGTGGACAAGAACAAAAGATCCAGTTATTTGCAAATAGCAATCGACCCAGATCTGGTCACATCTGTTTGTGTTCTTCCATTTGGAGATAAAGACCAATCCACCACACAACAAAGAGAATAGGAGAGGAGGATAAGAGAGGGGAGAACAGGTAGAAGAGCTACTGGCCGCCACTGGCAGCAAGCCAACGCACAACAGACACATGATGGTTGTTCACAGACAAAAGTACAGAAGCCATCGGTCACGTCACGCATCACAGAGGGTCACCACCGGTGGAGAGCGTGCAGCTGCACAGGCTGAGAAGACAGCCCGCTCTGTAGTGCAGTATAGAAATATTCCCGGGTGCCAGAGGGGTGGGATCAACCAGAGAAGATGGTACACCCCGACCGTCTGGCACCACAGACGGCTAAAAACAAACCTCAAGAGCTGTTTACGGGTCCTGTTTGTCGAGGATTTGGTGCAGTGATACTGGCAGCGTTTTCAGGTCAGAAGATCACACTTGCCACCATTAGATGGCAGAATTTGAATGATAAAATGTGATTAAGTGTGTGTTATAGAAATATAAGCAGAATTTGAACTTGTCTTACAAAGTGATAGCAGATTGTTACTGTAATCGCATTGGATCTGAACTGTTAAACTCAATAGCACGTTTCCCTCCACAGCGAGGTGAGAGATTGAACCTGTCTCTGCTCAGTATCACACTCTGGTTGGAAAAGTGGTCTTCTCATCACTGCAGTGGGCAGACTGTCCACACCGAGGCGGTTCACTGTGCTGTGTAACGACATTCAGACAGTAGAGGGCACTGCAGTGTTTCGCTCTCCAGTAAAGGCAGCGCCGCGACCAGACGCCCCAGTGCTGTGAGCACACGGTTAATACATGTTGGGACATGGAGGGATTCGATTGGTTTAGGGGTTGTGAGTTGACCAGAATCTGAACCTATTCTGTCTTTTTATGCATAACATCATAGTCACTATGACTGAACATCTGCAGGCTTCTTTGGCTCTCATGTCATGACGTCCACGGAATCCAGTTCTGTCCGACTTCAATATGGAGAAAAGGAGCCATCACATTATTATGGATATGATAACAGCTGAGACAAACTAGCACGCAGAAGTTTGGGACTGATAGATACTGACAGGACGGTAACATCAGCAGCTTGTGGCCGTAAATAAAAATAATTAAAATGGAAGCCTGGATGTTTATTCTGAAAAACCATATGCTGGTGATGACTTTACTCGACGAGGCGTGCACATTATCCAGTGCAGCTGGTGAGTATAAGTGGTAACTGTGTCCGAGCTGGAGGAATCTATGTGCAGGGTGGGGTGGGTGGAGAGAGAAAAGGAGGGAGGGGGGCAGATGGAGACAGACAGCGAGGGCTGACGTCAGTGTTTCTCTGGCTCCTTGTCCCACATGCATCTTTAAAGAGCAGCTCAGCTTCCTGCTGCTACTGCTGCTGCATGCCAATTACAGGAAGAGATGGTGACTCACAGGAAGTGCATATACTGATGGCCCATGAGGAGCAATAAAGCAAAAGATACTGAGGCTAGATTCTTGGTTAACGATAGAAGAAGGACGTCAGGGAAATTATTAATGTTCTTTTTTGATTTTAAAGTGGACCAGTCATTTTTATTTTTACAATGTGTACTTCAATTCTGATTATTTCATTCTTGTTGGGACACAAAATGTTTTTAAAAGCTATTTTTAGACACTTGAATAATTTTATAATAATAATTTTAATAATTTTCCTAAAATTATTTATCCAAGCTGAAATGTAAACATTTTCTCTGGACAGTGAGGCTGAGGCAACAAGGCCAAAGAGTAAAAAAAGACCAGTGAAAGGAACAAACAGAGATACAAAATTCATAATACTAGTCCCCACGACTTGCAAAAGTTCACTTATAATTATGATATAACGGGTAAGTTTCATTTCATACTTTATATGAATTTGTTTTTTGATAAAACAAAAAAAAAAAAAAAGACACCTCCAAAGAGACGCTGTGAAAGACCTTGTTAATTCATACAATTTCTCCATGCTCTGTTTTACACACGCTTGTTAAAAATGACTTAATTGTTTTGCAGGCCCGTTTTTACCTTCATCTGTGTGTCCTTAAGAAACCTTTAAACAGGACTACCAGTAAATGATTGCCAGCTGTGTGAGTCCAGAGTGCCAGCATTGTGCTGAAATTTCCAGGTTTAAAATGGGGCACACATGCGTCACTCTGGCATTCAAACCTGGCCCAGCTTCCCTGGCTCCTGCTGACATGTAGCAACAGGAGAGCCGGCGATCAGAGGCCATTTTTAGATGTCTGTGATCATTTTTCCTGTGTCTGTCTCTCCCTGACAAGCAAAGCTCGTAACTCATATTTTTATCCTTCAACTAGGAAAAGGCAAAAAGGTGAAACTTGAGTGGAAACAGGAAAAGATCCAACATGGTGGTTGTTGCGAGTCAGCTGCAAGTGCTGGAGACATTGTCTGTATGTGTTTGCTTGAATGTGTGTTTGCATAGCACACAAGCAGTACAGATGATGCCCCTACTGCAGATGGAGAGGCTTATTTGACAACAACAAGAAAAGTGGAAAATAAAATGTAAACAGAACATGCAAAACAAAACCAGGAAGTAGTGCAACACAACACAACTACTACTTTGCAAATGTGGGAGCTCTGAAGAAGTGCTTGTTAGCAGTAATGGGGCTGTTCCACATACACTCGCTGGCACTTGCTTCCTCAGGTAGCCCCTATGCTTTAAATTCTCTTGAGAACCCCAACTTGTGCGCTTGTCCAGTACAGTGGCGCACATGACTAGGGAGGGGCTGGGCACGGGCAATGGCTCAGCTGCAGGTTATTGCAGCTCACTATTAGAAAGCAGGACTTATTCAGAGCTCCAGGGACTGATGAAAGAAAGCTTTAAAAGGAGCAAACCTGATTGGCTGGTGCTGTTGCTGCGTAGGGGACACTTGTGGCAGGAGTTGTTGCTGCAGAGACAGTAGCAGGCGTAGCACTGTACATCATTGGGACTTTGTTTTGAGGGAGGGAAAGGGGAGGTGGGGGGTGGGGGGAATGGGGGAAAGGGAAGGAGGTAGTAGCAATGGACAGGTAGGTGGAGCATTATGGTAACCATGGCAACAGTTTTGTGTGTGTGTGTTTGTGTGCGTGTTGTGTGTGTTTGTGTGCGTGTGTGTGTGTGTGTGTGTGTGTGTGTGTGTTTGTCATTGTTGATGGCCGTGGTAGTGATGGTGATGGTGGCGGATGTTACAGAGAGCCAGCAAGCCATCGTTAGGGTTACACCGGCAGATGGCATGCAACCATTCACAATGCAAAGCAAGGAGGACAGGAAGAAAGAAAGAAAAAGAGAGCATGGGAGAAAAAATAAAATAAAATAAAAAATAAAAATAAAAAAAAAAAAAAAACAAGAGGAGAGAAGCTGATTACAATCACAAGTAAGGAAATTTATACGGAAAATCAGTTTGCTGTTTTTCCCAGAGAAGTTAAGGAGCAAAACACACCAATTACAATGAATCGATGATATTTTTGGCACTAGGGATGGGAATTTTATTCCTTTAGTCCATGTGGCCTGACATGAAGACCAGAGGGGAGATGCCAAAAAACCCAGGCAGCGACTTTATTCCGAATGCCAAAACCAGGCAACTATGATGGATTGTGGTTAACAGTATGTTCAAAGTCAATATTCCTCGTTGTCAATTCACCATCTGTAAGTAAGTATGATGTGCCGGTTAGCCGGCTGGAGCGTGAATGTAATTCTCATCCCGTTGTTGCAGAGACAAAAGCTCCAGTTGCAAATAATTTCTCTGGGAAAACTGATTTAAATTTCCTGATCAACACAGCACAGCAAACAGAGAGTAGCTATCCTACAACTTAAGACCAAACAGATCAGTCTGCAGTATTTTATCTACACAAATATCATAATCATAAACAGTCATTAGCAAGAAAGTCAGTAAGAAAACAAGATCTAAAACTCTTCCAGGTGATACAAATGGACATAAGTGTGTTTGAGATAACATACAAACAGTTGAGTGAGAATTTCCCCGAGAACATTTTAATGTTTCAAATCGTATGAATGACCTTTTGTCTCACCTGTAAGGGCTACTGCCCACTCATCCCACTCCAACCCCCCCGCCCACCCTCCCACCTACATCAAACAGTGTGTGTGAGTGAGCAAAGGGAAGGTCGAGACCTACCAAGACTGCTAGCAGGAGTCATGCACAAGACTGACCCTGTTGTGTTCATGCAGAGAAAGACAGAGAGAGAGGGAGACACAGAGGGAGAGGGAGAGAGAGAGAGAGAGGAGGAAATAAATGGGTTAATTGAGGGGGAGGAGAACAACAAGGTTACACAAGACAAAAAAAAAAAAAAAAAAAAGACAGCTGGGACGCTACTGTTATAGTGATGCTGTCAGCCAGTTATGAATGAAGTACACAAGAGCAGGCCGAGGATTTCCCTTAATTGGTTATTGTATTAGTAAGTTTATATACAGCAGCGGTTAAATCAAACTCAGTTATACAGTAGAATATGAATTTGTGCCATGTATGTTCTTTGGTTATTGTTTGCAAACTTGGAAGGAAGGAAATGATAGAAAACCAACCCATTAAGTGCTGACATCTTACTTTCTGATATGAACTGAATTTACTCGGAACTCTCTTTCGCTGTATGTGGTTTCCTCTTTTTTTCTGTGCTTTTTCTTTCACTAGTTGAGGCTCAGAGGTCAGGGAGCATGGAGCCCACTGAAACGCCTTTCTTCTTCTACTGGCTTCGACGATCCCACTGCCTGAGATCAAGATATAGTTGCAACAAATCTTCCACTGGCCCACAAGCGGCCTACTCAGTTTTAACACTTGGATCCAAATATTCTTAATATTTACAAGTGTTTACTTTCTTATTCCTGAGTCTTCTGAGGCCACAAAAATATTTGCAGCGAGTGAATTATTACACACTATGAAAAACAACCTCAAGGGAAAAAAAACTCTAGAAAAATTAGAAGTAGAAGTAAAAGAAGAAGTAGAAGAGGAAAGGAAACTAAAGTGGCGGGCAGCAGCATCATGCCGGGTCAGTAGAATGATGTCCACCCTGATCTATTTGAAATGGGGATGGGTGTGATTTACGGATACAGGACCATCCAGATAAATTGCTCATCAGAAATTTAGTTGAAATGCTCTCATGTGAATGTGTAAAATATTTGGGATGTGCTGTCCCAACATTAAGGAGAAACCACATCCATCTGAAATGAGCCAAAGCTGAGATAAAGAGGGAGTGAGGGAGGAGGGGCTGTCGGACATCTCTCGCCACAGGGAAACAAAAAGAGTAGGTAGAAGGAGCGAGGGGATCGGAGTCTAATACTCATTACTAATGATAGTGGCTCCTGGCTACTGTTTCAGCTGCAGTTAACTCATTTAGCAGGTGACTGCAGGCTTGAGCTACTGTTAGTTCCTGCATGTGCCGAACACAGGGAGAGTATTTTGTTCGGGACCAAAGAACTGGAGAGGAATAAGGGAACAGAGTCTAGTGAATTTGACAAAATGGGAACAAAATTGCTTTTGTAAATGTTATTTTTTTTCCAATATCGATGTCAGTCATGGCAAATTAAATAAATACTGAATAAGCTGCATTTGCTCCAAAAAACAGGCTTTTTTCCCCCACGCACTAAACTAAAAAGTTGCAATGACTGTGGTCGAAACAACTGGGCTTGTTTCCCTCTTTTGATTGACTTGGGGTTAGATTGATAGGGAAATCATATTCAGTGGGTAATATATCATATCCTTTATTGCTCTGATCAAAGCCTGTGCTTGCCCTTCCATCTGGCAGCGATAAGGTGTCACTTGCAATGATCTGTTTCAAAAGAAAATATAAACTTCACAGATGTGACTGATCACGAGAGTCCATTTTTCTTAGCATAAGAAACTCCAAATAAATAAATAAATAAATAAATAAATAAAAAATAAAAGAGTTATGATGGACAAAGGGTTAGCTGAGGACATTCAGTGCAGTGAGTGTATCTGTGCGTCTGTGTGTGCTTGCATGCTCTGCATACCTATTAGTGCTGGTGTCTGTATCTGTGTGCTGGATGTATCGACAGGGAGCTCTTACCTGTGGGAAAGAAAGCGGGCTGCTGGAGCTGTGCATTGGCCAGTGCCTGCTGGTAGTGCAAAACACTGGGGTTGAACAGGGAGCTTGCTCCGTTGTTCTTCTCAAGTGCTGGTCTCTTTGGTAGGGGCTGGAGGACACCGTGGGGAAACGCCTAACCATCAAACACACACAAACACACACACACACACACACACACATCGATGACAAGAGCATAGTACATTGAAACTAGATGATTGAACAAATCAACACTGATATTTTTTCTAAATTTCTATGCACAGCACAACAAGGCACAATGGAAACTTGGTGTAACTATCACAAGGACAATGAGAAACTACACCGTAGCATGGCAATCATCAACAACACATTACAGAAAACAGTGTATTAACTTGAATTATTTTAACATTACATTATAACTGTTCATTGAATAAATGTACAGTATAATTAGAATTGCCACTGGTGTTCATAAATGTCAAAATATTTACACTTTAAACGTTTTACCAGGTTTCACAAAAACAAAAGAGCCAACTTAAATTTTGTGAGTGGCTACAGTACAATTAAAGAAGCTACATGCAAAGCAAAAGGTGAAAGGTCAAAGTACCAGGTCTACAGTTGCCTCGAGGGGTCGCTTCATTGCTTTGGCAGTCGACTGAGTCTTTAATTAGCAGGCAGCGAGCACATGATGGCAGTGGGCCAATGGGATTCAAGCGTATTAACATACAGGTAACAGCAAGCAGAGGTGCGTCATGGGGGACAGCATTGCATTGTGGATAGGTGAGAAGGAAAAAAACAAAAACAAAAATAATCTGAATGCAAGTATACCACATACAAAACAATAGGCATGCACATAAACAAAAAACTGTTTTGTTTACTTTAAAGAAACATTGCTACTTTTTGAATTAGTATAAAAGCAAAAAAAAAAAAAGAAAATAAATAAATAAAATAAAAGCATCTACATTAACCTTTGGTTAAAAAAAAGCAAGATTCTATGATGTACCTCAAAACTACTGTGAAAGCATTTTAGTAAGGTCAACTACTTCTGAACTAGTCAATCAATTTTTTAACATCTACGCAAGAACAAAATGCAGTGAGGTAAACATAAATGATTCAGATTATAAATACTGGGTGGACACTGTATGTGAGATCTGAACAGAAGTATCATCAACACAATCACAGTGCACCTGGATTACTTGATTTGATGATGTGAGGTGCTTTCATGCCTAAGGAATGTCGAAAACCCTCACCACTAATTGGGATGTGAGTGAGCTCTGGGCCAAGCCCCTCACATTATTCACCTCAGCCTTCACAACTGGCAGAAAGGTCTGGACACACTTGTATGATCAGATTTTAAACTACAGTTGAAC
Source organism: Echeneis naucrates (assembly GCF_900963305.1). Lineage (NCBI taxonomy): Eukaryota > Metazoa > Chordata > Actinopteri > Carangiformes > Echeneidae > Echeneis > Echeneis naucrates. The sequence continues at coordinate 17,606,413 of NC_042512.1, read as the reverse complement.
ACTATTACTATTAGCAAGAGGCTGGTGAGGTGCTGTCACCCTTGTAGCAATTACAAGAAGTAGTCCAGGCGGTGCTAACAAAAAGCTGTTTTATAATCACATCATCAGAGACAAATCCTCTAGCTACATCTGTATCATGAGGGCATGTTGCCTGTTAGTGTGATCGATGAACTTGGGGAGGTGAAACAATGTGAGGCGCAGTTATAGTTTAATCACAGAATGTGGAGCTCTGTTTATTTTTACATTCCTCCTAGATGCAAACAACATCTTAAAATCTATAGACGATTAAATCACGAAAACAGAACTGATATTAGATTGATGCCAACCCAATGACGTAATATTAAGCAATTTTATTTTCAGGATTTGCTTTGATTAATTTATTGAAAACAGCCTACATTTGATGTCACTGCGGAGAGGAAAAAAAGATGACAAGGATGTGATGAGCACAGCATTTAAAGGGGTCCATGCACAAGCCTCTTGCTTCATGTATGTGGATTTTTAAAGAGTATATAACAGTATAGATCCTATTAAAGAGTGACAATGCATCACTGATGCACTGCAGTGTTAACAGACTCAAACATCGTGGTTAGTTAAAATGGAAGATGGTCTATTGAAGTGACATAAAACGAAAGATGATTGCATTCGACTTGCAATGAGAAAGAAGATCACAGCATGGCAAGCAACACAGAATGTGGCACAGTCAAACATAATCTCAAAAATAGGATTTCCTCACTGTATCTGTTAATGTGTAACCTTATCTGCAGTACACTTCGGCTTATTTGTTTTAAATTAAAAAAGTGAATTATGGATAATGATATTACCTATTTGCAGCATTGCAGCAATACAGGTTTTATGGGTCTCTGCTTCAGGTTTAGGCTAAGAATATTGGATTAAAGGTGCTGACTAAACAACTTGTTGTCCTAAGGTTAAACCTCCTCACCTTTAGCACAGCTTGTAATTGCTGATGGTAAACTGGGAACTGGGTCATAAAGTTGACAAAGTGGGGCATATATGGAACACAGGAGGAAAATGAAGCATGGGAGGAAAACACACTAACAATTAAAATAAATGTTCTTGATGATACATTACGTTCCTGATGGAGAAGTTGTTGAGCTAAGGTAGTTGGTGTAAAGCATTGGCAGGTACTGAAAATACAGTTTATATAGTTTTTCTCTTATATACGGATATTTTAATTATTTGGGTTTTTTTCCTGCATTGATTCTACCGTGTGCACAAACAAAACTGCACTCATGGTCACCTTATCCTCCACACTGTGGACTTATGGAAGAAGGCGAGGGAGAGCAAGCAGCGATGGAGCCAGCCAATGAGAGAGGTATGTGCAACGCATTAAGCATGCCCATGCCATGGAAGAGACACGTCAGTTAGCACAGTGGCGCAGTATAAGGTGTGTGAGTGCAGCAGCCAAAGGACCATTCAAAGAAGAAGCCACTCAGAGCCTGGAGGGTGGGGCACAGCCAAGAAACACTGCCAAACCCTTCTGTCTGTCTGTCTGTCTGCCTGCCTGCCTGCATTTCCATCTGTTCGTCTTCCTGCTTGTCTTTTCCTCAGCCTGTTGGGGCATTTTTCCACCTAAAGGCAGAGCAGGGTGAACCCCCACCCGTGATGTTACATCCTCATCCATCCCTGATTCAATTTGCACTGATCTGCAGAGTGCTGCACTTATCATTGGGGGGGGGGGGGGGGGGGGGGGGGGGCAGCACATTGTCTCTATATGAACCAAGGGCATTTGAAAATAAAAAGCATGCTGCAGTGAGATAATAAGATTTTTCTTGCAGCATTATTCTGGTGTGTTTAGGTCTCAATAAACCCTGTTTATTGTATACAAAGGCTTCACTTTGGGATGAGTATTGTTAGTTAGTGTACACTGGAGTCCACTAGAAAAAAAACAGCAAATGGGTATGTTTTTACAGTAATAAAGCAGTGCTCCACATTTTATGTTTGTGTGGTTGTCGTCATCAACAGCATGTGTTTACATTTTGTGTTACCCAAGATTATATAGTGTCTTTACTGAGCCTGTGTGCTCCATTATGTTGAATCGGAATAAAACTGCTCAAGAGTGATCACAAAAAAACAAAATAACTTCAGCACTTCTTATTATTAACACAAAATATGGGAATTGTTATTGTTAACAACATTTTTGGACTGTCAGTTAACAGTTACAGTGTGTATTACTTTACACATGAAATTCTCTGTTCTCCATTTTAAGCACTCTGCGCTTTGCATTAAGTCAGACATCCCTCCCTCGGGACAGCAGCTTTGTACCAGAACCCCTTCGCTAATATGGGTTTATTGTGACTGTGAATCATTTCGCATACTGTATCTTGTGCTTAATTCCACAACTGTAAAACCTACAACAGTAATTTGTTTATTTGATACCCTATAAAAGCCGCCCATGATACAAAGATAAAATTCCATGCTCTTATTGGAAGGTTCAGGGTATGCTGTGTATAGGTGATATAAAATGGCTTTATTGTCTGATACAGATTGATATGCACTAAACTCAAAATAAGAGAGATTTGAGATTTGGTTGTTTACAATGTGGATAAATATCTGTGTATGTGTCCTGGCCTACCACTGTAAAGGCACAAAGTACAGTGACTAGGCTGTGTTGTATTGCTCACCATGGCTGCAGCTGTGGCGGCAGCTTGCGCAGCCACAGCTGTCTGGTTGGCCTGATGTTGGGCGGCCTTGATCTTGGCCTGCAGATGGGCTGGAGGGTGGAAGTACTTGCACTTCTCGCGGGAGCAGCGGCTCTTGATGTAGTCCATGCAGACTGTGACTGTGTTGTCGCTGGTGTCTATCATGGGACTGTCACTCGGATGAGCGAAGCGGCAGTCGGTCTCGCCGCGAGCACAGTTGCCCCGCTGAAATTCACGGCAAACCTGGGAATAGGAGAGTCAGGTGGGCAAACAGACACACACACACACGCACACACACAAACAGACACACAGATATGTGCGTGCAAACAGAGAAAAAAAGAATACACACAGAAACACACAAACGATGAATGTGTGAACTTTCATCACATCAAGAAGCAAAACCAGGCAGAGTCACAGCAACATATTCACTGCATTGGTTGAATCCAATTTCTCCTCTCATCTGATACTACAGTAACTGAAGTGTGAGCAATTTCACAATATTTCTTGATAATATTTCATGTCATTTTAATATTTGTTTTGGAAATGAGAAACTGTCTTTCTGTTTTGTTTTCACCGTGATTCACCGTGTCTCGTATGCCTTGCCTTGCCTTTTCATTATCATGCTATTTCACCACTTAAATATATTAAAAAATGAGGAATCCATGGATCAGGACATGATCTAACACATCCACTGCATAGCAGGCGGTACATTCAAAGGGTTCTCTTAACTCAGCTGCAAATCTTTAACCACCGTGTTTGTTTCAACACACAATACCGGAATCTATATTCGACTCAGTACGACAAAAAGCCTTAATACCATGTAACAAATCTGCAATGTGTGTCAAACCAAAATAATTGTTGAATCATTGAACCAGTCAGTGTTCAACTGTTCAGAGGCCAGAGCAGAATCACAGGGGAATACGATTTGACTTGCACTCTGGGACTGAGACACACAAATTGTACACATGTGAACACACACAACATTTAAGCACATACATCCACACATAACCAAAACCATTGGCGCACAAACACACACTGGTGTGTGGGAGTATATACGTGTCTCAGAGGGATATTGTTTCATTAGCGCCAACTTCATTCAGTTGCTAAGAGATAGCAATTCCAGAGAAAAACACATACAGGCAAACACCTACGCATCACCTCCAGGTCTGCGGGAGACTATTGTTTAGTTTTATAAAAATAGTGCAAAATAAAATTTCCCCCTTATGCACTGTTTGACAATCAGCAAGCTATTGCCATTCAGAGCAGTTGGCCAGGGGGAAGAAAGAGATGGTTGAAGTAATTGTCCCAGTCTAACTGTGGATGATTTCTCAAAGCACAAGTTTGTACAGCGCAAAGTTCCACTTTAAATCAATTTTTTGCATCAGATTTCTGACAGAAGCCATAATTATTTGTGTGAAGGATAATGCAGTCAGATGCTCAAGGATAATGCAACGGTAGCAAACTATTTGTTTTCTTCTGTTGAAAGAAAATCACATACTTTTATCCTTTCACTCCAAAATTAATAAATCATACAGCAGCACACTGAAACATTGATAACACGAACAGCTACCGCAGTTAAATGGATGACCAGGAATTTTCTGATATTGTGAAATAATAAGAGACGTGAGATTTGATTTGTTTAAAACAATACTTAATGTGCCCTTGTCTAAGATAATGACAAAAAAAAAATAAATAAATAAAATAAATAAATAAATCCAAATTTTAGTTATAAGGCTTGATCATATTTTTTTTGCAATGTCATCTCCGGTAGTGTCTAACGGAGTAGTTAGTATTGGTTTTTTTTTCTGGATGCACTGCACAGTGCTGGATGCATACAACCTATTGAGACACTGCATATCTATTTGTAAGATCAACCCATGAGGCTGAGTTGTTATAAATGATACTCATTAGCACCACAAATCCATTGCATCTCTTTCACACATCTAATCCCAGAAACATAATTACAATTTACGACCTCAAAGCGAACATTAGATACGACTGGCCTCATGCTCTTCCTATCTAAGAGAAAGAGAGGGAGGAGTGTGATTGGGTGGGTCACCTCCAGCTTGTCAGTACGCAGCAGTTTCTGATTGGAGGAAGAGCCGGCGGTCACGGAGACAGGCGGGCTGCCGGGGACGATAACAGGGGTGCTGGGCAGGATGTCTGTGGGCACCAGGCCCATGCTGTGAGACATGGGAGTCAGGTAGGGTGTGTAGCTCAAACCTGCGCTGGACCCCAGGCCCTGGCTCACTGGAAATGTCTGCTGTAGATGGAGAGAAAAGACAGCTTACCAAACTTTATTTTCCCAATAAGTAGAGAGATAAAGATTTAAAATAATGGATGTGGGGAGGGACAGTGTGAAGTGGACCGATAAAGACAGAAAGTGGTTATAATAGATGGGAAAGAAGAAGATCTGTTCAAGGAGGGAGACATGAGGAATGGAAAGGAAGGTGCAGCTCTGCAGGGTGGTAGGGGAGAAAGATGAGAGGCAGCGTGACAGCTGACAGAGCAACGAAGAAAAGGTTCATGAGAAAAACTACAGGGGAAGGTAAAGACAAGAGAAAGGTTTTTTAACCTCTATATATCCTGGAAGATTTTGCTGAGCATGCATGTTCTTTCTCAGCGCCACCTAGTCTTACATTGATGCAGCTAAACACATTCACACCTGGCAGCCGACTGGTGCAACCACAGTCTACTGCTGACTGCCAAGCAACTCTTTGAGTAATTTTTCGCCGCGCTCAAGGGCATTTCAACAACTGTGGGAACAAATATCCTGAATATCCAATGGCTGATTGAGGAGATTGGATAAAAGAAGTATCCATCAGCACCATGGATTAATGTCCTCTGTCAGACTTTTCACATTTTCGTAGTGAATCACGTCCTGTTTATAAATTCAAAAGGGAGCATAGATCATGACACTAAGAAAATTATATTGGCCTTGAAGAGTTCCTTCATCTGTTTTGCATCAACTTTTCTAGTAACTCTATGGTCAGAACATATGCAAACACAATATCTAATATGCAGGAATAGAAAACGTTGAATTCACTGAAAACTGATATAGCTCTGCATCAAACTGGTTTTCAACAGGAACAAGCCTAAAGTTTTTGGAAGGAAGCAGCATAATATTTCTACTTTTATAGTGAGTCACATTGCACTGCCAGAAAGTTCCCACAGCAGCAAAGCCAACACTAACCACAGGTTGCATGGTGGTTCCGGGGATCATGAACTGCATCTGTTGAGCCAACATGGCGGCTGCAGTCTTCTGTTGGATCAGGTTATTTCGCCCGTTGATCTCGAGCTGGGTCTTCAGGTGAGCAGGTGGGTGGAGGTATTTGCAGTTCTCTCGTGTGCAACGGCCCTGAGCAAGAAAAACAGAGAGAGACACACAAACAAACTCATTAACAATCTTGTCTGGAAACACAGAAGTCTCTGATCAACAGAACAAACTGAAAAGCAGATATCTTTCCATAATAAGCCTGACGATGAACAGGTTGTATGTCTGCCTGAGGATGTGGCAGTTATGTGGGCATTCATTTTAACACAGGCTGAAAACACCAAGTGCTTGAAGGCAGAATACATATTCATACTTGGAGAGTGTGAAACATTCAGAAATGCTTGTGCTTGTGGGAGCAGCAGGTAGATTTGAGATAGATCATTGTTATGAGAGATCTTTATCAGCATCTGGACCTGCCTGCACTATGGACACGCTGACAAGCCAGATTTCAGCGGCAGCATGGAATTGATCGCGGTATTGGTAAACAAGTCTTGAGAATTAGTTCTGATTCTGGCTATCTAACCATCTTGACTTAATCTCTGTCTGACAGATAGTTCAACCAGAATTCTCTGTGGATATGCAAATGCAGGGTTGCAAAGGTCATGCTTACTGAGAGCCTGTTGGATAAAAGCAATTACACTGTCAACCCAAGGGCTAATAGTAAAAACACTAATCCAATATGGATCCTCACTGCAGAGCCTGTTGTTCAGAATGGGTGGAAGAGAGGAGAGGTGAGGAAGGAATGATAAAGATGAGACTAGAATAGAGTAGTGGGAAATAGGACTGGAGCTGTGAAGATGACAGAAAATAAAGGTGAGGAGAGGAGCAGTGGAAAAGATGGGTGGTTAGAGCGGAGTGAAAGGAGTTAGCACAGAAGGGTAGATGGGATCACATACAAGACCGAGAAGACATGATATGTCACGTCTTGGTGAATGCGAATGTATGTAGAAATAGATGAAGTGAAATCATTATCAGTCTAGCATGAGGACGCCCAAACGAACCTCAGCTCCATGACACAGAAATGCCACTACACAGTAGCCTGATTAGCGGTGTAATAATTTCTCTAATTTCCACTCCTAAGGAAATATGACAGCTCTGCCAAGTGTCCACAAGTAATTGGCTATGACTGAGTGCAATTACTCAAGCCCTGTGAACAAGTAACATTTCGAGTCGTGAATCAATCAGACCAAATGACAAAAAGTCATCAGACAGACCCATGTACCGTATGTCTCATATACTGCAGCAGTCTGGTGGGTCCAGTGACTGATATCATATTGGACTGAATGCAGGAGTGATTCAGCAAGCAGACCATGAACCAGAATAGCAAAGCATCTGAAATCAGGAGAGCATGTTAATGATATGATTGGCTTTCATTTTAGGATTAACCTGTAATCAAAAAGGAAACGGTCTTGGACTGGTATCTCAGTTATGGTGACAGTTATGGTAGAAATGATATTTGGCTTTGTCAGTATTCCATGCTGGGCTTGGGCTGAGACAGCATTAAGTGGGAAAAAAAATCTATAAAATAAAGCATAATTCTTATTCTGATGCTATTCCTGGGGAAGCACGTAACTGGAACACATCCCATGGGTTATGATGCAAACGAACAAAAGCATAATATGGATTATTTCTGTTAACACAAAGGCTTGAAAGCCCAGAGTGTCACTCACCAAGCCACGGGGATTTGAAGTAGCTACTCAAACTGTTCAACTCTATGTAGCCATAGTGAGAGCTTTGTTTTTCTACGTTCAGTGGGCAGGCACACGGAGGAGAACCTTTAATCAAGGTATAAAACTGTGTAAATAATCTACCGATAGAAAATAATCTTCAGATTTTATCAACGAATAAAGTAATAAAACTTGACAATCATTTTCCTCTGGCGGGCACTGAAGACACACCACGAAGCATCAAAACCACTGTTGGGTACAATGACTCTTTCAAATGACTGAAAGCTGCCAAAATGGGCAGGTGTGTAGACTGTGCTGTTTTCGGATTAATAAATCCGTGAATTACATGAATTAAGATTTTTTCCTTGCTGGCAGCACAAGTATCAGATAGCAGGTTTGACGTTCACAGAGACCCTGGAGCAGCTCTTTAATAGTGAGAGTCATGAGTCAGACAGGACTGACCTCCACACCCTGCTGTTAACGCCGCAGCAAGCCACTCATATCCCCCCTGCTTCACAGTTCTCATGCACAAAATCACACCTGCCCACACATATGCATACTAAATCGCACAATCACAACAGGCATCGCCCACATACACTAACACAAGCACACATGCACACACATATACATGCTTTTATATACAAAAATGCTTTCATATATTGTTTATGACCCATCCAGACCAAAGGAGAAATCATGGGCTGAACCCCACAACTAAAAACCTCAGAGGTGTCAAAACCAAGTGGAGCTTTATAAACTGCCACCAACAGTGTGTGTATAAATGTGTCTGTGTGTGTGTGTGTCTTGTGGATCTGTGTCCATTAGAGAGCGAGAATGCGTAGGCTGGTGTAACTGTGTGTGTGCAGAAGAAACTGTGTGGGTGAGTGTGATTCTGTGTGTGAGAGGGAGCTGGTGCTGAAGCTGTGCTCTGGACGGCATCCCAAACTGAGTCTGCAGGGAAGCACAGCATCACCATCGTGCCCTACAGAGATCACAGACTCAGGCAGACACAAATAAAGCTGCGCGCAAGTGGACTTTTGCAGACTTAAAATAAAGCCATTACTTTGCTTCCCGGGCTGCATTCACTTCATCTGTAGCCTTAAAGTGACATGCTTTTTGCAATTGCTAATCATTTGAGGTAAGTGCGAGAATGCGAGTGTGTTTCATAACCCACAGACGGTGTTGTACTAAGAGCAGGACTAGCAAAACCTCCCCCTTTTCTTCTGTAAAACTTTGTCAGAGAGACATTCCTCGCTGTGTCACCGTATTGTGCCTCACCTTCATATAAATTAAGTTTGATTTGTCTTCAGTCTTCCTTCGTGCCTAGTTTGGAGGTAGAATCAGCACATAAATGAAGTACCTATGCTGGAGCTGTCTGGTAATTCCATTGCTATTTAAAAACTGTTACAAAAAATCTATGCGGCATTTAATCATATTAACAGCTTGTGAGTGAATAGAAGTTTGGAACTGAGATTCTTGCCGTTATGACAAGAATGGTCATAAAATCTATAATCCCTCCTGATCAGACAGGATACATCTCTGATCGGGATTGATGGTGCATGCATGTCACTTAATAATAACAAACTCTGCAAAACAAAGATCCCTTAAATCTGAGTAAATCGTATCAGAGTTCTCGTCAAGATTACTTGGAATGGGAAATCTGAGAAATACAAGTTCTGTTTCTGGAACAGGCTTTGTGTACATTTATGTCTTTAATGTAGATGCAGGACAAACAAGACCAACCCAATTGTGACACACAATGTAAATATTGCCTCAGTGTAGGTTTTCACTCCAGGCATAAACAGCCTCTTCTAGCTATTGTACCCAATGTCAACATTCATAGTTTCATTCATCAGAATTCAAAGATTAATGACACAGGGAGTGAAGTGAAGCAACAGCCCCAAATATAGCCAAAGGTTAAACATTTGATTTGATTTGTTAAAATGTTCCAAGGCCAACCTTTTCAATCACAACTCGAATGGCGTTTCTAATAAAGAAGAGTGAAGCAAATAGCATTTAAAACTAAATTCAGAAATTCAGTGAGAAAGGAAACTCATCAACCTGATGTTCATTTCAGAGCTTGGTTGTTTAATTTTTTTTCTGTGAAGTTATTATTGAGTCTCACATCAAACACACACATTCTGTGCACAAAGTATCTTTTAGTAGCTCACAGTGCTGTTAGTCTCAGTGTCTAATTGTGATGAACACATGAAATAGTCATGCACTTTTGAAGTGTTAAAATTTCACACAACTCAGAAGATCATTTAATTTAGAAGAATTTCAGCTTAGTTCAGACTAGATGATGAGGTCAGGTAGTCCAAGACTATCGTCTACGATAATGCTATCGTGGAAAAGAGATTCCAGGAATTCACAGCTGTCACTGAGCAACAATGTTGATTAAAAATCTACACTCCTGCACGCACAAATAATGAGGCATTTATTGAAACTAGAAAAAAGGGGGTGTTAATTTAATGGCACTGTGCACAGCATTTAAAACGCTTTCCGCCACATCACACCTTTCTGATTAGAGGGGAAAATCTAACATCTGCTTGATAGCAGGAGCAGCTCTTGGTTTAAAAAAACATTGTAAGGCAAACTGCAAGAACTGTGTAGCGATGGCTATACATAGCAGCTGCAGCACCTTTGGAGTGCATCATTAATACTAATGATGGTAAATGAAGGGCCCGGACTACAGCTCAAGATGTTTTCCTGCCACAGTTGTGGATTCAAAGCACATAATATGAGGTAAGCTTTGTGGGAGGGAGTAGAGCATCACATAAAAAAGATGAGTGTTTATGGTTCACAGTTTACACAGTGGGGTGGTCCAAAGGCGTGACAATGACAGTGCTAAAAAGCAGCATGCATAGCTGATGACACTTCTGTGCCATCATCTGGTTTCAGACCTCTATCCTTCTGAGACAGTGGCAGACGCACACAAACACACAAACACCCACACCAAAAGACACACACACGTGCAGAACAAGTGCACCGTGCCTCTGTCTAAGCCACCCACTCAGAGCAGAGCATGAATCCATTCATTGCGGGCATAGCCACCGAGCAGCCGTCTATGAAAAGGATCTTTGAAAACACCAAGGCACCTCTGTGATTCACGCACCAGCCGCCGGTGTGTAGCCATAGCTACACGGTGAAATTATACCTTTCAAGTAAGGTTGCTCACATGGCAACCTGTCATTGTAGCCTGCACTGTTGCCCTCGTGTGTATGAAATAATATGATCCATGCTTTGGGATACACTAATAACTGCTTTGATTCAGATTGGATAATTATCTCCTTGCGTTGCAGTGGAAAATGAACAACAGGGAAGGACGTATCAGAGTAAAATTATCGGTTGTTTTCACTTGACACAGGTCCTCTGTCCAAGAGCTTCTAAATGAGACACTTTTGCTGGCACGTTCTTCAAATCCCAGCGGCCATCACCAACAAGATACCAGTGATTGTTTGCCAGGTTTCTATATAGCAGTGATGTCAATAAAAATGTGTTCGTCACAGGGGTTGATCCTGAAAGGAAAGGGATAAAAGGAGCTAGATTAGGACTACATTCACCTCACGCACTGAAATTCTTTCAATTGTTTTGAATTCTTGTTATAAGAGCCCATTAATTACAAGCAGAAATCTATCCTCTCTGAAAATGTCTTCCATTTCTATAATATATATTCAAGAGTAATCTTACTTACACATTTGATCAGCCTTCTTTTATTTTTTTTGATGTTGATATTGGTGATATCTGAATTTCATTGTGCTGCTTTTCGTCAATTTGGATCAATTCTTGAAATCAATAAATTGTTTCAGCAATCTGTTAAATATCAGCATTTTGGGATGTTTATCAGATTAATCAAATGGTCATTTGGCCAATAAAAAAAACCTGATGTAAAATTTGTGGACTAAATAATAACAAAAGTAATTGAAAAAAATATCCACAGATTAATCTATAATGAAATCTATAATCCTTTTTGCCAACAAAAGGAAAATTTTGGATTTTCAACGTCTCACTGATAACGCTCTAAATCAGACGCAGGCACACAATGTTCAGCTGACAAACTTTAGCAAAGGGAGAGAAAAAACAAGGCAAACATTTACCACAGTAAATACACAGAGAACACAAAAAACCCAGTTCAACCAAACAAAGTGACAGGTTGCTGAGGAGGGTGCCGCGTTTCTCCTGTCCAAAAATAACAGAACTACAGAACCACAACACTCCAGCTTTGGCCCACAAATACGCAGAAGAAGGGCTAAACAGGATAGAGACCCCTTCAAGGGAAAACCTCCTGTTTGACCATATACATTTTAAACTCACAGTGAGTTTTGTATTTTTATTTTTTTTTTTCTCATTTTCTTTTCATCACATAGTGTTTTCAGTTTTGGCTTTGGGATGTCTTTCCACTGTCCACAGACGTCATTGGAAGAATGAATGAGACACAGATGGACAAGGAGTATGTGACTATCCTGTGAGTCAGCTGTGCCCTGTGAGTGCCTGATTCATTGCTAATGTTTAATTTATTTACTTCAATTGCTCCACAACAGCTATGATGTTTCCATTAAGGCAATAAAGATTGGTCTGGAAGTCAAATCAAAAGCATTTTCCTGTAATTCCTTTGACAATTGCTACTGCAATTGCAACAAGACAGCCAATGCATCAATTATTTAACTACAACTGTCCTGGAACTGGCCCCCATAAGCATCCCATGCCTGGGATTTACCCTGCCAGCTTCATCAGTGGCAAAAACCCTTTTCCCGACCCCCCACCTCCTTTATCAGCCCAACTGAATGGTCAGAGTGATGACCGTTGTGTGTCTGTGGGTGGCACAGACACAGAGGGCCAGTCTTCCACCCCCTCAGCAGAATAGCGCTTCAGTTGTGGGCCCCTTCGTTCACCACTGTAACATTTGCATTTTGCCCTCAATGGGCGCTCTATCCTCCGGCCTGCTAGAGACAGAGAGTGGCTGCCTATAGGCTGCAGTCGACAGAAGAGCTGTAAATGTCCTCGTAAAGCTGACTGGAAATGTGCTTTTGTATTACACCCCTGTGGTTCCAATCACCCTTAATAGGGAGGCTAGTGCTCCAGTGCTTATGTAAGATGGATACACTCGACATGAGCAAACGCTTTTCATTCCCACATCAACACCTTAATCCAAAAAACCATATCTATGAAATATCTCTTGCCAAATCTGGGAAATCTAGGGTGTGTGTGTTTGTGTGTGTGTGTGTGTGCATGCCTTTCTCGACCAAGACCCCTTTCCTTCAGCAAAACAGAGAAGCTGTGTGGGCTTTCCATAAGTGAGCCCGCATACAGTGACTTGATCAATGACAGTGTGACTGGCAGTATTGGCAAACATAAAAGTCAGCGAGCGAGATCATGCAAACAACATCTTGAACTGTGCAGAAACAGCACTGCTCCATCCAGAAGCTATTTGTGAGTGCTGACTGCAACATTACGCCTTTGGAGGCAGTGGCAGCCTTTAGATCAGGAAAATGAGATTGCATCTACAAGTGTTGCTGGTCCAAATCTTAAAGCTAATGCAGTTCAATATGGTGAGAAATAAAACAACCTTTACATTCCAACTTAAAATGGGTCTTGTTTGAAGTGCTTGATTTTGGTTTGCAAAGCATCTGTATTTTTCACTGTGGAAACAAAGTCCTCTTCTCTTGGCCTAGACGATTGCCCTTCTCAGCTCCAGAGGAGGAGGGCCGCTGTGAGAAACTGACACTAATTTTTCTGACATGAAGCCTGTGATATGTGTAATCCCCTTAGAGCATAGCCGAAGAACCTGTTGTATCCCTGCTGACCGCTGAAGGAGGGGGGTGGACAGGCGCTCACTCGTTCTGCTTGTTTTTCAATGTTCCTTCATATCTCTCTTATTTCCCTGTCTTTACCGGGTGGCATTTACATCCTGTCATTATGCTGTGTCATTTTCACTGTTGAGAAAAATGTACAGCACATGCTCATCCTTGGGTGTTCTCTTTGCAGATACTCATTCATTTGTGGATATAAATATACAAAGAGAATTTCTTGGCCTGCATCACCGACTGGAACTGATCCTGCAATCATCAGTTCCAGGAAGTAATGCCGCACCTCCATATTTCAAAGGGATGAAACAAGAAAATTGCCTATTCCTTTTACCCCTTCACTGTGTGTGAGCCTAACATTTACGTTTTAACCTTAAATTTACAGCCCGTTTCCTTTCCAAAGGAGGTCCCTGTTGAAAAGAATGGGGTTTCTTGTTCTTTCTCTCCTTTCTCAGTTTACTTTGAAATAATCTCTTTTCCAGGGGCACTAACAGCTGGTTATGGTTCAGCCTTTAACAGGTCACAAGGAAACCACTTTGGTGAAAACCCCAAGCTATGAGATGCCGACAGGAAAGCAACTCCTGAGCTCAGCAGATGGAAAAAAAAGCAAACCCAATGATCCCAGCACCCAGCAGCATCGTAGAGGCAATGGGTGCACATGGACAGGGCCTTCCTTCATCCTCAAACACAGAGAATGCCCCCTCTTAAGGATCCTGTTTTGTTTTTTGGCCTCTAATGGACCCGTTTGGATTAATGGGTCTGTTTCAGGCCATGAGACTCCAGGACACCAGGAAACACTGGAAATCCATTATGAAATGATAGCCAAAGCCTTTTTGCTTACATGTGTGCTGGTAATGGAGAACAGGAATCAATGGCGGATACTGTGTAAGGACAAGTAATTTAAATGTAGGAGTGTGGAGGTACGTTATTTCCCATCTTCTGTTCAGCCCTGATTGTGCTATGATCAGGCGTATTTGGCCTGGTTATTCGACAACAGTAGAAATTATCAATAATGTGAGTGGATACAAACAAAAAATACCCTGAATACAATGGACAGAAACCAGGTAATTTGGAAACAATAGTCTGCTTTCCTTTTTCATGTGTAGCACACAGATACACACACGCAAGACTGTGTTGCCTTAGTAGTAATTAAGTGTCTTTGTTTCACCAGCTGTAATCCCACAGATGGAGGAGTAGTAGTGCTTCTGAGACGCCTGAGATTACCCAAGGAGAGAGAAGGGAGGAGAGCTAGGAAGATACATGCAGACGGGGTGAGAGTGGGATAAAGGTGAGATAAAATAGTTTTTTCCCTTGTTTTTTTATCCGGGACACTCAGATCGCAGGAATCTTTCCCCCACAGCCTCCAAAAGCAAACACTCTGCCACCATGCAAGAAATGACTGTCCAGAGATAAATATTATGAGCAATGAATTTCTCCATTTTTGTTTTAGAGGACATCATATTTAGAATTCGGAAAACAAAGTTCACCTTAATCAGTAGAGAGACTTTGTAAAGGCCAAGTTCAGGAATCGATTTTCTGTGCTAATGTGCCAAACTGTCTGCAGGGTATAGACAATATCCTTTTAGAGAGCTATGATATATAATTCATGCTAGTTATTAGTCTCCAGTATAATTATCAACACACAGGTGACATGAACGTCACACACTGGATGTTTTTGTTTCATTGATGTAAATGGTTTTAGGGGAGAAGACGGTCAAAGCGTGACTGCAGTGACACTACTGTGGGGCACCTACAGAGTCCAGGTCCCTGCTGATAATCCTGAAACCCTGCTTCAGTTAATCTGATCATCTGTGACCTGCTGAGACATGAGACCCACCCTCCTTTAATCTGCACACGCACACACAGACGCACACATACATCCGCATAAACCCAACAACGGACACAGAAATGCAAATGCAGCTGACAGGTACAGTTATAAACAGCCATGTTACATGCATTAAGCACACGTGAAGTAAAGCAAATGTCTCACTTTCCCACACTTGTAAAAACACACGACCCGAAGAAAGGCTCAGCCCTGACAATGCCACCTCTTAGTCTGTTGATAGGTGAGTCATGGCGAAAAGACTGAGGCATTAGCCTGCTTTCAACAAGCTGTCATTCCTCTATGCTGAGATGACACATCTTGTCGACTTCAGATTGATATAACAGCAATCCTAAAGCCAACTTCAAGTAGCCACAACAGTGATTTCATAGAAATAGGTTTCACAATGTTGACGCCCTAGTTTGAAAGAAACTATGTCAGAGCCCCAAGAGGAAACAGGAGAAAGCTGGTGGGTCTTGTTTTAATTTCCTAATTTTACATTTGTTAAGAGGCACCTCAGTTTCAATCACTCTTGACTGATCAAAGCCATCACTACTCTGCAGCGCGACAAAAATAACCCACATCCACTGCAAATGCTAATGAGAGGAGTTCAGCAAACAATGCGAGAAAATAAAAAGACTAGCCTACGTCTCCTTTACCCCTCTGACACTATCGACCGCATGTCAGAGCGTGTTGAGGAGTTGTGTAAATCCATAAAACAGATAAAGGAGGATAATGAGATGGAAGGGAGAGAGCTGATCTATTCATCAAAGCCTCTTTCTAACACACTCAGCAGATAGGGGGATGGGGGATGGGGGTGGGGGGGGTGTTGTATGGCTGCTTACTCTCCAGTTTGGAGATTAAAGCTGTGGTTGCTGACAAAAAAGTTGAGAGGTACAGGTTTAAAAAATTAAACGACAGAGAACTGGTGAGCTCAGTTAGTAAGTAAGAATTTAAAAGCTACAATGCCTCTTGGTTATTCATAACATTGTAAGCGTATCGAGAGAGACATGCCATACATCAATGCAAATTTAAACAGCAACATCAGTTATTTACATGTCACAGCATGCTGTGTAAATCAATATGACATGCTAATAATCAGGATAATGGAAAACCTGATAATCTCTGACAACCACAGATACAGTGTTACATACATTTTTCAACAGGCTTGTGCAATTTCATTTTGCTATATGCGTGCAAAAGGGAATAGGGTGCACCTTCGCCTGGACAGACTTGTTTGTTGGTTGTGATGATGAGGCCTCTAAGGATGTTTTCTCCCATGGGCTGAGGAAACTCTAAGCCTAAAGTGAGATGATGAAAACGGTCCTCATAAGGTAGAGTAGCCTGAATGAGTGTTTATACCTGTTTAAAGTCATAAGTGCCCTTTGGTCAAAGAGATGAGATCAATAAGGTACAGTGACTTAAACAGCCTTTGGGCTTCAGGGTGTGTTTTATCTTCTGTCTGATGCAGGTAAATATATTGATCATACTATCATCCAATGCTTTTTTCTGTTTTCTCTAAGACAAGCCAGCGCTCTGTGGAGCACATGAGTCAAAAAGAGAGTGATAGGCAAACTTAATCCCAGTCAGAGCTATGGAAATGTGAACAGAACGAGCGACATTTTCAGTCAACATCTCTTTACATATCATCCATGAAATGCCTTTTTTTTGGTAAAACAGCTATCCATGGTTTCAGCACCTGAGCCACACAATCATTAAACCTGATGCTTTCAGAGATGTTTTAATGGTGTGCAACAGCAAATGTCACCCACTGGTACCACTTCTCTTTCCCTCTCATCCTCCTCTCCCTCATCTCATGCTCATTCCATCACCCACCATGGGTTAGCTCTACTCTTGTGACGCACTCGTTGGCAATTAGTGTCCCCACCTGTCGCCGTAGGTCACGGGTGCAGGCATCTGCTGGGTGTGAAATTGGGCATCTCACTTTCATCCATGAACTTTGCATGTGCCTCCACCCAAACCCCTGTAGACCCAAACACACACATGTGCAAACACACACAGAGGCTCAGATATGCTTCCATGACCTGAAGATGACCTTTATGGTATGGCCACCCTGGGTGTGACAGAAATAACACAGCCAGTTTGGATGTAGTATTACAGAACTATCCATACAAGAATAGTACACGTTTCCATCCATGATTTTGGGTATAAAAATTTATTCAAAAGCTTTGACAGTTTCAATTCACATTCTCAGAGGTGACATCATGATGTAGCTAGTTGTTCTTATTTCTAATGCACACAAATATGCCAGAAAGACCTAAATATCCTTTAATAGAGACTCTTATTGTTGACGTAGGAAATTATACTGAGCTTAGCTGAACAGTTGAGGTCTCAAAAGAGCATCATTTAAGAACCAGTATCAAATCTGAATTAGCAAAGCATCCTTTGGTATGAAAACAGTGACAACAATACCCAGCTTTCTCTCTAACTATACAGCTAAGCTGTTCAGTCACTAATACAGGAGTCATTGACACTGACTCCAAGACTTTCATCCAGACAAGCTCTATCAAATTACTCCAATTTGGAGCAGCTAAACTCGAGCCTATTAAGCCTGATGTTTTTCAGGAAAGTTAGACTGGAACAAGTCCTCTGCTATAACCACATGACACTGCCTGCAACAGCAAAATCGTTTTGGGTAACCAGCCGTTTCAGATCAGCTCACTGATTTGGTCCTTATCCATAATCATATGATTGCCTGTTCATTATGTGTGCTGTTCTGCAGAAACTGTGGCAAACGGCAAACTGGGAGTGTCCCATGAAATTGTGGTAAATTCCACTTTTGCAGCTCAGTCCGTCATTGCCACTCATCAAGCCTGAATAGGATGAGTCAGAACAATGTCTAAGAAAGAGTTCACACTCCAACATGTTTTTAGAAGACCAGCTCATGTCAATCACTGTCAGGGAAGTTTATACTCATTACTGTGAACAGTGAATATAATTTAATCCGTACGTACCAACATGCCATGCTAGGCTCGGTTCTCAACCACCTGTTTGGCGTAGAGCAATAGTCATTTCGACAAAAAGGTGGAGGGAACCCCTTCTGGTGGAAGGCCCCTAAAGATTGCATTTCTGTAGCCTCATTAGATGAAGCCAATTAAGAAGATCTCTGTCTTATAAAGCCTGGCCCCTGGGAGGCAGCTGGGCCTGTCTGTCTAACTGTTTGTAGCTCCGTAGATGTGTGTGTGTGTGTGAGCTGGCAGGTGTCTGGATGGGAATCGTGGAGCATCTTGAGCCCTGTGTCTTCCTAAGTTTGTCCATTGTATAATCAGAGGACAATGAAAAGCATGAGGGAGCAGTCAACACATTTCCTGAGCAACTATGAATTTTTACATTTAAAACAGACCACATAAAAAAGATCACACTGTGACATACACTAGTTATCTCTGCACCTACCAGGAAAAAAATACTAGGATTAAACTACTGATTTTCAAAAAATAATGCACATTTGTAAATGTGAGAAGGAATTCAGCTTGGCAAAGCCAAGAACTTAATCCCCCGAGTAAAAATTTGATCAGAACTACCTGAGTCTGTCTCTGATGACGATGAAACCACGTATCAATAATTAATGCGCCCAGTGCAAAAGGTCAAGCACACAGCAAGCCTCCTGCCTGACTCGCCAAAGATCTGTCTTCAGCTTCACTGCAGAGGTGCTCACAGCAGCAATGACTGCTGCAGCAGTAAGGCAGTTTGAGTCCAGCTGGTTTTAAAATCACCAAATGTGAGGATGGCATTGATTATGCAGCACTGATTTCTGTTGGGGTTTTTTTCAGTTTTACTTTTATTTTTTTTTTACAGTGAGAGCAGAAAAAAATGCAGAGAATCTGCAGAGAATCTGCACTGTGGGCAGGAGAGTGCAATGGAGGAAAAAAAGGATGACTCAGAGGTAGTGGGTGGATTGAGACCAGGTGAAACACTGGTACAGCAGATGGGCAGATTTTCAATGCTCAGTCTTTCCATCATGTTGCAGGCAGCTCATTGGTCAACCAACATCTACTATTCAAACAGAGAAGAAACAACAGTAGCAGCATGCATTTTCTGTTTTATAGAAAGAGTAGACAGACTGCAACTCTGCTGCTGTGTCTCTGATGAATGCATTGAAAGCCAGAGTAAGAACAAATACTATTTATTTTCCGTAACTAAGCCCTTGTTTTGGCATTTAATATGCAAGTTAACTTGTGATATTTTGGTTTAAAAAAGCAAATTAGCTCATACATTTTGCTTGTTTGCTTTGTGATGTCTGGTATGTTCTCATTGGTAATACAAAACTGCCTTTACGTTTACATCTCTTCTTAGTTGGCTCAGTGTATTTTAGTCTGGTTGTCCACAATGTAGAGCAAAATTGTTCAGCATCATCCCCATTCCTAGGAGAAAACATCTGCTTGAAAAGACGACTCTGAATACTGTAAACCAGCAATGGCGTCATTTGAGTGAATGAACTGAAGTTACACATGTGATCAAAACAGCAGGTAAAAATAGGGAATAATATATACAACTGGAGTAAAAAAAAAAAAAAAAAGGAGTCTTACAGCAGATTTCTTTTTTCCTTTTTCTGTTATATCTGAGTATCCTCAGAATAGTGTCGATAGTTGACTTTGACCAGTTCTGCAGCGAGAGCCAGAGGGGGGCAGGGAAATAAGGGTATCATAGTAGGCTCTCACAGCCACACACACACAGAGACACACAGATGTGGGTCAGAGCAGTGGCCCAATTAAAATGATAACCCTACCGCATCATCTTCTGATCATCAGCAGCAGCAGCACAGTGCAGTGACATCAATAACCTTTGTACTCTCCATGTTAATTGAACTCTGACATGTGAATATCACATCAAGTGAAACATATTATCATGGAAGACAAAAGCAGATTTGAATTTGTTGGTTTCAACAGGTTTAGATTTAGTGATGGACCTCAATGTACTACATGGTTCAAGGGTATCCACAAAACATGCTGATACTGTTTCAAATGCTTTCATTTCCACAAAATAAATATTTCTGTGGTTTCCTTATTGGCATGCAAAATTTCCCATGACGAGACTGACTAACTTGGCCTGGGACATGAGACTTCCTTTTCTTCCCCTCTTATCTCTCCTTATTCCTGGAACATTTTCATATAATTTAGATTGGGGGTGTAGGCTGTAGGGGGTGAAATCTCATGGATCAAATGTAATTTGGCACAGTTTTAACAAGAAAGACACAGAGTGTGTGTGCATGATTCTGCGTATGTGGAGGAGGGTTTGACTAATGGGAGCGGCAGGGGTCTTCCAGGGGCTCATCAAAGCATGCTGCATCCACTGCAGCCCCGTGTTAAGCTCAAGTCGGTGCCTCATTGTGTGCATGAATGACCCTGGGGGAACACCAACTCCCACTGCGCGGAATACATTCCCCTCCCCGTTTACTCTGCCCAGGGTGTGGCCCAGTTCGAGAGGATTACGCCGAGGAATGCAGCCGAGCCCATCTTTTAAAGCAAGAGAGGAAAGGGGCGGGGGTTGAGGCTGTGGGCATCAAGTTTATGTTCACTGAGGGTTCCCAAAGGTCTGAAAAAAGCTCATGTAATAAGCCCTGCGGGAGGAAGTTGCAGTTATATCAGAGGAATCTCTAAACTTCAAAAAAGCTGCCTTTGGTACCTGCTAGCATTTCGGTTTCTCTGTCTGGGGTCTGTCTGGGCTGGTGCCTACAGAGTAACAGATTAACTCAAGGTCACAGACACGTGCGCTGAATCATGATACAATCTCTAACAATTAGTAAAAAAGTGCTGCTCTGACTCCCTGCTTGGCTTCACCTGTCACCTCCAGACAGGAAAACACTTTTGAGCCCAGCTTTATTATTACACTTCTTTGGCTGTATAACTGGTTCTCCATTGTTTCAATTTTTAACCAGATTTCCAGTTCCAGTTCTTTCCTCACTTCACAACTTACTTGCTTCAGTCATCCCACGACCCCCCAAAAAACATGTGGTCTTTAGAAGCAGAGTCCAGATAAAGATGTTATTACCAAGTGAGGAAAAACAGGGCACCTCTCCCCCAGGGAGACTGTGCAGAGTCTGTGTTACAAATGAGAAAACACTCAACAAACCTGAAAGTACCTTCTATTGTTTCTCCTACTTCAACACTTTCTGCCGGACTGCTGCAACTTGACGAAATGTGATAGTACCAGGATGGCTCTCACACCGAGACTACTGCAGCTCAGTCAGGCATGGAGGTCACCTGGTAAAATCTGACTAGTAGAAAAAAAATGTCCAGCCCATGTTCAACCATGCGATCTGGACTGTAAAAGGAACGGCTGAAAAATCAGCAGTGCAGAAATATAAATGACAAAAAAAAACTGCTTATTTATCTTATTTTATTGCTTGTCTTACTTTCTTGCTTTATATACAGTCTGTGTGTTATGTCATATTTGTGCAATGACAAGCAGTCAACATAAAATGAGACAAATGCTCTGGACATGAGCATTCTTTTACTGCAGCGAGAAGAAATATGTCTTAGTCAGCTTGGTCAGAGACAACACTCAAAAGAAAAAACTGGAAAAGCAGAGAAATTAACAAAAGGCTACTGTCAGATGCATGGCCAATGTGACATCATCACATGACTGGTGTGATTGCATTTGCCCCATTACTGTCGCTCATTTCCCCTCTCGCTCCTATCCACCAACACTATGTCATGGTTTCCATGGTCACAGTGAAACAAGAATCAAAGAGCTTAAAGGAAACGGCTTCAGACATGACACACAATCTGTTACGCTGCTGCAGATTCAGCGCTGCATGTGTTGATTGTCTGTCATCTTCGGCAGTGAATGACATATGAGTAGCTGAAGGTAAAAATAATTGCACGGAGGTCACGTTTATTAAACAAGTCCAGTCAACAGCTTGATCACTTAAATGCTACCTTGTGCCTGGCAGCCACCTAACTTCTCTGCCCATATGAGCTTTGCATTTAATTTTCCTCATTCAAAAGATAAAGCAGAGACAAACCTCAAATGTATGAGAGTCACAATGATGAGCAGTGCCAGGCTCCACAGCCACATTGGGAATTTAACATGTCTGTTTCAAAAACAGTTGACACATCTGAGTCAGTCCCACAGCTCTCCCTGTAGCTGAGGTCACAACTGTCAAATTTTGATGTCACCGTTCAATGGAAATGTATGATATCTGGTAAGCTTTCTCACAACTACCTACTAAATGTGACTTCAGCTTCAACTGGACTGATATAAGACAGCTTGTCCTATTTTGAGAGATGACAAATGTAGCATAGAGACTATTTCTAAAGCCTTCAGTGTAGAGCAGGGGGACAAAAATAATCCCCGAGACATTACACTATAGACATGCTGAGAGCAGCACAGCGGAGTCAGGATGCTGTAGGCTTTCTGATTGGAAAAGCGTGAACAAATTGAACAGGAATGATTCCTCATTGGCATTCGTCCCATGCAAAGCACACAAACAGAAAATGCAAAACCACGTATTTTAGCTGCCGTTGTCTTTCCAGATCATTCGTCTGCTCCAGATGAATGGTGACCGTTTGCTTCCCTAACCAAATATACCCATAACTTCCCTTATCAGAAATCATGAGGCCTGGTTGTTGTCCAGGTCTCAGTGAGGATGAATGCACATACCATAACTGAATTATGTTCTTAAAATGTAATTTCTGTCCACAAAATAGACAAAGCGCTTGTCTCTTCTCTACCTCTTGCCACAAGCAATGACTGCAGCCTTTCTTTGCAGTCCTGGTGTCTTGGCTTTAAGATGACGTTGCAGAAGATGCTTTCCAAGTGATTGTCTGTTAGATAAATCTGCTATCTACTATCTCATCTCAAAGATTTTCTTTTTAAATGTGCAACCCAAAGATTTAATAAATCATAGGCCAAAAACCTAGCTCACAGGGGTTGGCTTTGCCATAGCATGCCTGCAAGGTCGCAAGGAACTTCTTCCCATTTGGCAGTGGACTGCGAAATTTAAATTTGTAACGTGAGCAAATTGTAACAGGAGTAACTGTCATCACAGGGATGTCTTTGCCAACTCATTTAAAACAGTCACATTCTCCACAGGATCAGCATGTTTGTTTAAGACAAAGGTACACCACCACTCTCTTGAGCCATACCTTTCGCATGTTTATGAGGAGGAACTCTGCCGATCACAGGCCAGGTTACGCCTGGCAGCACACAACCCTGGCATGATAACCCTGTCTGATGAGGAGACCCAGGAAGACACAGACGTAATTGGGTGGAAATCAGCTTGCCGTGGAGCGAAACACATTTCCTAATGCATAATAAAGCATTCATTCGCTTAGCTGTCACGAGGAAAGTCTTTGTATGAGAGGAGGTGAGTTGGAGTTAAAAGTACAGAGAATCCTGTATTCTCGTTCTGTCACTGGATCATATGGTGAATAGAGGGGGTGGGTGGAGAAAGAGATAAAGTGAAAGCTACTACGCATAGATCTGTCTATACATTTGACTATTTAGCTGATGGTCTGGCACAGAATGACAGCATCAAAATTTCTAAATGAACATTATTATTAGCAGTGGCAGATTGAAAGGCACAAAGACCAGATACTAGACAGAACAAACACTGTTGTGTTCTTAAAATGCTTCAACAAATTACAGAAAAAGAAAAAGCAGCCACGAGGAGGGCCTTAACACATTCTGGAAAGCTTGGAGTATCTCAGGATGGATTGGGTCACAACAGAGTGACGTCCTCAGCTAACCAGCACTTTTAATTTTCAAGGTATAACAAAGTGTACCGTGTCATAATTAAAGAACAGTTCTTCACAAGAGTCTGGCTTTTGTCACTGGCCTCATACACAGCCTTGAAAACTGTGAAATTCACTCTCCACACTGCATTGCTGTACAAGCAAAATGCAGCTACAGGGTAAACTTAGAAAAAGACACTCCTCACAGTTACAGTGTTATGCTCTAGTTTCTTTGGTTATTTATCACTGTCACAGCTGTTGTTTAGTTTCTTTCCACTCAGCTTGAAAATAATAGGTTGCTCTTGGATTCAGTCATCTTGTTTGCAGCATGTGGGGGCTTGTGTGAAGTGCCCTTGTTATAATTGGGGAGACTTTCAATGTGTGTGGTGTACAGCTAATTTAAGATATTTTGCCACAACGAAAAAAAAAAAAAAAAAGCAAGATAAAAGTCAAATGCTGCATTAAGTGGACTAAACATACAAATATAACAGTGACATGACACCTGACAAGAGGAGTCAAAAGATAGTCTACATGCTGGAGAAGAGATGCCTACACCTCCTCTCGGCTCTATGAGAACTAAATACAACAAAACAAGCTCTGGCTTCTTATGTTGGTTGTTGGTCGTGTGTGACAGCTGACATGCACCCAGGAATAGAAACCCTAAAATGACTTAAGGCGATCAGATGCTCCCCCACAAGTACAGATGATGGACAAGGGATGGTAACATTAGAAGAACTGCATAAAAAACCAAACACGCACACACACACACACACTTGTGGTGACAGTGAACATGACAGCAGACATCTATGGCCTTTTGCTTCATAGGTCAGACTGGTCTGCTAACTGCAGCACAGCATGGAGACCTGACACATATGCTAATTTGAGCAGACAACCTACACCTACCAACCATGAGGAACCACAACGCTGGAACACTCTTCTCAAATACTATCCTGGTACTGCAGGGAAGTATGACTTGCTTTGCATCAATTGACCATGCAGTTATGTGAAGTGAAAACAACAACAACAGCAACAAATAAATAAATGTTACCTGTGCAACAGGCAATTACCAATTATCCATTTGTATCAAATATGAAACAAAGAACTGAGTCAAAAAATAGATGAGAGCAATTACAAACTGCATTTCAAAGTCCTCACCTTTAATGAGTCAAAACAGGCGATGACCCTCCCATTCTCCACCTGGCAGCTTTTGGGTGGGTGGGCAAATTTGCATTCCTCATCACTGCGTGAACAAGTGCCTCTCTGAAACTGCCGACACACTTCCAGGGTCAGCCATTTTGTGTCCCGTATCGAGGCGATGTTTAGAGCCATGTCAGGAGTGCTGGCTGTGGAGCTTGGATGGAGTGGAGCCACTTGGTTTAGAGAGGAGGATATCCTCTGAGGAGGCGTTTCAGTGTTCCAAAAAAAAAAAAAACAAAACCCACAACAACTAAATCTAATGGAACATGTAGCTATAAATGATCTGCCTCAGGTCAGTGGATGAGGTTTGTCCTTGTGGACAAGAAAGCAGAGGTAATGGACTGGCAAAGTCTCTGTGACCGGAGCATGAGACTGCACCGCTGCTGTAGAGTTTGTCAGTCAAACAGCTAATTGTTCATCAATCAGCAAGTCTCAGGTGCAGACCTCTGACAAGGCAGAGGGGGCATGCTCGGAGACAAGCTCGGCCAGTCGTACCGCTGTCCCTAAAATGTCCTTTGTATGAATGATGATATCTGATCAAGGGCAGATGTTGGGGAGCCAAAGTGGTGCTATTTTGAGGTGTATTGGCACAGTTTAGGATTACTCAAATTAAGTTTGTGGCCTTTTATTATTTAAAAGTCTTCAGTGCCTACTCTTGCTGAGCTTTGGCACCGTAGCCAGCTGTGTCGTAGCTCCACTGCTTCACTTTGTTACTCCACGCTGAGCACAGGTAAGGACAACCCAAAGGGTTGTTTGCAGCTGAGCTCTATCCTGTCACAACAGCAGAAGGTGAAATCTGAAGCTCCACAGAAATGTGCAGGGATCATCAAGCAGGGATTTTATCTCACAAGGCACTTTCTGTCAGTAATCTGAAATGGAGAAGAAAAAGAGACAGAAAGAGACAAGAAACAAACAGATTGAGGTTATTTTCACTGTGTGAAAATGGCTTGCGAAATATCAGGAGACATTAACAGTGTGTTTATGCATGTCAGTCTGAATATGGGTGCCTACTAGTACCCTGCTAGTTCACCAGGGTACAGGGTTGATGAACCAGAGAAAAAGCAGCTGTGAAGATTTTCAGAAACCACTTGAGCTTAAGTCCCTCAGTCACTGCTGTGTGCTATTATACAGACCGACTACAAGCCCGCTGGCTCTCTGACATATTGCATACAAAGCAGTGAATGGCAAAGGCTTCTGTGCTATGAAACACTGGACAAGAGCATCAACTTAGAGTAGAGATAGAAAAAAAGCCCCAGGGTGCAACCCGCCCAGTAGAGCCATGCATGGAGGGATGGCGCAGCCAATAGAAAACCGCGCAGCGCAGCACTATTCCAGGCAGCCGTCCAGCAGCCAGAGAGGGACCGAGACAGATGCATATGCCAATGCCAGACACGATTATGACGCTGCCCAGTGTCCTGCAATATACACTGGTCTCCCACCGTTCAAATTAGATACTGGCTCATTGACGGTGGCCTGGCAATTTACATTCATGGGGGGAATGTGTGTATGTCCATCTTGCCACGTCCTGTAAAGGCACTGGTCTCTGTCTGATTGCTGTCTGGGGACAGAGGGGGAACAATCGGTGGGGCAACAATCTGAGGAAGTGACCTTTAGTATGAGTGTATGAAATCCATTACTAAGCTACTGCACAGGGAGCTCTTTTCTTGGCACATCTGGAAATATTTTCCAGCTAACTGAGGGAGGGAGGGAGAAGGGGGCTGAGGACACCAAACTAAAGAGATGGAGAAGGGTTGTAAAAACCTACAGCTCTTTCTAAAAGATTCCCCTTTACCAACTTCAACATATCAATCTATATATGGACAAGATCAAGAATATACAATGACAACAACCTCAGCGGCTAAATAGCAAACTTCATTCGTGTTAATGACGTAGGGACTTGTTTGAAATATCCTTCTACTTCTGAGGGAAGAAGACATGCCTTTCCAATTCCCAACACAGGCATAAATCCAAACACATATGGATGAATAGTTGTTAAAGTCTTATCATATTTGGTTTCAGAGCAGTGTTATCGTCCAGCATAAACTAAACATCAAAATTGTACTTGGTGAGTTGATTGAACTTGAACTGCTAACTTCTGAGTTTTGTGTAGGTTTGTGGCTGAAAGGCTGAAACATAAAAAGCAGCATATGGCCAAGACCATTTATCCAAAAAGATATCCAAAACATTCAAGATTATGTCTCATTTATTTATTTATTTATTTAACATGTTAAGTTAAACTTTGACCCCAAGTGCAAGAGAGATGTTTCCCCTTGGAATCACCGGCCAAACTCAAACTGATTCAAGCAATTAAATCTGGACAATTGTCTGTCTCATCATATTGCCCAACGTTAGTGCTGATCATGTGAAAGGAGAAGTGATGCTTCCTGGCCTGATCATACTGATGCCCAGGCTCTACTCTCCAAAGCAGGATTTAATTTCACACCATCTCCCTAGGGAGAGAGCTGCAGAAGAGACAGTCAGGTAAGAATCATGTCAGATCTGACCTTTAACAATTAATCCCTTCTTATTTTTAGAAGCTATAAGAAGTCTGTGATCAAGCTAACCTACTTTGTCATAATGTGTGAAGGGACAGTGGCGCCATTTCTCTGTGAACTGACTTGGCCGCAAATGGAGCAAGACATTTAAAGCACTGATAGTTTTCATAATATCAAGCAGGCCCACAGTGTGGACAAGGTTGGTTGTGATTATCCGAAAAGCTCACAAGGGAAGCCAACAAGCAACATTCAAACAATGTCTGACATGAAAACTATTCAAAACAAATGATGAGGATTTGAGATCAAAAGGACCCTGATGTGGGTGATGGTATCATAAATATCATGCAGGAACATGCACGCCTGCTCCAGAACTGTTTAGGCTCCTGTATGTTTGTGCAAGAAGGCCTGGGAATTTAACTGCTGCCAAAGCCAATATTTTGTCATCATTTTAGGTACTGTGAAGCACAAAATCAGCATTGAAACTATGCCAAAATCAATTCTTTAATGAACTGGTTAGACAATAGAAAATGCACAATTCTGATCATCAATTCAATAATTTTGTCAATTAACCAAGTAAAAGTTCAAACATGTTCACAAACGAAGAAAAATATTGCTACATAAAGAAATGACTGCCAGAAGATTTGCATCTAATGCTAGCTGCTCTCGAAACACAACACACCTCCTCCAGGAAGGCCAACTGTGATCCTGGTGGGAAAAGAGTTACCTCTGTCACATAACAACATGTCATCCTAAGAGCAGAGAGAAACTACAGAGGAAGAATATTGCTTTGGAATAATGACTACTTTAGGAACCTCTCACTGAGGCTGGAGCCAGGATGCGTTTTGGTTTCATCTGTCCTTGGATGCTTAGCTTAGCTTCTGCTGCATACAAAATGGCATAGTTTAGCTTAGCAGTCGCACTTTAAGGACAATGGCAGCAGTTCAGTGTTGCATGTTAAATAAAACCTCAAAATCTAAAAGCTATACATCTGTCTATCTTGTTTATTTTTCATTCTTAAGGTCCTGTCCAAAGGCTTTGTCTCTGCCCCCTGTGTTTTCAGTACAAACTGTGGACAAGGAGGGTGACCTGATAAAGCAGGGCAGAGATGTGAGGAAAAGCACCACAGTACTAGACTTTATGGATTACTGACGCTACGAAGGCCAGCTGGCAGGGGCATTATCTTGGTCAGTCTGCTTAATTGAATGAGAGTCAGCGGGACTGGGGCGTCTCGAGTGAAAGTCATTGGCTTGACCTCTGAATACCACGTATGTAACTCATTAGTCTGGTATCTGTGTGCTCTGGCTGTGTGTTGCAGTTATCGTAGCCGCTTGTATTTGCTCAGCAGAGACGATAAGCTACCTGGTTTCCATTGGTCGTAAGCTCTGTGACAACGTTTACTGTGGCATCAGCCAGGTGTTGCCAGCAAAATAAAGTGTGAATACAAATGACTATGACAGACAGGAATATGTGCTGGGTACCTGAGTGACTGCATTTCCATTTATTACCATTTTATGCTGGCAAGCCACCGTTGTATGGTCATTTGCATGGTCAAGAGGAACAAGTGGCCAGTGTTTTTCAAGGCTGTGGAGAGAGGGCCTCATTGTAGAGGGAAAATAGGAAAATGTTCACTTTCCAGTGAGTAATGGAAAAGGAGAGCAGATTTTATCAAAATGTCCTCCATCCCTTACAAACCTACACTAGCTTTCAGTGCAACGTCACCAGCTTGTTCCCTTGCAAAATGTTCCTTTGCATCTCCAGAGTGGATCAGAGCAGGACGCTGCAGGCTAATTTGTATTTAATACTAGGGGTGCTATGATGCTTATGAAATTGTCTTTGGCATAAGCTATGGCTCCTTGAGTTCAATATTATCAAGTATCATTAGCGATTAGGACAGGTGAGTGAGCTCAGCAGAGTCTATACCAGGACTAAGCTACTGTTCAGATGAACTGCAAGAAGCCTTTTACAGAGTCAGCAGATAGGTGTGCCCTATATCATAATAGCCTTAACTTAACCACAGTGACCCAAATGGCCCTACTTGTGATATGGGACTGGGATTTCCTCTCCTGATAAGTGGCTCATTTCATGACACAGAACAGATGATATGCCATTGCTGTCATTTGCTAAGTTTATATCAGCACTTAACTAAGAACAGGCAAGAGAGTCTACATATCATTTATTGATATCAATCCTTGCACTTAGTAAATGGACTTGTTTTCCTGTTTAAGTACTATTGTCTGCTCCCTGCTTAGCCACAGGACTCAGGCAAGTCATCAGCTAATTACAGTACAGTTTGCAGCCAGAGGCGAATAGTGCTGTTCAGATAAACATGATAATTAACTAGATACCCAAGCTTACTAAATGTAAAGACTGACGTGACAGTTGAAGAGGAAAGGTAAAGGTAAAGTTTAACTAGTGTGACAAGCTCCACAGACACCTTATATTGTAGATCCGAAAATAACATTTATTCATGCTATATTAGATTAAAGCTCTTGCACATTGAAATATTAAGCTTAACACATCAAATGAATGGAAATCTTAAGCCACCAAATTACAGCACTTGAAAACATAAGAGCTGAATGATTCAGCAAACTCACCCTCGTGTCACAGAGCAATCAGACTCTCTCTTTCATGCAGAAGATGTCTGAAAAACCTACTAACCACTAAATCCTTTTAATACCATCTTGAGGTACAATTTGCATGCAAGTCAATTTCAGAGAAGGTGATATCTGCCTCACAGGATCTAGCAGACGTATCCTTTTTTTTTTTTTTTTTTCAACAGGAAGGGCTGAACTGATGTTCCATTTTCGAAAACACCCACTTCCCCTTGAACCATGGCCAGACGTATGACACCACCCTGGCCTTTTCCATGCAGGCACCGATGTCCACTGCTGGAGCACACCAGGCCAGGAATCTAGCACGCAGCTAAATCAAGATAGACAGCGGAAAGCCAGAGACACGTCAACCATGCACTATCTAACTCAAAAGGTTAATTACGATGTTGGCCTTATTAGAACTGTAAAGTTCCAGCTTATTCAGGCCATTGGCTACTTGTGTCTACATACAAAAAGAATGTCGAAACATCAGACCCTGTTCTGTCCAAACAACCTTTGCCAGTAGTAAGACCTTGCTATTTGGAACATTTGCACACTGGAAGTTGCAAGGGAAAACTTTGTGGAAAACACACATAGCAAGCAGTGTCAGGGCAGATGACACAAAACGCAGCAAGTTTTTTTTCCTGAAGAGTAAAAAATTAGCTGTCTATGTGGCAAAAGAGGACTTCTTACATTCGTACTGAGGAAGAACAAGTAAACTGCTGTGATAACGCCTCTCCCCAGTCCATTACAGTGCTGGAAACTGCTATAAGGATAGTTACTGCGTGGTGACACGCTCTCACTGCTCCATTGAATTTATCCCACTCCATCTATATTATCTTTCCTTCTTTCAGCTTTACACTCTTTCTCTCACACAGACAAAATATTCCCTCTCCTCCCTCCCCACCCAGACTGGTATGCAGCACACTGCAGCAAAACTCC
Source organism: Echeneis naucrates (assembly GCF_900963305.1). NCBI lineage: Eukaryota > Metazoa > Chordata > Actinopteri > Carangiformes > Echeneidae > Echeneis > Echeneis naucrates. Next base: position 17,575,268 of record NC_042512.1, on the reverse strand, counting down.
AGAAAAAACAGAAAAAGCCAGCCAATATGACAGTTCTTGCCCACCTCATTTTTCTGGGTCCCGTAGCTCTGCTGTGTGCCTCTGTCTGTCTGATGTCCTGTACATGGAAGCACCCGGTGCTTCTGTGACACTGAGCTACACAGCTCTCCCTTCAGCCTCAGTGATTGGAGTTAATGACCATGTGAAGTGTTGTCATTCCTCACAAGCTGCCGAGTGCTGCAGCCGGAGGTCCATGCCTAGACAGGGATTTTCTCTCAATGTCTCTCTCTCTCTCTCAGCCACGGAGCAAGCAAGCGAGCAAGCAGGCAGGAAGCAGAAGAGTGTCTACTCCAACTATCTGGCTGAAACACTTCCAGCCACCCCCAACACCACTAAAGCCAGCCCCTTCCTGCCCACCAGCTTGTGGCAAGGCCCTGCCCCCTAACAACTCCGACCAATGGAGGGGCTGCTTCTCTGAATCACTGCTCTCGATTGGAACAGAGCAGCCTAACTGAAGGGGCAAAAGCTGCACTAACAGAAACAACCCATGAATGCCGAGCTTAAAAGGTATTTCCCCAATTTCACGCCCTGTTAAACTAGCTATCATATTATTGATTAATTTTTCAATAATCGCCTGGAGAACTTGACTTGATTTCAGTTCAAAATCGGTCCCACTTGAACTATTTTTGATAGAAAAGAAGGTGAAGCATACAAAGTCTAGACACATTTGTCATACAAGACATTGCCAGTAAGCAATAATCAAAGATTTGCTGCAGTCACATAATGAAATCAGCCCTGTCCTTGTCTATGTTCTATGTATATCATCACATTTAACACCATCCCCCCAGGAAACAGGAGCCCTGCACCTCCTCCCCCTCCTGGCTCACCTCTACAGCATCCGTCCTCTAAACTCATCTACCCCATCACCCAGACACCCCACTCCTCCTCTTTCCTTTTTACATACAGTCTCTTGTCTTCTCCTCCTATGACCTCTCCTCATCCCTTATATGTATGCTTTCCTTTTTTCTGTAAGCTATTTTTCCAGCTCTATTTCAATCTAATTCCTTAGTTTACTGGACTGGAAAATTACACAGTAGTGAACATTTCTTTTGTTATTGCATCAGAATGTGCTTGGAAAAAAGACTGGTTGTGACTGTGATTTGGGAGTCTTGGTCTGTCTCCTACCCCACCCATCCACTCCCCTCCACACAGCTGATGACATGCTGGTTGGCATCATATGAGCCGTGAAACTGGAGCGTCACAGAACTGATGACTCAGAGATCCAGCTTCATGACTTTTCGATCCAGATTCAATAGAACAGCTGTACTGTCTGTCTCTCTGTGCTTCTGTCTCTGCCTGTGTCTGTCTCTCTTTTTCTCTCTCTCTGTCTCATACAAAGGCTGTGAATGACGCGGCAGCCTGGGTGTTTCGTTGACATCTGTGAAGCTAAACATGAATTATACTTCCATGATAAACAAACCTATTTACCGTTTGAATATGCTTTGCTAGCTATATATAATCTGATGCTCTCCAGGCAAAAGATTTGTCTTTGGGGAGATGGGGGTTGGAGGGGATTAATCTCACTAGCTTGAAAAATTGTCTACTTCAGCAAATGACACTGAATACTGACGTCATCTTTGGCATCAGGGCACCTGTAGGGAAATAACATAGATAAGTGCGCTACCATTAGATAAAGCGTGAACAAGAAGATGGGGGATATCAGCCTTTGGATAGGTATCATTTTACGCTTTCTATGAAAGCCGACTCACAACCCTACACATGTAAACAGAGGCAAGATATTAAATCAGGAACCTTATGAGAAAAGCTTGACTGGTATGATAATTAAAATGAACAATTCACGAGCTTATCATTTGTCCAAATAGCAGCAGGTGTACAGGTTTGCATGCTCCATCACTGCTGGTGGATGAAACTTATCAATCTCTCATTTGGCTGCAACTGACTTCTCAATAACCACATTACTGAATAACTGTCAATAACTGTATAACAAGCCCTGCTTGTAGCTAATTTCCACCGGCAGACTTTAGATAGCCAACCTCCTAAATAGATTTGTCCGACAGGAAAACAAACAAAAGCCTGGCACACAAACAAGCCGAGCTACTTCCTTCCCACATGGTATCCCCTCCCCACTTATTATCCCTGTCCTGTTTGACCCCAAATAGCTTGGCTCACTCACACACAACCAGATTTTGGATTCTGTGGCACAAAGCGGCTTCATTTTCAAATACAAAAGGAGAATTTAGAAACCATGCTAATTACAGCAAATGAAGATTGACGGGTCAAAACTATTTGAAAATGCTTCTCAGCAGAGACTATTGTTTGTATTCAATGTTAGTACTATTATTATTGAATAGTTTAACAAGGAAAAAAGGGAGAGAGAGATAAAGAGAGAGAAATTGAGAGTAAGAGAAATTGAAAGAGATGGAGAGAGAAAAAGAGAGGGGAAAACAGGGCTCAGAAATAGGGCACCGAAGACAGATCAATGAAAAGGCAGCTGTCTTTTTCTATTATTAGCCATAATCAAATATCCAGCAGCCGAGTTGTGCTTTTCCTTCATTTTGTAACTCATTCTGTCATGGCTGTAACAAATGCAACCCACAGGAGGTGGATGGATGCAGAGGCATGTTTTGGTGCAAGTTCATAGCTACAAACTAGGACTGTGTTAAAAATAAAAAAAATCAAAAAGAGATGATCGAGATCATCCAGAGAATACTAGATACTCACTATTAAAATTCCTACTGGCTTAATATTAAACAGTGCCTATTTTCTCAAGGATAACCTGCAAATTTAACCATGTTTGAAACTTTTGGATGTGTGTGCAAAAGCCTATGCCCTAACAATGATAGTTTAGATACCCTAACCCGCTTAATGAACACAATATATTCCATACAAATGGCAAACCTAGGTCCACTCTCAAGTCTTCTATTGGTAGCTCGTTTAAACTTAATGTGTCCAGTCTGCCTCACTGCTCTTCCAATGGTGCAATTCTGTTCTAAAATGTCAATTTGCAATTACAGAAGGACAAATTATTGCCGATGACCAAGCAGCTTTCCTGATCCAAACCTATTCACCGTGCCCAGGTGTACAGACTATTTCTCAGGCAACCTACAGTGGATGATAATGTTCTGCAGGTAACATCTCATAAGAGGTGCTCCAGTTTTTCTTCAGCCCATTAATCAAGATTCAATGCATTTTATGGTATTTTAACATTTGCAAATGTACTTTATAAAGGGATAAACATGCACTTTATGGCATACGCCATTGTGTGATTGTGGTGGATTTAGTAATAGATTGGTTTTTATCAAAACCTCGCCTCGACAGGTTTTATTGGGTAACTATAGCTGCTTCACTAACACAAACAGCTCGTCCCATAAAGTATTACAGCTAACACAAAGGGGACCAGCTGCACCAAAAGCGGACTGATTTCATCTCTGATTTTGTGGAGCAGCTTTCACTTGTTTTCAATAGCACTGATTGGGAGCTAGCCTAGCAAACCGGCCATCTACGAACAATGTTAGAACAACACCGGGAGTGTTTTGGAGTCCCTTTGCTGTCCACAAAAGCCTTAGATTTTCGCTATAACAACGTAACAAGTGTGGAGGAAATCGCCAGAGCCTCGGAGTGCTAGCCGCTAAGCTAACTACCTGCAGCTTACCTGATGACGAACCTGTCACATCCAGCTGCACTTCAGCCGCCGCCGCCGCTTCTCCGGGAGCGCTATTTCGGTGGGAAAGAGACCCGCGAATGGGGAACAGGACGGCGGAAAATGGACTTCGACTGACGCCGATCACTGTTTCTACTCAGGAGCAAACTTTTTCCGCCCTTCGACGAGTATTTCATCGGAAGGTGAAGTATGCTACCACTCGCTACACGCTAGCTCGCTAACTACTTTTAAGGCTAGGGTAGGAAGCAACAAGCGATTTTGACAGTTGAGGAAACGTCAAACGAGCTTCGATAGAGGGGGGTGTTCCGCTAAGGTATAGATATTAGTAACAGGTTAATTAACGATTTTACAGCTGTAATACACAGGAACTATCAAATACATAGAATGCTTTATCACGTGTTGGAACACGTTGCTTTGTTTAAACAAAGAAGTCTCGTTTCTATTCGATGAAAGAAGGCATTTCCCACCTACAGTAGATATGGTACAGTCCAGAGGAAGCAAGGGTAAAGGGGAAGGGGTGCTTGTTACCAAGGAAACAACAGTGAATCTCCCTCCGGGAGAAGATGGGCCCGCTGATTTATGAACCAGCGGCCGTCCGTCTGTCAAAGTAGCCTGCTGTCGACGAGATGAAGACGTGAAGGACATCCGACAGAATATATTGAGCTATATTCCCTGAGAGGAAGCAGGTCTGTGTTCCCAAGTTCCCACACTTTTCTGTAACTAAAGCATAGTAAGCTCCCATTTAGCATTTCCTCGATAAAAACAAAAACATACACACGTATATTTGTTATTGCAATGACATGAATGTCATGACGTTTATTTGGATCTGAGTATGCATGTTGATTTCTTTAGTGACACAATATAAACCACACATGATACAAACTAATGTGTCGCCATCATAACAAAGGTATATTATATGGTGATGTACTGATTTATTGTTGATATTTTTGGATACACTATATCAGCACATCTACGCCACTTGATGCTTTGCTGCAGAGCGTGCACATCTCCAGTATTTTGCAGGCTTGTTGTGGGCAGCTGGCTGGATTTATCAGTCTGTGACACACAGGTCTGTTGTCAGCAAGGAGTGCAACAAGTCAACAAGGAGCAAGTCACAAATATCCCCGGAATGAGCAGAGAGGCACAAATTTAGCCCCACTGACTGCTGCCCACACCATGTGCTGCCTATTGAGCACATGAACAATGAACATAGCCATTATAGACTGCTCTGTCAGGGCCAAGGCCTGCTTCAGTGGAATGCTACTGCAAATGAAGGCATCACAGATAGTGAGGACACCGGCCTTTGGCAGTGTCAGGGATGAAGGTGTTATTAGAGAAGAAGGCAACAGAAACTTGTTGGTTCACTCAGCTATCATACTGGAAAATGGAGAAATAATTTGAGGTCTGCCACTCTTGACATGCTGCTGTTATTGAATCACTTTTTGACAGACTCAGTAATAGCATGAGTTCATCTTGAGCCATGTGTCACCTGTCATACTGATGGCAACATAAAAATTCATGTTTAGAAAAAGATTTCAGACTGGCCGGCACGTATCATAGGGAGCCAAAAATTCTTTTTATTTTTTCCTGAAATACCAATATTTGAACCTGCTCTCTTTCTTTTCATGTCATTTTTTTATATTTCCATCCTGAACATAGTCAAAATGTAGAATAGCATTAGGGATAAAACAGTATTTTCAGGATGTAAGTGATTATGAAAAACTGCTCACATAGGTCAGGCTCATCCCCCCACGGCCTAACGTATTGATCCCAATGCAGAGGAGGCATTTGTAAAAACGCTGCTGCCGGCATACTTCTAAAAGTCCCTGAACGCCCACACACTTGCAAAAAAACACACAAGCACATACAGGGCTCACAAATATATACAGCACAGGCTGTAAAACATTATCCATTTCATGTGATATTTTGCTTATTTGATATGTTTGAAATCAGGTTTGCTGCTGACTCATGGATGTCTGTTATTTTTCTTCCTAATGTGGCTTTGTTTTGAATATGAATAGCATACTTATTTTGAAATTCATTTTCTAAAAAGTTTATTTCGAAGGCCAGGACAGGCCTCTCCTCTTCGGCAAACTTGTTTTGCATATGAAACAACTTTAATTGTATTTGCTCAATTTTGACTGTCACACTAGCTGGTGAAGATGGGCACAAGACACAAATACAGAGCTAAGAGAAACAAACCAAAGCAGATGTCTGTGTGTGTTGGGCTCATTAATGAGTTTTGACTCTACATGCGTTGCAGTAGCTGTCTGCAAAGTGGACCTCAGGATCAGATGAGGGGGCGTCAGGCAGAAAAACAACCGCATTATATTCAGAACACCACTGTTAGCTCCTCTCTAACACAGAATGAAGAGATTACTGTAGGAAAACTGTTTGCCTAGCAGATAGAAGACAGCAAACACATACTCAGATGGACTAAAAACATGATATACACACACAGACACACAAATACATGGGGCCAAACTTTGACTCCGAGGTTCTTTTCCATACATCCACACACACACCTACACACAGTGTGCAGAACTCTCACATCAAGGGCACTATTGATCTTGGAAATCTCTGTACACTAAATGAGAACACACCTGATTATGAAAGCTTTTAACCCAAATGCTTAATGCAGCACAGGTTTAATGGAAAGAGCTTACGGCTGACACAAAGCTCAGTGGCGAGGGAGGGAGCAAGTGTGTGCACTTGTGTTTGTGTGTGAGTACTTTCAGTGTGTTTCATTCAATTTGATTGATTGTAGGAAGATCACCTGGGCATTTTACTCCCACTATGACTTTGATCGGCATTTTACTAATCACAATCCCTAAGTGATGATGAATTGGAGAAAGTGCCACTGTCATTAAATAAACTGATCCCAAAATGCATGCACACTGCAGTGTGCAGCTTACCCAAAATGCTGGGAGGGTCAATTTTTAGGTAGACTTGTTTGCCCACTGAAAAAAGAGAAGTTATGCATCATCATAAATCATCTGCTGCTGTTATTTGTTCCTAACACCTCATCCATTCTATCGGGATGCATTTCAGCATAAAGCAATACGCAGTATAATCCATAGTGAATTATATGTGAGTCAACTGGTGCAGTGGTTTTAGTATGTGTTGTTTAGATATAGAACTACTGTGCTTTTAGGTCGTGTGGGCGCTCTTTTACTGGAAATAGCTGACCACTAAACAGGGAGCTGAAGCTGCAGAGCAGAGGGCCCCTTTTGTTGTTATGATGAAAAAAGATTATGAATAACATTTATAATAAGCAATTTGATTTATAGTGTATTTTTCATATCAAATTAATGATGCACTTTAAAATTTTTCTGCAGGAAAGCTTGAAGAGATGAAGAACCAAGAGCAGGGAAAGGCCTGTGGCAGCAGTGGGAATCAAACCTACATCACCAACACGAACCTTGGGGCTGCTATGCTTTATGAGTGGACACTCAACCTACGCCACCAGCACTGCAGTACAGGTATGTGTCAATCTGTGATTGGTCTGACTGACCACTATCAACTCACATTTAATCCTTCTTGCAGCTAAGAGTGTCCATATAGCCTCACCTGCATGTCTTTGAACTGTGGGAGGACACTCATGCAGGCGTGGTGAAAATATGCAAACTAACAGAAGGAAACAAAATCACTGCACTACTGAGCCACTGAACCCTGTCCCATAGATCCATCAAATCTCTAGATGATAGATGCTCTGTTTTAGCACATTCATTACCCAGTTACACGGTGCTGATTTCAAGGAAAACATAAATTAGTCAGTGTCTCAGTAAAAACTAATAATTGTTTGAAAGTTCTTCTCTTTTCAAAGAGATATGAGCTCAATTTCATAATTATTTGAAAAGAGAGAATTTGTAAGGCTTTCATGAACAGGTGACTTCCTGGAATTGAACCAAGGAGCTTCTTGTTATGGGGCAGCAGCGGTAACCACTACACCATCAGCCGTTGGGTAAGGAATGACTCCAATCACTATTTACCCCAACAGCAATCGGATTTGGATTAATTTTTACCACAGTTGTCTCATGTTGTAGGCGTTCTGCAGTTAGACGTGGTTCTGAAAAGAAAACATACTGGCAATAATTATGGGAGATGAGATGAAAATCCTGGAAATGTCAAGAGAAATGCCATATTACCATGACAACACAGCTATTGTCTTGTCAAGGTTGCAGTGCACCGAGTTCAGTGGAAACAAGACAAGACCTGGTTGTTGTTCTCCATCAGGTATGATTGAAATAAATTTTCTATTTTCTACAAGGCATTATTTACCACTAAAATCGAACGTTCCTGTTCCCTGAAATTGCACGGTGAAAAATCAATGTGGCATTCCCTCTCTACAGTCCGAAGTGCTTCCAAATACAGTAAAAGAATTTATATTATTCATGAGCCCCAGGTTCACACAAGGCCAGTAGCTCAGCCCAGACTCCTTAATGGCTGAACCACCCTTCATCATGGCCGAACCCGCCCTGTGATCCCACCTTGGCAGTCACTTAGCCCAAAGGATTGAGACTCCTTTGAAATATTCAATAATGCATTAAGGATCAGAGAGAAGTCAGCTAATTATGTTCAAACGCACACTCTCTATGTTTCTCTCTTACACACACACACACAAACAGGCATCAACACAGAGTGTGTTTGGAGGTAGTAATTAAGTATTTTGCATTCTGACAAGCTGTAATGAAGTCAAGATTTTTTGTGAATGAAAAATTAGTATTTGGATCCAGCCTGTGATAATGTTATTCAGTTTTTCTGTCTTCCAGCATCAAGGGTTGTGGTTGTAATATCAAGACAAAGAATATCTGTGTTTTCCTCAGTGTAGGAGACAATAATAACCCATCTCAAGGCGACCCATCAGCTTGAAATATTGATGTCTCTGCTGCAACACTGCTGGCTGCCGCAGCAGGTTACAAGGACACTTCCTGTGCCTTATAGAAGAGCAGGCAAACCCTTTGTTAGCAAACAGATGCTGACCTCTCAGGCTGTGTGACAAAACAAAGATGCTCCTGTGAAATCCAAGTCTATCTGGATTCCTCCTGAGCATAGTTGCGAAATATGACTGTTTGGGTGGTCTTCAACAAACTGGAAGTATGGCACACTGGGGGAGAACAACCTTTCCCAGAAAGATAGAAGAAAAGGGTGGCCTATACGGGCAAGTCTTCTTCAATTTATATAATCACATTTAAGAAGGAATGCCCTTTTTCTAAAACTTTATCCCACATATCAATTATGAGAGGTGTGCCAAGATCCTAATCTCAGAGGGTTGCAGGACTAGCCACAGACTGAGGATTCATATTAGCTAGTATATCATAGATCCCTGTGATGGCGCCTTAGAGACTAGTATCTGTGGCTGAAGGAGTATTTATTGCTGTCACTGGGGGTATCTCATGCAAAGGGTGGTTCTCTGTACAAAGTATCTAATCTCTGGATGGTGATGATTGAAATGAAAGTGGGGGAGCTGTCATTTTTCTGCAAGTTGATTGAATGTAAATACCCAGTCCAGGTGTAAATATCGAATGCCATGCACAAAAAGACAAACATTCCTTGTCTGGAGTAAAGAACCTATTTCAGCTGATGCTGAAAAATAGTTTTCTAAATTGAGACCACATCCTTGTGTGTGCTACACCCACTGTTGCATGATGCACCTTTTGATCTTACTAGCTGAGAAGTAAAACCGTACAATTTGTGCATGAAATTGTTAATTATAATAAATACTGGTAAATACTGGCTCATGCAAAACTAGTGAACAGTGATGAGCGCAAAGGTTAAACTTTAGAATCATCTGAATTCCTTTGAAGGCAGAAAACATGACTGAGATCTTGAATGTTGGTCTGAATAATACACCATTTTAAATGAAGACTACAGAGAAAGCTCTTATCAACAACCTTATGCTGTTCTACTTTTTGGTGGTGTCTGGCTTACAAAGCTGCCTCTAATAAAATGATAACATGATGCACATTACATTAACATATCTGTCAGAATTAAAAACAACCTAGTGATGAGAGCTGAGCTGATGATCACACTCACACTCGTGCCTCTCTTACCTCCTGACACTCACATCCACTTGCTCTGTTTTCCACACTCCATCCAGCTTAATGAATCAAAACTGGCATTCAGGCATTCATTCTGCGGCTAAATGGATCACACAAGCCATGTTTTCCTCGCAATTATCGACTTCTAAGTGGCCTTGTAAGCATCATCACTCAGAGTCTCCTTCAAGTACAGCAATTATTATATTACTGTAACCATGGAGATTTATTTGCTATGTGATTTGCAGTGGAAATGTATTTAGGGATGAGAGTGGGCGGAGGATCAGCTAGCGTGTGTTTGTGTAAGTGTGTTTATGTTTGTGCATGACAAATGTGGATTACTCAGTTAATTAAGTTGCCAGTACATATGTAGTGCGACCAGTCTGGACCTCTGAGCTAGAGACACGGTCCTGAATACAGCTGGAATAGATTCACTCAGGACACCAACTGGCCTCCCTGTTTTTATTCTGATCAATATTCCACATCACTGCATCACGAGCTGCCAGTTACTGAATGTTGACCAACTCCAAAAATGGTCTGATGGCGCCATCTAGTGGCTTTTTGACAAATGACTGCCGAAACATTTATTTCACACAAGCCTGTCATCAGTGTAGGCTCTGTTACAATATCTACACCCATGCCCTACAAGAGTGTGGTGGTGTAGTGGTTAGCACCGTTGCCAATGTGCGAAAGGTTTCCGGTTCAAATCCCCCTGCTCTTCGTATGATGGTGTGATGATGGATGCACTTTTAACAGACCCTCTGGCAGATTGGTGTGAATAAGTATGGGTTTCAAACAAGGCTTGTTGTGACCTCTGATGGCTCAGGTGGTAGAGCAGTTCTGACACTAAGCAGCAGGTCATTGGTTCAATTCCTGGATTGTGCAAATTAAAAGCTCATACATGAAATTTTGATCTTCAACATGTGTTAAAAGCTCATTTCAATTGTAAGAGCCAGCTAAGGCACCGAACAACATGATGGTACGGTGATTAGCACTGCTGCCCAACAGCGTAACAGCTCCTGGTTCAGTTCCCTGACCTCCCTTTTGTGGTCACATATTACATTATATTGTTGTGTGATTTTATGATGTATACAAGTTCCAGTTACTGCTCTTTGTGACTCACGATGGCTCAGTTGGTAGAGCAGTTCAAACATTAACCTAAAGTCCATTGCTTCGGTTCCATACTGTAACATGTTTTACCCTAAATAAAACTTTTTTTTTTTTTTTTGTCAGCAGTTCCACAAATAAAAGTTTTTTCATGCACAATGAGGGAATCAAACCACACACCTTCCTCTTAGTGGACAACCTGCGCTACGAGCTGAGCCACTGTGACTCACAAAAAGCAGTAACTGGAGCTTGTATACATAATAAATTCACACAACAATATCACAAAAGGGAGGTCAGTGAACTGAACCAGGAACCTTTGACACTGATGAGCAGCAGTGCTAATCACTGTACCATCATGCTGTTGTGTACCTCAGCTGGCTCTTGCAATTAAAAATGAGCTTGTGCCACATGTTGAAGCTCAAAATTAAATGTACAAGTTTTGATTTGCACAAGCAAGTAATTGAACCAATGAACACCTGTTTACTGTCAGAACTGCTCTACCACCTGAGCCACAGGTTCACACAAGGCGGGCCAAGTGGAACTTATATACATATTAAATTACACAGTCATGTCATTTAAAAGGAGCCTGCAGGATTCAAACCCAGAAGGCTCATGTCAGCAGGCAAACACACTAACCACTGCACTATCATGTCACGGTACAGCATGTGCATCTTTGTTGTCAGTGCAGCATAAATCGCACAAACATATCTGCAGTCATTTTAAAGTGCTTACTTGTGATCACTGCTCTGCATTTATGTTCACCATCATTCTTTTCATCCTAGTTGATTTTAAAAAGACAGTTTGGTCTTATGGGAGGTAAATGACACTTCCAGGTTTTGGCCACTAGATAGAGTCCTAAGACCATTTTTGGAGTTGATCAACACTGAGTGACTGGCAGGTTTTGCAGCACTGATGTAGACTCAGAGAGCTGGACTTTCACACTTAGAGATTTGAGCGAGGAAACCAGAGCAATAGAGACTTAGATTGATCAAACCCCCAGAATAACACATCGCTGACATAAAAACCACAGCACAATGTTCAGTGTGAGTCCACCCAAATCCCTGCACCTCATTCTTCCCCTAATCTGCCCTACTACAAACTGCCACAAGAGAGCAACACAACACTGGGAGCGGCTGTGAGACAAAAACTAAGTAAAGCACTTGAATATGGCCAAAGTAGAACAATAATAGAATTCCAGGTTCATGAAAACACATGGGACTGAAGGTGGTCAAGTTTGCATCATCTTCAAGGATCTCATTACGCTCAGAAATGTGAATTTATGTGAGTCTTGGAAAAAATTAGGCTGTGAATGCTCATTGGTCAGACACAAAAAGGCCAGATGACTCCACACTAAACCCAGTAGGTCATAGATTTTTTTGAGGGCACACATCTTCTGACAGGTGTCCTCATATCATTGAATTTCTGTATTTGATTTGATTTGATTGTGGATGCCTTATTAGCCATGTGAATGTCCCTCCTAGCTGCTTCCAGGCTCCAGATGGCAGTGTTGCTCTGTGAAAAAGCTGAACAACATGCTGCACATTGTTTCTTTTTATCCATGTTTTGGCCCCTTTTGTTCTCTTGATAAATGGACAGGCCAGTATAATAGAGACTTTATAGAGGCACATCATAAAAGGCTAACAACATTTATTCCTCACTTATTGTTATTGTGTTGGAACTACTAGAAATCACAACAGTGAGATGAGGAAATGTTGCAAGAATTTAGCTGGATGGATTCATCTTATTTGTCATTGTCCCTGATTCCAGCTTTTTATAGAGTGCAAACACGAGACAAACCGGATCTAAGGATCTGCAGTGTGTGAAAATATTAGATATGGGTTCATGAAATTGAAAAAAAAAAAAAAAAAGCAGCCACAGGTGTCAAAACAGACATGTAGGAAGGCAATGGTCTAGACATGAGTAATGGCACTTATATCTGGCAAAAAAGGTTTAAAGTCTGACAACGTAGAAAATCCAGTTTTTTTTCTCCCTAATGTGGAAATTTTTTTGCAACATTGCGGATTTACCAACTGCTGAAAGATAGAGGCCCAGCACCGAAGATAAGCAGGAAAGAGGGATCATGTATGGATGCCGTGACGGGACACACACGTCTCATGCACATGGAGGGAAATGACTCTCCGGGGATTGAAAACCAAGAGGATGGATTGGAGAGAAAAACAGGATTCGCTCTCTGTATGTGGCAAAGGCAAACCAAAATAGAGGTGCTGACAGCTTCCTCCATCCAGACCCAGTGGGAGCGCTTATCCAGTTTTGCGTTATGAGATAAGAGGGGGATTTATTTATTCAGGTTGATAGCTCTGGCAAACTTTGAATGATAAAGGAGTGTTTGTATGCTGCGTGTTCATCCACTCATAGGGTGCCAATCAGGATTAAAGGTTGTGGTCTGTAGGACAAAATATGTGTACATCACAATCCGTCAACAATGAGGTGTAAGTTTCTTCATTTTTTATTGTCCCTTTGTCTGCAGTATTGTTCCCCCTTCAGGCACCTGAGGGCTGTGATCAAACATTGTTCAGCACATTCCCATTAAGAGTCCATGAAAAACACCCAAAGAAAAAATGTCCAGATCAAACACAAAGGCCAGAATATTTTCATCTATTGTCTACCGAAAAAAGCCACATCTGAAGCAGGAATAAACGGAAGGGGGGCCTTTTGTTGTGGTTATCCTCCTGGTAGTTGAAAGGAAGGTGTTAGGTTCACTATGGGATGGATCTGATGTTATTTCAGTTAGAAGAGACATCTGTTCTGCAGTAAGTCACATCCGCGTTAACTTCCCTGGTGCAGATGCTTCCCAGCATGGTGATTTATTTGTATGGGCTGTTGGGTGTTTGGGTCGGAGAGGTTCTGTACGGTGCTGTTGGCACAGCTGATGAGGAGCCATGGGAACTCAGGCCTCCAAGAAACACTTTATTTTCATTTTTAGAGCTGTTGCATTTGGCTCATTTGACACATCTTCACACAATTTAGGAGAACACTGTTATGAAACAACTTAACTTGTGAGAAATGAAACCGCAGCTTGAAGAAAAAGGTTCGAGGGAATGAATATTTTCAGAGCTCCTGCTATTTTGCAATATTTAGCTGTGAAAGGTCATCCAGCGGTAGGAGGCTGAGATTATGAGATCTGCAGGCAGGCTACAGTTTTACGTGCATTAAATTCAATGTTTATAACCAAGCTCATTATCAAAAATAATCATTTCAAAGCTTTCTTCAAGCAAAATGGCTCAGCTTTCTTCTCCTTTCTAAAGCATTCGGCCCACATCAAACAGCAACGTCTATTTCTCACAGTAACCACGTATAGTTGTCACTTATAGCACATTGTTCAGTATTTTTACACACAGCACTGTCTTAGTGGGCTGGACTGCCGGACACCATCATGGGGATTTTGACAACAAGCGCACCAAAGTTTGTTTCAAAAAGCGGCCATAATGGTTTGAGAAACGCTGGGACTCAGTAGACAGCGAGGGTGTTGTGTCTGATGCTATTATTTGTTTGAGGTGACTCAAACCCTGAACAGATGGAACTGGATCTTTTGTCACACGGCTGTTTTCAAATTTGGTCTTTAAGTTGTGCTTTGACAAATACAGGCTGGAGAAGGCGAATAAATGGAGGCTCAGATAATCTGTGTGTCTGCTACTTAGATTTCTGACATTGGAAAAGTATGTTGAAAATATAATCTTCATTCAAGGTTCACTTATGAGATTTATCTGAAGTGAACTCAGCCAAATGTTCAAATCATCACACTGAATGAAGTGCATTATGTTGGAAAGTCATTCAAAATGTGGCAGGTTGGTGACTTGTAATATAGCAAGATATATATGTATGTATGTAGTAAAACTCCAATCTCTCAACCAAGTCATAAAAAAGAGGTTGGTCATCAAACAAAGGATGGCCTGTCAGCTCCATAGGTGGTCCCCTGAGACCCTTAGATCTTAGATGAAAAACAAATCTCACAATAGCATCAAGTGGAAAATAGTGGAGATCAGAGGGAGCGTGGCAGCCCCCATCAGGGATGTTTGGAGATGCAGTATATGGGGGTGAAGGTGGGGCTCCGTAGGTCAAACTGCTGCTTTCCTCTCTCCTCCTCTGGGAGGGTCCCCAGTGTCTCTTACAACAGGAAGAGACTGAAGGTCAAAGCGCAGACCTGCTGTCTTCCTGCCTGTGTGACAGACGCCTGTCTGTCTAACTTTGCCATGTTTGACAAATGCATACTTAGACACGATGTAATGTTAAGGAAAACACAGGATGGCAAAACGCTGTCATACTGCAGCAACGAACCAAACAAACTGGTTGCGTGTTGTGTAACCTTCAGTGAAAGGAAAGAAAAGACTGTGGTAATGATGTGGGAGAGTGTGTGAAACCACAAACACGTCTTTTGGATTTGTGTGTTAAATGTGGTGAGGGTAGATGTATATTACCATATTTCTGTTGCAATCATGTGGCCATGGATACCACCATCACAGGGAGTGTGAATTAGCAGCACTGCCACAGGCATGAATAAAAATTCACTGTGATAATGTTTGTGGCAGCACTGTTGAATTGGATTTCATTACATCACCCAGGAATTTCTATTTCTCTGGTCAAACGTTCAGGTTGGATTTGGCATCCTGCTGCTTATTTTACAGTAAGATTGCTGCGGGTTCCCCTGGAAAAAGTGTCTGGTCCTTGATGAAGTTTTGCCATCATGGCATGAAACATTCAGCATTGAGTGAGCTGATCAAATACATCCAAGCACACAGGATTACTTTAAAGCCATGTCTGGCTGCATTATAAAACACAGCGCAGTGGTCTGACATTTCATAAGCCTTCAACGTAATGGACACGTTCGCCAAATTGGTGCTGTACTGGGGGAAATATGTGTTAAAAAGATGATTATAAAACACTGAAACAGAAATGGACAGACCAATAGGGCCACAGTCACCAACTTATTTGTCAGGCAGCAAGCGTTGGTGGTGCACAATCAAACAAGCTGACAGTTCTATAACATTGTCACTCCTCTGTCTATTATCTGGCCCCATTCAGCCCTCAGCACTACAACTTCTTAGGCCTTTCCTCCCTGTGAGAGATGCATGAGGCCTCCTTGATAAGATGAACTGCAGAAAATAAAGACACGGCAAAGCGTACCCTCTTTTACTTTTTCCAGCCAAACAATTCAAATCTCTATTTTAGCAGATAAGGTTGTGTAGACAGACTGCCCCACCCCTGAAACCTCAGAGACACACTCGTCTCTTTGTGCCCCAATAAAGGAGACCAGTGGATGCATGTAATCAGCATATTATTGATAGTCCTAATGAGAAAGGCTCTGAGTCACTGAAGCCATTAGCCAGGATAAAAGAGGCTTAATTGTTTTGTGTGCATGTGTAGGTGCACGTGTGTGTGCTTTATGCCGTGCACATGTGCCTGGGCTAAGACCAGGCTAATTAAATCCATTTCCTTCGTTAGCAACTTTTTTCTCTATTAATTAAGAGGGTTAATTATGGGCCTGGACAGAGGTCGCGTGCATGTTGATGTGCATGTGCATTTCCCAGACCAGACCCAGAAGGATCGTTGTAATCTGTAATCAGAGGTGTATATTAACACAATGAGCATCCATGGCTTAAAATAAACAGCCTTTGATTTTAATTTGATTTAAAGAAGTGGGTATTTTCAGAGAGATGGTATCTCTTGTAAATGATAGAGCTGAATGCCTTGAATTTCAAAGGTTCACACTAATAAAACAGCCCCATCTCTTTGATAAAGGTCCAATATGTCAGTCTGAGAGAAAAAAAGAAGAAGGAGAAGAAGAAGAAAAGCTCATAAATCTCCACAATCCCCACAATCCACTGAAAATAACTGCAGTTTTCTTGTCTTAAAGAGGAATCCACATGTTGTGGTTTCTTGTGAAAAGCATCAACCAACAGGTCTGGTGTTAGCACCAACTTCTGTCTTCACCAGCAGTGTGGATGTCTGCAGCATACCAATAGTGTGGAACAATATTCCCCAGCACGCTCCATCTACAGCAATAATATCGTGAAGGCTGCCAGACATGAGAGGACTCTCCCCGCCTGCCACTGGACACACCCCATTACTTTTGATGGTCCATGTGCCTGTGTGTGTGTGCATGAGAGTAGAAATGCGCTGGTGGGTGCCCTCGGGGTCACACATCCTGTCGGTGAAAATGGCTGATTCAGGATGCGGCCATTTTGCTTGTCAACTTGGGTCCCTGCCGCCATAACCGTTAGCCATCTGTGTGCGGGCGACCATCTCTGCTAAGATGGTGATGATGATGATGATGATGATGGTGATGGTGATGACAATGATGATCTTCTGTGGCCATAACAAGACATTACCAGCATTTACACTCTGTTGACTCCTTGTAAAGCTGCAGGGAAGTTTTGTGTGTGAGATGAAAAACAATGTCTGCAGGTGTCTAAGTTCAGCTCTTACATAACCTTGGCATCTTTTACTGTGAAGGAATCACACATCAGTCTTTTGGAAATCACCTCTTTACTTCTTGGACTCAGGCTTCCAGTGTGTGAAATGGCTTGATGTAACTTCCAGCTGCAGCAGCTGTGAGTGTCAACACACCTAGAGACAGTGTCAGCATCTTTCAGGTTGTTGGTTTTACAGCCTGTAACTTAATATTCTGGTTCAGTCTCACTTCCATTTGCAGTATATAACTCCATTCATCTGAGAAACCTCAGCTAAACCAACTGTATGCTACCTGCTACCTGGCCAGCATCTGATCAAAGCTGAAAGGCAAAGCATCTACCTGAGGAACAGACTGGAACATTTAGCATCCAAAACACAGCACAATATCAATAGGCTGCTTGTTTGCTATACTAACTTTATAAGGTGACAATGTGTAGGTGCGAGGCAAAAAATGGGAAGTTACGCTGCTTTAAAGTGCCTGACATGTTCAGCTGTGTATGGAGCAGAAACAGAAAACTGAGCTTCCTCACACTGTAAAAGTTGCAGCTGGTGACCAATAATGTCTTCTCTCTGTTGTCCTTCTTCCTGCTTCAACCAGTCAGGCGTTTTTCCACATCCTCAGTGATTCATTTCAGGGAGGTGCTTGTGGTTGTGTGTGTCTGTCACTGAGTATGCATGTGTGTTGCTGTCATGTGCCCTGCTGGTGCATCATTAGGTATGGCTTTTTATTAGCCTCTGGTGTGCTGGAAATGGGAGGGGGTCAGCATCACTCCGGCAGTAAACCAGCACAGCCGTCAGGACTGCACACGGGAACAAACACCCCATTAAACCGAGGCCTTCACATATTACTGTAATAAAAGCTCCTGCTCTCGCCTTTATGGGCTTTTTAATTATGTCTATCCGTCTTCCTGGGCTTGTGAGCAACAGTTCATGATGAGACCCATTTCACGAATCCTCCGCTGCTGGTTGGAAGCTGGAGGGGGTGAATTAAAGGGAAGAGCCGAAAATGGCCTGAAGCTAAAGTATGACTATTGTTACTGGAATGGTACTTTATGTTTTACCTCGCAGCACACAGGGTTCAAGCGATTTCTTTGTTTTACATGTATATTAGAATGAAGATGGTAAAATCTCATGCAGTTAAAGTGAATTATGCAGCAGCTCCACTGTAATACTGTGAATTAAATCATCTGCATAAGATCAAGGCAATAGCTGGACCGGCTGCAGGCTCCCAAAAAATTAACCATACAAATCACCCATACATGATTTCAGCAGGAGGAGGCCATTTAGGGTCAGTTCAGCGAGTGCTTTTATCTTCACAGCAAGAAGAAGGAGCCAGTCCTGCCCCCAAGCTTAAAAAAAAAAACTGAAGACACACCCCTTTGTACTTTGCAAACCATATTTAGAGAGTCAATTGTTGTGTGATGCCTCAAAGCACTCTAAACCCTGCCTGCTACTTAAGCATGTTGATTGATGGAGCAATATACAGTGGAAATAAACTAAATTTTATGGTCATGCAATTTTCTGTACAGCTGGATGCTGCTATTTGACCAAAGCAAGCAAACTCGTGCTGTGCAGGGCAAAGACACCTGAGCAAAACACAAACAAAGGCAGCTTCTAGCCTGAAACTGTTTAACTTTGAAAACAATCCACAGACGTGATGGGAAGAGCATGTCTGCTGAGTTTATCATAAAGGGTTTTAGTCCATTTCAGGTTTCTGTTAAAGAGAGGAAAAAGACTGTTTTAAATGTTTTATTCTCAGAAATCACATACTGACAGCATAATCGGCAGCCTTGTGTAGTCTGCTGTAAGTGACAGCCATAAAAACTAGCAACACCACAGTCAGGGCTGCACCCACTCCACACAGCAGGGCAATCGATGCGTGAGAAGCTGAGGAGGGAGCAGAAGACAAATATTGGTGCCATGAGTAACAGAATTTAGAGTCAGCTATCAAGAGATGGCAAAATTGAATGGATTTTGGAGTCTTGGTGCTACATGTGTGAAAAACTAAAAACTACCTGCTTGTGTGACTTCATGTGTCTGGAGCAGAGGGGCGGGCTCTGGAGGAAGCTTTGACACCATGCGAAGGTCCGCCAGGTTGTTCTCCACCAGCAGGATGGGGCCAACAGTAGTCGTCCTCTCCCACTGTAGGTCTGGGGGAAGAGAAATGTAGTCAGCTGAGTCAACCATTCAGGACAATTAACAGGATGAGCTCTCCAAAAAAATAAAAAATAAAATAAAAATCCTCTAAAATGCATAAACAGAAAGCAAGCACGTTTGTCTAAATATGGGCTGAACCTCTGCTCATCTATTAGTGTGAGGGTGATTTAATTCTCAGTGGGTTGCTAGAAAATGACTTGGATTCTTTTCTAACTAGGTGAGATTTAGGTTAGACTGGCTCAATCATGGTGTATCCCCCCTGATAGCTTTCTGATAATTGTGCCAAAACATGCTAAATGGAAAAGCTTTTTTTTTTTTTTTTTTTTTTAAATACCCCTCCACTCACAGGTTCAGGGTTCATGTTGTGTGTAATCTGGTATTGTTCTGTAAACTGTACCAGCATCTGCTGCGAGGCTTCTCTTCCCTCTCTGCTCACTGCAGCTGGTTTCACAGCAGCTACAGACCTCGTTGTCTCCACCTGATGCCACCCATCTGTCCAGAGCCAAAAAAACATTCTGTTAGAGAGCGAGCCTGGGCAAAGCTTTCAAAAAGGCCTTATTTAAACATAAAGCAACCAGCTAAAGAAAGTCATCCATCTGTGGGAACTAACCTGTTCGCCTCAGTCAGAAATGAGCAGGCTTTGTTTTGAGAGTTGATGGGAGCAGAGAGTGTTGTTGCTTTCAGATGACATGTGAGGTAGAGCTGGGATGAAACAGATGGCCAAAACTCAAAATATCGCACAGGCTGCATCTCTGCAAATCTATAGGGTTCTCATTCATGGATACACAGATGCCTTTTCCACTCCAAAGTGGAGAATATACATCAGCTCAGTTTATTTTATCTTGAAACCTGTTACAGGAAACTGAACAGTGTTTCTATGGTAATGGAGCCAATATTTGCCTTTTGTATTGTACAATAACTACAAAATCTTAACAGACAATTAAAGGCACTGAAGGAAGCAGGCAGTCGCTCTTTGGAGTAGAATTTCATATTTGGCTATGACTCATCCAAAGCACTAATGTACAGATGCAGAAGAGTTTCTGGGTTGTTCATATTAATGGCACATATCCATTTTGGCTTCTTCATAGTCACTGAGCTTAATGCTCCCTAAGAGGTTGTGAATTTCCTCAGTTGGAAAGTATTTGAGCGAAGCTTCTGAGGATAATATGGCCTTCAAACAACACCCAAGAATGTGTACAGTACGTGTGAACGTATGGAAGCGACAGGCAGAACAGCAGAAAAAGAGGTTAAAGAAACACCTTGACTGCTGTGAAACACACCAGATGGCTCTCTCAGAAAGAAAAAGAACCTCTGCATCCAAAGTCAAATGTCTGTTTGCCTGAAACATGAGCAGTTTAAAAAAAGTGCATAAAAACATCTCAAACTTGCTGTACTTACAGAGTTCCTGTGATCTTGGTGGAACCTGAAGGCTTTCAGCAGGAAATGAAGTTTATCCTCCTGGCTCCTCTGCATGAAGAAAGACTTGGCTCCTGTCAGCTTAGCATCAATTAAACACCTTATATGGAAAAACAGAGGCACAGGTTTTGAACTGTTTAGTGCTAGTTTATAGCTCATTTTGATGCTGGACAGCTGAGCCACAGTCTCTCACCCATGGTTGCTGATAAAAGGGTAACTGGGTTGGGATCCGGGGTCAGGGCTCACTGTGGCCACACAGCTGTCAACATAGATCCTCAGAGGGACGTGGTGACCGTGAAGGACTGCTGCCTCAATGTGCATCACGTCACTCAGGAAGTAAACACTGGAAGACCTCAGCGAGTGCCAGTCCGCTAATCAAATACAGACGGGGGGGAGAAAAAAAAAATATATATAAGTGGAAAAATAATGCTGAGGCCATCAATCAGATTAGATGATGCCCATGGGGGAAAGATGGTGAGTGCAGCAGCAGAGAATAGGATGTAGATACAGAAACATTAAGAGAAAAGGACTTTGAAAGAAGTCAATAAATGGATTACATCAAGATGAACCTGGGTAAGAAACACAGATGAGGTCTTGTGATTGCAAAAACTAATTTCAAACTTATGTCATTTCCTTCATAACTTCATACAGTCCATGTAAGTAATCACAGGAGCAGTTTGGTGCAGTCACTGTTGTGTGTAGCTTGGAATTAATTAGAAAAGATAATCAGCTGTTTATTGATCACTTTGTTGTGCAAATGACCCTGCTGGGTCAGCTGCAGCCTGCAAGGCATGTAATTTCAGCTCATCACCATGCATCAAAAGTTTCACTGCTGTTTATCAAGTCGCTGTTTAGCATCTTTAACAGTCACCCCAAAGTCTGCGAGGCCTTGAGTGACTGCTATTATGCCCTTCACTGGGGAAATCAGTGGAACTGCCTGTCGTAATTCAAAGTTTGCCACTTTTTCCTTTTCCTCTCCCAGAACATCAGCTTTAAGTTGGTGTTTAACATGTGTCCCACCTGTCATGAGACGAAGGGAGAAGTCCAACTGCTGCTCTGCTTTCATATCAGAGGAGAATAGCCTCCAGGTGGGACTCAAGGCGTTGCTGCTCACGTAATGCCTCCTGTGAGGACAATTACAGGAAGGACGAGCATTTCGCTGGAGAGGGGGCTCATTGAGGAAGAACAACATGTGCCTCCCCTCACAAGACAGGAGATAACATAAGCGTGGTAAATATTAAAATAGTGTCTCTGCAGGGATGGTGACCTTTACCTTTGATAATGGCATTGAATTGCCACCTCAGCTTGGTTGGTCTTATAAATGAAGGTGGTGCCGATGGGAGATGGAGAGTAAATCAGGGAGAAGGAGTATATGAGGAAGTCCTTGTTCATCTACAGAGAGCACACAATAGTTAGAAATCAGACAGTAACTGTTGGACACGAGGAAGAAAGCCACGCACAGTCACATTGCTGCTGCATCCATGTAGCTCTGTCTGGAAGTGCAGGATATGGTCAGTGGTGTCCACTGCAGTGCAGCCTCCTAAGGTCAGATCACTCGGGCGGATCAACTGACCGTTTCCTAAGACCAGAGAGGGAAAAGGCACAGCTTAAATCGAGCCCATTACCTGAGGCCCATTTCTTTTCCTGGCCCAGTCAATAACACTCACAGCAAGTGCAGGTTCAGCTGCAGGACAAATAAAAAGCTTTCTTAATGCGTCGCTGTAAAGTCAGTATTTGAGTACCAAGACTGCCCCTTCTCGGAGTGAAGAAATAAGAGGAAACAAATGTATTGATCGCCAAGTCTGCAGTCTGTGCCATTTGCAGTAATATGCAGTGAGTGTCCCATCTTCACCATTCCATTCGAATTTCCAATTCAGGCCTGAAACGTTGCTGTGCTTTTTTCAGATTAGTGTGTGCTGGCCACACACACACACAAAAAAAAAAACAAAAAAAAAAACAAACACTCTTAATCAATGCAAACAAGTAGCTGGCAGCCATTACCTAGAAAGTCCTGTTTGACCTCAACAGTGACTTTTCTTTCGCCGCAGCGCACTGCTACGCTTTCAGCTGGCACAGGCACCCGCTGCTCTAACTTCACCAGCACCTAAAAGACCATCCACACAAATTATTTAGCACACACACACATCATCAATCAGAAAGATGCTAAGACTCTAAAGTACTTTTGATTCCTGCTTGACAGATGGGTTCAGTTCTTGGCCCCAATCAAGGACAGCTTCCTCTGGCTCCTGCTGCTCTGAGGTCAGTGCTGTGGCCTTTGAGTTCTCAGGGTTTTGAAAAGTTTGCTCCTGGACGGGGTTTTGTTTGCTGACAGCTGGGTTTCTGAGCTGGTAGCTTCTGAGCCGGTAGCTGAGAGGAGAGCGGACCAGATCACCTTCCTCCGTCCAATTTGACTGATGGTCTCTCGTCTGTGGTGATCTTGGCAGCTGCGTGCCTGCTGTATCTGCCTCGTGTGGGATTTGGTTCAGCATCTCATTGGTGCTGAGGTTAAACCAGTTTTGTGAGGCCACACAAAGATTTACACATGAGAACAGCAGCACAAATCCTAACAAAACTGGCTGTCTGAACCCCATTGCAACTTTTCACTCAAAACCCTGAGATTTTGGTGTGTTCAGGGAGAGCTGCTGCCTTTGTCCTTTGACCAAACCTGAGAAGTGGAAACTTGGCTCTGGCTCCGCCCTCCCCTAATGACTTGATTTGAGTCCAGCCTGAAGGATTCAATCTTTCACCCTTCCCACGAAACTGAATTACAGATTAGATGATAGCTGATAGCCTCTACAGACTCATAGCTAATTTTACAAATAAAATTAAATAATTCATTTAAATAATCTGGACTACTTTTTTTGCATGAAACAAAACCTGTAAAAAAAAAAAAAAAAAAAAAAAAGATTAATTCTTTACATTTTTTAGAGGCAGACAATGTCATCTGCCAAATCTCCATTTGTCACAATGCTAATGCACAAAGACATTTATAAACAGAAACCTGCCCGGGCTCAACAATGAGTGGCTTTCACTGCTCTCAGGAGGCAAATCAATCATCATCCTCAGGGGTTTTTACGCTGCGAGGTCTTGAATGTCAAGACGATGTGGTTGACAGTCTGCAGAGTTCAGCAGAGTCACTCATAAAATTGAGATTTATAATCATCTTCTTTGAAATGATTTCACCACTACAAATGTGTATACGCCTGTGTGTGTGGCTCATGACAGGAAGCAGAGGGTGTGTCTTGAATGTGTGCCAGCAGGCGTGTCAATCATGCACACAGGTTAAACTGCTGTGTTTTTCTTTTATTCACCCTGGTATAAATCTTGCTCTGGTGAGACTTCAGTAATGACAGCACAGAGGTGTTTCAGCATCTGTTTAACCTCTTAATCGCTCTATTTAAAAAAAAAGAAAAAAGAATTCCACTTTGTTTTAGCTCTGCATGTAGAGATAAGTTCAGAGAGGTTGCCTGGACTGCGCTACACAATTTATATTCTAAATGAGCTTATTCTGGCTTTAAATATAAGATTATATGATGCCTTTGGGTGAAATAGATTTCTGGCTTATTCCATCAAATATATGCTCCACTCATATTTGTGTTCTTTTTAAAATTCAGCCTGATATAATTAAACATATGAATCCTGGATCTCCTGCAGAATTTGAAGCTGGTGCTGCAAATTCTTCTGATGAAAAGACCACAAAGCAACTGCAGATTGTGTTTCCTTTGTAAAGTTTGTAACTTGCTGTTGAAGGCCCAAAGCCAGGAACGCATCTGTTGGCTGAGTGGTCAGAGTGTGTACCATCAAGCACACTGAGTCAGGTGTTTGCAGGTTCAACTCCCAAATGGGTCACTTTGTTGTCCCCAACAAATTGGGTCATATGCTACAAATTCAATATGACAAAATGAGAACTCTTGTTAAAATAATCTAGTCAAAATTTTGTAATGATTTTTCACTGCACAGACATGTAACCTAAAACAATAAAACTCAACATATCACATCATTTGCAACCGTACTTGAGGAGCTTTTCCAGTAACAATATATGAATAGAAACAATAATGAGATTTTATTGAAAGAAACTCATGTTTGAGATGCTAAATGGGGTTTTTCAAGTCACTTTCCCAGATACAGACACACTAATCTGGGTTGACCTACAGGAATACATTACAGCTCTTCGTCTCTGTCAGCCTCTCCCTGCAGACTCGCCAGCAGAGAGGCTGCTATTGTCAGGAACTGGCTTTTATCTTTTGCTGATCAGCTGCAAAACAAAGAGAGGAGATGTGTGTGTGTGCATGTGTGTTAGTTCAGGACTGGAGTGAAATCAGTCAAACCCTGCCAGTTAGGCCCCCCTCCACTGCTGATCTCTAACTTGGTTAGTGGCCTCTAATTTGGCCCCCAGAGGGCCCTAATGTGGCCCCAATGGAGGTTTCTGAAAGGGGCCTGGCAGCTTCTAACTCTGCTCCCTCACATAGACACAATGCTGCCACTCCCATCGGCTTCTGTTTCCAATAATCCGGGGAAAGGATGGCGCAGGTAAACAGACAGATCCACTGTTTAAACAATAAATACACACACACACACACCCTCGTTCTACCAGATGGAAAATTGTCAAGCAGGATGGCACTCCGACGACACAGATGCTCAGTGACAGCAACGCACACACAAAACACACACGCACGTCCCTCATCAGGTTTTGCTGACAGCACAAAGTCACCAGAAAAAAAAAAAACACTTGATTTGGCCCTCGCTGCACTGCACCATACGGATTATGGTTATGGAGGCTCATTAAAAACATGTAGTGGGAGATGGATTAGTTATAGCCTGCTGTTGTGGTGGGCGGGCAGCGTTCGAGATCAGCGGATTTCTATGTGTTTTGTCAGCGTTCACACAGCACTGAATAGGTTTGCGTGGGACAGGGAGATATTTCTGAGGGAAATTTTGCCTTCCAACATGTACTGGCATGTGTTTTTAGAAGCTGGCATCAGTTACGGTGCCACTGCTTAGAACTATCTTGGTATGTTGGCAATTTTTAAAAGAGAGCAAATGTGTGGATCCGTGAGCAGGGTGAAGTTGAAGATGAAATATGGGTTAGCAGAGGGAGAGTGAGAGAAGGAAGTCAGAAGGCCTTAAAGAAAGACAGAGTCGTGTCAGGAGGAGGAAGAGGAAAGTGAAAACAAAGGAGGGGAAGAAGAAAAATGTGTTTGGGGTCAGAGAACCTCGGGGCGAGGGATAACAGACAGCAGCCTGGCTGTGTTCGGTCTGTCCCAGTGGGAGCAATGTGAAATAACAGCACGCCGTGGCTCTGATTCACGGCCCATCAGCAGCCATTTCCAACACATCTCCACACAAGGACACACACACTCACAGGGACATGGACAGACACCCGGGAACATGCACTAACACACACAAGCACAGGCACCGGCTCAGACACAAAGAAAACACACACGCAGAGAACTAATGGACTGTTATTAAAGACATGCATCACACCATGTCACCCACTGACCACATACACATCTGCACATTGCTTACGCACAAACACTGATGGGATAATGATCTCCCCGCAATAACAGCAGTATTATTTAGCAAAAAGCCACAGTAGCACGACGAGGCTCCGGAGTTTTGACAGGAACTGAAAAACTCTCTGATGCTGCTCCCATTCTCTGCTCATCTCACCTCGTTTTTATCACTACAACCATGACATTTCTCATGAAAGGATTGTTGTCCTGCTCAATAGTCTACGAGTGGCCTTTGTCTTGTTGTAAAGGTCTTCGGTGCTGCTTGATTGACAGGTGTCATGGCCTCCTGCAGCGGAACAATGCAGTGGCAAGAGAGTCAGCTGCTGACTTTTAGTCTCCAACGCTGCCCTACACTCTGGGCTCTGAAGTTTCTCTCCAGGGAGAGCCCACTTCGTTTTGCCTCTTATCTCCTCCCATTTCCTCACTGTGGAGGAGCTCCTGATATCGTCGATATTTAGCTGTTGCTTGGTTGTGTAAAACCTCATTTGTTTTGTTGTGCAATTTTGCAAACCCCTTAGATGTTGAATAACAGGCTTTGTGGGACAACATATGGTCTTTATATGTGTTTCTGTGCATGTGTGTGAGTGTGGAGAAATGTGCAATGAAGAGGAGGAGACATTTCCCATCCAAGCACAAAGAGTGTCTCTATGATGTATTTAATGCCCGTCTTCACTGCTTATTGTTACTTCCAACTTTGCTGTGCATAATTACATTTGTTCAGAGTTTAACACGAGGAGGATGTTTTCACATTCCTCTGCTGGAAGTTTCAGTGCTCACCTTAAAGCTGGGTTTCACAGAAGGGTTTAGTGGAGTTAGGATTCATCTGGAAACCAATCTGGTCCAATACGCACATCACACAAGTGTAATGTAGAAACTTCACACCTCCAGTGCACATACAAGAGCTGACCTTTCAAAAAGGTGGATGTTTTATTTTCTCTGGGTAAACTTTAGAAGTGGAAATTTGCATATTCATAGATTGTAGATTTTCCAATGAGGGAGAAAGCAGAGGATGTGGCTTTATTTATCATTATACAATCTGTAATCGAGGAAATAACAAATATCCGTCTTCATTCCTCACTCTTGTTGACAATCAAGTAAAATACCCTGAAATAAATTCTATTGTGAAAAGAGGATCTAATTTATAGATTTGCGTAATGTGCTGCAGCTTTGCACATGTCAACTTCTTTAGGATGGAGATTTCCACATCCACCGGTGTTACTGCTTTGAAATTGCTGTAATAGAAGAGCATAAGTTAATTTGTCTCCTTCTGACCTCTAGGTTTCTCACTTTTAGTGGGAGATGACAGGAGCCAAATGATCTGAGCGCATTAACATATCATATGGGACACGCTTTTAACCAAAGTGCTTTCCTGTGCCACATGAACATTGGCGGCCCCATTGGGAATCAAATGGTGTTAGTTCCACGCTCCACTCACGACCTCACTGCCACTCTTTTCCAGAGTTTATATCCTCATCGTGTCTTTTAAATGACGAGGCTCCCGTTGCAGAAAAGGACATAGATGGTGTGTTCAGTGCAAATGAGGGGAAGATAAGCAGAAGTCCTTCTTACATGGGAATATAATATGTGGTTGCAGTTACAGTCTCATAGTCCCCACTTCCCTCTCTGTCTCCCAAATCTTTCTCAGTTATGCTGCAATTCAAGCCTTTTGTTTAATAAACAATTTGTCAGTGATATATTGAACGCCAGCTCTTATTTGATTGTCTGTGAAATGTGTACGGAGGTGGCTGCCTGCTCTCCCTCCCTCTTTCTCCCTCTCTCTCTGCACAACCAACACTGATATTCTACCCTTTCTGTACCCTGCAGGTGTGTGTGTTTGTGTTAGCGGTGCAGTGTGTTTGTTTGTGTGCAACTTTGTGTCTATGTGTGCAGGGATGAGGATGGAAGAGCAATCCTTAAGGGTTTGCAATTACATCCAAACGGCATAATCGGACATGATGGATGGCTGTTGCCTTTCCGCAATGTCTAGACCTCAGCTCCACCAGCGCAACAAGGTTATAGGAGAGAAGGAAATGATGAAAGATTTAATAGTTTCGCTCAGCTTCACTCCATCCTGAGACTCTGTTTCTCCCATGAAATTCCCCTCTAGTATCCTGAGCGACATCGTCATCATGGGCAAATGGACTCTTTTCTGGGCAAAATGAGCTGAACAACCTAATGCTGCCATTTTACAGCAAATTGGGAGACATTTCAAAGAAATTGAACCTCCTGTTTTTCATTGTTTTGTGCATCAGTCCTCTTTCTTTACTCTAGACAGGAAATAGTACAATCATCTGAAATATTCACCAGACTGATGTGAACATTGGAAGCTGTAAAAGGACAAATCTGGCCCAAAAGGACCCACTGCATATCTCACTGAAAAGCCTCGCATTAGATTCCATCAGTAGGTGTCACTGTGGGACCAAAGTTTCTCCTCACAGCAAGTGCCTGAGGCTGCAGCAGTTAAATTAGACCAAACCAAACCAAAAGTGCAACCTGGTAAATACAGGGTGGTAAGTACAATGAGGTGTGCTGTTCTGGCTCTTGAAGTTTGGCTCTTCCTTATCCCTGCTCAGTCCATTTCAGCACAGAGCCAGAGGAGACAGAATGGCATGATTTATGTCAGCCACAACAGCCTTGCAAATGAGGGCTGGGAAGATGCCAAAAGGATCAATTAGGGATCTGAGGTAAGATGTTAAATGAACAGAATAATTGGGAGCTTTTGCTGTGGTATTTTCTTCCAAGCTTCTTGCAATTATAATGGACGATTGCCTCCTTTGACTGGCCAGGTGATTTAATTGAAATGAGAGTGTTTACAATGGAAGATTGCAGTTTGCGTGGAAGCTGTTCATCAGCGACAGGCTAGCTGCTAAAACCTAGTTACTGTACAGTGGATGCACGCACAGAGCTGTCAACAAGCTGAGAGGTAAATAAAAAAGGAGAGCTCGCCTTGTCAGCTGTACCTTATAATTATCCAGATGGCCCGGGTGTGTGGCAAAAAGTGAAATACTGTGGTCAGGAAAGCAGCTGGTAAATGTGAAGAGAAGACGGGTGGTTGTCAGACATGGGGAACAGACATTTTTCTTACAGGTGGCGATGAATGAGGTCAGTCAGGAGCTGTCGCCACACTCATTGTCACCAACGATGAAGACAGGATGGAGAGATATTTCGGAGGAGCAACAACCGCGCTCTTCCTTGCTTCCTGTCAAATGATTCTTTGATTGTGCTTGTTCATCTTGGCACCATGACATCACCAAGCTGGCTTTTCCACGAGAGCCTCATTACTCACAATCCCAGAGGTTGACAAAGATGTTGCCATCACCTGAAACGCTGCCATTTCTCCCTCGCTCTCTCTTTTCTCTCCTTGCTCCTTCTCCTCCATGTCTTTCTGCTTCGTTGATCATGCAGGCGGAGCTGCCGCTCAGGAGCATCACACAGATGTTCAGTAAGGAAACAACTCAAAAATAGACATGATCCCTGGTAGAAATACACATTTTATGTCTTGGGTGAGGCTGTTGTTATTGTCACTGCTGATGCATGAAAGAGAAGAAAAGAGAAGAGAAGAGCACCAGTTTGGACTATTTCCTACCTGGAGGCCTGCCTCTTTTTATCTCAGTCCTTTTGACTGGATCAATATTCTTTCAGACACAACTGTCGTCCCCTTGACTTTGGGATGAGTGTGCTGATGGAAAAGAGCTGAGCTAATCACCTCATTGAACTGTCGCTTCATTTCTGCTGCTCAACAGAGACACTGCACTGAGAAAGGTTTGCTCAGGAAAGTATTGTGAGTCCAGATGAAGACCTGCATTCTCCACCCTGACCAGCTTAAGCCTTCTCCTCTGAGCAGCGGCTCCCCCTCTGCAGCCTCTGCAGCCCTGCCATTAAAATGCAAACACCCACGCCAATATGATCATTGAAAACGCGGCAGAAACAAACGACTCTGAGAAATAGCTGCTGGCAGAGAAATCATTCCTGCCCTAATGTCAGCAGCTCGCAGCTCTGACAGTGAAAAACAGAGCAGAGAAGAAAAGTAGTTTCACCCCCCTCGATTCTCTCTGTGACATTCTGAGAGATATTTACCTTGTAAAGATCTTGACATTTCGCTGTGCGCTCTAATAGCATCCTGAAATATGAATAAGAGTGCAGAGAGTGGAGAGGAGCCCTGCAGAGCTTTTGTTAACAGGTATTGATTGATTCTGAAGGGGAAGGAAGGAAGGAACAGGGACCACACGAGGACCACGGGGAGCCACTGCTCACTGATCATCTGTTAACCTTGGCAAAAGATCTCACCCGTGACGTCTCACAGGCCCAGAGTCTTCCTGGTGGTCATCACAGAGTCTGTGATTTCCTTATCAAAGCCACAGCGTAACTCCGGTTGGAGCGGCCTCGTTGGACAGCTAAATCGATATTTGGATGCAAACAACAGCAGCAGCAGTGATGTTGTCACTATGAGACACGACCCACTGACTGCAGTAATAACAAACTAACTTTGGCTCTGTCATCTGCTCGGGTCAACCGCTGTAAAGGCAGTTTGAACTGACACTAAACAGCAGGGGACTCGTTACTGCAGTAAAGTGACGTCTTGTGCTTATAGAGGATCTTAGCATTGACACAAAGAGACTTGTTTTGCAGCGATGCCCCGTGTGCGTTCTTATCTGCTGTCATTTTATGTTGTGCTGTTTGTCCAGAAGCTTTGATTATCGGTTTTTACTGTAAATGTGTCTTCAAAGAAAACCTTAAATTGGAGTGAGTTGATCTGAGAAGCAGACACCATTCGGGCAGGCATCAAACTGGGAACCACAGACTTCAGTCCTGCCATGATATGTTACACAGAGCAATGGTGGAACAAGTCGCCATAAAGGTACTGGAGAGGAAAATAGCATTTTAAAAGTATGTTATTTGCCAACAGGTACAAAACATGTTGTGTTGAGCCTTTTCACTGTTCCCTTGGCTGCATCAAACCTAATATATCTTCAAGCTGAGAATCACATCAACATATGTGTCTGTTTTCATCTTCTGAGAAATTAACCCTGCAAACCAACTTTAAAAACTGCAATTCAGGTACAACCTTGAATGCACAAGACGACAACGGGATGTAATTGGCTCTCTTGCTCAGGGGCACTGCAGCAGAACAGATTCCTGCAGAACTCAGACTCGCTGCCGAACAACAACAGCAGTAAGACTTGATGATGCGCCGATCAAGAAGAACCACGGGGAATTTAAAATGGGTGCATACATTATTGCATTTTATTCAAAACATCCAGGAGCTCGAGACGAGTGCATACATTATTTTATTTTATTGTAATGACACATAATTTGTTGCTGTTTCCATGATACAAAAAAGCAGCTTAATGTAATTACAAGGGATTGTTTTAAATGGAAGATAAATGGCCTACTGCAGGCTGCAGCTGAATCAATACAATACTACAGTCTGAAACAGTGCTGCATCATTTGCTGAAATTGCCACCATTGATTGGTTGCTATCAGTCATTATAATTTCATTTTAAATGACTGTAAGGAAGAGTAGAAAACTGACTGGAACATCTCTGTTTTACTGTATTGGTTTTCTTCTGAGCTGCAAGAAAACAGTCGATTTCCTCCTTGAAGCAGCACTGAGTAATGAGCGAGCTTCCGTTTTGCATTATTTGCAATCGTGTGACAATAGTGCTTGTTTTGTGAATCTGATCTGTTTTATTGCTTTCAGTTGTGCCAAAAACTGCCTTAATTTCCAACTGAGTCTGCTCAAGCCAACATTTTCTGCATAGCCCAAAGCTCTAAAAACTGTGAGAGTGGGACGATCAGGGTCAAACACTCTGTCAAATGCTGTGCTAATGAGTCTGAATCATGCCATTGAGAGTCAACACACATGCTGTTGACTCTGAAGCACCTATTGATTTTTTTTTATTTTTTATTTTTTTGCCATGGACAAGCTGTTCCTCCTCTGCCCACTCCATGACCCTCCGTACTCATCTCTTCCTTGATCCTCCTCTTATCTTTTTATGTTTTCACTGAACTTTTCTTCCTCTTTTTCAACTCTAAACTTTCTCAAACATGACAGGTCTTTGACTTTTTGAGTTCAGGTCTCTTTTAAGACAAGACTGCCTGGAGTGAGAAAATATATCAGACAAAGTAAAAAGCAGCTGATTCAGTCTTTGGCACGAACAGTGTGTTCCTTGTCAATCTGGGATCACCTGCAGGGCAGCTGGTCTTCCTCAGCACCGCTGAGCTCATAAAACAAGACTCTCACTCTTCCAGGCCGAGTGACACTGTGACCTCTAAAGAAACTCTCAGGTAACAGCAGGGCAGCATGACACACCTGTGACAGTGAAAGTTTAAACATTTACAGCACCACCTAACCTAACGGTGTTTATGAAGCGCTAAAACCACATTTTTATTCGCTCTAAATTCAAATATAAAGCTGCAGCTTTTTATTCGTTTTTTTATATCTACATGTCAATACTGATATTCAAGTTCAAGGTTTAGTCCTGTATGTCGTATTTCTTTAACTTTATAGAAACAGGAGCGCCAGGTCGTATCCTACACATCTGTGCATTAAATATATATCCAACATCAACAGAAACTTTTCCAAGTAAGCGACACACCAGTGTGTGTTTGTGTGTTTGTGTGTGTTACTGTGACAGGGTGATTTACAGGCCATTGGTGTGTTTAATGGAGCCGATGAAGCAATGATCGCTCATCCAATCCTTTCTTGCCTTCTACCTTTCCTGCCTCGGCCTGATACCACCAGCCATCTCTGAGCATGCACGCACACACACACACACACAACATCTGTGTGATGCAAGGAGGTGGTCACACATATACCCCAAAGTCTACCCACACACAAATCCTGCTTTATAGGGGATAATCCAATGACAGCCAATTTGCTGGAGGGATATACTTTTTTTTTTATTTCATTCTTTATTTATCCATCGCTTCTGCTTTTACAAGGCAATTTGTTAGGTGGCCAGTTGGACGAGGCAAGTATTAACCTATACTTCCATCACCGTGCCCCCCCACCCTCTGCCCACCTCCCCTGTATCCCCTCGCCCGCTCATCCTTTTAAGATTAAGCCGCCCCTCCAAAAAAAGGGGACCTAGTGTAATCATGAAAGTGTCACATTTCAGCTGAGTGAAGAGGAATCGGTGGCTCGGGGTCACTCTAAAATTCTTCACTCTTCACTGTCACTTCTATTCATTTTTGTTCTTTCACCCATCCACCCACACTCCCTCCATCTCTTTATTATTTCTTTCCTCAGCCCTCCTCTTGCTCCTCTTGCTCATTTCTTTATTTATTTCAATCTGTATCACTTCTCTTTGCTCCTGTTGCTTCTTATCTTCGTCTTGCTTTTGTCCCCTCTTTCTCTCTTCACCTCCATAACTCTGCAGTCTTGTTATGCCTCCACCTCCCCTCCCTGTCTCCCTCCCTGACAGTGGTTCAATAAGCAGTGCCTCCAGAGTGGTCTTGCTCAGTCAGTGGCCAATTACCCAGTCACACTGCCTCTCCTCTGGGACGGACAGGATTAGCAGGATCTGTCGTCTGACCAGAAACACAGTCACACACACACACACTCTGCCTCGGACACCTGTCACTTAGACGTGGACGGACAACCTGTGGGTTCTTTTTGTCTGCTTTTTTTACAAAGGGGAAAAAAAAAAATCCCAAAAACCTCAGGCTCCACCATTTTTTTCTCCTTCAGCCAATTTGACAGGCCAGTGAGGAGGGACACAGGGAGGCTGTGGAGAGAAGGAAATGTCTTCTGCATCAATGGCGTTAAAGCACAGAACAAGCTCTGGTGGTGCAGGTGGAAACCAGCGGAGCAATGCTGAGGGATCACATCTCACCTGGAGCATCTTTTTGATCAAATGTAGCTCGCTCAAGGCAACCCGAAAGGCCACCGTGGTCCAGCCAGTGAAAGCAGCAAGAGACTGCTAATGTCACTCGATTCTACTTCCCCTAAAGCTCAGCTTCTTCCCTGTTGGAAGTATTTAACTTCTGCACGGCCCGTCAGCGTTGGGGCATCAGCTGCAGCTGCATGACTCTTTGAATGAATTTGTTTCATGGCATTTCTGTTTAGCTCTAGAATATTTCATTGGAAAGAGAGAGAAAATCTATTGGTTGAAGATCACTCAAATGTGATTCATTTTGAGCATGTGTAGCTGTATTATTCAGAATTCCTAGCATTTTCATTTTTAGCACATCGTGAAGCTCAGGAGACATTTGTTGTCATGGTTACTATAAAGTACGGCAAAGTGGCAAAGGTCAAGGAGCCGCTTTAAGAGAAACATTTTAACTGATGGTTGGAAATGGGAAATAAACAGTGGCAGTGACATTAAGAGCCAAAGTCTGGTGACTCATCCACCCACGCTGACCTCCTCCCTCTGCTGCTTCACCTGCAGAGCTGCACTCTGCTTCAGCACATATGCTATTAATACGCAGTGCAATTTCCACAGCTGATATGTACTCGTGCCCGATGGTCACATTTTCCTCCTCTGTACCAACAGTCAATTAGCACTGGGAGCTAGAAATTAGAGGCTGGAAATTACACTGCGAATCACAGGCCTTATTATAGTAACACTGTATACCACTTACATTTGTGGTCAGCTTTGAGACAAAGGGTTCATATGAATAAAAAGAAAAAGCTTTTTCCAATCCTAATCAATGATCTTAACTCTTATCAAATAATGTGAATAATCAGTGAGAGATCAAACGTGAAGACCGGTTCGTCACTTTAAGAGTGACTGTGAGTCACCACTCCCAAAAGATACGCGACTTGACTTCAGATTTCATACTCTATAATGTACATCCAATTAAATTTAATTCGCTCAACAGTAATTACTGTATTTGGATTGAAGGGGTGAGCTTGACAGAGACCAGACTGGATGCATACACCCAAAGTTACTGCTGCCATTGTGATTTATTTGAGATGAAGTAGTTCCAAAAAACTTTTTGCGGGGATGTGACATCAGTGGATTATGCAGGAACAGGGACATTGTTTCTGGAAAGAGATGATCTCATTGAATTTAACTGAATGTATTCATTCATCTCCAAATCTCTCAGATGGATCTTTAAAGCCCAGACAAATAACACAGAGACTATTTGCACTTGACAATACATCTAAATGAGAAAGTGTATTTCTTTAAAGGTAGCTTTATTACCAGGGCGTTGATAATGTTTTTTTTTCTGAATAATAACCATAGACTATTCTTGCTCCATAGAAAGTGCTATATCTGTTGTTTTTTTTCCCTCATTATTATCTGAAAGTAGACCGTTTCCTTGAATAATAGTCGATGCTTTTGTGGTGAATACAATGCAGAGGCCCATTCCTCATCCCAGATACAATCACTGTCCTGTCTGCAGCATGAAGGAGTTTTAGTCAGGGCTCACACATTATTAATGTGTCTAAACCTTCCCAAAAATAACACTTGTATGATTATTCTGACCTTTTTCTTTCCAGTAGAGAGCCACTGAGAGCTTGGCTGAAGCTTCCAGTGGGGGGGGGGGTCAAACACATGCACAGCCAAGACTGGTTCAAATCCACTGAACTTCATTTTGGATCGGACATCCTGAGGTTTCCAATGATACCAAATACGTTGGACAGAACTACAGTGAAATGTGCACAATGATTGGCAAGATATGGAGAATTTTCCCTTTTGGCAGGCATGTGTACGTCGGGTTTTAATCCAACACTGTCCTTTCTGTGATCGGCAGCACATTCTGAATGTGTTTTTCTAAATTTGAAGACTGTTTTCAGTCCAGAGTAAAAAGCCTGTTATGCTTCTCCAGACCTGGGCAAGACTGCCTGGCGCAGCTGTCCTCTGCGGGACGGTTCTTCTCTGTACTGTCTCAGTACTGAGTCCACTGGTTCTGTCTGCAGCGTCCAGACTGAAATATCTCAACAGCCACATGATGGATCGTCATGTGATCGATGACAGTAAGCCAGGGCTATCTTTTCAAAACAAAACATATGACTCCAATATAAACAGCCACTGACTTATCACAGCATTTTCTGGATGGATTATTATTTAGAATCTTTGGCATCATTTCAGTTTGATGTGATAAAATACTGATTATAAATTGTGGCGATCCAGTATGGACTGAAAATAAAGGAAAACAAAGATGTAAAAATGTCAACGCTGTCGAAGCGAGTGAGTCATTCAGTCCACTATAAACGCTTCGGGATTGTTTCCTCTCCCTTCTCACACCGTTTGCTGACATGGTGGGAAATGAGGCTGGAAACGATCTGAGGAAGCGCTTCATTCCTTCCTCTGTTTCTAAATCCCTCTGCGGGTTCTTTTGAACTCACCGGTGTCCAAGGCCGGCTTATCCAGCCGCTTCAAAGATGCTGAAGGCCGCGTGTTACATCTGGGCTGTGGTGACCGCTCGTGCGCTCCCTGCATGAGTGGAAACAGAGAGGAATGTCCTCAGGCTGTCAGAGAGACTTTCAAGTAAGGCCTGGCATGTTCTCTCTGGTTAGGAGGAGAAAAAATCCTTGCAGGATTTCCAGTAGGTAAGTGGCGCCCTGCCTGTCGTTGCCTGGAGGATCTCATACAAATCCCCAAGGTTCGCTGAACTCTGAGGAGGCTGTGTTGGGATTTTTTTTTGCCAGTGTGCGGATTGAGGTTGGGCAGATTTCACTCTCAGCTGAAGCTTGTTTTCCTTGGATTTGAAGAACTTGATGATCTGTAAACACATTATCATATTTTGCTCGTCTCCGCTGTTTGAATTTCATTTCCAATTTTCCTTTTCAAATCAAATGAAGGTAAACTAAATCACCCCCATCTCAACTCCACACAATAGCTGTGGGATATTAAGAACACAGAAAAAAGGGATCAATACATGCTATTTCAACTATTATGGGATTTAAAATGTACTTTCAGTCCTCACACTTAAATCACTCTGTCAAGTAAAATCAGTTTATTGTTCACAAGAGGAAAAAAAAGAGAAGAAGAAACTACATCTTCACAGCAGTGAACAGGAGCCAAACAGCTTCAAATTACTCTCATTCTCTACCGCTCCTCCAAAAAGTTCTTTTTGTTATTGACTGAATCAGAGACACGTCTTTGAGTAATTAAGTAAATTATGGGTCGGGCAGAATTGTAGACTTGGTTGAGAATCTGCGCTGTATAGATTCCTCTCTAATTACAAAGGAGAGCTGGACAGAAATAGATCTTTCTTTCATCCTCAACCTTGGTGTAGTCATGATGTAAGCCTGGACTTAGCCTGTGATCGACCTGTGAGCCGAGAAACGGGGTCACAAGTTTATTTCCATGTTCCGACTGCTTTACCCTGTTCATATTTTTACTGTTTCCTTGGGAAAGTGCAGTTTGGATTTAGTGAGGTGAGAAAAGGAGATAAAAAGACAGTATGTTATTGAACTAATGGGGATACATGTGCCTGTGATCAGAGGCAGCATGTGGCCTTAACTTCAGGGGAAGAGGCCGAGCTGACCCTCTGTTTTTCAAATTATTGCAATTTTCACACATTTTACTCGATTGTTAAATTCTATCTCATAACATGAACGTCGAAGGGTGAAGTCCTGAATTTTTTATTTACCTATTTATTCTTATTGCCCTGAAAAGTTCCTTTTTAAACATATGAAGTCTAAATAGTTAAACATATCTTGTTTTTTCGCCCACAGCATCTGCTCATAGCTACTGAAGCATGAGTTGTGCTTTTATGGTTATATCTGCAGAGCACAGCGCTCTCTTGAAGTTAAGGTTCAGAACAAATTGTGGCCAAAAACTGGTTAAATATTGAAAAATTCAATGCCAAGTTCAACCCTGGTTTACTTTTTTAAATATTTAACAATCGCCACCAAGAGAATAAAGCCGGCCTTGTGGATGAAAAAGAATTTCCTTCAGAATACATTATGGGGAAAAAAGGTAACCCCCAAAAATACAGAGGACGTCTGCATCCTTCAATTGCTTTGTGTCTAAATAACGGGTCCTTGACTCAGAGTATTTTACGAAAAAACAAGATATAAAAATTTAATTGTTGTCATTTAAGTGGATTCAACATATGTTCATTTAAATTCACTTCTGCTCCATTAAATAATTCTCAACAAAGGAGCCTCTTTGGCATTAAATAATACCTCCCTCAGAATCAGGACAATACTGTAAATCCCCCCCGCCTCCCCAAAAAAGCAGGGCGCCAATCAAACAGTGCGTCGCCATGGCAACAGTTATCCCAAATCAAATGGTTGGAGCATCTAGCGATGTAGCTGCTGCTGCTGGGTGGCGTCTGTCAGAACCACACAGTCATTACCTGTAGCCCTGTTTCTTTGTATCACAGGCAATCACAGCCTATTCACAGTCTGCAGAAAGCAGGGCGCCTTTTCTCTCCCAGAAACTGATCGAGCCGGGATTTTGAAAGAAACCCAGCACGACACTTTCCTTGTGACAAGTTCAGAGCACTTTCTCCTCTTTCCACCTTCTCCTCGTCATTGATCGGGATGCGGGGGATGTGGGAGGGGTGGAGGAGCTCTTTTCACCATGCTGAACGTCTCCCTCCTGCTACAGAATCAGGTCCGGGCTGGTCAAGTGAATAACAGCCTCTGTCTCGCAATCATGCACTGCAAAGACTCAGCTCAGTAATGACGGGAGCGACACCTTCATCACCAGAATCTTCACTCATGGAAAAAGATTCAAATTGGGGGCATTTAGGCTAAAAAGAGCTGAAGGAATACAAAAGTAATTTCTCTTCTCCCCCATCTTCCCCTGAAAGCAGTCGGCAGTGCAAAAGTTCCAATAAGCTGTGTAACAGGGTGATGGAGCTCAATTTTTCCACCAAGACATTTTTCTCACTTTGTCATTTTTGCTTTGTTGAACTGCTCCTCTCTCGGACACCTATACACGTTTCTCATTTCCAGCACAGCCTGGGCTTCAGTCGGCGTGATTGGAACACACTGTGGATGCTCAAAGCCGGGCTTTTCTCCGACCCAATTCTGCATGCAAATCAAAGCTGGATCAATCTGGGATCGTCTGATGAACTAATTATGCAGTAATTGTTCTGGTCTAGACCGCTGATCCATTGTATGAGAGTGGCTCTTTGTGTCTTTCTAGTGCTGATTGAGAATGATAATTGGGTTTTTTGATTGGCAGGGGGGCAGTTTTGATCTCTCTTTTCTTCTTTGCCCCTTGCACATGTACATACAGAAATACGCCAGGAGCCTCCTCCCTTCCCCTCCCGCTCATTCCACCCACACCTCCCCTCCATTGAATGCCCGAGATAAAAATCCATCCTGCCAGCCCAACTGGTATGGAAACCTTTAAACAGGTTACAGAGGGTTAACTGATGAGGCAGGACGGCTGCGCATTTGCAATTAGTTTATTTGCATAACTTAATTAGTGTGTTTGGTCGATGAATGTCTTCATCTCTCCCGTCACATGCAGGAAAGAGTTGAGATGATCCACACGCCCACCTCCACCCACAAAAGAGGACCAGTGGACACGCATGCATGCACAAGCACGACACCGCTGCTCAGTGTGTGTGAGTTTTCTGCCTCTTTCTCCTCTGCTGACTTCACTGCGATATATTCTTCTCAGTATGAACACTGCTGTCCAGGATCTGCACAATTTCAGCTGGGTCACGTAACAACAACACAACTTGATCGTGTCTCTTTCAGGCCAGGTCAGCCAAAACAAATATCTGACCCTGTTGAGAAAGTAATGATACCCCATAATGAGGTGGCGTTATTACACTCTGGCCTCTTTCAACTGTTTGACTCTTTGACCTTTGTCCTCTGAGGCTTTAACCAATCAAACGGCCCCTCCCACTCGGAATGAAATCCAAGCTGTTTGGCATGCAGCGGTGTTGCTGAGCTGGGCCTGAGATCCTTTGTCATGGGCAAACAAGCCATCTGGCTGAGTTTAAAGGTCACATATTTTTTCAGTTACCTCCTGTAGCATCTCGCTGTGCAGATTTACCACCATCATAACAAAATTTTGTTCACGGCGTTCAAACAAAAATATTTCATTCAAAGACTATCCTCCTTTTCCTGCTGGAATAATTGGAGCAGAGCTGAAAATGTGACAGCTTATAGTTTGTTTTTTTTTTCGGGGCGGTATCATGCGTGAAAATGATTTATTTCTTATGACTATCTCAAATTACTGTCACATTAGTGACAATTAGTGAAAAAGATACACGTTGAATCTGAACACAGACTTTTAGGAAAGAGGATTTTGGAAATGTAAATTCATCCAAACGCTGTCAGATGAAAATAGACCTCATAGCAGGATGTGAGCTTATCATCACTTACAGCATGTTTGAGCAGGATAGAGGCCTATTGTACCTGGAACGCCAACTCAACTAAACCATCCTACAAGTAAAGTGGAATGACATACAGTCCAGTCCAGTTGAGGAATGTATTTGGATGTGGGCAGAGCAGAGGACACATAAAAGCTCATTGGACCAGCAGAAGTCGCCGTTCTGCAGGAGGAGGAGGTAAATAGAGATGCTTTTGGTGAAATGAACAGGTTGAATAAGCAGAGAAGATGAGTCCATACAGCAGGATGTCAGTCGCATTTAAAAGGATGACATCACCGGGACATTTACGAGCTGGAGCCGGAGAAAAGGTGCCATTTTAGAGCCATTAAACTATTGAAATATGAGGTCTCACCGTGCTGTCATTTGCTCTTGTCTTCATTTCCCCTGTAAGCACTTAAGTCCCACTCGCCCACCCGCCCCCTCCGCACTTCACCTTTCCCAACCGTTGCCTCTGCCTTGTTTGCTTTTGTTGCAAAAGGCAGCCCCATAATTGTCCAAATCAATGTTCAGCAGTCTTTCATGCTGCGATTAGGTGGAAAATTAGGTTATGTGGCAGTTGCCATGGTTTCAAGGCAATGGATCTCCGAAAAAGATCTCCTGCAACACCAGAGATTGGCATGGTATAATGAACTTAAATTAAAGCAACTTTTGTCTTAATGTAGATTTTAATTACCCAGCTACTGTCTCTGACAGAAGGAACGAAGGAGAGAGGCAGAAGAAAATGCAGAGTGAACAAGTCGGGGGGGGTGAAAGAACGAGTGGAAAACAGGGTTTATGTGCCAGAGTGCTAATTTGGTCCATTAAGGGATGTGCGTGTGTGAGAGTCTGTGATGTGCTACCTGTCTGGTGAATATGAAGTCTCATTCTCACCCATCAAGGAGCATGGTGCAAAGGCCAAGAGTTGCATCTTGTAAAACTGCAGACTTCAGCTGAGAAAAATCTGATGAGTTTAATTAGGCGTGTGCGACAGTCAGAGACGGAGCGACTTCTCCTCTGCGGCCTCCTTGTAGGGAAAAGTGAGAAAATATGTTTCCTCTGCAAAAAGATTGTGAAAATATGTGAAGGCGCGTCGATGACTGTGATCACCTGTGGCCTCATTTTCTCCTTCTTAACCTGATCATATCATAACTCGCTCCTCGTTCCTTTCCAATGGAGATGCTCCGAAAGAAAATGAAAAACAAAGAAAAGAAAAAAAAAAAAAGTGCTTTTCCGCTTCCGTAAGCAGATACATTTAGTCAGCTGCAGCTTTTCTGGAGCTGACCAGAGAAAAGGGTGCATTGCTTCAAATATCAGGCCCAACAAACTCACACTCACACACACAAACCAGCAGGTAGATCTTTGGGGCTTTGTGCTGAAAGCACAGCAACATGGCATCTGGTCCAAAACTCTGAGTCCAGCAAACTGGGGCTTGGTGTGACCTACAATGCTCATTCTATCTGATTCCTGTCTTTTTGTGGACTTTCTAAACATTGCATTGTGAAAGAGACTGATTGTCAGACTGTACTCTACACCATAAAACCCGATAAGCTTCTCTGACTTTATCTCACACTGCTGGCCTTGGACATAAAAGGTTGAAATTCTCTGTTAGGAGGTTTCATAAAAGAGCCGGTGGGATGTTTTGGAGTTTTGCTCCATAAATCATGCAGGCCCGGCCTGGACTTACAATGCTGCGTTTGAATTAGCATCACTGTTCTTGCATTTTTGAGCAAGACAAAACTCTGCTATTATTCTGTGTAGTGGTTATTAAACCTTTCTGCTGAAAAGCATGCTCTCCTCTCTGGGGGCCGTGGAAATGCATCACATCGTGAAGTATGGATGAGCCAGACTGAAATGCACTTAACATCACAAATGGATGATACAGCATCAAAAGGTGTAGCAGCATATTGGGGTGCAGTTTTCCTTTTCAAATCCTGACAGCTGCACCCTGTGTTGAACATGTCGGGTGGCGGATGACTCCACACAGGTTAAGCCCTCGACTGAAGCCATCTGAGCAGCGTGACCTGGCACTGGGCCGGGACTAATACTGACAGCTGAGTGTTTGCGAGGTCACATGTAGAATATGGAGGAGGTTAAAGATGAAACCCTCAAGAAAGTGAAGACTGAACTGATAATTTGTGGTACCAGCAGGAATTAAATGCTTTTAAAGCTTCCACATTTACACGTAGGTGGCAGGAAATACATCACAGTGTACGCTCACCCTTTTGGGAAATAGGATTGAAGAAGATAAAAGTTTCCAACTTCTTCTTCCTCTTACTTTTACAATTCTGCACACTTCTCCTCACACTGGACCTGCAGTCTCTTAAAAAATACAAAAGGAAGTGGACTGCCAGCCGAGCTCCACAAAGATCCTCCTAACATGTATGAGTGTAATAAGCTCGCAGCAGAATATGCATCCCCTTGTGTCCACAGATCATGGTGCCAGATGATTGCCGTGTTGCTCTGAATAACTCTCATGATTCCAGACAATTTTGGCAACTTTGGCAACACTTGTAATTCACAGACGAGCGCCTTTAGCTATTCAACTGGGGCTTTTCAGCAGTCACACACAAAAGAAATGCAATTTTGCAGCATGAATATTATACCTGAGGTCTGAAATGAAATCAGCATGCTGAATGACAGTCTTATTTTGTGATTGCCAAACACTATCTCTCCTAATCCACTTGCTCAGCTACACACACACACACACACACACACACAGGTTTTTATGAGTAATCCTTGCTCCTGATTCAAGGCCTGTAATTGTAAGCAGCGCAGCAGGAAGTGAAGCAAGTCTCAGCTATTGACCGGCCTCAGTCTC
Organism: Echeneis naucrates; assembly: GCF_900963305.1. Classification (NCBI taxonomy): domain Eukaryota; kingdom Metazoa; phylum Chordata; class Actinopteri; order Carangiformes; family Echeneidae; genus Echeneis; species Echeneis naucrates. Next base: position 17,531,888 of record NC_042512.1, on the reverse strand, counting down.
ACACTGAGCTAAAACACAGGGGTGGTGGCATTGCTGCTGAGAACATGTCAATTTTGCTCTTTAGAAAAGGGGCGCTGCTTGAAGACTGAAAGCAAATCAACACGGCTATCGACCCAGACAACCCAGCCCTGTAAATTGCACTCAGAGAGACGAACAAAACAACAAAAACCATCACTTGGCTTTTATTGATGGCTAACACTTCGGGTGGCATGCCTTACTTCCATAAGGCGATAAGATTGAAACGACTGAAAGAAAGGTCTAGATAGACTGTGATCCAGTCCGCACTCCTCACAGCATTTGAGCTGAAAGATGACTTTAATCCTTAGCGTTTGAAACTGTGATGAACACAGTTTCAACTTATCGGGCATTTATAACAACAGTACAGGTAAAAAGCACGGCTCTCTACAAATACAGGAAGTGACACCACCGAATCAACAACGACACAAGTACTGTTGTGCGAACACTGCATTGTTGTCATGCTGCGGCTGCTGTCATACACAGGGAGACAGAAAATCTCATTTTCACTCTGTGTAAGTGTTTCAACACGTCATATTTCTGACAGTGGCATCTTATCGTTCTGTTCTTCACATGCTACAGAGAGAAAACATGTTTGAGACCTCTGTCATGTCTCGTCCAAAAGACTCCATAGTGTTGCTAAAACTTTGCAGACAGGTAGCCACCTTGAACAAACAAGAAAGCTCCTCCATGTGTTTAGTTATTGCCTGTGTGTAAATATAGCGTGCGTGCACATATAACAAAACGCTCTACATGAATTTTCCAGTGTTTAGTAGTCTGCTCTGCGCATGCATATTCAAAATGATGAACTTAAGCATCACTTTCTGTGTGCACCAGAAAGTCAGCTATCAGTTTGGCCTCAACAACTTCATCCAAAACATTTTTTCAGTGTCTAAAACTGCTGACATGAAGAATAAGTTTCTGGTAAATTCTGTAAATTTCTACTGGAGAGCTCCTGTTGCCACTTTAAGCTGCTGATGTGAGACGTTGCAGCTCTGAGGGAGTGTGAGTGTGGAAAGTAAATCCACACACAACAGCTAAACCGCCTTTTTCCGCAACTCCCGAGCTTTAAATACGGTCGTATCGTAACATACATGTTTCTCTGCTGACGGTGTGAAACCGTGGCCAAGTTGTAAAGAGCAATGAGTCAGCAATGATCACTTGAAGGGCAACATAGCTATAATCGTATAATGTCATTGACTCTGCAAACACAGTGCTGAAATGGTATGAAATTATGGTCTGTCTTAAAAGATTAGAGTCTGGAGATTATGGACGAAGGATGCAAGCGTGCAGGATGCCACCCCCTCCGAGTTCTTTGCTGTTCCGCCCCATCCATCTCGGATGAATTACGGTGGCAGTGGAAATAATTGCTTGTCCCAATTACGAATCCATCTGCCGCGGTGGCTTTCGGATTTGATGGAGGGAAAAATGCCTGAGAGCAAAACCAAACAATGCGCAGGAATAAGGCGCAGGAGCGTGTCAGCTGCCATTAATATCCATGAAGGCAATTTCACAACACACCTAATGACATAAAATGACACACAATAACGATCAGGCAATTAGTATGTGTGATGCCTGTGTGAGTAGAAGCGTGGTGGTCCATGTGTGTGTGTGTGTGTGTGTGTGTATTTCAGACAGGGATGGAGTCAGGCTTATATATGGCATCTCTCTGCAAATGCATGTGGACAGTTTACTGCATCAGCCTTGAGATTATACTGTACAATAATATATTAGACTTTACAGGACTGAATGGAAAAGGGTCAATCAGGTTAAAAGGAAATGCAGCAGTCCGTTATATATTCTATTCATATAAAAGTCAGCCAGGATTTGGATTGAGTGAACCTGAGGTCAGGAAATTCTCTATTCATGCCTTTTACTTAATAAAAATCTACCCAACTACCACATAAAACACAACCTGCATCCAAAATGTAACCTTAGAAAGTGCGTGCAGGTTACCGAGAATGAAGTAGGAAAAATAATAGAAAACTCTTTAGATTACATGTTACAGTGTAGATTCAAGTTTATGGTCATTAATAACACGTCTACAGTATAAAAGACCTTTTTGTTCAGTCAAAGAAGATAAATAATTCAAAGTAACTTTGTTTCTGTTTTTGTTTTCCACTTTTGCATCTGTATAACTTCTTCTTTTTATTGTGATGATATTGATTATATTATAAATATGAATATATAAAAATCTATTTCCACTTCATGTAAAAGCAGATAGAAAGCAAATGAGCAGGAGTTTATTCTGATTTAAACCAAAGATTATTAATGCTGAGGAGACATGAAAACTTCCACACACATGGGAAGAGTTAATTAAATTAAAAGCTGATTTCATCCGCAGCAGCTGGAAGCAAATAACACACACTGAGTTGTGTGTTAGCCAGCGTGTAGTTGTGTGTGATTTCCTGGAGAGTCGGACCGGGCGGTGATTTCTTCCGGGTTTCTCTGTGTGTTTATTTTTGTTTGGAGGGAAACAGACGACACAAAGTCACCGTCGGCGGCAGTGAAATCCTCCGGTAAGAGTCCGACCGAGTCCACCGGAGAGGCGGAGGCGGACACACCTGTGGCTCTTCTACCGGCAGACAGGTGGCTCCTCTACCGGCAGACAGGTGGCTCTTCTACCGGCAGACAGGTGGCTCCTCTACCGGCAGACAGGTGGCTCTTCTAACGGCAGACAGGTGGCTCTTCTCCCCGCAGACAGGTGACTCTTCTCCCCGCAGACAGGTGACTCCTCTCCCCGCAGACAGGTGACTCCGCTCCCCGCAGACAGGTGACTCCTCTCCCGGCAGACAGGTGACTCCTCTCCCCGCAGACAGGTGACTCTTCTCCCGGCAGACAGGTGGCTCCTCTCCCGGCGGGGAGGACACCGAAACTCGGCTGATTTCTGAGGTCTTGTCTGAAAATCCAGTCCGGCACCGGGATGAAGGTGACGGTGACCTTCGGGGACAGGTCGGTCGTGGTTCCGTGTAAACCGGAATGGACCGTCCGGGATCTAATCGACCAAGCCAACCGGAGGTACCGGAGGATTTTGGAGCAGGTAAACACACTTTAAAAACAAAAAAAAAACAACACTTTATTTACTCTTTGAAACTTTTTAAACTTCAATTTCTTCCAGCTTTGCCCCAAAAATCGTCATTGATACGTGTTTATATATTCGTTTGTTTGTTAACGCACCTGTCTGACGTGTTTGGTCACGTGACCTGCTTCCCTTTTTGCTGTTCCACTTCCTATCGCACCAAAGCTCGAGTTAATTACATATAAATAATGACTTATATTGCGCTAAAAACCGAGTCCAACTTGCTTTACTCCTCTCCTACATGTCATGCATGTTATTTGAAAGTTTGTCTCAGATTGAAGTTTTTTTTTTTTTTTTTTAACTAGTCTGGTGTCTTATTTTTTATTTTATTTAATTTTTTTTTGTCTTGTCTTTTTCTGGGGAGGTGCAGTTATATGTATAAATCAGAAATATTCAATCTATCGACAGAATGTGTGTTCATGTTTTAGTGGATGGATAATAGTTGACGTTGAGCACATCATTTGGTCAAAAAATAAAATAAAAAAAATCATATTTTATATTCCGATTGCCCCATCAGACCACAATGCACTGGGGCCGCAGCACACTTTGGGCGCTGTCACCCTCTGCGTTGTGATCGCTGTGCCGCCAACAGGTTGAGGGGAAAGTTAATTTCCACGACTGACTTAAAGAGACGCGGGCGTGGACAGGCGTGAACCCCCACAGCTTTCTGCTGTTGCCATTTCTTCAGCATTAATCATTCTGCTGAACTGACCTTTTATTAATCAGCCGCTCTGTGAGTGCGTGCTGTCCTGGAGTGATAGGGTGCTGCTGTGTGCACGGATGCGAGGTGGCACGGGCTGCAGCTTCGGCTGTCTACCTGTACAATAGCTCACTGTTTAAGCCCTGGTATCTCAGTGGGCAGGTGGAATTTTACTGTCTGATATCCTCAATGCGGCCGCAGTCGGGGATGTGCGCGGCGGACAGGGGGCTTTGTCTTGTGAGTGATTGGGGATTAGGATTAGTGACAGGACCCCGGCCTTATCGGTTGGCTTGGTTTCCCCCTCGGAGAGGCCGGCAAATCAGGGATGGACAGACTGACTGGGCGAACAGATTTCGTGATGGATTGCCTCCCCTCACTGAATGTGTTCACACAACACGTAGAACAGCGAGATGGGTTGCACACGTAGAGGAGCTCGTCCTGCTCTGTGTCCCCCAAGCTATCTCGTTTCTGCTTCGCTGACGGCCACAGCCGTGACCGCGCTGCCCACCGAGGCGCTGCGGTGCACGAGCTCGAACCAGGCTAAATACGAGCGTGTGACCAGCATGCACCTGGGCAGGGATTTTTCCCAGAGCATGTTAATTAGGAGCCTTGGCTAGATGCTGACTCGGCGGTTTGTTGCCTTCTCTTAATAGAGGCCGGCTGTCGTGAGGACAGTCCAGCTCTGTTAGTGCCAGCGAGGACTAAATACATCTGACCCGATGAGGCTGCTCCTGCCAGCAGAATGCACTTATCTCCCACATTAACCACACTGACAACACGGACATGTCATAAACCTGTGTCTGTTTGTGTGTTGGATGTATGGCGAACAGGATCGTGCGCAATGACTGCACGTGGGCCTTCTTAATTAGCAGCTTATTTTAACGAGAGCTCGGCTGTGACTCTACATATTCAGCGGCTTTTAAACCGGCATTTGAGAAAATGGTTACATTCACTGACAAAACCTGGAGCTGCAGACTGAAAATGACTTCTCATTATTCAGTGCAGTTCGTACATTATGGGTGTACACTTCATATCGTGGTGGTGATAAAAAGATTTCGCCATATTTTCCACTCATTTTTCTAGAGGTGTTAATATACAGCTAAAATTGAATAATATTTTAACTTTCTTAGTCATCTGTACACTCACTCAACAGACTGGAAGGCTTTAGAGGAAGTTATATCCTACTTCTGTAAAAAGAGTCCCCTTGATGGCTGGAAGTCACAGTTATTTTAAGTTAGAGTGCATGAATCTATAGGAATGCAGAACCTTTCATGATTTGACATTTTAAATGAAAACCCAAAGATGTGCACAGCGTTTTGTCTTCGCTGACCTGCCTGGGTTTTTCTGGATTACTGTATCAGTGTTGGCCTCTAGCCCGCGGCGCCAGCATGTAGGCTGAGAGTGTTGCACGTTCTCAGGGGAAACAGTCCAGTGCTGTAGCTGCCTCTCACTGTCTCACGGTCCGTCTCTGCAGGCTCAGTTCAGATTAACCGCCCCCATCCCGACTCTGTGCTGACACCTGACGGGACGTAAAACAAGCTGAGAGCGTTTTACCCCCCGAATCTCATGGCTGGCGGGAGAAGGCCTGTCTACCGTGGATGGCAATATGACGTGCGTCAAAGCTCAGCTATGCAAAAAGGCATTTTTAAAGTTTAACATAACCGTCAAACCTGCTGTTTCTCCTCCTTAGGCTGTTTGTGGCGCTGGAATTTGAATCATCTGCTTTGTTCACGGAAACAGTCACAGTTAACTTTATGGATCCCTGAAAAGAAATACTGCTTAAGTTCTGTGTATTTATAAAACCACTGAGACAGCAGGCTGAATTTCTGCTAATTACAGAGGGACGTTGGCGACAGCTGAGGTCAAGCTGCTGTTGTCCTGCAGAGGAAAAGCTCTCTGCGGCTTTCCTTTCTCTGTCCTCTTACTCGCCCTGATGGACCAAGTCGAGAAAAGCTCCTCATCGTTTTGTTCATTAAAGACATTTTTTTTTATGTCATGGCTAAATTCCCACCGTTCTCCTGCAGCTGTGTAATTACACATTCTTCTGAGGATCAAAGTGTGAAATGGCACCCCCCCCACCCGCCACCTCTACTAACATCCCCACGACCACCTCCACCACGGTGAATTTAGCTTTGCTAATTGGCCTGGCGCTTCACCGTTCTCGAGTGGTGCGGTGTTTGCTCAAGAGAGAGAGGGAGAAGGAGCGATATGGCTTTAAATGCTGGGGGGACTTAATAGTGTAATTTGCAGGGAATTTACTCTTCTAACTGTCACGGTAATTCTCCTCTGCTATTGACTGACTGACTCCCAACTCCTTTTGCTTTTCCCTTCATGGGAAGAGTTCAGGATACAAAGGGGAATTACCAGGGATTGACACTGAGGGACTTCAGAAGGCGTCCTTTGTTTTTTTTTTTTTTTTTTTTTTTTTTAGTTTTTTAATTATTCCCCTCTTTCCTCTCTATAGATTAGTTTCCCTCTGAAGTTCCATACGTTCACCCCTTTAGAGGAAAGTATGTCTCCAATGATCTTGTGAGTTCTGGCAGAGTGTGAGTCAAGTACAAGTAAATCAGGTGTTCTTAAGCGTGGCCTGCAGAGGTGACGCTAATTAACACGAGGGTATTGTGGCGCTTTAATCCACTGATGTGAATTAATCCCTCGCCCTGAAATTCACACTCATGCTTCTCATTAAGCGTGTGTCTTAATGCTGGTGATGTCAGGCCCTTCCCTTTTTTTTTTTTTGCTCTTGCTGTCACTGACACACACATTCACATAAACAGCGTGAGGCGGAGGAAAGCCTGCAGTCGTTCAGGTCGGACTGGTTTTTCTGGTGAGGTGTGAATGCTTTCCAGTGAAGCCGGGTTTAATGTCTCCGACGTGATGTCAACGACATGCCTGATGACAGCGGAGTAGGGTTACCTTGGTCTTTCCACTGCTCCCATGGCCCCCTTCAGACTATTCCTGAAATCTGACAGGGACGCTCTTTAATACTGTGTGGTCAGTATGCGTTGCTGGCTCGCAGATGGAGATCAAAAGTTAATATTCTCCTTCTGCTCTCACAAAACAATGCGAACTATGAGGAAGTTCGGCATCTTCTCTTCTTTTTGCGCTTGCTCCTGTTTTGTATTGAAACAACTTTATATTTTTGCAGCGACAGGATGCTCTGGGCTCTGTCTCAATGGATTGCATGCCTGTTTGCATATCACAATGCTGTTGTATTGTGTGAAAATGACAGTGTATTGGTATGCTTACTTGCTGCTGTATCTCTCGGAGCTCTGGTGTTGGTTTACTATGGGGACCTCTGAAGAAAGGGAGGTTCTGGCTTTATTCATGTGATTGAAATCCCAGGCTTTCCCAACCGTTTGTTTTAAGAGAATGAACTTGGCCCATTGTAAAAAGGCAGACACCCTCTTTTTTTTTTTTTTTTGTGCCCCGTAATTCACATTGGGATGCAGTGGAGCAAGAACAAGCCCATTCACAACAGGGCTCAGTGATACAGCAGAAGCTGCTTGCTGGGCTTTAGCCAAACTCATTTCAGCCTCTGAGGCTTCTTGCCTATAGCTGTTAATTTAGCTGGTAATGTAGTCTTGTGTTTCTGTGGACAGATTGCTTATTGGTATGGGCAGTTCCTAATGGACCATTTTCTGCTGCACACATTGTTAGAAATGATAAGGACTGTCAAAGATTTCTGTCTCTTTTGAGTCCAGGAATTAAATTTAATGTGGAAAACCAGCAGATGTTAATCCAGTCAGGAGGTTATAGCCACATTCTGTTTCACTTCTTATGTGTATTCATATTTTCTGCAGTTTTATCATCATCCTCATCTTTAATTGTCCAGAAATAAACACAGAGATCTGCAAAGCATCAGCACAACAGATTGTGTGAATAAGGGGTCACAAAAAGAGGAAGATGCCATTATTTGTGTACTTCTCATTTAATTTTGTTGCATAAACAGCACACAGATTTCAGATTGCAGCTCAGTCAAAAGTCATTGTTCCCCTTTGTCAGTGTTTGAGGCACTTCCTGCCCTGACGGGTGTGTTCACTTTGACCTGTGTCCTCATGGTGACAGTGAAACCGGCCTGGAATGTGCCCACCGCTGCTCCCGGCACAGCAGTGAAACTAGAAAAGCTGCTTTCCTCTCTATCTCCAGCTCACAGTGCGCACACTGTACCTACACTGTACTGTGTAATGTCATCAGTTCGTACTTTACCTGCCAAACAAATCCAAATGCCTGCTGTTGTGTCTGAATATGTGATGCCATATTGTGACTGTCAGGATTGTGTCACATACAGTCGCCTTTCATTTTAACCTTTACTGTAACATTTCTGCACACACACTCTATTCCTGAGCAGTCTTAACATTGTGTGATTGAGTGCTAATTGACTCCTTCATTAAACATTATTCTAAAATGTGTGATAGAAATCTGTGTCTGTGTAACATGCAGTCTCTAGAATTATGCTGTTGTGGTTAAAGTTGTTGTTGTTGCATTGCATTATGTACAGAATTGTGGTATTTCACTGATTTTTAGTTTTGTGAAGAGCCATCATGTGAGTTATTCAAATTGTTCTGATGTTATTTTATGGTGTGTTTGTGTCCAGTATGGAGAGACAGCAGTGAAAACACACCACTTGGAGTACAGTGAAGGAGGGATCCTGGACATGGACGACCTGCTGAGTGACCTGGTGGAAGACAGAGACAAGGTGAGGAGGACATGGAGGGACGATGGTGTCTTTGGTTTATGGGTTCATCCAAACCTCAGCACATCAACATGTTGGCTCTCTGTATCAGAATCAGATTTTTTTTTGGCAGGTATGTGTGAACATACTCGGAATTTGACTCCGGTGTTTCAGTCTTGGACACGAGAAGGGAAAGACAAAAGGACATATATAAACATTGGAAATATTTTTTGTGGAGTGTTGTACAGTAGTGCAGTGATGTGCAAATGTGCATGAGGTTGACAGTCGGCTTATGGGGAGATCTGGGAGACAGCCTGGGGGAAGAAACTGTTTTTAAATCTGGTGGTTTTGGCGAACAGAGCTCTGTAGCGCCTTCCAGAGGGAAGCAGTCTGAACAGTCTGTGTGTGTTTGTGTGTGTGATAGCAGTAAGCTGTTCCCTTATTGTTTTGCCCCTGATGTGAGGGATAGTGATTTACAGCAGGGAATCCGTCATTCTTATCCGTGCTTAGAGCCTGGTGGCGGATTTGTTATGACGGCCTGCTTGCGTCTCCAGCCTGGCAGGTTGACAGGATGTCCAATAAACAAGGTATTTGAAAATCCAAACCTCAGTTATCCTGTCACTGGTTCTCTGGAGTTTGAACCAGCTCGATGTGATAAAATTAGTTTTTCTCTCTGTCACGGTTCCGACCAAAAAAAATAAACTAATTGCATCTTAATTAGTTCCAATCATGCGTGGTGAGGAAGGGAATTTATTTCCTCCCCTCCCTCCACATCGGTCTCAAGTTCCGCTTCACTTTGTGAGGAACCACAAAGTGAAGCGGCAGGAGTGCTGACGGTTCTGTGTGATTTAGCTGTCACGGTCATTTGTACTGAGACAGATAAAAAGAGCCCGTTTCAGGTAAATCATCCATCTGCAGGTGGAGGTTCTCTGAAACAGCAGTGATGTAACATCACAGGAGATGGCTCAGGAGTTTTGGCATTTCGCACACACACAGTCTGGCCCCAATTCTACAAAGAACAAATTTCATTCCTCCTGCTAATTTCCCATAATGCCTTCTTAAGATGTGCTCATAAACTGCTTGAAATCCATATTCATAAGTGCCTGGTGCAGACGAGTGATGAATTACCAACTCTTAGTCAGCAAGAAGGCCAAATAAAATGGAATATTTAGCCGACCCAGTACCACGCAGGAACAGTTGGTGTGTGTGTTTGTGTGTGCGCACACACTCAGCAATTGCAACTTTGCAAATTACTCTTTGTGAAAAAGGGGACAGAGCTAAATAATAGATGTGTAAACTCTTCAATGGCAGGAAGAAAAAAATAAGTTTTTGCAATTAGAGAAAACAGAGGCCTCGTTTTCCCCGATGATGGAATTCTAATCGTAAGATCTGCGTCTTATTTGTGCCTAAGAGGGTGAGTCGTGGATTTTAATGACTCATTTTCCAAACTAAACCAGCTTTCTCTCAGCATCCTCAAGGTGATGATGATGATCAGTGTCACAGATCACATTCTTCTCCAGGATTTGATCAAATTCTTTCCCTAACAAGTAAACGTGACGTTCTTTTCTGAGCTGCGGCGCCTTTTTGTCATTACCAGCTCTGCTGAGCGTACCATTTGTGAGAACCTGCCTGAAGCGGGAGCTGTCCCATTTACCTTTTGGTTCTTTTCTGCCTTCTTTCACCCAGCCCAGCCCAAATGTCCTCCCCACTTTCATCCCTGCTCCTCATTTTATCCTTTTGTTTTTGATGCTGATGAAAAGATAGCAGATGGAATAGGACCAGCGTACACGATCCTCACAACGTGCCAGTAATCTGACTTATCTCCGGGCTTCCAAACGCTGCCGGCTCTCATAGATTAATGAGCTGTGCCTGGCATTTTTGATTAGTCCGACTTCCTTTTGTTTGTCTACGTTTTTATTAGCTCGCCACAGCCGACAGATTCAATCTTCAGTGCTTTTTCATTTTTTGTTTGGTTATTGTGGCGGAGGCTGTTTCACCATCAATCATACAGGAGTGGTCCCATTGTGAGGGCCCTCCACCGCACAGCATGGACTCTGTGTTAGCCACGGATGCTAATGAGAGATAATGGGTAGCTATTTGTACGCAGAGTGGTTAGCTTAGCTGCAAGTCCAGACCCCCTTATCTAGGCCAGCCCTCGACTATTATTCAAGACACACACACTCTCTCCCACTGCTGTCCATGCCTCCTGCCCTGAACCACAGGAAAGAGAATAGCGGCGCGTGTTAGCATTAACTTGCATGGAAGTGGCGCCACTGGTGGTTGATGAGGGCAGTGATGAGAGGGTGGATGTGATTTGATTACAGTTCTGCCCCCCTGCATCTGTGACATGAGTGCACACACTCATACACAGCCATGGTCACACACACTGTGTTCATTAGCCCCCCATCTCGAGACACCGGCCACCAGCCTCCTCATGAATATTAATATGGAGCTGATGAATGTGCGGAGGGCCGCGGGGTGTTGGCCTAGGTGTGACCACATAAACACAGACAAACGTCCACAGTATAAAGAGACCTTCACAGGTCACGCTTCAGTCCATTATACTCTATGAAGCTTTCCCCTTCTTTGACCCTCCACTGAAGGCGTGTTGTGTGTGCCCTGCAGCTCTATATGACAGTCGGAGGCCTGGTGGTTGGAGTCAATGACCTGTCAAATACCCCACCACTCTGTTCGTGGTGAGGAGAGGTGGGCAGGCACAAAAGCCATTTGATGTCTCTCTCTTTTGTGACACTGTGCTGCTCAAATCACTGCAATATGGAGACAAGTTAACCTGCTTTATCCGCTTTGTCCTCCATCGGTTACTCAATGAGAAATCTTCTGCGCTAATTCTGACTAAAACAGACGTTTCATTCTGTCATTTTACTTTTTCTTTATGTGACTTTGAATGCTTCTGAAAGTCCACAATTTTTTTTTTTACATGTTGCTGTGTGCAGAGGCAGATACCCTCCGTAGAGTCAGTGCAGGCATCACTTCACTAATACGCTGACAGCCTGAATGGAAATGACAGTAGCTATAATAATGAGCTGCCACTATTTGTCTAAACAAGATAACAGTTGTCTCAGTGAACCTTCGGTGGCATACAGTTGCTGCGGTGCACAAACAATGGTAACATTTCAGGAAATTAACATTTTAATGACATGTTTTTAATACAGTGAATCGTTTTTTTCCTTTGTTTTTGTTTTTTCTACAAGTTGAGAAGATCCGCTGCGACTTCTGCACCTCCCTCCATCATAATACATGTTTTTAGGTTATCCTGTCAGTTTTTCTTCTAATTCTTCCCCTTGTTTTTGATCTCAGACCAAATATTTATGTTTAGTATTAATAATATAAGTATACAATAAATTATGCACTTATTATGGAAATATTATGCTGCCAGTTCGTTAGTTCTCCGTCTCCCCTTCACTGCTCTATTTCTTCTCTCTCCCTCTTTTCAGAAGCACTTATTAACAGATGTAGTACTTTACCTCCACACATTCACCCATTTACAGCGATCACAACTGTCACTTTGTCCCATTCACAGTCCTTTGGGATCCTGCATTAGCTGTGGCCATTACGCCCATATGTCACTATAGTACACACAAACTGTCTGGCAGGCTCTTCAATGCCAGCATGCCATTAGCATAGATGCTGAATATTTGTATAGATTTTGTATAATTTTGCAAAGACACTGATTTCAGAGCTCTCCGTTGTCCAAAACAGTGACGGTTGCCCCAAAAATGAAACCTCCTGTGGATGCTGCCTGATTAGGAGTGTCTCATCATTCTTCGCCTTCACCCACATGCAGCTGAAATTTGAATGTTTAACATGTGTGAGTGTCCTCTCCTGTCATGCTGATCCCCTCCACAACGAAAATTAAACTCAGGGAGCATGACGTCTCCTCATAAGTGGACTGCCACTCCTCATTCGATGTGTACGAACACACATTACCCTGCACGGATCTTGTTTTCAAGGGGAAGAATGCATAAAAAACTCAGCCTTCCATCCAGTGCAACCAATGGTAAATCTAATTTCATGGAAAATTTAATAAAAAAAAAAAAAAAGAAGCTGGAATGATTTCCTCCATCTCTCTTTAATTAGCTCTTTTTAATCACTGCGTCTGTGAAGCTCCTGTGCAGTCTCTGGTTGCTGGAATGTAAATGGTAAGGGTGCATATCCCGGCTGATCTCGTTCTGAAATGTCAACTGCTTGATTATGAGGCCATATCCCATCATCCATCTTTTCTGCCTGCGTGTCACAGCGGTGGACACGACGTTCGAAAAATGAATCGGTCACATGGAAATGTGTTCTGATGTTCACAGTGGGTCTGTGGTTATGAGTGTCTCTTATATCTTTTGAAGAGACGCTGACAGTTCTTTGAATAATGATCTCATTTCATGACACAATAATTTACATACTTCAGTGAGCAGATTAAACAGATATGCATGATGGCTCTGATTTTCACGATGTGATATCCACTGATCAGAGTAATGTTGCTGCAAAGTTTTGACTCGAGTCCACACCTGATAGAACGACAACTTGGGCCTCCTTCGGTGCGTTTATTGAAGAAATGTGTGACTTTTATGTCATTAACAGTGAAAAACATGGTTTCTTTTTCTCTTACATATCAGACTCATGCCAGGTCACATCATTCGAATCCATGCAGCCAATTAAAGGAGTTTTTGTCTTCGCTTGCCCAGGGAGCTATATTTGCATTGTTTAGTTTGAATCTTTTTCTCTGTTCTGAAGCCTGGTGCACATTTACATGCATTAATTCAAATGAGCTGTGTGTGCAAAGGGTTTTTATACCAGCAATGAACAACTGGGGGCTGTAAGACTCAGGTAAATGAGCATGAGCAAGCCGAGGAGAAGAAATGGCTCATGTCAGATCTCTTTGACCAAAATGTGTCTGTTACAGAACACGTTTGTTTGTGCTCAAACAAACGTGTTCAATTCTTGTTCAGCTCAAACTCAAAATTAAATGACGCTACTTTAAATGATCTCCACCAGTTTTAGTAGAACTGTCTTGTTATATTAGTTATGCTGTGTGATTTGCCTGAAGTCATTTATTAATTGTCAGATGTCAGCCCCTCTGACAGGCGACAGTAAGGCATTACTTAAAGTGTGGTAGAATGAGTTTAGTGAATGGGGACGTGATTGCGAGTTGCAGAAGTGCTGATTAGCTTTTGATGCGCTGTGACACCTCACTCCCTCACCTCTATTCTCCTCATTCAGTGTGGCAGTGAGCTGTGTTTGATTGGCATCTGAATGGTCCCATAACTCAACACACTGTCTGAATGGCCAGTGATGAGCGGGAGCATGAGGTTCAAGTGCACTGATTAGAAAATGTCACGTGCATGCCAGCCTAATCATAATCTATACCCTCTTCACATACTAATCACCTTCCATACATCCTTACCTGTAAAGATAGACTGTGTTCAACACTGTGTGTCTCACACATTTGAATATTAATTAAAAGTCTTACACGGATTGTGAACTTGGCCGGGGTATGAAATAAATCAGCCGTAGCTCACCTGTAGCCAGTTATTATGTCCTGTCTTTTGTCTCCTTAATTGATTTTTCTTCTTATTTTATATTTTCAGAACATTTATTTTTGGACCTGCAGGCTAAAGACATGTTGCACATTTAACATTTGATTGTCTGAGGCTAAATTGCATCATGGAAAATAGCCATTTTGAAGGTTCTCCGGTTTTGGCTCCAGTGTTGTCATTATGTGAAATTGTGTTTCTGAATGAAAACACTTTTTAGCCCATCGTTGTATGTGGATCTGATTTCCATGAATCTCATGCTGATGTGATGTGAAGCTGGTGAAGACCAGGCAGTTTTCTCCTCCTTTTTCATGCTGTGTTCAGGGCTGCATTAGTTGTTTCTACATTTGACCATCAGCAGCTTTTTACTTACTGGAGAGGAAACTCCATGTCTTTTACTACTACTTTACTTCTACTTAAGATAGCAGGCATAACCGAGACTTGCAAAGCAAAGATGTGTGTTTCAGTGATGGATACATGGATCAGTCTTTAGTGCTTTGATAGCAGAAGCCCGGTTTATAATTTGTAATGTCAAGGTAGGATTTATTTCAGAGCTTTTGCACTGGATGAAAGGAAGGTTACTATACACACACACTACATACACAAATATTAAATTTTGCGGTTAACTTCCAGTATATTAAATATTCAGATTATCTCTGTCAGACTGTTACCTGCAGATCATATCAGATCAGACCGCAGCGCTTGAATATTTTGCCCGTTGGGATTTGGTCACTTGAGCTGATTCGATCATATCACATCAGTCTCGACCTTGATTCAATCCCCTCACCCATCTGAGCATCACAACATCTCTTCATCTGATTATATTCAATTAACAGTACCCCCCACACACACTCTCTCTCTCTCTCTCACACACACACACATACCCACAGCAAGCCCTGTTTGATTGTAATTACGATGAGAGGAACCCAAGGAAGGCTTAAGAGGAATAATCCTTGCTGTGCTGGTCTTTTCATTTAACTTCACGCATGTTGAGTTTTCTCAGAAAGTTGTACTTTGGATTTTTAATTCCTTCGATGATCCATTGCTCTAGCTTGTGACTTTGAATGATGGCCCCTCTCCAAAGTGATTTATCAGTTCACTGAAGCCAAAGCCTGGGATTCAGTTCGGATCAGGTCTGTATCTGTTGTCTTTGTGTTGTGTGTGTGTGTGTTAGGTCATCGCACCCTCAGATCTCGTTCTTCGGTGCCTCTCCTCCTGTTAATCACACCGACTCTGTGTTGCCCTCTGTGTCACCACCATACCACTCATTAGCTCCTAATGGAGCGAGACGGTCATGCTGTAACCTGACCTGCCGACGCCTGCTGTGGCCTGGCAGCAGGTACCTGGGTGGAGGAAGGATGGCCAGACTGAGGTTTGGGGGGGGGGGGGGGTGATGTGCTCCACAGACCCCCATTTTTAAAGGTGTGTGTGTGTGCGTATGGGAGGAGAGGACCAGACATGAGGTCAAGGAGGAACAGGTCTCTGCCATGAGCTGTGTTCAATTATGAATGTAACGCAGTCAGTGGATGCATGACTCAAAACATGAACGCATGAAAAACACGTTCACATCCAGTCATATTGATTTTTTTTTTTTTTTTGAAGCTGCAGCTTGTGTTGTTTGTTGTCAGTATTAGCTTTATCAGTTAATACTGATTTTGGCACAGCGGCCTGTAGAGGAGCTAATCACATCCAGCTAATGATCTATTATAGATCAGCTTGTTTACAGCAAATCTACTCTCTGACCTAACCGGCCTCAGACCATCTGTTTTCCTTGATGACATTGCCCCAGACTGCCGTGTATGAATGTGTTTGTCTGAGGGGGTGTGTGGAAGTGTGGTGTTTTCCTTCGCTTGCCGGGTCCCTGCTCACTCCAACTGCTAATAACTCCAATCAGCGGAAAGTCACGCTCCCAGACACAGGACGTGTGTGAGGTTGTGTGTGTGTGTGTGTGTGTGTGTGTGTGTATCTTCACAGCAACAAGAAGATTAATTCTCGTAATACTGATTCCGACTCATTTAGCCTAAATATTTAATGATTTCTGGTGCAGCTGAAACTGCATCTGTGTCCATTGTGTTGCATGCACTCAAACACACACTATTATTGCTGGTATTCTTTTTTTTTTCCTGCTCCTCACCCCCATCACTGAACTCATTGGCCTAATGAATGGTACTCTGCGATCGGTAATGTGTCTGAATAGGCCACTCAAATTATTAGCCTGTCAACGTCTGACCTGGGATGGACTTATGCAAAGGAGAGCTATTTTTTTCTTTTTTTTGACACACATAAATGGACTCTGGATTTTAAAATAAGTCTGTTCAATTATTAATTTTTAAAATCGGGCATCAAGTTAAGTAACAAAAAACATTTATAAATATGATTACAAAATGGTTGTGGATATATGATAGCTGGACTGTTATATAAAGTTATGATATAGATAAATTCATTATTTGTGAACCCTAACCCTAACCTAACCCTTTCACATTATCAGGCCGTGCCATGCTGCATTGTATCAACAGAGCACCACAGACCTGATTTCCTTAAAGCGATAAAGATTGTCAATATGCTCGTCTTGAAGTGACACCCTCGTAGTTTTGCATTGCAAGCATACAAACGCAACAAAGCAGAAAGCTTGGCAAATGTTTTTTTGTGTCAGTATTAAGATCTATATCTGTAAAAAAAAAAAAAACAAAAAAAAACTTTTTGCTCCATATTTTCTGAAGGATTCATCACCTAATTGTTTCAGTACTTCGTAAGTGTCTGCTTTGCACCCATTGTGAATTAAAAGCCGATACACAGCGAGTTAATGAGCTCAGTGTCCTTCATTAAATTGCACTACAAGATACAGTCTGAGCGCACACCTCGTGATAGTTGTGTTATCAGCCCAACAGTCCAGTAGAGGTACTTTCCTGCCCCCTGACCTTCATATGAAGCGATGGATGGTGCTGTCAGGTGGTGTTGTGTACTCACGGGGTTTGTACAATGTAACACAAATCCCCTGCAGGCTTCGGTGCTGCTGCGTCAATAATTATCCGATAAGGTGTGTGAGTAGGAACACATGTTGATGGGTGAAATAAAAAACTGGACCTGACGCTGTTTCTTTCTCGGCTGAACACCTTCAGGGTGTCAGTAATTTTGGCTCACCATGGTAACATGGTCAGTAATGTATAGTTCATACAGACTGTGTATGAGACTGTTTACCCCTAAAGAGATAATTAATCTGCACTTTGAACCAGAAATGGAAAATCAGAGGAAAGAATTCACATCACGGCCACACTGATTATTAACGGTAATGAAAAGTGCGGATGTCCCCTTTAAATGGACCAGGAAACGCCCGCCCACACAAATCGGAAGGTGAGAGGTAGAAAGAAGGAGGTGATATGGAATGAAAGTGTGGTGTTAAAGAGAGGGCAGATGGAGGGAAGAGGAGGGGGAGAGCGGGGCAGCCACAGGTGAGAGGGCGGCCGCCTCAGAGCTTTGAGTTAATCACTCCTTCTATTTCTCTGTCAGATCCCCGGAGGAGGCAGGGAGGGAAGGGGCTGATAGATGAGGAGGAGGAGGAGGAGGAAGGGAGCAGCTGGCCCTGTGACGGCCACAGGGAAAAGAGAGCTGGATATTACTCTCCGGCTCCGACTTTTAAAATCATGTGATTTCCATCTGTCTCACTGTGGATATGAGAATGTGGCTCTGAGTGTGTGTTTGTGCATATTTATGCACATTTATGAGAAAGAGGTTATGACTCTCTGTGCACAGAGGGAGTACACGTCTCATGAAAAGTGTGTGTGTGTGTGTTTGTGGTAGTGTGTCATGTCCACAGATGCGGAGCAGGACCAGTGTAACCACCGTGGATGTGTTTGCTTTGTGGAAATGATGAATGAGCTGGTTTGATATTTGTGTTGCCGGCCTGAGAAATATGAGGCCTGGAGCTCTGCTGTCACCCATATCCCTCCTTCTCCTCATCCTTCCCTCTTCCTCTCTCTGGCCTTTCGGGTATGTGTGATTTATGAAGAGTTTACCTTCTCCCTTTATGAGTGTGCATAAATAATAATGTGCCGTGTCACTGAGCACAACCAGCACCGCAATACCTCAGCTGGTGGCTGGCTTTGTGCAGAAATGTGTGTGCGTTAACAGTTTTGTATACTCTCAGTGGGTGCGTACAGTTTGTGCTCCATCGCTGTGGCTGATGAGACAGATATGTGAGTGGAAATGCAGAGAGAGATACAAAATGAGAACTGCGTGCTGTTTTTCTGGCACTGTACCCGATCAATATCATGTTAATAATGCAGATTTGGAAATTGATATAGATGGACCCGAGCTTAATGTTTGTGTTTGCACTCTGATATGTGAAATGCAAGAAAGAATCCAAACACTATTTTTGTGAGGGATAAAAATCCCACTGGGGCTACTTTTTGGGGGAAACTGAATCACCAGGATCCAAATATCAAAATATCAGCCCTGATTCTGAATCAGACACATTTTGACATGTATTGACCAAAAGCAGTTTGGGTTGGAAACATTTGAAACATGATATCTACTGTATGGAGAGATGTGAAGTTTTTTTTTCCCCCTATTTTTATATTTTGGAAGCAGTTTGAATTCTGGGTCATCCTTTCCAAATTTGCATGAATGCTCAGACCGCTGCACTCACAGACAGAGGAAGTTACTTTGGTGTGCTGCTGTTTAGTGTTCGCTCTGTCAGAAGCATCAAAGAGATGTTATGTTCAATGTGGAAGTACAAGCTGCTGTTTGGAGCTGCTGGCTTCTCATCAAACAGAGATTTAGTGGTTCAAGTAGTGATGTCTCCTGTATATGATTCATGAGTTTTATGGAGTCCCTTATCGCCAGCACACATGGATTGTGCATCTGTTTGTGTGCATTTCTTCCTGTTGTGAGAGTTTGTGTGCATCTCTTTTTACCCTCCTTTGTGTCTTTGGTTGCTTCTCTAATCTAATACAGTACCTGACTGTGTGTTGTGGTGATTTGAGAGAATGTGTGTGTGTGTGTGTGCGTGTGTGCGTGTATGTGTACAGGCCCAGAGCCAGGTGTGTGTGTTAATCCATCACATCTGGTAGTGTGCTGTATAGATTCAGGCTTGAACAGAAGTAGGATTACCCCGACTCTCACCAGTAATGCAACCAATTTTCTACTTGTTTAAATAACGCACGCCAAACATTCCTCAGACGGCCCCCATGGTGCCCTGCAAACGTCTGTCTTTGTGTAGGTTGACTAAATACTGTATGTGCTTGTGAACCAAGATTAGTTTGTGGGACCTGCATGATTGCAGGTGATGCTGAGTGTTTGCAGTATGTGCACACTGAGTAGGCAGAAGGTTGGAGCTCAGCGTGTTTCAACGGGACTGTCGTTGGGCCAGTAAAGAACAATGTGACAACAATAGGTGGGAAGTGATATTAACATCTACACAGCAGCTCGCCGTGGTGAATATAAACAACAACGACTCTCAAAAATGTACCGACGCTCAGCACATCAGGGTTAAATGTTCCAAATGTTCGAGGAGTGTCTGATTTAAAGGTGCAGCGGGACATCTGCACCGTCTGAACAACTCCCATTAAAATGCATGAGCACGATCATGAAGCCTCAGGTGAGCTCGGTGGGGGCTCTCCAAAGGCCTCCTGGGAAATGGAGTAAATCAGTAACTAAAATAGAAGCATGAGCAAGATTTAAAAAACAACAACAGAAAATTCATTGTAGTCTGCCTGCTGTGAATTGAACAGGAAACGTTAGATGATAGCGGATGTTTCTCACGCTCAACGCCACTTCAAGCTGAAGGTTATCACTTATCACAATGCCAGTCGATTTAAGAAGGCCCGCCTTATTTAGAATTGACTGCCATTTCTCGCTGGATGCCATGGATATCAGTGTCCACATATCCGCTCAGTCAGGGTGAGATTTTAAACTTCAGACCTTTTGTATCTGCATCCGCCAATATTCATCACGCCTTACAGCTGCGGAGAAACTCATTCTCTCCACATCATGTCTGCTCTATTTTGAACAGCGTCCAATTCACACATGGAAAGAGGGCAAGTTTCTGTCACCGCCTGCAAACACTCGACTTCTCAGAAGCTCACAGACGGAAAAACAACAGCAAATACACAAATGCACAGAAAGTATTTGCACAGTGTGCACAGTTCCATCAGCTGACCTTAAACTGCAGTCTGAAAGCGTTGAGCTATCACAAATGAATACACCAAGCCAAATTGTCAGGTAGTGCAGGCTTTCATTTTCTCCAGTCAAGTCAAGACACAAGTAGGAGGTTTGTACTCTGTGATTCACATTTTAGTGCTGAAAAAACAGATGTCTAAAATAGTCTGTGTAAACCTGTCCTTTGGTGGAGAGAGTGTGTCCATGTGTGAGTCAGAAGCCCTGGCAGCATGTATGTGTGTACTGTACTTAAGATTGCCTGTGTGTGTGTGTGTGTGTGTGTGTGTGTGTGTTTGTGAGAGATGATTGGGTTACCATACTACAGTCAGGATGCTGCGCGCTTCTTCTGAATTATGCATCTCTCGTTCAAAGAAAGAATGAAGAATAGCATGAGAGGGAGAGGGCAGAGGAAAGGGGGGCAGTTGTAAGATAAATGGCAACAGCACAAAAGAAAAGCATCTCAATAGACTTGTACTACAGACGCACACACGCACACAAGGGATGAAGAGGAGAAGAAAAATAGGTTGATCAGCGCGAGTGGATGAAATAGAGAAATGTGTGTTTGTTTGTGCGATTGTGCATTTGTCTGTGTGTGTAGCTGATTCTTATGTAAAGGCTAGAGGCTGGAGGACACACATGCAGTTGTGTTTGAGCGAAGCAAGGTGGCACTGTTCATCCTCATACTGTGCAAAGCGTGTGTGTGTGTGTGTCTGAGATTGTGTCCACAGTTTGTTTTTTTTTTTTTGGTGGTGTGCTTTTTTAGATAATGCTTTTATACTGTGTGTGAACATCCCTGATTGCAAATAAGTGTGTGTGTGTATTTGTGTGTCTCTTGTGAGTTCTATACAGAATCTGCTGCATTTGGTTGATTAATTCTTAGCACGAGCATCAATTATTAAAAACTCAACTGTTCCATCTGTGAGTTGCGACATGTAAACACTGCTCAATGTTTACGGCAGCTGGATAATTTCATATCCTGATCATTAAAAATTCAAAATCAGCAACCATGATGCATTTAAACTCTGCCTCTGATTGGCTGTTGGCCTGTTAAGCCCGGCGAGAGTAATAAAAGTTGCCACAATCGTAATATGCCGTCTTGTAACAGAGAGGTCAAAGGTCAGGCTCGGATACAGTATAAATCAGACTTCATTAGAAGTCCCCCCCCTCCCACCACTGTGCTGCCTTGCTGGCTTACTGGGATCCTTTGTGTGCTTTATCTTCAGTGACAAGTCAAGCCAAGAAAACTGTTAGCTCCATCAGTTTCCTGATAGCTCAATAATACGTGTCAGTCGCTGTTGTCAGAAGATATTATTCTGTGTCTGGTTTTCTTCTCTCCGTGTTGATGCTAAACAAACATATTGAGGAGAAATGTATCCTCCGCACACCAGAATGGGAGTCAGTCACAATAAACCTACGAATACGTCACTAATCCAGTCTTCCTTTCACTCTCTGACTGCATCGTGTTTCGTGCTGTCCTGATCTGAGCGTTTAATTCTACTCTGGAGAAGCCAACAGTCGGTGGATGAGAAGTGTGAAGTAACAGATACAATCAGAATAATAGCAGCAGTTCATCAAAATAATGTGTTCAAATTATATGGATATATTTGGGCTGGCGTGTCTTTTGCTTTCTACGAAATGGAGTAAAATAAGTGTGTTTGTGAGCCGCGGGCTGCATGTTGTGTCAGTTTGTAACTCAGTGCTGGAGGAAGTGTGTACGGACACGAATACTCACAGACGCACAGTTTATCTCGCTCCTTCACGCATGGTATTTTATATGGCTTTTATGTATGTCATGGTAATCGCTTCGGCTCTGCCACTCACACACACACACACACACACAGATTCTCTCCAGCTAGTCTGGTCACGTTGGACGCACAAGGTGCATCGTGATTTACAGACGGTCATAACATGACAATATAAAGGGTTGAGCTGTTTGTATTTGCCACTGGTGTCAGTGTGTGTTCACGAGTGTGAGTGTGTTTGTGTGTGTTATGGTAATGAGACGAAGGGGTCACATTATTCAGCAGTAGTTGACATGCAGGCTCCCTCGGTCCATATCAATATCCCCCTACGGACACAGCAGGGAAAATAAGGCCATTTGTTTTCCAGAATACTAATCACATTCAGACGGGACCAGGAGAAACCTACGCATTAGGAAAACACACCGAGGCGCTCAAGGTGTTGTTGTTTTTCATCCCAGGGCTCAGGGTCTTCCAGACTGCCCGGTCGGCTCTACGTTTGAAGGACTGAATTTCAAACTACTTGGTGTTTTTTAAGAGTGAGCCTTTCCCCAGAGTCCTCTCATGTTATTTCACAGTATTTATTATCATTGTTTGTTTATTTATTTTTGTCTTCTGGAGATAACGATAGCACTGATGGTCTGAACATAATGAGGTGTCTCAAATCTCCAGTAAAGCTGCTGCAGAAGTCTAAAAGTTTTGAAAAGGTTAGGTCACCCCAAATATAAGTCACACACTAATGTAATCAGATCAGTGGAGATCATCAGCATTTTAATATGCTGACGCACACCCATCTGCTCTCAGCTGGCAGCAGCAGGCCAGGACCTTCCAACACAGCTTTATTTCAGGAAATGGTGTTTCCTGTTCGTCAGATAGTGGACTGAATACAGACCACTGATCAGATGATGGCGATGATGTGATAACAAGTGTATGACCAATGAAAAGTTCTCATCGTGAGTTACAGCGCTTTTTAAATCCCTCGGCTTGTTCTAGATGAAGTAATACGGGATTCATTTTGTTGATACTTAGTGTTTGATTGAGTGATGAGTGGAAGCAGCAGGGCGGCCCTCATCAGCACCGCTCCCAGCCTGTGTCAGCCATAAAAAATAAACTCTGGAAAAGAAATCATCACCCCCCCCCAACCCCACTCTACCCACACATTAAAAGAAGTTGTTGTTCAAAACCAATAAATCGTTTTTTGCGAGAAGCTCGTCGCGGTGTCTTTGTACGCGCCGGCGCGTGCTCGAACACATCACATTACGCTCTGAGACTACCTCTTTGATTGATGCTGTCAGTTAGTTTGGAGAAAGAGACGAAAGCTCGGGAGGGAGGGCGATAAGAAGAGAAAGAGGAAAGCAGATGAAGAGAGAAGGAGCTTGAGACGCATCCATCAAGCAGCACAATCAGATTGTTTTCATGGCATTCAGTCTTTTCCTTTCTCTGTCTTCTCTGCATCTGCCAGCCCTTCAATTCCTCATCTTTTCGTCCTCACACACACCCACACAGTAGATGTGTCTCCTTTGCAGAGCATTGGCCAGGTGTCATGGGGATATTGAATCTCAGGAGGCTGAGGTGAGAGGCAGCATCACAGTGTGATGGATGGTGCAGATCTTGCCACCTCCTCTGTGTTTATAATTTACTCACACACACACACACACACACACTCCTTACTGTTTTGTTGTTAATTGACCTCCTCCACTCGTCTGTTGTTTTATTTCAATCCCTTGTTCCACTGCAGTTATTGCTTTTCATTAAGTGGTCATTTCCTCTGCCAGCACTGTCTAATGAGAGCATCATGCCGCCACGCACTCATTTATCAAACCATGTCGCTGTGATAGCACGGCCCCGCAGTCAGGACACACGGGCGCTCTATCTGCCATCATGTTCCTGTCTCAACGAGGACTGTTTGTCGTTCTGCTGCCCTCCATCCCCTCTTCATTTGGCCACCCCCGTCTCATCCCGCCGTGTCATTGTGGCAGCCGTGTCATTGTGTTTGACAGCTTCTCATTCTCACGTCAGATCTCATTTGACTGCTAATTTCATACATACACACCTCTCCTGGTCTTGTGTGTGTGCTCGCTCCTCTGAACTGGCTCTCTGCTCAAACGCTGGTCAGATCTTTCTTTGTTCAGAAAGAAATCGGCTATTGTGGCATCTGCTGGTGTGTTCTGCACCGTAAGAGGGAGAAGAGCTATGAATGAGCTGTGAATCCATCTCTGTTTGCTTTCTTTAATCACACACACACGCACACACACACACACACACACACATCTGCACACTTGGCAGAATGAAGCAGATTGCATCCCCACTGTTGGCAAGATAAATCACATAAAAGCTTCGCTGTGATCATGGCACAGTGGAGATGCTATATAACCTGGCGGCGTGCTTCAAGCCTGTTCATACTTCAGTTTTCACATTGTTTAGGCTGTCACACTCATCTTGAGGTACCCTTGCTCATCTCGGGCCACGTGCACGCTGTATTTAAGAAATAGTTTTGACTCTGAACATTTGCCTTTCAGTTGGTCGCTGTGTTTGATGAAGTGCAGCATGGGAGGACGGACAGCCCCAAAGACAGCATGTCCGCCTACTCCAGTGCTGCCCCCAGCCCCGAACCTTTCCAGTACTACCCCCACCTGCATCTCCAGGAGCCGACCAGAGGAGAGATCGAAGTCAACGAGGCCGTGCTCAAAGCCAGTAAGTCAGATCTGCTCTTTATGCTTTTGCTTCATCTCACGAAAGGCACATTTATACCTCATTGACAGCAGATTCTGAATGATTAGGAGCCACATCTCAGTTCTGGGGAGTGCGAAATAATCAGCTGTGTACAACAAGTGGTGGTTTAAAATGTGAGAGAAGTTTCTGTGAAAATCTCCAGCACATACTGTAAGCAATGCTTAATCAACACTTTCATGCTTTTTTTGCATGTGAGAAAGTCAATTTTGTTGAAACATCAGGAGGTGTGTGTGTGTGTGTGTAGGTGTGTGATGGTACGTGTGACAGGGCAAGAGAGGGAGAATCAGAAAATGCGTTTATGGAACAGCTGTAAGATAAACCTACTGTGTACAAAGAAATTTTTGTTTGTAACCTCATGGCGTGTGAAAACAGATTCGGTGTTGACGCAGCGCTCTCTCCTGTCATCATCAATGTACCCAGTTTGTTCTTGTTAGTTTGTTCCTGTTTTCACACGTTGTTCAGACTGAGAGCCACCAAAAGAGCTGCAAGGGCACTTCTATAGAGAGTTAAGTCTATTTATAGGGAGTTAAGTCCATACATTTGCACCACACTTTGGTTAGTGGTATTATCCTGGCCCATTAAACCACTTTGGTGAACAACATGATGAATGTAATATTAACAGGATTCTTCCTGTCTTCGAAAGCCTCCCCCTGTGCGCCATTAGGATGATGGATTTTCGTGATGTAGAGCTGTACGGCCAACAGTGAGACAGCGAAGCCATGACGGTGCAGCGAGACCTCAATGGCGAAGTCCAAACCGGGGTCCTGGTTCAGGTCTGACCTGCTGACCTCTCCTCCTGTCTCTCTCTCGGTCGGAGTAAAGGCACAGAATAACGCCTGATATGCATAGCAGAAAAACAAACTGGGGATGATTATTTCGGAGACGAATTCCTGATTTTTGAAAAATGTGTGGTCACCAGTTTGAGGAACATGCTGTCAGAAACATCACTGAAAAGCATATTTTTTAAGATGCAAAGCTTTCATCCTGCTTTTCATCCTCCTCTGTTTTCCTTCTTATCCACCAACACTCTTGACTCAACAGTCTCATATTTTTTTTTGCCATTCTCTCATTCTTAAAGTCTCATTTTTTTCCCTTAAAGCCCGCCTCCTCCTGTTCTATGTTTGTTTTGTTTTTGCATTTATATTTTTGGTATTTAGCTGTTGCTCATATCTAGAGCGATGCTAGAGCAACAGCAGAAAAGCTTAAAATTCTGATTTCAAGCAGTTCTTGTTTGGTAGGTGAGTCATTCCACAGTGAATGAACAGATATAGCATTTGCACAAATCATACATAAGAATGCACAGATTTAATTGTCCTTCAGGTTATATATAGAAAGGATGTGTGTGTCGTCTTTGTGTGTAAATTCAGCTTGCCTGTGAAATCAGAGGTTAGGAGGGGAAAAAGATTTTTAGTGGTTCAGCAGCAATCGATTTCAGTTCAACAGAGCAGATACCAAAATGTGAATAGGAGTGACAGCTTGACAAACAGTGATCGTATGAAAGTGCAGTTTTTAAGTAAGACAGAATTTTTTATTTTATTTTATTTTTTTTCAATTTCTGTGCAGTCAGGATATCAAGTGAACAAGTTAGTGGGTCATGGTACATCTCCAGAGGGAAACATCATCACAAGACTTGTCAGTGAGAAGCCTGAGGCATCCTCTGGGGAAATCTCTGCTCTGTCTGGGCCAAAGTCTCTTCTGGCTGCAGATACTTTTATCTGTAAATAATCTAGAGCATGATTTGCATCATATGACTCTATAAATCGTCCTTTTCAGTTCCCGAGCGATGCATTGATTATTTATTTATTTTTTTTGGGATGAGGAGAGACCAAAGATAAATCTTACAAGGGCCTGTCTGTTTAATCACGTGGCCCTTCACGCCTTTTATTTTCCTCTCTCCATCTGTTGGCAGCAGAGGAACAGTGTGACACCCCCCAACACACACACACACACACACACACACACACACACCTGCCCTTTGCGATCACTCTCCCTCTGCCCACTTCTGCCCCGTTCCCCATCATCTGCCCCCCTCTTTGCTCCAACCAGCCATCTCTTGCCTACTCTACTATTCAGGTTCAACCACCTGCTGTCCACAGGCTCACCACCAGGCCCCCTGACCCTGACCCAACCCGCCCCCCCAGCAGATACCTCACAGTGCCCCCCCTCTGTCATCCTGCCCTGCTCCCCCAGTCTCTGGATGGCTTCCACCTATAACTAGATTAGCACCGTAGGCTGTAAGCATGCCCAAGGTCCAGCTGAGCGTGAATGGACTAATTCCATCAACCTTCCCCCCAATCACCCGTTCCATCCTGTCTTTAACCCAGTGGGACCTCCTCCTGCCCCCCACTCCCAACCTGCTCTCCAGTGCTGCTGAACCCTAACTAACTTAGTTATGATGTGACCCTGTGACGCCCCTCATACAGAGCCAGACTGATGCAATAAAGCCGCCTTTGTCGTCTGTGAACACACAATATGACACAAAAAAACCCGCAGCCCGCCAGTTAAACAACTAAACTCACCAAAAGCTGTCAGCCGCTCGCCGCTGTGGGGGGGGGGGGTCTGAGTGGAGACCGTGTCTGTGTGTGTTTACTCTCCCCTGGTTGTTAACTTGCTGTTACATCATCGGATCTGGACAATTTGTAATAACATAATTTATTGTCGACTAGACGAAGTCACGGAGCTGTACGCAGTCAAACCTGTGTATGATTAGCTCTCATGCCTGCTAATAATTCTTCTTCGCTGTCACAGACTTCATGCTCAGAATGCAAACGAGCCATTCATTCCCTTGAAATTATATAAATAAGGTGCTTCAGATCTTGACTGATGAATAACTAATGAAGACTTTTTTTTTTTTTTTCAGTATCAGCAAGTGCTTGTTGTCCTAAACAGCACACACAGGAAAAATTCTTACCCTGATGCAGGTTTACTTTCCAACTAACGCACCGATTCCATGGCAACCTGATATTGTACTCCCCGTTTCCATCACCCTAAAAATAATGGGAACACTGATGGCAAAAAACTCAAACCCAAGCTCCACCAGTTGAAAATTGGGTTCTATTTTTCATTTCACACCATTTCACCACATCAATAAAATAAGATTACATTACTGGAAGACTGCCACGCCACCAACCTCCCATCATTTAAATACAAACGCCTTTGTACAATAACACTGACAGACCAAATCATTTTTAAGTAGCCTAACTTGTCCTGGAAATGACAGCATGTGACAAACTGAAGCCTGAAGTGACAGTCCGTCCCCGTTAGTGGAGGGGAGGGAGAACAATCTGCTGCCCACACAGATAAACACGATTACATGAAGACAATGCAGCCTGGCAGAATATTTTAGTGGACCCACTGAGGAGTCATCGTCTCAAACTGAGCAAACCTGCGGAACTATTTTTATATTAAAGTGAGTGCGAACCAGATGCAGGGTGAGCTAATGATAATAATAAGTGTCACATTGGCTACAGATCATCCCTTCAGCAGACATCAACCCATTAATCAACAAATCATGCAAACTGGGGTCCTGGGAAAATTAGGTTACTCAAAACCATGTGAATGCTTTAATCAGACTATTGCCTTAATCTGATTATTCCAAATAATCTGGTTAGACCGAGCACGTAGTCGCAGTGAGTGGTGGCAGACAGCACGCGAAGTAATTCAGTAATCAGTCAAGCATCAAAGTGTTTGTGTGTCAGATTGGGCCACTTGTTTGAACAGGGTGATTGGACTTCACGCTGCCCCTGTGGGATGATTAGACTGGCATTGATCTGCTGCACACGGACACACACACTTATAGGAAGAGAGTCCTTATCGCATCATCCCATGAGCAGCCTGAGCCTGAGCTGCTGTATCGATTGCCAGAGAAACAAGACACCCTGGCCCATGGCATGAAAAAAAATAAAAATAAAAATAAATCACTCAGTCAAACACGTCAAAAACATGAAGCATCCTGCCCTGGCACTGAACTAGCACTGCAGCATCACTGAAGTTTGACAGAAGTGAAAACAAGAGGAAATTCTCAAAATAAACCGCTGTGTTCCCAGAATTGCATAAGCAGCCTAGTTAGGCAGAGAGCCGCAGATGGAGAGTCGAGGCAGATAAACACAGAACTGGCAAAGTTCACGAGGCCTCCTCCGGTCTCTCCAATTACACAAATCTCAGGGGAAAGATAAGGGGAGAACATAACTTGGGTGTGTTTCAGTGTCTTACCATTTGTGTGTTGTTTTTTTTTTTTCCTGGCATTGAAGTGGTCACTGTGATGATTTTGGTGGGTGGGCTCTGTTTTGAGTCACTGGATACCTCGTGATTATGGGCGTTAAATTAGCTAACCTAAAATACATCCAGAGTTTGAGTGCTTCCACTCCTTCTCCTCCCTTTTGGCAGGCTCCTGGATGTTCTAGTCAGAAACTTGTCTGATCTTAAAATAAATGAAAACTCAAATTGCACAGAGAGCATGAGTGATGTTCAGCTCCTGAGGGCTACAGATGCCACGCTGCCACTTTGAGTCTCCCTCCAGAACTTCTACACTGGACTTTGGTTTTTGTTTTAATCATCTGATCAAGATACACCTGCTTTTAGATCAGAAGCCATCTGGTCAAACAGCAATTTCTTCGCTGCAGATGAAAAGTATTTCATTTTTTAAGCATCTAAAAATCTGTCAGATTCCATCTGTAATAGAAGTGTCTCTAATGACTGTGTTTTCATAAATAATGACGCTGGCTTTAAGCTTCAGGTAGCTTGTTTGGCCAAAGATAATCTTATCCAAGTCATATCTCAGAGCTGCATCTCATCACATTAGTGAGACAACATCAGAGAATTATGAAAAGTGGAGTCCAAAGACTTCACAGGACTCTGCAGTGATCATTTTACAAATGTTATATTTGTAGTTCACCTTTTACAAAACATGGATTAGTTTTAGAAAATGTAGCAATAAGCTGCAAATTAACTGTTGAACTCAACTAAGCAGAATGGGGTTGGATTTTATTTGATCACAGGGTGGCCTATTCCATCTCAGATCCTCACACACAGAGGGACACATTTGCCTCGGACTAATCCAGGCTCCGATCAAATGAAACCTGCCACAGGCTGTGGTGTGCCAGCTGCATTAGCTAATTAAGAGAGAAGGTGAACATGAACTTATATTGATATGGAAAGGGGGCACAGACACATCAGTCCATTAGTCTGTGAAAATCAGCCCCGACTTGTTCATCGCAGGCCATTTTCACCAAATTTACAATGCGCACTGAACAAGCAGAATTTGCTCAGCTCAGTGCTAAAGCCCGGTTACGTTTGATTAGTTAGCCCTCTGAGGCGATTTTGTTTATGGCTGTCAAAACAGCAGTTGATCTGAGAGACTCCAACTGTCACTCTCATCAATACTCCAACCCGCAGTGACACAGCTCGACCCCCACAGAGGTCAAAGTTCAGGTTCCTTCACATGGCTGGACTCCGGGGTTTCAGTATAGGAGGATTGACGGAGGCCGATTTGCCGCTGATGGATAAATGGAGGAGGATTTATGGGGCTGAACGCTGGCTGACGGACCCTGACACTGACCATGGAGTTGCCTTGGACACTTTAAGTGCATCATTGACATTGTGCATGTGTGGTGTTAGGATTCAAGATGGTGCCACATATTTGCAGAGATCGTTTTTGAAAATTTGCATATTTTGGAAATTCAGTTTTTGCAGCTGTCATTAAGAGCAATATATCAGCTTTTTTCTTTTAGATTTGTTATGGAAGATATTACTCTTGCAGACCTGGTGGAACCAAATTTACAACGGTGCACTGTGCTAGTGTTCATCTTTTAAAGCCTAATGCATGCTTGCTGTTCAGAGGGTCCATCCATTTTTGTTTGCATTGAGTGTTGATGAATGAGTACGTTTCACTGCTTTCTGTCCTCGGCCCTCTTAAACTTGAAAAATATGTATCGTGTGAGCGTGGGAAATGTCTAAATTCACATTATGTTTGGTCTGAACCTGTTTTAGGGACGCTGTCATTACTGCTCTCCGTGTTTCTGCCTGTCATTTCAACACAAAGTTTGCTTTTCTCGATAGAATAAATTAAGCCACGTTGCATTGATTCCTTCCATAAGAAAATCTTCCCTCATACAGGTGATGGATAGTTCATCAGCTGTGTGTGGACGATGAGGCAGGGTTTTGGATTATTGATAAAAATGATGAAACAAACTTGAACACATTGTAAAATTACTGAACATGTGCTTCACTGTGTTTTAGGCAGAAAAGATATTTGTATGTGTCTCACATGGTTGGAATGACCATTTTTCATGTCTACAATCAGACGCACAAATACACACCGTGGCCTCTGCCAGTTCCCTCTTTCCAACTCGTTATCCTCCTCTGTTCTCTCTATTCTGACCACGTTAGACGAGGACCCTGTCACTGACCCTCCAAACAGAGATTGATTACAGGAAAGAGAATTTTGTTTGTGTTTTCTTGCTGTGTCTCTGAGTTTTCCCTCTGTCACTGTCTCCCAGCTCTCCTTTTCTCTTTTTGTTTATCACACACACTTGCTTTTCCTCACCCCCTGTCTTTACAGTATTTTCTCCTCTGTTGAGGAAGATCTGAAAACACCGTGCTCTGGGTTTTGCCTCCATAAATACCAACCTGATCCCTTTTGGGGTGGAAGTTAAAAGCAAGAGACAGCACAAAGGTCCAAATTAGATTCTTTTCAAGCGCTTTATTGTGCATTCAGACCCTGCCCATGTTGTGGGTAGGTGTGTGTGAATATGTATGTGTTTTGGGTGCAGAGAGGCAACAGCTGGTCAAATGAAAATGTACACAGTGGGAGGGTGTGGGCTCTGGGCGTATCGCTGGAACAAGGAGGAGGTTGGTGGTCCTTTCTGTCTCTGAGTCATGAATAAATAAATAAATGTGAGCTCTTGAAGATGTGTTACAGCGTTTCATCATGCAGTGACTGTAGAGTGATTTTCATTCTCCACATTTAAATGTCACTCTTCATTTTTCAGCCTCCATTGTGTTGTACTTGGACATCAACCAGCGCTCAGTTAGTCCATATTTCTCCTTTTATGTCATTCATAAATGTTTATCTTGAGGTGGCAACAAAGATCCTACAATTTTTGCTCCAATTTGTTTTGGTGTCAGTTGTTTTTTGAGAGCCTCTGGGATTTTTTGAACTCTCCAAGCTTCACTGTTGCTCATTTCAGCAAAGTGGCTGGCTGCTTAGTGTCGAGGTTGCCAGCAGCTTCCATCCTTCTTTTGTCTTGAAAAATGGAAAAATATAGTGATTTCTCTCCATCTTTGTGGAAAACAGAGGATAGTTGCAGTGTCTCACCTTCATGCTTCCTGTTGCAGATACGCCTCTGTTGGTGAGGAGCAGCAGTTACCCTGCTTTAGTGCCGCCTCACGAGATGACAGCCACTCCCCCGCCTGATGAATACAGCAACGCAGCTCCTGAACTGGTGAGCATTCAGCTAGCATTACAACCAGAGAGCGTTTTTTTTGTGCTTCTCCAACATACAAGAAACCAGATGAGAGAATGAAATCTTGAAAGAGCCCATATCATAAGGAGGATTTGACTAAAGGATACAGAGTTTGAAACTGTCATAAACTGTCTACATCGTGCCAAAAACGATGCCAACAACATACCAGCACCGTTGACAAGATGTGACAGTGTCATTTGCAAAATTTTTTTCCGAAATCAAGCAATTATTCCTCAGAAAGAAAGTTGGCATCCAGAGTTTGCTCACAAATACCTCCACATAGACTTCTCAAGGGGAAAGACAACCCCAGAAACTTTTACTGAAGGAAATGAAACAGGCAACACTGTGACTAAAGAGCTGTCATTGTGTTTAAAAAAACTCTACAGTTGTGTTTGCCTCTTTGTTTCTCTTTTACTCTCACCTGAACTAGTTCACCATCTCAGGGTGATTAAAAAAAAAAACAACAACAAACAAACCCTAAAAAAACAGTGTGCGACAAACAATATTTAATATATACGCTATTTTGAAGTGTGTGCTTTTTGAATATGTGCCGTTTTTATGCCCCTTTCGAATTAATAACTAAGCCTACAACTTTAACATGGTCCCCTCTGCAAAAAGATCCTGAATATAAAGACTGAAATGTTGCTCAGGGGCTTATTGTGTCCTAATCTGTGCATGTGAAGCTGTACACGTGCTGATCCATTATCCAGAATAGCACCATGAAAAAAATAACACATGATGACAAAGTCCAGTCCCATCCATGACATTTGAGACACGTCGCCGTAGCCTGGTTTCTGAAAGGGAAGATAATAAGCCGAATGACATTTGTTTGTAGTTTGTGTGGGAGTGTGTGGGTGTGTTCACCACTCCGCTGCTGTTCCACCCTGTGTGCGGTGTGAAGTGCACAGCCAAGTTTTAAGATATTTACATGTAACTTGAGTATTTCTATTTTATACGTTTGCTGTATTTCAAATGGGTTAGTGTACTTTGTACTTCACAGATAAAGATTTTCTATTCAGATCAGATCTGAAAAGTTGCCTTCAAACTTTCTGGCTTGTTCGTCTTGACAATGAAGTGTGTAATTGAGACAGTTTTGTGCCACCAGTTGGAAGATGATTAAAAATGCCAATAATGTAAGCCAGGCATACTTAATGCCAAGTTTGTTATTTTGAAAAAAAAAAAAAAAAATGAAGTTGTCCGCCTCTACTTTATTGCTTTTTGAGAAAAACACCACACACAAAGAGGTAAAATGGCTCAACTAAAATCTAAATAAATATTCAAATTGTGCACCATGTTTTAACCAAAGCAAAAAAAAAAAAAAAAGAGATGAAAAATGTAAACAGAATGTAAGTAAATAAGTGATAGATGAACCAGTTAGTGTTTCCATTTCTTCTTTGGTGTGTGCCATTCCCCGACTGAAGACAAAGACAGAAACCCAGTGAATATTCCTCTTGTGGTCCATCTCGAAGCCTCAGGCTGTACTTTGAAAGGGTCGGGCTTTTCAAGTACTCTGCTTTTTTTTTTTTTCCCCAGACATGGCTGCCATTAAGAAAAACTCTGCTTGCCGTCTTTGTGTGCGGTGCATGCGAGGGAACCTCAGGTAGAGAGAAAGAGATGGGGGCGGTCCTGTCTTTTTCTCCCTGCCATGTTCAACACAGTGGTGACTAAGCAGAACTGAGAAATCAGCAGGTGGTGAATTAACACAATGACAAAGCCCATATTTCTTGTCCGAAACACACGTCAGGCTGAATACCCTTCAAACAGCTCAGCCTGGCTGGAGTGAGCAGGTCATTACCGATGATTTAAAATATCTGCATGACAGAGGACGCCTGGTTTCAGACCTCAGCAGCCTCGTTTAAGCCCAGATACTGATACACACTTATATTTCACTGTTTGTGCCTATTAACGTTTTAAAAGAGATGCTTTCATTGCTTCCCCCCCCCCCCCCTTTTTTTTTTTTTTGCCAACGTACATCTTCAACCATTGGAGATTTACGACAAAAAAAGTGGTCAGGACTGTAGGGAGGCTACAGTGAAGAACAAAGCCTGCTTGTTACACTGGTGTGTGTGCGTGTGTGTGTGTGTGTGTGTGTGTGTGTGTGTGTGTGTGTGTGTGTGTGTGTGTGTGTGTGTGTGTAAAACACGGATGCCGTCACAGCCTTGAGTCCAAGGCCTGATGGACTTCCATAGATCAATACGCTATCACTTCATCCTCAGTCATCCACTGTACCACTTCTCTGCAAACCTACACACACACACTCTCACCCACTCATGCAAAGACACACTCAAGTGCTTGTGGCACTTGTGGCCCTTTTTCTCTTGGAGGAGGTATTGAAAGCTAGATGAAGTGTAATTAAGGCTGATACAGTGATAAATATACGGCCTGCCCCTTTAATTGATTTTACTGCCTGCTTTGGTGAAGGCCGAGGTTGTCCCACTTCTCTGCCTTTTATTCACATTCCATCTATGCACATAGCTCTCGTAGTCTTTCTTTCTCTCTTCATCATGCGGACTAATGAAATTGGCAAACGGCTGAGCAGTGCTCAGCCTCGGCCCTTTAATTGATTTGGACTTCCTGCCATGTTTGAAGCTAATAAATGAGACGTTTAATGTTGGCCGCTATCGGCGGGAGCTGCTCTCCCTCCTTTCACCTTCATCACTTTGCTTTTTTAATTCTCATTATGCTTCTTCACACACTTTCTTCTCACTTGCTCCCTGGTTGTGTGTCAGCGCGTCACTTTGCAGTGATGCAACGCACGTTAACACAACACAAAGATCAGACTTTAATATGTTCCATTCGGCCCAGTGTTGATGTTTCCTTCAGTTGACACCTGAACCAGCTAAAATAAATCCAACAGCGCATTTCTTTCATGACAGCAGCTGGACGTTTGCTTTGTGTGTCTGCGTGTGTGCGTGCGATGTTGTTATCTCTAAGAGCACGTGTGTGCGAGCATGTGCGAGCGTGGCAGTTAATGTGTTGGATATGACAAGGGTCAGGTAGTATTGGCTAGTAGACTCAAGCTGTGATCCTGTGGTGTATTTACACACAGTCTTTTACCCACACACACACACACACACACACACACACACACACACACACACACACACACACACACACACACACACACACACACACCATATTTCAACTGCCTGACATGCAGCAGATGACTACAACACTCTGAGGAAATGCACAAAAGAAACACACACCTCATTACTCATCCATCTGACAACAACCACACATGGTAACACACACACACACACACACACACACGCACAAACACCTCATCTTTCATATGCCTGCACACCGCCCTGTCACTCACACATACTTCAGACTACAAACAGCACCGAAAACACAAAAACATGGCTGGCAGTGTGCAACACAATAACAGAACAGACAACCTGCTAGTTGTGCTAAGGCAGGTTTTCAGGCAGATTTCACAAATTATTTGAGAATCCATCGGAGCCATTCAAATCACGCAGTGAGCAAAATAGGTGATATAAAAGCAAAGAAGCACAAATGATGACTTCTGATGGTAATCGAGATGCATTCACATGAGCTGAAACGTTGTTGTTGTTGTTGTTTGTGCTGGTTGTGTTTACAAATGTATTGACAAGTCGTGAAGTTGAAGCACTTTTAGTGAACCTTAATGAATAGAACCTCTTTTTAATACAAGACCAATTTAAAAAAAAACAAACAAAAAAAACAAATCCACCTCAAATGTGGATAAAAACAGACCAAGAACGCTGCTGGAATGAAGCAGTGGGAAACTTGTTTTTCCGATCGAATAATGAATAAACAAGCCTGCAAATATGACCAGACAGCTTTTTTTGTTGCTGTGGATCCATTTTTGTAAAGTACAGAACAAATATTAAGGTTTGATACATGACCCCATACACTGAAAACTCTTCTTATTATTTTAAGAGCAAGATCACTGGCAGTGGGAGTCAAACAGGGAGTACGCTATTAGAGTAATGGGAGTCGAGTGGCTGCATGATTGATAATAGATGCTAAATGAAAACATCCATTATAAGAATGATGATAAAGATAAGAATAAAAGTGTGTGTTTTATGTTCGTGCAGTAATTCAAACACAAAGCTGAAAAAGTGATATGATCCGTCCATGCCCGGAGACTCTTACATGTGGCGGACCAGGATGGAACTAAATGTTCTGTCTTGGCATGTAGAGAGACGATCGGAGAGCGGGGCGAGCTGATTGGCTGAGCACTGCCTTTCCTCAGCAGAGGAGGGCTGCTGTTTTTTTTATGTCTACGTAAACAACAGGAGAGCTCTCAGTCAGGGATTAGATCCGTTTTTCGTTGTTGTGCCGCTGTGTGCATTGCTGTAGTACAGTTTCAAGGCATCCCTGTTAAAAAAAGATGTAGTGCAAGTGTAAGTGTGTGTGTACACATGTTGGCCTGCGCTGTGCGTTCCCAAAGGCCGTGTCAGTGCCTTACCGTTGTGATGAGAATGTGTATGTACTGTAGGAGGAGAAGCCTGCGTTATGTGTGTGTTGGCTAATAGTGTTGTGGGAAGATGCACAGCAACAATGGAGCCTCCAGCTCATCTTTCTGCCCCCGCGCACACACGGGCGCTATTGTGGGCTAATCTCGCACTGCCCAGATAAGTGGGTCACCATTTGTGCAGGCAGAAAATCAGTGAGTGCCTGTTCAAAAATTCATTTTTTAATATCATATTCAGCGGTAATATTTGCAGGAAATGCATGCATGTTGGTGTGTGCATACTGTAAAGCATATATTTACTGTGTGTGACAGAGGGTCCACCAGGGAGGGTGTGGTAGTTTGGGGGGGGGGGGGTTGCTAAGAAGCAAGCTGGTGGGCGGGAGTGTTGTAGCCATTAGCACTGGTGACACAATGAAAGTGACAGGGCAGAAGGACCTAATTGTACCCTCTTGTCTTTAGCGATTTGGGACAATTTGCCTCTCTCGCCCCTCCAGAGCATTTGAATGTCTGGCAACAGTTTTGTGTCCCTCTGCAGCTCTCTCTCCCTTCTTCCTTTTTATTTGTTTGCCTCGGAGTTGTTGATCTTTCCGGCTTAAAAATAGAGCCTTGCCTGACATAGGGCAGGGATGGATGGAGGGAGGGGGGAGGGAGAGGTAGATAGATATATATATACATAGTCAGAGTAAAGGAGGGACGACGGTGCGCGGTCGGAGGCGAAGCGTCCTGCGATCTTCTCATTGCTGTCAGTAAAGGTGATTGATGGTGGCGTTGGATTGTTCTGCTAATAGGTGGCGGGCCTTCGCCTATTACGTTTGTGTGTTTTTGTGTCTTTGTAAAGGTAGAAAAGTGTGAAGGTGTCACTGAAGCTGTTGTCACCACATTGACTGATTTATTTCTTTTGCTGTCGTTCTTTTTTTCTGCAGGAATTCAGCCATGGGCAAAGAGGAGCTTCGGACCGACTGAACGTAAACGACTCCCCTCTCAAGATGAACCAGGCAAACTCAAGGTTGGAGTGTGTGTGCGTGTGTGTGTGTGTGTGCGTGCGCGTGCGTACTTGTTGACGTCCTTGTTGATGCAGACAGCACATAGCTCCGTGGCAGTGATGGAGACAAGGATTAACACCCCAGTCTTTGTTTGACAGCCTGACACTCGGACTGGATTAAACAGTCGCAGGGGTTTGTGTAAGAGTGTGTGCGTCTGTGTGAATGTGTCATAAAATGTGTTGTGGTAGATATTGTCTCTTATCTGGGTGGGTAGCAGCACAGTTTGAAATCGGAGTTTATGGAAATTCCTTGACCCTTTTTGACTCCTGTGCTTAATCACAGAGTATTTGTGTCTATTATAGTTATTGAAGTTGTTGCCTACTGAAAATGAGGTAATGTAAATGTGTGTTACACATTTAATACACACAGCCAACTAAAACAGCATGAAAATATTTTCATTTTCTCCTACATAGAACATGTTTTATTGTGCAGGAAGAGAAGAGCTTGCCAATAATCCTACAACATCACCTTAGTCATTTTTTTTCATTTATTTATTGGTCATGCTGTTCAAAGCTCGTAGTGTCTGCAAGCGGAATCAAAATTTTATTTCTCGCATCAGTGTTCTGTAATTTGTAGTCACATTTGTTGTCCTCATTCTTATTCTGATGACTGTAATTTGTGTCTGGCTAAACCTAAATTCTGCACGTTACCCTTTACATAGTGTTACACAATAGCCGGTTATCCTTAGAAGGAAACATGCGGCATATTTGAAATTGTTACTTTAAACGCTGTATAAATGCAATTTAAGGCCTTGATTTGACTAAAATCACATTTTCTGTCATTCAACAGACGAAACACTTCAACTATAGCCGAGTTAGAAATAAAAGTAGGGTGGAATAAATAGAAATCAGTGACTCCAGCAGCACCGATGGCTGACCTGCTGAAGTGTGATTTGTGAAGTGTGCGTATGTGTGTGTCCATGTGTCCAGGTGACTGAGTGTACTGTTGGTGGGCACGGGCATCTCGCCCCTCCACCTTCGCACATCAGTGGCAAACCTCTGTCTCTTTGGAGCTTAATCTTCATTTCGCCAGCCTGTCTGTCATGCTGTAACCATGGTAACAATTAACCCCTCCGCCACGGCCCGACTCCCGTCCTGTGGCCCGATGATTTAGGATTATTGTTTTGTTTTTTTCTTTTAAAATAACTCCAGAGACAGTCACCGGCACTGAAGAAGAATGTTGGCTGGAGTGACAGATGGTGATTTTTCAGCATTTTACAGTACAGTGGTGTCTTGACAGCACTGTGATACAATGGAGGCGCGACTCTCACAGATAGTTTGCCATGGTAACAGATGGTTGGCACTTGAGGAAGCCGCGGTGAGCAAGCGAGGGCACATTTTCAGTGAGTCCCGGCCACGAGTTTGTTAGGCGCTCGGCCTCCGTTGATGTAGAGGAAGTCAACCAAGAGTGGGAGCTCCATCTGTCTCGCTCCTCGTTGCTCTTTTCTTCCGTCCCACTGTCCCTCGCCTCCCTCTGTTTCACTCTCACTCCCTCCCTGGTGGAATGACTGTTTGTTTGTGTTTGTGTCAGTGGGATACTAAAATGGGTGAACTGAGCTATTCTGCATATTAGTGTGAGGCACTAACAAGCTATGGTTGCCCCTGATGAGCTTGTTTGTGCCGCCGTTTGTTTTTTATATGAATGTAAATGGGCTGAAACTGTGTGTGTCTGTTTGTTTGTACCACACATACTGTGGAGATATGCATGCATCATTCAGGGCTATCTTTGTACCTGTGTGTGTGTGCGTGTGTGTGTGTGTGTGTATTTGTGCAATTCATGTCTTGTGCACGTGTAATTTAGATGTAACTGTGTTCCTTAATAGATGTAAATTTGATGCATGTGTGTATCTGTGAATTCAATTTAGAGGAATGTGACTGATGGTGTTTGTGAGCGTGCAATAGATGCAGCAATAAGAATGCAAATTGGATGTGTGTCGTGTGAAAGCGTGTGTACAGTACGTGTGTGACCCTGGCAGAGGTTAACAAGAGCGCAGGGTGACAGTGACAGAGGAGTGTGTTATAATGATCCCACCTCGTCCTTGGGCTCGTGTAGGAGGCAAACAAACCTTGAACTTCTCCGCTTTTGTTCTCAGACACCTCCTCTCTCCTTTTTTATTTTTCTGCTGCTTTATATGGAAAAACTATGGAGGAAAAAATATGTGCAATGGCACTTTTATTCATTACCTTCACACAGACTCAAGGCCTGTCCAGCCAGTCCAGGAAGCTGGTGCCAGATCGGTGTTCACTTCACCTCCACTGTTTCTTTGTTCTGAGCTGATACTCCAGACTCACCTGCACCAAATCAAATACACACCTCTGCAGCCGGAGTATTTTAGCCATGTTATTCTGAGGTCTCAGGGTTAATTTACCTGAGTCAGTGTCTGTCCTGGACTGCTGTGAGCTGAGACTTCCAGTCGTACTACACAATGTGTATGTACATTTTACCGACTTGGATTAAAACAAATTTAAATTACGATAAATAAAAGCAAGATTGTCTCAGGGGAAAACTTTCGAACATCATTCTTTACAGCTCAGAACTGAATTAGGAAACAATTAACCAATCTTATGAATCTTATAATAGTCCACAAAAGCACTTTTAATTTACACACACTTAAGTTTTATCATGTTTGATTAATGATGTGAATGACAGGTGTGTGTGTGTGCGTGTTCAACCACACGTACAGTCAGGGGTTTTGTCATTTCCTGTGATCTTCTTCCTCAATTCCACTATCATGCAGGTCCCCTCTGTTAGCCATCCAATATCAAAAGCAGCCTTCTTCCTGTTTATCTTCAGTAGTGCTGTCCTTGTTTATCTTCTGTTAAAAGCCATGGTTCAAGCCTCTGCAGAGATTATTAGAGAAGCTCATTCTGTTTCATCTCTATCCGTCTCTCTCTTTTATCTCATGTTCTTCTTTTTCTTCCACCAGCTAGATTGGATGTTTGAGAGGCAGGTAGATAAAGGTTGAAGTAGCTGTGCACCTGTGTCCCAGCCTCTCACAGATGAAGACACTCTCACACAGGCATTGTTCAGACCTTTTGGCAGGACTACCTGTAAGCCAATTTGTATCCCTATCCATGTAGCCTGCAGGAAAATGAAGAGTTTGCACATGGGAAGGCTTCGGGTCTGTGTGTCTGTCACATTATGATTGTGATATTTTTCGTGTACACCTTAATTTTCAGTATCTTTAAAGATGTCTTTGTGTCTGTTGACAGCAGCCTGACGAGGATGGTGGAGTTTCCAGGTGACCGGGGGCCCTTGGGGATCCACGTGGTCCCCTACTGCTCCTCGCTCAGTGGACGGTAAGTACACATATTAATATGTAGGATGCAGCTACACACACATCTGCTTGTAATCAGCCAGGCTTTCATAAGGAAAGGCAGATGGCGATGTCAACAAAATGCATAGGGATTCAAGTGCTGGCATTGCCATCATACATGGATTAACCTCCACAAACTCATATGTTGTTTACGCTGTATGTGTGTGTGTGTGTGTGTGTGCAAGGACCCTGGGCCTTCATATTAAAGGCATCGAGGAAAACAGCCGCTCCAGGAGAGAGAATCTCTTCCAAGAGGACGAGTGTATCGTCAAAATCAACGACACGCCACTCCAGGACAAGACCTTCACGCAGTAAGTGTGCAGAGCGTGGATGAGCTGGAGGGTGTATGTTTATGTCTGTGTCAAATCAAAGAAATGCAAATATTGAATGAGAAACAAAACTGGGAGAGACGAATCTGAGGCCAGTAAAGAATCTACTGGCTGAAAGCGAATCCTTGCCTCGGGTGTTGGTGTGGTGCTCACAAACATCTGCCACTGTGACTTTCTGCTGTCCCTTCATTCTGTTTCTGAACCGATTTAGTTGGAAAGCTCTGCAAAAAGGTGGTCTGAAGAAATAAGATGAGTGGATATTGGAACACAACGCTAGAAATGAGTTTTTGTCTTTCTTTATGTGACAGTGAAGTGATAGGAAACTAAAACAAAAGGTCCAAAAGGCAGGAAAATAAAATCTTGACTGTGCTCGTCTGCTCCCACTCATCCACTGTCACTGTAGAGAGATGCCTCACCTGTCACTCAGTTTGTGTCCTCTATCAGCCAAACACAAACCTTTGTCGGTCTCTGGCCGGCCTATCTCTCCGCCACATCTGCTCTCACAAAAGAGTGGATGTGTATTACTCTCTCTATCTGTTCCTAATTTTTTTTCCTCTTTGCAGCACACACACAGCCACAACACTCCCATCGCTGTCCCCTTCCTTTATTTCCTCTGTCCTCTCCGAACAGGTCCATTTAACTGCATCCCACTGTGTTGACTGTGCTGTGCGAGTGTTGTGCTGATAGTGGTCTATTAAAGCTGCAATAGAAATTTGCTGTAAGGGCTTCTCCATCTGATAGGGACCACAGTGTCCCCAACCAGCTGGAGGAGTCAGTCTGTGGTTGATCCAAATTGAAATACAGCTCCATTAACAGCGCACAAGCCTCATTCACTCTCCTTATTTTCTGTTTTCCAATTGTCTGTGTTCCCCTTCTGTGTTCTGCTTGACTTTGTTGGGCTCCTTTTTTTTCACTTCTTCTTGCTATTCAACAGTTTTGCAGTGTTGGACAAATTAGATGGGCTTTTTCTGAGGTTGGAGTGGTTATCTTATAACTAAAGTGCTCTCAGTTTTCAGGGTCATAAATGTAAATCTTGCTACTTTTCTTCCTCTAGGTCACAGGAAGTGTTTCGTCAGGCCATGACCTCCTCAGCAGTCCGTCTGGACGTCCTCCCTGTCGCCAGCAAGCTGCGCTATGAGAAGAGCCTGATAGGTCATCTTTTCACCGGCGATGGCAAAGACTCATCTGTAAAAGCAAAGAGTCCAATGGTTGTCTGCGCCAAAGCCGACTCCCACCAGGAGCCCAAGCCAAACTCCAAGCTGAACACCAAACTCGAACCGAGGCGACCA
Organism: Echeneis naucrates; assembly: GCF_900963305.1. Lineage (NCBI taxonomy): Eukaryota > Metazoa > Chordata > Actinopteri > Carangiformes > Echeneidae > Echeneis > Echeneis naucrates. The sequence continues at coordinate 17,489,346 of NC_042512.1, read as the reverse complement.
GACACTCGCGCCAAGACCCCAGAGCCAGCTGCTGTAAACACACCGCCCGCTGAGATCCAGTTTGGGCACAGCTCTTTGGAGAGAAGCTCTCCAACACCTCCAGCCAGAGCAACCAGCTCCTCCCCGTCACCCAGGACAGGCAGCCAGAGCCCCCTGGCCAGCAAGAGCTCTGCCCTGCCCAGCCTGGCCAGCCTCACCAACAAGAGGGGCGGCAAGCGGATAAAGATTGACCTGAAGAAAGGTAAATATGAGGGAACGATGAATTCGTTCTCCTTCAGCTCAGCGACTCCTGATACTGAACATTTTTCAAAAAATAAGGAAACTTTCTCAACTACATTGAGTAGTAGGAAAAGTCCGATTTCGTTCAGCTCGTTTAAAATCAGCTTTCTCATTTTCTTTTGACTTCATGGCAACATAATCTTTTTGAGCACTCCCATATTTATTTATAGTTTTTATGTTCCAGGCTTTTTTCTGATGTAATTGGACATCCTTGGCTGGAGTATTTCCCTCCACCACAACTGATTGATTTATGAAATTCAGTCTTTTCATTCCGACTCTCATTAAAAGCTCTGGACCACTGAAAGTAATTGCTGTCCACATTTAAACTAGCCCGCCACTGTGGAGAAACCTTCATCTTTCATCTTGTGGGATGACTCTACATACTGCCTGGTTGTTTTGCTTTTAGACTTTAACCCAGACTGAATCAGCCTGACTTCCCAGTCACCTTATCTCTTATCCCTCAAAACGACATCAGTGCTGGAGTGCTGACGGGTCGATAGCACGGGAATATGTTCTCGGGGCTGAGATCGAGCCCTGTTCTAGCAGGTGCATTGAAAGGAGAACAGTAAATGGGCTGCAGGAACACACCGACACACGTGTTCCACAGGTGCTGGCAGGACGGCATAAGCATCCCCGATGAAAGGATAGAAGGAAATTGGGCTCTACGCTCTCCAGCTCCAGCTCAAAACTCCATTCAGCCGTCCTATTGTTAGTTTCTTTCCTTTCTCAGCACCTTTTCACCCCCCCCATTTTTCTTCCATCCATCTTTTGTTTGATCTCCTCCCCCCCACCCCCCATATTTCCCTCTATCCCTTCCACCTGATGCAAGATCAGAGCTGAGGATATTATGGGGTCTCTAACACCCTTTCCCTTGGCAACAGGCTTTTTCTCACTGTGATTGACAGGCGGTGAGGTTTAGGTGCGCTAATGTAGGGCAGGCAGAGGCTTAGCTTGGAGACCAGATAGCATCACTCACCGCCTTTAGTATGCCACGCTGGCTTTGCTCTCTCTGTGCGCACACAAACACACACACACATGCACAGAGCATGGCACATTTCACTCATGGCTTGGGGCTTGTGAGGCCGTGAAAAAAGGGAGAGGATGGAGGCTCTTGGGGTTTATGGCTTGTGTGTGTGTGTGGCCCCAGAAACACACACACACACACACACACTCCCTTGTAAAATGTATACACACACACAAACATAAACGTAGGACCACATGCACAAGAAAAATCTTTGTGGAAATCACGTTGCCTCCCCGGGGAAGGAAGCCAAAGAAGAGAGTAATATTTCTCAGGTTGTTCTGTTGCTCTCTTGGTCTCTCTTCCCGACGCCCCCACCCTCCTTCCATCCTCTCTCTCCCTTCATCAGCCACTGTTAGGCCTGCTCACACGTGAAATTAAAGGCAGAGTCTGTCTAATCCGGCGAGGAGAGGAGCCTTCTCCTGGCGGCTCAGGGACTGAGCCAGGCAATGAACCCCTGGAGGAAAACAGGCACTTAAACAGTAGTTAATGTGGATGATGATGCTAAAACTGCAGCCCGGGTGGAGGACAACAGGAGAGGAGAAGAAATGGAAAACTCTGTGGCGAGTGGAGAAGGAGAAAGAAAGGAGAAAAGTGACAGAATAGGGAGACAAGGGGGAAAATTCAATTAAAACGAAATTAAAAAGTCATAAAATTCATAATTAAGTCTGGTCTGCAGGGGGATTGATGTCCCTCACACATACCGTGACGCAGGCTGCTTTGTTCCCGCAGGCGCCGAGGGCCTCGGCTTCACCGTGGTCACCAGGGACTCCGGTGCCCACACGCCTGGGCCAATCCTGGTGAAGAACATCCTGCCGCGAGGTGCGGCAGTCAAAGATGGCCGCCTGCAGCCAGGAGACCTCATCCTGGAGGTAAGAGCTGGAGATCTCCCACTGAGCAGAAAACCAGCAGTCACAATAACAAGGACATCATCATCATTAGAAGCTGCAGATTGAGGAGCACACCTGCTGCTTCAGCTAACTAACTGCACTCTCAAACAAACGGCCATATAGAAGAATCTTTAAGCGTGATGACACAAAAAGGATAGTCAAAAGGAAATAAAGGAGGAGATCTATGTGCTCTTAATGACGTGAAGAGTTTTCCATTTTAACCACTGAAATTGAATGGCACAAGTCTGCTCTTCAACCCCTGGATACGTTAAGTGGAATAACTTTTGTCAGAAATCAGACAAATAGCATGTGGAGGAATGTTTTTTTCATCATTTTAGTGAAGCTCTGCTTTAATCTACTTCTGTGTTGATGTGTGCTTTCCTTCGGTGTGTGTGTGTGTGTAGGTGAATGGAGTAGACATGACAGGCCGCAGCCAGGAGGAACTTGTGGGCATGCTGCGCAGCACCAAGCAGGGGGAGAGTGTGTGTGTGGTGGTGGCTCGGCAGGAGGACATCTTCCTGCCTCGAGAAATGGTAGGACAGTGTGAACGCACAACAACAACAACACAACCTTCTTTTCTTTTCTTTTTTTTTTTTGTCTGTCAGTCCCTTCTGCTGCTTTTATTGATCATTTATCCATGGTGGTCTTCACGCTCCCTGTCACTGCTTTTTGCACACCCTGCTTTTTTTTCCAGGCGCTTCCTGCACATTGTGTCACGTTTTTCATACTTCCTCTCTCAAAGGGGCGAAACATTTTTACGTTGATGCCCTTTTGCTTCTAAACACCACCCATGGACGAACACACAAACAGGTCCAAAGCGCGCTCCGGTCTTCCTGACCCACTCTGGTTTGTTGACACAGCGATGCCAGAGGAAGTCACACACACAAGCCGCAGCAGCCCCGCAGGAAGCTTCAGAGCATGTCCGTGCATGTCGACATGCCGCGGGTGTTAAGTGACCGTTTACCTGCGGCCGCTGATGGGGTCAAAGGTCTCTGTCTGCGCTGTGAAGCTGACACAGTTTGACTGTGACTCACAGGGGACACTTTTATCAATAAACACACACTTTTAAACATACATACACACTGCCAGGTGGCCTCTTGAATCTGTCCTGCGGTCTGTGAATCATGTTTCAGCCTGTGCTCTCCAACTGTCTCCCCTCTGTCCTCTGTGGTTATTCTGATTATTCCCTTTGCTTTACTTCAAAGAGCCACGAGGAAGGCACGCGGAGCTTTGTAGTGGCTGATGCATATTCACACCTAGAGTCCACACACACACACACACACACACACACACTAACACAAACTCCTAGTCCTTGATTTGAAAAAAACAACAACTTGAAAACAAGTGCTCTTTCTCACACACACGTGAGTGCACGGACGAACACATCACACAGTCTTTAAACAGCTAAGTTACTGCTTCCGAAAATAGTTTGCCCTCATTAATGGCCCAGCAGTCTTGGCATAACAAGTGACTTTGAAGAGCCTCTACATTCTTCATCTAACACTTGCTACTGTTTGTGCGTTACAGAGAGAGAGCGAGAGAGAGAGAGAGGTTAGCGGAGGGGGAGAATAAGGGACAGATTTCACTCCTGTCTATCCAGACTGCTGAAGTCATTGGTGCCCCATGAGAACTGGCCCTTATCTCCACCGCAGTCCTCCTCTTCAAAGACAGTTTGATGTCCCATAGGCATATACACACACACACACACACACACACACACACACACATACACACACTAGACACACTCTTGAGGTTGAATGTTTTTTGTTTAGATGTGCAGAGCCTCAAATGTGATGGATTGCAAAATTACAGATAAAGACACCAGCACAGAGGACTCCATCATTTAAAATAACCAAGTGAGCTCATGCAAACACAAACACACAAGCTCATACTGGGCCTCACAAGAAGCAAAGCCAACAGGAAAAAAAAAAAAAAAAAAATCCAGCTATATTGACCACTGGGACCTTCGGAAAATCCACATCGTCCAAAATACAAACGTTTTCTCTCCCTTTCTCCTGCCTGTTCTCTCCCCCTCTCTTCCCCTGTCTGTTTTAATCGCTCAGCTCTCTCTCCCGCTGCTCTTCCTTTGTAAATTGTTGTGAAAATTAATGTGTAGACGTTAGCAAGGAGCGGTTCATGACGATTTAGTCGCACAAAAGATGTAATGATGATGGAGACGCATTAAGCCTATGTGGCCATCTGCCTCTTCTGTCGTGGAAAAAAACTTGTTTGTGTCTATGTCTGTCTGACTGTGAGTGCTCATGAATATTTATTAAGATTTTAGTGGCTGCAATACCTTGTAAAAACTGCCTTTTTGTATCCACAGTACTATGGTCATATTTGTTCATATAACCATCAGATGCAAATCAGTGGTTCATTATCGCAGTTTCACATCCAGTTGCTGCTGAGATTAATTGGCTGAATTACAATTTTTACAAGTTTTCCTTGGCTAACCTCACTGTTGCTGCTACAGATAATGAATCTCAGCTCATTGCATATATCAAGGTTTAATTTTGTTTTCTGTGGGAGCATTTTGTCCAGCTGAAAACATGCACATGGCCTTTGGTATATCTGATTTTAAAAATCACTATCAGATGAGCCATGTTTGTCATATTGTGATCATATAATCAGGTCATTTCTCAGTTGAAATGTCCTGCTTGTGCCTATAGGTGGAGCAGTAGTCAATATCCTTCTTCTGTTTGAGGGTTTAATCCTGAAAAAGCCCCCTCAGTCTTCCTCTAAATGCTAATTAGTTTTTTGGCCCGTGGACCATCTCCGAAAAGAGTGTTTACATGCACTTAACCCTGTGATTGCCTGGTGCCTGAGCATTTTAAATAAGTGCAGAGATTATCAGGACCTGCTTCAAAACAGCAGGTAAGACAGATTTTTACATGTGGGCAAGAGCAGGACAAAGTGATTCAATCCAACATCCAAAACAGACTGAACCTGCCACTAACCTGGATTCTTCTGTGCACGTGAAGCATTCAACAGCTGGGAGCACTTCTATCCGGAGAGTAACTGATCTTATAGAGATAAAGGGGAGCGAAATATAATGGACACAGACTTAACTGCCACGTTTCCTGAAAACAAATAGCAGAAATTTGGTTATCTCATATTTCAAGATTATAAGCATCTATCTGAGACTCTACTTTTGTTATTTTGCTATTAAATTGCGTTTAGTAGGCGACAGTATGGAGGCGGGAGATGGAAATGTCTCTACTTCTTTACTTTACAAGTCACAAAGCAAATTGAATGTTAACTTGAGATAAACACTAGTTGAATCATTAAGGCATTGCAGAAATATCACACTTCATCTTTTCACACATATATTCTTTTCGTTTTATTAAATGAAAAGTCATCACCAAAGTGGTGAACATTCGTCCTGTCAGGATGAGGATTATTACAGCCTGACTTACACCCCTGGAGCTTGGCAGCGACTGTGGCAAACAAATGTTGGCGGAGAGAGTCTGTGCTGCGGGAACAAACTTCATCGTGCAAAGTGCCGCCATGACTGAGGGACGCCGTCAGGTCAGAGGTCAGCTCAGCGAGAGAGCAGCAGCGTTCAGAGTTTTGCTCAAGTTCACATCCCGAGTAATGTGAAACAAAGGTCTGCTTGCTGTATTTAATGCGTCACTTACAGTTTTAGCGTCTCTTTGTGTGAGTAAAGCAGACTTTCACAGAAACCAAGCAAGCTATGGATTGATTAGTTTCAATGGTCTTGATGTTTCATGAGCAGCATGTGGTTCTGTGAAAGCGCTCGGCGGTGCTGGGAGGCACAGTGGCCTCCTTTAGTCAAAAGAGTAACAACAAAGCTTCCAAATTAGCTTCATTATGAGGACACAAAAGGACGCTGATTGTCTCGCCCATCTCCTGTACTCTCTCACATTTCCCAAGTAATTAAAAAGTGATAACTTTCTAATCACAGTTTCATTCCTGTCAGCATTTCTGCATCTCCATAGCTCCTCGCTCTCATTATTTCACGGGCCTCTTGTTTTGTTTCAGGGCTGAGATTAGAGAGATGCTGTGAGATGTGCAGAGTTTTTTTTTTTTTAGAGTGATCTGTGTGTTTTTGTGTGAATGAAAGTGTGCGACTTTGGCAGAGTCATGAGTTAGTGAAGGCAGGATGGAGGGGTCACTCTGCACATGGTTGACCCCCAGCTGTCAGCATGCCTAGGCCAGTCCACAGGAAAACGGGGCTGTCAGGCAGAAAGTGAGTCTGCTGTGTTGCTGTTGTCTCCTCAGTCGGTGTGTTCTCTCTGTTTGTCCTATTTTTCCTTCGCCTTTGATACCGAACACCTATCACGCTTTTATTTCTGTGAGTCTGTCTTTAAGGTGGAGCTCTTCTGTCTTTTTCTCCTCCTCACCCAGCCCACAGCAGAATTATCCTTCAATCAGTCATTTTTCTTTTCCTTTCTCTTCATTGTGAGGTAAAGGTGTAAAGCAGCGGAGAGGCAGACATTAAGGCGATTAATTGGCAGCTCCATCGTCGCCGTCGAGCGCGGTGAGATCTCATCTTAATTGAATGTCGCTCTCACCGCTAATCCCACCACTTTGAACCCCCCCATTTAGAAATCCTCAGTGACAAAAGGCTCTGTGTGTAATCGCTGTATCACCCCCCTCCTCGCCACCCACCCTGGGGTAAGAAAGCGTCTTTTGTCTCCTCATTTGGGTGTTGAAGAGGGTGGTCTCTCTCCTGGCTAAAAGCTTGTTAAAGAGCCATTGCTTAGGGCTAACAGTGGAGGGAGGAGCGGGGTGGAGGGTGGGGTCACTGCATGGAGCCAAGGGGTCTCAGCCACCCTGGGGACGCAATCTGCCCCCAAGGAAAGGGCATTAGAGGGGATATTGGAGTGTGTGCCTGCTTTTGGACCACCACTAAGTTCTAGCTGGTTGTTTAAAGAGATTTTAAAACAGCAGTCAGATACAATAAAAAAAAAAAATTGAGTTTGAGCGTCATTTTAATAGCTTTCCAATATCTCAGCTTTGTTTCCAGAGCCTGCTGCGTTCTGATCTGGCCACCTTCACCTTGTGTGTTGTGACAGCTACATCACAGCGGTGTTTAAAACCTCCCAGGTTGTATTCTGAGTCCTCTCAAGTGTCTCTCAGGCAGGAAATAGTGGATTGTCTTTGTAATTCCTCTGGTTTTGAGTAACGGCACGGTGAATCGCCTTGTTGATAAAAATAAGCCCAGACTGAAAGTATCGCCTTATACTGAAAATAGACTGTGAGTTTTGAACGACACATTCTGCCCGATTTATCTTGCTGTTATCATATGGAGCCGTTTTGTACATTTGACTTCAGTGCCCTCCTTCAATCAAAACCATGTCCCTTTGATTGAAGAATGAATAAATGTGCCGAGCTTTACAACCGCTGGAGTTTCAATTAGTTTTGAAGCCAATCAGGATTCAGTGTGTGACTTCAGAGCACTCACACTGATAATGAGCCTTTCAGTGATTTCAGAGATGGCTCGTGTCCACCTGCTGTCCAGAAAGGATGTTTCGTTTTCTTTTTTTTTTTTTTTTCCCCCCCTGAATTCAAAATAAAGTTTAATATTTTTTTTTAAACTGCTTTCGGAGAATGAGATTCCTTTCACGGGGTAACACCGGGTTGTTACTCCCAAGTATTTCCTTTCAGCAGGACTGCACTAGTCCTGAAGTTGTTTGTCGATAAACCTGACCAAATACCGATTCTTACAATCCAATCTGAGAGCAGGGGCTAAATACAGTATACTGGATCAGTGTAGAGGGCTTCCCAGGTTTAGCTCTTCATGCTTTTACCAGGTTTAGAGCTGGACTGACTCAGACTTTGGAGCTGAGCCTCTCTCTTGGCCTCCAGGCTTTAGCAGGGCTGTTGTTTTAATTAAGCACCTTGACACAGCAGCACAGAATAGTGCTGACAGAGAGAGGCCGACTTTTGGGGGCTGGAGGATCACAGCCAGGTTGAGAGCGAGCTCCTCACTGTCGTGAGTTTTGCATAATTACACTGGAGGATATATTTTCCTCCCACATCCTTTGTCCTTGTGTCGTTACGAGAGGCGAAATTCGAACATGGATTCCTTATTCTGTGGTGGGCAAGGTGCCTGATGTAAGGCTCCCGTAATCCTGGTATGGGGACTCAGATCTCTAAAGCTCTGACAACTGGTATGGCTGGTAAAATGTTTGTGCATATTCCGACAAAATTCACTTTGGCATTTTGTTACTCTTCAAACCGGAGTGGAGTTTTCAGGGGCTGTTGTTTCCTTATCATCTCCCCTGGACTGAGCGAATCCCTGAGCTGCTTCCAACCTCCGCCCGAGCACCAGGAGTGGAAATAAAAAGATGTGAAGATATGTGAACACATGCATGAACATATACCCTCTTAACCCTCTGTCCCCCCTCTTCAAGGGAAAATAAGGCTCAGACATGAGGCGGTCTTTTCTTCAGTCTGGATGACTGATCCTGGCATTTTTTTCCCTTTGCTCTCAATTTTGCCATCGTCTGATGACAATCACGTTCCCTTTTCTCTTTTGCTTGCCTTTTTTATTTTTTTATTTTTTTATTCCCTCTTCTCCTCCATCTCATTTTCTGTGCAGTGTTGCTGTGGTCATTTTCTCCAGATTAAATAGCAGTGGGTGGGTGTGTACGAAACCTGTAGAGGGTAAAGATGGAGGAGGTGCAGTAAGATTGAGAGATTATATGGAAATGTACAGACTGGGGAGTGAGGAGGGAGTGTGAATGAGAGAAGTGGCGATACCTCAGGGGATGTGTTATTACTTTTAAATGCTCCTCTGCGCCTCCATCAACTCTCCTCCTCCTCCTCTTGTTTCCTCCCCTTTCCTCCCCCACTGTGCTCTAGGAGGAGGTATGAAAAGGTTATTATGTTTCCTTTAGAAATGGCTCGCTCTCTGTCTGCGCCTTTCATCTCCAAATGGAATAACCCCTCTACAGAAGCTTTCTTCTTTTTCTCACTACACCTTCATCGCTCTTTCCAGTACACAACACCTGCTCCTCTCTGCCGCTTCCCCACAGCCATCTTCCATCTGACTCTTAAATTCATTTCCTTCCTTCTGTCTCCTTTCTTTAGTATAATCAGTGTAATGTGGCGGCACATATTATCAGTCAGTGCGTTAGATTTGGTGCTCCTGCTACAGTCATAAGCAATCATACACAGTTGTTGTTATTAGTATTAGGTGTGTGTGCATGAACAGCATCTTTTTACGTGTCATGCCGAAAGAAAAACCTGAACTCGAGTTAAATTCTTTTGTCAAAGATATTTGCCTAATTTCTTTATCCCACCTTTGTTATATGCAGAAAGGTGAAAGCACAAACAGTCTGTTGTTGGAAGACGGCAAGGAGCAGCTGATGTATGAGATCCCCCTCAACGAAACAGGTTCGGCCGGTTTAGGGGTCAGCCTGAAGGGCAACAAGTCCAGGGAGACTGGAGAAGACCTCGGCATCTTCATCAAGTCTATCATCCATGGAGGGGCTGCTTACAAGGTAAAGGACACAGATGCACTGTCGGTAGCGGAGCGGTTTGGGGCCCTTTTGCATCCCTGCGGACATTTAATAACCTGGGTCTCATTTCAGCAGCTGCACTCATCACATTATCCGCTGAGCTCTGACAACATTTGTAAACACATTCCTAGGTTAGCTAGACTTGAAAATGGAGACAAATAGCAAAATAACTTCCTTCAGAGGAAGTTTCTCTGAAGTTGTGATGGACATTATGAACCTACATTGTCATACTATGAAAAAACGAATGACTGCCGAGGATATAAAAAAAACAAAACAAAACAAATGGGTGTTAGTGTGAAGGTTTTTCCGTCCTTAGTCTTTCTGTTTCTCTGATATCTTTCCCTGACGTTTCCTCTTTATCTCCTCTTCCGCTGCACTGCCCATCTCGTTTCCCGTCTTTCTTCGAGGCCACTTCCCCTCCCTCTGTTTGGCTTCTCTCGGCCTTTCGCTCCCCGTCGACCCCCAATTGCCTTTCACATCAGCACTGCAGCAGTCTTATCTGAATCACTCAGTACTCACTTCAAGTTGTAAAAGCATCAGGAAAAAAAAAAAAAGTCCCATTTCAACACTTCGGAGATACTTCCACTTGGCCTCAATACCCCTTCCCCCCTTCCTCGCCTCCTCACATGTCACAGCTCTTCATGCCCCTCTTCACTGCTTCCAGATCTGAGTGTCATGATGAGGAGGCACAGAAACGAGTGTGGCGTTGAAGATAGAGTGCTGGTCTGGGATCAGGGTGGCCAGAAAGTGGCTCCCTGCAGCGCCTTCAGAAGTAGTTTTCAGACGGCTGCCAATGCGGATATCGCTCCGACAGAATGGCCCAGTAAGATCTCCGGCTGACTGCGAAACAGGTTTCTGGGGCAAGATACCACATAAGAGGAAGAAAGACGTGAAGAAGGAGAGACAGACAGTAGCAAGGGAGGGAGGAAGCCCACTGAAAGAAGACAGAGGGAGAACGAGGGAATCTAAGAGGGAAGAAATGAGCATAGTTGAACAATGGAGCGATGGAAAGAGGCGGGATAAGAGGAAAAAGAGAAAATTGAAAAGTGGAGATACTCAGCAGGAACTCAATACATGAGGGGTATGCGTGCCGTGTGTGTCTCGTGTGTGTCTCCTCCTCTATGTTGATGCATGCTAATGAAAAACAGCTAAGGAGAGCGATGAGCGTTTGCAGCGCCGGGCCTGTATGGAGGAGGGAACCCAGGCGTCCCCTGAGTCTGACTGACACAGACTCCGGCACATCACACACATGGTCACACAGCAGGCAGAAGAAGGGAGGAGACGAGGAAGAGTCACAGAGAGATCTAACCTATTTCCTTTAAAGAGTTTTTGCTGCTGTCAGGGCCCGGGGCCTCAATTATATAAAAAAATGTTCTTTGACTTTATCCCTGATTCTGTCATATGATCATTTCAAAGAGGTTCCTAAAGAAAACAAATTAAAATTACATGTCGTGTGCTGCTTCTGCTGCTGCTTACATGGAGAATGAAGAAATTAATACCCACTGATTTTGGCATGAACATCAATTTTTCATGACATCCTTGGATTTGAGGAAGCCACCAAAATTGTTGTGTGTGTGTGTGTGTGTGTGTGTGTGTGTGTGTGTGTGTGTGGCGCCATCCCTGCCTGGATTTGAGGTCAGCCCAGACAGTGCCTTGTTAATGAGATGGGGTCAAAGGGCAGGACTGCCCACCATGGGCTGATCATCCACACACACACACACACACACACACACACACACCCCGTCAGTTTGTCATTCCTCTCTTCTTTTTTTTTTTTTTTTCATTTTTGCCCTGTGCGTTGTTCCCCGTACGCCCCTCTCTCTCTCTCTCTCTCTCTCTCTCTCTCTCCCACTCTCCCTCCCTCTCGCTCTCTCTCCCTCTCACCCTCTCTCTCTCTCTCTCCCCCACTCTCCCTCTCTCCCTCCCTCTCTCCCTCCCTCTCTCTCTCTCTCTCTCTCTTCTCACTCTGGCTCGTCCGCTCTCTCTCCCTCCAGGGCACCATTGTATGTTGCCTCTCTACAAGAAGCTGCTATTTAAAACACTTAGAAGTGATTTAGTGCCCGCAGAGGCTTTTCCATTAGCTGCTCTATGTATTTATCATGGCTCTCCTGCTTTCAGTAGATTGCTAACTCTACAATTCTTGCCTTCCCGATTCTTTCATTTTCTTCTGTACTTTCTCTCTCTGTCTTTGTCATTCCCTCTTACTCCCTCCCCCCTCTCGCATTTCACACTTTTCTCAATTTGTCTTCTCTGTTCTCTTCTACTAAAACTTTTTAATTGGTGGCCAGTTTTATGTGTCTTATTTTTGGAAGAAATGCACTCTGTATCCTTTGCATCCTTTTGTTTTGTTTAGTTTTGTCGCTCCCACATTTTAGTTGTTTCTTGTGAGGCTTTTGTAAGTGACGTGACAAAACAAGAACAGCTTCATGTTAAATTAAGAATAAAATATTACCTTTTCCTTGAAAAGTGTTTGGTCCTCCTAAAGTCCTAAAGTAGGTGGTTGGTTCCTTTATTCACTTTGTGGTCATCTCCCATCAACAGGATGGTCGGCTGAATGTGAACGACCAGCTGATCGCTGTAAACGGAGAGTCGCTGCTTGGACGCTCGAACCACGCTGCCATGGAAACACTGAGGCGCTCCATGTCATCAGAGGGGAACGCCAGGGGCACCATCCAGCTTGTAGTCCTCCGAAGCCCCAGACAAGAACAGCAGGTATTGGAAAGGACTGGAAACTATTCCAGTCAGGAAAAGCTTGCACATCTTTCACATTTGATTTCCACCCATCTGGATTAGAAATCAAGCTCTAGCTATTTGAAAAACAACATTAAGGGGGGGGTGGTGACATTTTTAGGTCACGGAAGGGCTCCGTTTTTGAAAATCTTGGAAAAGATGGGGAAGATGAAGATTGCAGGAACCCTGACTGTATCTGCTTAAAGTCCAGAAAGGAATCTTGTTTATCTTGGAATACTAATCCTATAATCTTTGATAAAACAGGAGGCCCACTTCAGCAATTTGAAGAAAGTCATCTGTGATTTGAATAATTGTATCGCTTGCACACTTAAATTTTTTATACCAAAAGAAATATATAAATCTCAAGTCAATAGATTCAAAAACCTATAAAAACGGCTGGACTTCCTTCTAAACGCCAGCCATATCCCTGTTATTTACTGCAGTGCTTTGCTTTTGAAGTTTGACTGGATTTGGGGCAACATTATAAAAACTTTCCATTCCCAGAGTTTAGTCAAATGAATTTGGTAACATGAAACATTTAGGAGAGCTTATGGATTATAAAATTCTTTGTGCAAATATCATTCATAAGTGGGTTACAGCCAAATCATTGGGATCACTTCTCTCCCTGTTTATGACCAGAAAAGAATATTTTAAACAGCTAATATTGTTCCAAGTATTAGAGAGACTTTAGTGGAGTTACTGTAGTCAAAACTGGCAATGCATCTCACAGTATAACCACGGTCTGATAAAAATACTGAAAACATCAGAGAAAAGGCTTCTTTTGTGGCAGTGACTGTCATGCTGCATTATTTGTTTGGGTGTTAAGCTGCTGATTTAACAGTTCTCAGACTAAGTTGACATTTTATCAAGAAGAAACAGGTAACAGCCCCGTTTCTTATTCAGGAGCTCTTTGATAAGGCATGTGGCTGTTAATTGATGCAACGACTGTTGCATAGGATGCAAACCGCCTCACAGCTCAGAGAACAAATGGAAAAGCTTCCCTCACTCCATCTACAATTTCATATCTGAAACAGCTTATTGATTTTTTTTTTTTTTTTTCCACCACATTGTGTTTTTCTCTGCAGATGGACAGTGCCAACCCCGCGCCGAGCACGGCTGCAACTATCCCCACCTCCCTTCAGACCAACACCCGAACAGGATACAGCAATCAGGTACGAGCGGGTGACGTCTGTCACCAGCAGCAGCCACCTCTGCCTCGCCGCTCCTCCTCCCGCCTCCCCGCTCTGCCTCACTGCCACAGGCAGCGGCCCGGGGACACGCACACAAGATACACGTACGGGTCTACACAAAGGGAGAAGCGTAGCGGTTACACATTTGGCTTCAAACAAAGGGATGGAGGAGAAAGTGATGCTGAAGGGGGCCACGCACAAAATGACATGTACAGACCAAGCAGGTACGAGTTTGGGTTTGTGTCTCACAGTCAGACACTGAGCAGCTCTGTCAGACCCACAGAGGGAAACTTAAACAGGGAGGGGCATGAATATGGACACACAACAGGACACAGACACAGCCCAATGCTCGCAGACAGGCAGCGTCACACCACACTCGATAACGCACACGGCCACACATTCATTGACTCTCATGGCAACACACGCAGCTTCAAGCCCAGGCACACACGCAGCCGCACGCTGGACGCCATTTGCAGCCAGGTCAGCTCCAAGAGTAACACTTACACGGAAAGCATCAGGGCCATGGCGGGGCAGATGTACGGAGACCCGCCCACGCACAGCAGGATACCCCCCCGCAGCCACACCAACAGAAACGCACACAGATCTGCTGATGTTTTTGTCGACACACACTCGCATAACTACACACACAACCGAGTGCTCACAAGACAACACTACCTCCGGCTGTCTGGTGGGCTCTGACACAGTGTGTGTGTGTGTGTGTGTGTTAAGGAGTGTATTTGGAATTATAAAATTAAAACATTTGGGAGAAACTAAAAGAATAACGTTAAAACTTCCTGAATAAAATCCAGGGCAAACATTCTGCGGTTATATAACATGATGGGCGCTTCCTGCTTTGTTTTATTTTGAATGAAATTTTACAGAAATGCCACTTTTTCACTTTTTTCCAGTCACAGTTTTAAGTGGATGATGTGGACGCATATTAATCTGTCTGAAAGCTTTCCCTTTGGCAACGCCACACTGTTAGCGTTTAGCTCTCTTTCCAAAGTATTACCCCTCGAACTAAATTCTTCACTGTCTGCAATCTCTTTTTGTCACGTTGGTTTGAGCCACTAAATTAGCTGTAACTCTGATATCTTTTCATAATTTCTCTTTATAAACTGTTTGGTTTCTTCGTGGGCTAAATCTGCTCCTTCCTGTTTTGTCTATTCGTGTAAAGTAATATTAATTTTTTCTTTTTAATTTCCGTATTTCTGTTTGACTGAATGTACTTCTCCTTCCCTGCCTCACCTGCCTGTTCTTCCTCTGCTAAATAAAAACTATCTGAAGTTTCCTGCATGCCTGTCTATGTCTGTTTCTCTTTTGGGTTTTCCTCTCCTTCACTGCCTGTTTATTAAATGACATTTGGGTCCCTGTTTCCTCTGTTTTGGCCTCAGCGTCTCCTTTCTTTTCTTGTTATTCAGCCCAAGCACAAACCAGGACATGTTTGCCACTTGGAAAAAAAGATACACCACATCTTTGCTCAAAAATGTTACATACTCACAGCAACAAAGGGAATAATGGACATAAATTAGGAATGCCTTCTAAAATATGACAGCATTCATGGTTGATCCGTGTAGATGTGAAAACTATGTTAACAATCAGACTGCATGCAATGTGCTAACCTCTGCTTATTTTTATCTCCTCCTCTTTTGTGTTGAGTAGTGTAAGAGAGAAAAAAAAAAACACAGTTGCTATGAATGTCTTGTTCCAAAAGAAAAAATCTTTGCTGTGCTGAGGCTGTCTATTTTTTATTTCATTTTTTTTTTTAATTCCCTGGTGGTAGGTGTGTGAGCAACATTAGAATCACTCACAAAGTCGCAAAGAAATCATGTTCACCTCGCACAAAGCAGCACAAATTCCTGGATGGACGGACTGATAGAGATATCAAGCAAGACAGATGGTGAAAAATAGCTGCTTTTCAGTTAAGTCAGGCTATTCAGCTCCACGTTGAACCATGACTGATTATTTTGAAATCCTAAAAGCTCAGAGACGCAGTGAAAACAGGGTCGACTGCCATTGGCCTGCCCGTTGTGACATTTTCATCTGCACTTCAGTCCCATCAATGTGTGTGTTTTTCACCAGAGCCTGTTGGTAATGCTATTAAACCCAGTTCAAAGTTCAGTATATATCTGCATCACTGAACAGCTGGTCTGGTGGCACCGTGGAGCAGTGTGATAAAACCAGCAGCTCCCCAGAGTGAAGCTGCCCGAGCCTTTTTGGTAGTCGTGCTTTCGTCTCCTCTCTGTCTAGACTGTTAGGGCTCGATGCTTTAACCTTAAATCCTCCTCATGATGAAATGACTTCATTTACCCGAAAGAATTTAATGTCTGCGTTTTAGTGTAGACAAAACAAGAAATGGCAGTATTTTGACCACCATCTGAAGTTCATTTCTAGCTTTCCCTGGTGGTTGTGTCTCAGTTGGACAGTATATTTACAGATTACGAAATTCGGTTTGGTAAGATCCCCCATGATATTTCCAGTTTCTCACCTGTCACTGTCCGACAGTTCACATCATCATGTCCCATGTTAACGCATCAATGTGCTAAACTAAAAGGGTGGTAAACACGCTGTGCACACTAAACATCAGCATCAGCCTCACATCGCTGCAACAACGCTCTTTGAATATATTTGATTATAAAAGTTTTGCATAATTGTCCCTCTCATGCGTGTCATGGTGTGGGATTGCTGGATTTTAACATAACTCGGCTTATCTCTTTGTTTTAAATGAGAGCTTAAAATCATTTTTGAGCACTAAAGACGATGAACATCCTTCTCTATATCAGCCAGTTCTTCAAAGAATGATCCCACATGTGAAGGAAAGTCACATGTTATTTTTGGCAAAAGTTTAAACACGCTGATAGATTTTTGCTGCAGAATGAGACGATAACAGCTTGTCTCTTTCTCTCTTTATCCCTCCTTTTATCCTCTTTTCACTGCCACAATAACATCAGTGATGAAACATAATCAGAGCATTAAGCAGAGGCAGCATGAATATCAATTATTACATCAAACTTTAATTTCCCAGCAGCTCTCATTCAGGTTCGTTCCATTTAAAGCACTTAACAGGGAACTGGCCATTAATAAGACGAAGATTAGGATGAAAATTGACACTAAGAGAAGAATACGCAAGGCCTTAAATGATAAATGTAAAACAATCATATATTTAAATGAAAAACAAACAGGTTTTTGTGCGTGGTGCCGTGGGTGACACATTAGGGTGAGTCAGGGCTAAGCCTCTTTGAAGGCTATTGTATGCAGCTGTAGGTAAGGGCTGGCTTGATAGATGCCCCCCCCCCCCCCCACCCCACCCCCTGTTTAGTTATTGTTGTGGGATTAAGATATCTGACTGCCTGTCTGCCAGGCTGCTTCAAAAGCCTCAGGCAAACTGTCATTTTGTGGCGGCTGAGGGACGGACGGGTGGACAGAGGGATGGACGGAGGCTGTGATGTGATTTGAGTCATCGGCATACACAGAGGAGCTGTCACAACTTAGTGTGTACATGCACACAACACAAACATGAGCTCAGTGATTGACAGCTATGATGTGGTGACATATTAAGATTTATGGAAGCTACTAATGATTCCCGAGGGGCTCCATGACATTGTGAATAAACCCCACCCAAGTCTTTGAAATGAGGAAGCTCTGGGTACACCTTTCATTATTCCACACTGAGTCTCGGGATTATTATTATTTTTTTTTTTTTTTGTCTTGCTTAGATAAGCGTGTGTTGTAGGTGTGAGTGTGTTTTTTTGCTCATTTTCTGTGTGTGTGTGTGTGTGACAGCTGTAGCTCCCATCTCTTTGACCAGAAAAGGCTTCTTTCATCCTCCACCAGCACCAATTCCCACCAGCACTGCCAGTCCCTGTCTCCATCTGTGGGGTGAGGGGGGGCTCTTTGTAGTGCTGGGTGGCTGTGCAATAACATGCCTGTCAATGGTCTCAGGATTATCTTAATTACAGTGTTTTCAATTGTGCACGTGAGGAGAGTCACCAGTTTGTTACAGTACATGCTGTTGAAACCATTTTCTGAAGCTAAATGTGAATACACACACACGCTCGTGTGTGTGTGTGTGTGTGTGTATTTCTACTTGTGTCGGTGGTCTAGTTGTAAGATTTTAAAGAACTGGGCCATCCTTTGAATCTATTTTCCACAATATTCTCCTCCTTCCTGACTGAAGGAAGGCTTTGGATTTGATGGGAAGAAGTCAGAACAGATGACACATTCCTTTTCTCAATTATGATCAACCAGCCTGTTGTGTGATATTTTGTTCATCACCCATCGTGCACATCGAGTCAAAAATCCTCAGACGTTTGTTCTAAATTTGTTCACAAGTTCTCAAAGCTCTGCTGTTGTATCACTTATCTGAGGTGAATCATAATGTATTGGTTGCAGGATGCACAGCCACCAAATTCATTTAAAATCCTCCCTTTTCTCATCATCGCTGTATGTTTCCGAGAAGTGCTGAGTTAATCTATCTTTGGTATTCATGCAGAATAGATCAGGATACAGTGAATGATGGAAATATTCGCTCGTCTACTGCTGCAAGTAAAGATTAAACAGTATTCTGTGAGTTTGTTTTTTTTTTTTGCTTTCGTTCATGTTGGCTGGTGTGAAAGCTGCTCAGACTAATTCTAGGAAGGATGTACGATGTTGAACAAAACTGACTCCAGGATTTTAACTAATGAGATATCCAGCCAGAGATCTGGAAAATGTAGATATTTGACAAATTAAACATTATCCAAATCTTCAAATTGAAGAAAATGCTGCAAAAATAAAAAAAAAAAATTTCCCTCCACTATTTTTTGGGCCTTTATTTTTGACAGCAGTTTCAAACCTCCTGGGCGAGGACGATACCAGTCCTGAGACAAATCTGTGGAGAAACGTTCTGTTGCATTTCACAGATGACTCTTTTTAGCTTTGCACTTTGCCGCGGGGGTTTTGTTGTTCTCTCGTCCGCTTTAAATCCTCCAAAGCTCGTATTGGATTCAAGTCAGGGAACAAAAATTGGCCAGGTCGTAGTTGATGCTTTTTCTTCTTTGAAAACTCTCATGTGACTTTTCACTGTGTCTGTCACTCTCTCCTGCCGAGCTTTTTGAGACCCCGAGGCATCTTTTCATTCAGCATTTGAGTAAACAAACCTGCATTCATGGTTCCATCTATAAATGTCATCTTTTGCAATCATGCAGCCTCATATCAGCACGCTCCCACCTCAGCTGTGAGCTGCGGCCGTGGTGGTCCGAGCTCGGTCCCAGCCAAACATGCTGGATCGGTTTTGTCTATTTATTTGCGCACTGTCCCTCAAGGTCCACTTCATGAGGCATCCTTCTGACTGTCCGATCAGTTGCTCAAACTGCCAACTCAGAAGCTCTTACTCATCTGTTTTTCAGTAAAAGGTTGTTTTAATTCAACTGAGGCATCATTTTTCAGCACAGAGGCTGCACTTCCTGTTATTAGTAGAATGACTCTTTCTGAATTTCTGCAAGTGTCCCAATTATGTTTCTTACATGTTCAGACTGCTCTTTTACGAGTTAAGCCATGTTGCATTGGAGTCAAAGTGAGTAAGATGACCATCATCCTTCAGCCCACATGCTTCCATATGTCCAGCCACTGTGGAGTGGATTAGAATCCTTTTGGCTTTTTTGGTGTGGTTACTCATTTGGTGCTGTCCCAGCGAGCGATGTGGTAAACAAATTAAATAAAAAAGATGTTAGTCCAATCCTACTGGGCAATAAAGAAATTAACTTTAATCTTCCAATGTATGAGGCAACATCATTCATTTTTCATTAGTCACAAATGCGATTGCTTTCAGTATGTTTTCATTGCTTTTGAACTCTTAATAAGCACTTTCACAGCCCGTCTTCATCTGTGTCTCTGTGGACAGGAGCCGAGGGGCCACGATGCACAGCAGAAGCCTTCTGGACCATCTAGACCCGCACACGCACACACACAGTCCATGAACGCAGCCAGTCACATTCCAGTGACGACCCATGACTATGCCTACAGCAACTCTGGAAGTGGTGAGCACGCACACGCACACAGAGTCTTATCAATGCGCACAATATTTGTGCATTTGAACTGTCAGATAGTCAACATTCGGCTTGGAGTGTTTGTTTACTCATGTTCACACAGTGTGTTTGTCTGTCTGTCTGTGCGTGTGTGTGTGTTTGCGATCACTACACAGCATGACGCCCAGCCGATTCTCCTGACATTGTTCTGTTTTTTTTTTTAAGTCACTGTAGCAGCCACTCTAAGCATCTTATAGCTCTGAATTACTAAATCATCACATCTCTTCTAAGCGCAGTCGTTATATCTCCCTTCGCTGCATATTTATAGTCAGAGAATGGAAACTCATTAACTATGTTTTTCTGAACGCGACGCTCGCTTTTCATGTGCAAAAGATCTGACCTTGGAATCATTACGCTGATGAAACGGCTTCTAAGTGGGCTGGATTTGCATACAGGGCATTGTGCAGCATGTGTGGCGTGCCGTTGTGTTAAAAAAATACTAACAAATGGTTTACATTCATTCTTTTTCTCTCTCTCATGGCTCCGCACTCTTCTCCTCCTCGTCCCCCTGGGATGCAGGAAGCTGGAGATGCCTCTCACTGTCTTCTCTCCATCAGACAGGAGAGACCGTATGGTTACAGTCATTTTGTATTGGGAGGAGTTGGGTGGTGGGGGTGGATTTTACACTTTATGGAAGGAAATATTAGCGAGAGACTTGTGAGGAAGTTCGAAGTTAGAGCTCTGTACAGAAAAGACGTGTGTTTCTGTGTGTGTGTCCTTTGCATCAGTGTGTTTCTTTCTAAATGTCTGACTTTGCTTTGCTGTTTATTGATCTTCTCATATTTTCTTAGTGTCTGATACATGTATTTAAAGGTGTGTGCAGCGATCAATATAAATAATGAACAACATGAAGAAAACAACTAAATGTGACTGAAAAGGTGTTAAAATTAACAAATCAGTTCACACCTTTTCTGTTTTCTTTGATTTCCTCCTGACAAAATCAAGTGACTGTCTTTTCCGAATGTTTTGCTTCTCCTCAGCTCCGTATCCTGCTGCGACCACTAATGGCAGCCACAGTCACTACGGCAACGAGGACGAGGAGTTGGGAGATGGCTTCCCCCCGCCACCCTCCCCTGGTGCTATGGAGGAAATAAATAGGGGTTTGCCCTCAGTCGCCCCACATCACAGGTGCACTCCCAACTCGTACTTCCCCTGCAGCACTCCACTCATAATACACACACACACACACTCATAATGGACCTCACACTGCACCATAAGCACTTCATTAAACTCCACACATGGCCAAAGTTATTCCAGTATAATGGCTCTCTTAATTTGGGTTGCTGTTATGAGATAAAGAGGAGTCATTACACTAAATATTACAACCCGTATACATTATTTAGGCTGTATGTTCTAATTGCAATAGCCTATTTGGATTATACACAAGTAATGATGATGATAGCACGGCGGAGAAAACGGTGCTGGAGTTGGAAGGCTTGAAAAAAGCCGTGCTGCAGAAGTGACTGCCCTGCAGATAGTGTGGATCCAATGATCAATAATCCTTGACTAGCCGTCAAAGTTTTTATTGTTTTGTAAAATGTGCACAGCTAGTTTGCAGAGAGCCTTTTTGCTGTAAATAAAAAAGAATAATGGAGGCCTTGTTTCATGACTAATTGAATACAGTATCCCACCTGAGAGTTGTACAGCAGGGAATCGTGTCTAAAAACTTTTACCAGTATCTTTTTTCAAATGAAATCCTCAAACTGTCTATCACCAATTATTTGTCTCATTTTTTAGAAGCTCAAACACACTCACACAAAACTAAGTATTCTTAATTTCAAACCCAAAGCCAGTTCAGATTGAATATGAACGGCAGAAATGGGACATGACCTGAATATGATTCCCAGGTCAGTGTGATGAGTCACCCTGAAGCACGTTAGTCATCCTGCCGAGCCACTAAATACTCAAGAAAGTCTCGAATGAGCTGGTTGAAGGTGTTTTGTAGTTTTGTGTCTGTCAACAGTGTTTTGAATGAGTGTGTCTAAAAATCTGAAATGTGTGTACAGCATCTCATGTGGTCAGAGTCTGAATCTGGCAGCATTTTATTGTAAATTTACTGGAGACAGTGCATGCTATTGTTCGACTGAATCATGCCATCTGGGATGGAGGAAATTGAAGGATCTGTAGCCTGTATGTGTTTGTGAACTTAAATTAAATTTACTCTTACTTGTAATGGTGATGTAACCAACAAGTCAGTAGAAGTTGTACCATTGGCTGCAGAGATTCAAGAGTAAACAACGATGAGTTGATTGTGTTGCCTGTTGCTTTGCAGTGACTTTCAGAAGCCGCCCCACACGGCTGCGGCTTTCTACAGCCAACTGGCCAACGACGAGGACAACATGCCCCGCAACAGGGCGTCCAAGAGTATGGACATGGGTGAGCTCAAACACACAGACACACAGACACACAAAAGCCCCGAGGCTGTCGTTTCACTCACACGTCTATGAGTGAACACATTTTCTGGGGCAGAAGCAAGCATTGTTGTGCAAGCATCACAAAACGGTCCAGCATGCAAGTCTAATGCTGGAGAACACACACACACACACACAACCACAACAGCGATCACATGACTCTTATCAGTACATTTCTTTGTTGTGATATGTGGCCCTCTCCTATTATCCCCAGCCTGAGGGGATTTGACCTCATGAACTCCTAAACCCAGGGGCTTTCCAGCAGGCTGAATGAACACACGTGGTGTGTCTACACATGTGTGTGTCCTTTCCATTTGCGTGTGAATGAAAGGCGTTAGGTTTCCAATCTCATGGCTTGCTGTGTGTGTAGAAGGCCAAAACGAAGGGGCTTATTTCCTCCTATTAACCTGCGCTGAGCCCCCCATTCCTCTTTTCTCTTCAATCTTTTCATCTTCCTTTATCTTACTTTTCTCCTTTTGATACTTTTCCTCAATTTTTCCAGACAAGATCAGAGTCCCTTTTCCCCTCTCAGCTCCTAATCAAACTGTTGATTTCTGCCTCCCAGCATTCCCTCCATCTTTGTTTATCTCTCTATTTCCTATCAGCCCGTTCCTTCTCCAGTGAAAGCCGACGAGTTCATTGCTCTTGCTCTCGACTATCTCTCTCTTTCTGTCTCCTCTGCCTCGCTTCTGATTTCCAATCCCGGTTCATTAGGTTCAGTGGATTGGCTTTCTTCCTGCAACACACGCCTCTACCACCCAAGCTGATTGGCTTTCATTATGGACAAGGGTGGTCTGTGCTCACGGCTGTGCACACTCGAATGCATCCACTTTCTGCTCTATCCCACTGAGGACCCACTCCAATACCCACCAACTGTCTGTCTGTGTCTCCATCTCTGGCCATCCTCCATTTCCATTTCTCTTGTTTTTTTTTTTTGGTGTTATCTCTTCAGCTCCATATTCATCCCTTCCTTCTCCAAAATGCTCAGGGCTAAAACAAGGCCACCATGTGTATGTGAGTAGGAGTACATGTGTAAAGATAACAGAAGCTCTGAACGCATACATGACCTCAGATGCTGACCCTGCTTATATTTAAAAAGCATGTTCTCCAAATCCTTCTATTTTCTTTTTTCCAAACGCTGGAGAGAATTCCTCATGTCAATCTTTACGGTCACATTTATCTCAGCTTTTCCAGTAAAGCGGAGCAACTTTAGTTTTCACTAAACACTTGACAGAAAGAGGTGGGCTGCTTTTATTGACCTTGCATGCCTGAGCAAATAGTCTGTTGACTCGGGGTTTTCGCACACACAGAAATCCTCACACACACAGATGAATAGAGGTCAACTGTACCAAACTCAGAATTTTAGTCTCACCAACATGGTGTGCATTTCTTACAAAGAGTGAATTGCTTTTTTTTTTTTTTTTTCCCTGAAAGTCCCAGAAATAGAGGGACTTCTTGCTCTCATTTGCATTCAGTTGCAAATGTAAAAGGTCAAACAAAAGTCTGACAGTGACTCACTGAATCAGCAGTAGTGGAAACTAATGCTTTTATCAGTCTGAAAAGCTGCAGCCTGCTTTGGAAAATGGTCTGTATGGATTCAATTTAAGTTGCTCAAAGTGCATTGAAACATCAAACCTTTTAGGAGACATGTAGCCCGTACACTGCGCCACACTTAGCAGTCTGGCTCTTTTTTTTTGTTTTGTTTTGTTTTGTGCACTGACTCTGGGAACTCTAATATCATCCAGTAACCTCAAACTTGTTATATTGTGTTGATCTGTAATTAATTAACACCATCCTCGCTCAGTGAAAGGTTTTGTTTGGTGGTCAAAGCAAAAAAAAAAAAAAAAAGAGAGAAATCTTTTTAGAGAGAAGCCAAACAAACTTGAATAAAGAAGTTGATTAAATTCACTTGGTCCCGTTTGAATCACATTGACCAGACAAAAAAAAAAAATAAAATGACTGACAAAAGAAATGATGAAAAAAGGAGCATTGTCTTGTTTTATTGAGGCATTTTTGCTTCCCTGAATAGAAAAATTATCTTAGACGTTTGGATGTCACTGTATTTCACAATAAAAGGCACCCACCATTGGAATGCTTTTAATGTGAGGCAGTCATTTTGTACAGCTCCAGCAAGACGTAAAGAGGGAACATTAAACAGTGATGTCAACACATGTCAGTGAGATTAACTCTGCCGGATTACATGATTGCATCATTCTCTGTGAATTCCTTGTGCTTTGTAAGGACTAGCTCTCTCTGCCACAAATAAAAAGTGGTGCCCAGAAAGAGAATTAAAGCATCCAAAGACACTGAATGACTAGTTCAGAAAAGCTGCCCATCATAAATAGCATCAGAGGTGGGGGTTGATTTCCAAGTTTTCTCTGGTCACATCGGGCCGGTTTGAAAGAGATGCAGCATTATACCACTGTGTGAAACGGCCCACTCAGCAGTTTTGTGTTAATGACGTGAAATATATCAGAGTGTGGATCCATCCGTCCGACAGCGCAGTCAATGCTCCGCTTGTCTTAAATGCTCCCTTTGTTTCCGTCCGTTCTTTATTTCACTTACATCTGCTCCTTTTCATTCTTTCTCTTCTGCTGGTTTGTGGTTAAGTTACCCGTTCATAGAATAAATATGTATAACACTATAAGGTGGCTGACTGCGAGGTAAAAGAGGGGTTTTACATTTTAGCCTTCCACTGTGGCAGCAGGAGACAAACTTGGCTGCTGGACATGCAGACTTTTATCTTTCCTCCACAGAAAAGGAAGCTTTAACTATCTGGCAGGGTCATGCGGCTGGAATAGCTTTTCCTTCACTTTTAGATGATTTAATTTATATTTTATCTGGAACGTTGGCAGAAGAAAGGAATTTCTGTTTCTTTGTCTTATTACAGGTGTATCTCTCCAGGATTTTTATGAAACCCCTTTTGATTTAAAGCTTACACTGCTGGTTGTGTTTATTTAATTTTTATTTTCAGTCTCAGTTTTCGCCCAATTCAATCCATCAGACCTTTTTTCTCACTTCTTGCACTCTTCCCTCCCAATGTTTATCACTTCCCCGGTCGACCCTCTGTCCCTCTAATATTCTCCATTCCCCTCATTTTCTTCTTCCCTATCCTATCCGTCCGCTGGGAAAATTGACCTCATGAAAAATGAAAAGGATTATTTAAGAGAAATAGCAGTGTAATGAAAACCTATTATTGTATCCCATGGTGCACCGCCTGTGGCAGCTCAGCTGGCTGACCACAATCCTGTTTAGTTAGATTAAGTGTTGGAGTGCGGGGTGTTGGTTGAGGTTGCTTCTTGTTTTTTTCCGCCCTTCTTTCTCTCATTATCTCATCTTCTCGTCTCTCACCGTCCATTTCCACCATCAGGCTGTGGCATTCTGTCCTCGTTCTTCTGTCTCGATATTTTTGCAGGGAGTTGTGCACTTCATGCATCAGCAGCAGTGGAATAAAGCAGTGAATGACGTATATTCTACTGTGTGTTTAATTGCGTAAAGGAAGCAATGTGGTCTTTACTGTGTGTTTTTGTTGTTTGTGTTTCAGTGGCTGATGAGAGCAATGTTGGATCACTTGTCGGGCAGAGGAGCAGTAAGTGTGTGATATATTTGAAACCTCCTGACCTGAGCGCTTTACCACTCAAGCCTGTCCACGCAAAAGGAGGATTCTTTGTTTTCCTTCAGCATTTCCCTTTTCTTCATTTTCTTCTCCCTCCTTCTCCCTCCACTCCCCAGCTGACAAAGTTGAGTTGTGAAGCACTTAGTGTCTGAGTTCTCGCTGCTTTAGAGCCGTCCAGGTCAGCAAATCACAGTCTTCAATCCTCACCCAGCTGACAGCAGCCATATTGCATTACAATGGCAAACACTCCAGTCATTTCTCCACACTCCGCTCCGCCTTGCTTGATTGAGAAAAATCTGGTTAAAGGGAAAATATAAAGTCACTTTTCCTGAGTGACATTAAACAGCAGCGATTCAAAGTGCTGGAGATCCAGTTCACTTTCCACAATTCATGCACTTCACATTTGTGACTGCAGGGACAACCCTGACGACAGCTCTTTGGCTTGTTACGCCAAGATGACAACAATTTATCATGTCAGCCTTTGTGTCTGAAGGAACGCTGAGTCGATCTTGCATTAAAGTTGCGATGGCAACCTGACTCCATCAGGCCTGCTGACATTTCGGGAAGACTTCTAACGTGCCTCTTTCACATCCCTGCTCCTCCAAGTCCAGCAGTTGCCAAATTTTTCTGTGAAAGTCATAGATAGAGGGGGTGTCTGAATGAGGAAAAGAGTTTTTTAAAAAGATGTGATGGTTCCACACTGCTGCTGTAACAGTACAGAAAATACTTTACCTTATTTCTTCTTTATCATGTGTGGAAATATAACGGACTTGGGTGAAGCCCACAGTAACTCACCACTGACTGTAATGTGATCAGAGCAGAAAGTTTCCACTCAGTCAGAAATAACTTCTCCAGCGTTGCTTCTCACTGGCCAAAGCTGTGGTTGTTCTGGGCATCACCACCGTGAATATAAACAAACTGTTGCTGACAGGAAGCGCGCATGCTCAGTCGGCCACCTCGACCTGCGCCGCAGCAATCAGGATGTGACTGGCCGAGTTCAGCGGTGGAGATATAGTGCAAGTCATTCTGCGCAGCCACTGCATTTTAATAAATGGCAACACAGCTCACATAAGAAAAGAACCATGACCAGCAATTTAGCACCACTGTCAGGAGGCAGGCCGGGCTTCACCCTTAGCAGAGAGTCTCTGTTACACACACACAGACACACCGATCTCTTAAATCCACCTGCAGCAGCCAACTAAGCCTGTTGCCGGTGGAATACAAATGGCCCGAGCTCCAGCGCTGACCTCAAATCTCCCACACTCAGCGTTTCCACAAATGGCTTCACCTCCACCCTACCTCCTCTTCTCCTGCACACCTCCCCTTCCCCTCCCTCTCCATCCCGCAATGATTTTCTCGGCATTTCTGATCAGCACCCATAACCCTGATGGCCTATGATAAATAAAGCGATCCATTCCTTTCTCTCTCTCCCCCCCAATCTCCTCTCCCGTTGACGTCTCAGCTAATGCGTATTGACAGGGCTTTTGCGTGTTTTTCATTTTTGCTGACGCAGTGTATTCCCTCCCCCCCCCCCTCCTCCTTCCTAAATGGCCTCAGTGTTTCTTTATGGGCTTTGACATATTTCATTAGGCGGATGGTCTTAAGAGGCCTGCCTCGCTTCTTTAATCTGGATAAAACCCTTTTCTCTCTGGCTACAGCCGCTGCAAGGAGTGCTCCGCTCCTCCAACTCTCCCTCTCTCGCCGTCACTTACTCAAGCTGTCCCTCTCTCCCTCCTCTCTTTTTTTTTCTGCCTTGATTCTCCAGTCTGAGGAGTCTCCATCTTCAATAGAGCGTTTAGTTTTTTCTTTTTTGCTTCCTTTCATCTTTGTGACCACTTTCCCACTTCTCTCTTGATTATTCTCTCTCTTGCTCTCCGTCGCCAGGCTCATCCCCACTTTTAGTATCCTCTCCAACCCGAACCTTCATCTTTCTCTCCCTCTCTCTCGCTCTCCTTCTCTTGCTCCTTCTCTCCCGCAGCTGACTCTCTCTTTGTGATGACTCTTATTCTCTTTTTCTCTCAACAGGCTGATCCTTGTTTTATTCTCTCGCTGCCTCTGTTATCTTCCCTTCATTCTTCCTTCCTCCCCATCCAATGCAGCTGCATCTGTTCCAGCTTTATGTGATTATGATGAACATGCTCCAGTCTGAGTTTCCTCTTCCCCAGCCCAGTATCTCCTTGAGCTTCTGTGTGCTGTGCGTTTGTGTGTGTGTGTGTGTGTTTGTGTGTGTGTTTGTGAACACCCGCAGACAGCAGAGAGCGTAATGGACAGATATCCCTTCATTCATCCCACCATTTCTCTCCCTTAGACTCTAACATCTCCCCTGGCAGCAGGCTGCCCTCTTACAACACACCTGGGAGCTCATCCAGCACTCCCTCCCTCCATCACTGACACACACTCGCACAAAAACACACACGCACACAAGCACTGGCACTGTGCAGAGGATTATGCTGCAATGCTGCGTCTCAGCCTTATGCACATCTGCTTACATTTGCTTGTGCTGTTTGTTTTTGTTTTTTTGCTGCAATTCCTATTTTGTTTGTGTGTTCTCATTTCACTCATTTTTATTTATTTATTTATTTATTTGTTCCCATGTGTCTCTTTTCTGTTCGTCTGGATGTTCAGTGGCTCTGAGCTGACAGCTTACCCTGCAGCGCAGCCACTGGTGCCATTGCTCCGTGTGCCCATTAGTCCCCGTTGTTTCTTCTTTGCACAATGAGACTTTAAAACCAGGCGGCGTCCTGCCAGTGCTGAAGCCTCGGCTTTGTTTTCACACTCTTTGTTTGGCTGCTGTGTAACTGCCTCTCGCTGTCATTGGCTCCTTATCTCCCTCCGTCTCCCGCTTTCTCTCGTCTTACCCCCGTCCTTCGGTTCTTTGCATCCGGCGTGTCATTGTTGATAAAAGTTGAAAGCCACCATGTTGCAGCGATTTGAATTGATTGATCATTCTGTGGATGCACAAGCCCAATCTCTGCGAACCTTTATTCTATTTCTGTTCTTGTGAGAGCCACTTCTGCTTGTATGGAAGGAAAGGATGAATGAACTTAAACTCAGAATTATTATCATGTTAGGCTGTATCAGCGTTAGAATCAGAGAATCTGCAGATGATATTTTTCACCACATGCATCAATACATGTAATATGCTTGTGGATCCATGAAGACTGAAGCAGAGAGACAGCAGATCTGATCACATGTTGGACCATGATGTCATTCTGGAGAATTTTACTTTCCAGCTGTCAGCGGAGAAGAGGCAGGAAAGAGATGTCAGATGGCCGATCACATGCAGATAAGGTTCCCCAACAGATTCTTCCACGAGATGTCACATGTTCCGTCTGAGCTGTTGGCCAACAGAGTGGGCTGAAAAGGTTTTTTGGGGGGTGAGACAAAGAGCTGTAACAAAGTTGTAGTTTACGCCTTCCTGCTGCTGCTCTTCATTAAGTGTTGGAGCCTCATGGATCCAGTGTGATCCTCTTATTCCACGGGTCAGTTGAGAGATCTGAACATATCACCTGTACTGATTAAGCAGATACTTGAGGAATCAGTGATGTAGCATCAGGCAGGTATCTCCTATCCACCCCTCATCCACAAACGGCACGTCCCACTCCACATATGCTGCCCCAACACTCCTCTGTGCTCTCCCACCACACTGCTGTGATCCGGCAGAAGTAGGCAGTAATTATGAAATGACCTTTTAAGTCCCATATAGTTATTGAAGCCATTCATCGAGCTGCCCATAAGTCCCCATTCCCCCACAGAGATGGTTAATGATTGGACAGGTCTTTCATCAGAGTGCAGTTTTGATCGGTCATAACATTTGTATTTGCTCTAAATGGGCCTGTGTTGTATGGGGTAAGTCTGTTTTGTCACATGATGAGATAATAGTTGTTGTGCCAAAACATCATTCACCTTTCAATGGTCAAGGCCGCTGCTGCCGACGACGGTTGAAAAGAGCGAAACCAGCAATGAAATTTTCTACCAAGTGATGGAATATGTTTTTAGGTTTTTTTTTTTTCACCTGTTCAGGAAGGGCTGAGAAGCTTGAGAAGACATGCCACAGACAAGAGTAGAGAAGTGAAAGAGAATAATGCAGACCTTTTTCTTTGGAGCAGACAGAGGCTTCACACTCGGGGTGCTTTTCTCTTTGTACCTCTCACATGTAGCTTTCAAGGATTGTAAGGTTTATAGGCCTTTGTTCAGTTCAATCCATCAAAGGTGAAGCTATGAGGATTAACTGGTGTGACTTCTGTCCATATATTTAAGAACTCCAATTCCTTTGTAAACATTTATTTAGGTGGGATTGTTAATATCAGTTGTATTTCAAGATTATTTAAAGCTTCCTTTGGATTAAATATCTTTTACTGATACAGTGTAAATAGTACAACACAGGAAGGGGATATTATAGGCCTTGTAACAGTGTGTTTAATGCTCCTGGTGGATTCACTTGAATACCCTTTACTGGGCAGAGTTAACGCTGGAAACAGGCTTTGTTTTACAGGTGTGTCTGTCTCTGTGTGTGTCCTGTGTTTTTTATAGCAAAGTGCAGGTCAGGGCCTGTTTTACTGGGCTCCAAAACAACCGCTGCAGGTTTTATTGGCCAGTCCTGAGATTGGATCCTAGATCAGGAAAGTGTCTGTGTGTGTGTGTGTGTGCGCGTGGTTCTGTGTCGTGCACATGTGTGTCTCTCTGTACCTGATTTAAAGAACGATGGGCAGCAGCAGCAGCAAGCCCCCCTTTTTATGCTACTGGCCCAAGTGTCTCCTTGGCAACTCACCATCTCACACACACACACACACACACACACACACACACACACAAAACTTCTCTGTACCACCACCGTCACCCCCAACAGATTTGATGGAGGAGGCACTTTCTTGTAACCGTGGCAACCTTTCAGCCAGTCGACTGCAAAGCTGCTTACCGTGGAGCACATTGTTGTCCAGTTGATGGGTAAGTGTTAAGGCCCTGCCGAGACACCAGAGGAGGGCTGATGTGTGTGTCTGCTTGTTGAAACAATGTCAGCTTTATTAAAAATGAGACCATATCCAGTTGAATAGTTGGGTCTTGGATATTGTAATAAGGTAAGACAGGAAGGCAGGGATTAGCGTTGTGTGTTTGTGTGTGCTGGGAGGCATATTAAATCTAACTACACAGCCTGAACAGCAAAGCCTGTAATTTGGACATTGTTGAGTTCATTTATTCTTGTGTTCATTGGATGAAATAATTAGAGAGTTGTGTGCAGACAACTTTTATCTGGAATTGATAGTTTATGCTGGTTGGAAGAAAACGCACATTATAGAATTAAACTGCAGTCTTTCCTTTTCAATTATTCACGCAAATTATTATGATTAATAACGACATGCATGAGTATGAAACTTAGTTGTGTCAGTACGCTTCAGTTGCAGGTTGCAGGTGTGTCACGCTCCCGTTTAAAGTTTGCACCGTTGAAGGTACAAAGCAGCATCACAGAGCGGTGTTCGTCCTAGCAGGGCCTGTCAGCACTGCAGGACCCCGAGGCTACGTTCCAGGCAAACACTTCACTGCTGTCTGCTCAATACAGACACGACAGCAGTGAAGTCCCAGTTTTTGCCGATTACACGTGCAACGGGCACCTTGTCGTACAGTATTGTGGTGGCTTTCAGGTGTGTGTTGGTGCGTTTGTAGATGCATGCAGCTGATTAATGTGGGATGTCAAACGCGTATTTTCTCGTCTGTGATTTAATCATACTGCAGGTCGGACTGATGTCATGAGTTTTATTCTTTTTAAGGTTTTGATGGGCTAAATGTGTTCATACATTTACATTTCATTCAAAAGGGAGGGGAAGCTGATTGTCAAAGGAAACAACTTCCCAAGTCTTTACAGGTTTCTACTGAGATTTTTTTTATCTTAACTCGACAGACTTATGAACTTGGTGAGTGGATGCAGCTCTAGAGCTCTACCTGATTTTTTTTTATTTATTTTTGTATTTTTTTTATAAATAAGAAGCTCGTACCTTTGAGTTTTTATCAAAGAGCACAGTTTCTCATCTTTTCTACTGATTATTAAATTTTTTATCAGGTTGGTTTTACCCCTGTATTTATGGATATTTTTTAATCCGTGTATTTAAAAAAACTTGTGATGCTAGTGGTTATTTAAAAATATGGCACTGCTTCCAAATTTTTTTATTTTTTATTTTTTTGCCTTTGGCTGCAACAGAAAAGTTTGTGTTGTCAATAAAAGCAAAGTGCTATGAAAACACACGATGCACATGAAACATGTGGCTTGGAAGCAGATGAAAACTGATCTGTGTTGAAGTGAGGAGTAGATGTTATGCTTGTGTGTGAAAACCCACTTGTGGGCACTCGTCTTTGCAGAAAACTCATCTTCCACTCCACGACCTGCAATGGAGTGTGGCGTAAAGTAGTAAAAACTGAAAGTGAGAACGTGACACAAGTGCTTGATTTGGGATGGGGGAGTGTTACAGCTGTGAAGGGCATCGCCCGTCATCCTGGGCTGTTTGGCTGGTAGGATGTTTGTCAAATATGTGCACCAGCTTGAATCAGTGGCAATCAGGCAGACATGATGCGAACGGATCCGTGAGAGCATCTGCTGGCACAGCGGGCAGCAATATGTGATAAACGCTGATTTCACCCTCCATTGGATCGAGCTGGCGATGATCGCCACCTCTCCCTCGCTCATCCATCCTATTAAACCCTCATTATTCATTTACCTCCAGCCTCAACCGCCTGACATGCATGGAGTGAGTGCACTCACAGCGCCACGCACACAAACACTCTCTTTCAAAAGTGAATTGTGTTCATATTTCTTCTGCTATTGCATCTCAGGCGGTCAAGGACACACACTATCTCAAACAGGCAGTATCATGACTCCAGCTTTTATTTATTTATTTTCCTGAGAAGAAAATTCTCAGATTTCGTAGTAAACTCGCACACAGACACACAGCCTCTCTGTGTATAGTGCAGCATTGCACTGGCAAGCAGCTTAATTCTATCAGGCTGTGAGCTGGACAGCCGTAATTACATTTGTGACACAAATCCTGCCTCTCAAATTGAGCGTTTTATTCCTGAACGCCCCCCCCACCCCTCTATTTATAACCCCTTATTCCCCATAAATCCCACTTCCTCTCAGAGAGTCAATTTAGGACTTAAAAGGCAGCAACGCTCCGCTTACTTTTCCCTCCTCCTTTGACTCTATCACAGCTTCAGTTTCACTTCTCCTTCTCCCGGCTCTGCTTTGGAGCTTTGGAGCTTTGAAGCCTCTGAAATGACAAAAAATATGTCTTAAGCAGTGAGTGCCATGATGCGAGAAAATCATTTCTATAGGAAAGTTTCAGGAAAAAAAAAAGCAGCTGGAGACGTGAATGTAACTTCTTAGAGCGCTTGTCAGTGTTTCATTGTGCGACACAGCTGGGAGGGGCTGCTGCCTTCCACTTTGGCAGCAGCGTGACCTCCACTCTTTCCTTTTTTCCATTTTTCTTACAGCTGTGTGTTTCCTCAAACCTTCCCAGCCGGCTTCACTTTTTTCCCGGCGCCCCCCTCCCCACCCTCCTGCTGCTGAATCAGCTGTGGCCTTCATCACTCTCTCGCTCCTCCTTCTCCCCCTTTCTTCCTCCCTCAAGTCGGAGGCCATACCTGGGTACAGTATGCTGGCAGTTCATTTATTCCCCCTCTCTCTTGCTTATGCATGAGCCTGTCACTTCCCATAGCACTGCGCCTCACCTGTCCCTGCACCACTCCGCCTCATTCATCCTTTCTTTTCCCTCCCTTTATGTTCCACCTATAGGACCCTGACTTTCTCCCCCCACCTCCACCTCCCTCCACCATTTTCTCTTCATTTTATTTTAAGCCTTAAAAGCCTCATCTGAAAAAGCAATTTATGTTAATGGTGATTACTCGGAGTTTAATACATCTAAGCCTCTGAGAACTTCAGGCCTAAAGATGTTCATTCATTCATTCATCTTCAACTGCTTATCCGTTAAGGTTAATTTAATTTCAAACGACGACAGACATTTCAGTTGTTGGATGAAGGAGACCACTGGGGTCGATCCCTGCTTTAAAAATGTCTGTCTAATAGTTTGTTAAAAGAAGTTCATGATTAAAATATGATCATATGATCCGTCTGATTTTTATAAACAGAACTTCAGGTTTATGCTGCCTGCACAAGCAGCAGATAACTTAATGATTTAATGCTAATCTGGAACAAATGGATGAAGTACTGTCAGCCATCCTCTCACAAACCCCTCAGAAAACTTTGAGAGGTGGAAATATTATTGTACTAAAAGAAAAGAAAGCTATTATTTTTTTGCAAGCAAATTTTGCTCAAAGGTTTTGATCTCAATCTCAGGAGTCACTTAAATATTTAAAACCATTCTTCCTCATTTTTGGGCTAAATTTCCTCCTCCTTCACGCAGCCCTTTTCATTCCCTGCCATCTCTGTCCACCTCCTCCCTCACTCTCTCTCCTCTCCACTGCCTCTCAGAGCCTTCGGCTGACGGAGCTCTGGGCCCGACCCTGGGCCTCTGGAAGTCGAGCTCCCTGGAGAGCCTCCAGTCAGCCGTGTCAGAGGCCAAGCAGAACCACAGCCAGGCCCAGGTACCCTTCCATCGCCCACGTCCGCACATGGTCCGGGGGCGGGGATGCAACCAGAGCTTCCGCATCGCCATCGACAAGTCTTACGATGGACCTTCTGAAGACGGTAAGATTTTTCATCAGCAATATAGAAACAGCGAGTGGGTTCAGGGCCTGGCACTGTTTTTCTTCCCTGGACATTGTATCCATTTTAAATTGGACACTATTCTGCCAATACACATCCCTTAGGCTTTATAACACACTGGCACTGCAGAGGAGCCAGAGGCCTGCCAAGGGACAGCGCTTAGCCTAAGTACCTTAATGAAATGCTACATGATTTTATCCACTCAGCAATTTAGGAGGAGCAACTTTATGTCTTACAGCAGCATATTTTAGTGCGCTACCTTGT
The DNA here is from genome assembly GCF_900963305.1 of Echeneis naucrates. Lineage (NCBI taxonomy): Eukaryota > Metazoa > Chordata > Actinopteri > Carangiformes > Echeneidae > Echeneis > Echeneis naucrates. The sequence goes on along the minus strand of NC_042512.1, from coordinate 17,454,680 downwards.
GGACCCACAGACATGTGTGATGTTGAGCGTGTATCCGAGCATGTTAGTCGATGAGTCCAGTGAGGAAAATTAGCATTCAATGAAATATTATTTATCATGATTAGCAACTCTAAATTTTCAGATTTGATTTGGGTTGCTCTTTGCTTGTTTGCAAGCAGACATGAGTGCCATAGAGGGCGTAGAGTGTTGCCCCCACCCCCGCACTGGAAGCAAAGCTGCTTACAGGAGACGATCTCACCGTACAGATCTCTCCAAAGCATGGGGGATCACTGAATGAAAAACTAAATATGAGTGCGTGTTCCAGCTGTGTCTGTGCATGTGGTGCAACCTCTGGCCTCACCCCTCCGCGCCTAAGCATACCAACTGTTCACCCTCCTCAGATGACGACCTGTCAGAGCAGAGCTCCGGTCACGAAACGCCCGTCAGCAGCTCCTCTCGCCTGGACCTGGACGCTGAGGATGGAAAAAAGAAGAAGAAAACCAGAGATGGGAATAAAGGCAAGAAGACGAAAGGAAAGAAGAAAACAGATGAACCAAAAAAGAAAGGATTTGGCCTCTTAAGGTAGGAGACATGGCTGCTATTTAATTCTCCAATCTATTACAAATTAAAATTTTTATCTTTTTTTGAACTTTCAGTCATGAAGGAGATTCTTCAGTCAGTGATAAATTAAGCAAAGTCATCCCACCGGCTGTTATGCCAGTACGTTGATTTTCTATATTGAAAAGGTCACTTGCTTAACAAGAAGTGTGAGCTAAAAATGAACAGGTAATGAGGCTTGTACTTCATCACTCCTCTGAAACCTGCAGGTCTTATCCTAAAGCATCAACAAAACACAAATTCCTTTCGCTTTTTCTGACCCAACTGCACCAACTTTCAGGGGAAATGGTACTTGCTCTTTACGTTTCCATCTCAGCGTAGCACCGGTTTTTCAGGCTCATTCCACCTGATCGGTGGTTTAAAGTGACACCTACAGACATGTATTTTTGTAGCTGTGAAAGAAACAAAATATCAAATTCATTTCTTTGGGTTTTATGCAGAGTTTGATGAAGCGCCCTGCCTGATCTTCCCCTGGTTTAGTTTCAACAAATTACCCGCTGAGCACAGTTGGATTAAGGGACATTGGGCTATTGGATATGAACACAGCTTTATCAGTAATGGAGGGTATCCATTATATCTCAACCAAGCAACAGCCCAGAAACACAGTACCAGCCCAAACGCCTTGTCACCCATTTATCGAAGTGTCCCCATCGTGATTGCGGCGGTCCAATCCCCCAACCTGCAATCCTTATCTATTGGCAGTGACACTGTGTGGTCAGTGTATCACCACACTTCCAACACTTGAGATTCAATTAGGCTGTGGTGAGAGATAGTGCGGGCTAAGCGTCGGCCTACAGATGGCAGATAAGAATCCAATCGGCCACAGTGTCAAGGGCAGTAATGGAAGAGATGTTCACACGGTGCGGCCGGTGGTGGAGAGTCAGAGCGAAATGAAGGACGCCAACAGAGCAGAAGAGGTTGTAGCTGAGTAAACCTTATGAAAATCAACTTGACCTTATGGGTAATTTCCCTGATAAGCTGCACTCTGTTTTTTCTTTTGGTGTTTTAATAATTCTCTTACAAACATCAAGCTTTTCTTGTTGCTCTGCAGCAGAAAGAGGAAAATATGTAGAAGATGACACTGCTAGCTGCGTGACAGATTGTGTTTATATGAATTTTGGAAGGCGATCTCAGCGTCTATACTCCACGAGCATACAGGACCGTTTCCCCTCGCTGTGTTTTTATGGTGGTGAGGGGATATTTGTATGACTATTCTCTTTGTTACGGCAGCCCTGCAAAGGTTAGCTTAAATAAAGCTTCACAATTCGCTTGATAGAACACACATCAACGCAGCCCAAAGCCTCAGCGGGCAACACAAATTCAAGATGTAGCCTGATTTCAAAATGAACAGCTTGTTTCTTCACACTTGGTGTTGTATACTAGACTAGTCCTTAACCAGACCAAGCGTGGGAACACCGTGCTGCCGTTCACTGCACTAATCAAAGCTCTGCTCTCAGGAGCCGTATAGGAGCGATCCTCCACATCGCCTCAGGCTTTAATGATTATGTTGCACACTATTTATTTCTTTGACTGTGAGGAAATCTGTAGTTTTAACCCTTGAGATGATGATCTTGTTAAATGCCAGTAAAGGCAGTTAAGTGCAAAGGGAGGCTGCATATGCAGGAGCTCAGTATGTGGCAGCTGGGCCGGGATCACAACGTGAATAATTAATGATTAATTTAGCATTGCTCATAATTCAAGATAATGCATATTAATTAAAATGCATGAGTAGGAATGTGCAAGAGCTGGCAGCATTTGCAAAATAAAGTCAAGAAGCTCACAACTACATCCACCATTAGATCCACCAACTCCTTCACACGGATGTGAATGCTGCCATTCACACCCTCAACCTTTTTTAATTGGGCCATTCAGTCCGCAACAATCAAAAGCGCTCTGTCTGTTGATCTAAGCACAGTCACTCAGTGCTTTCCTAACTCAACATCAGAATGGAGTATTGTTGTAAAAAGCCTCCAGATTGTTGGACAATGTCAGCCTCTCTCTCTCTCTGGCCTTTATCTGGCCGACTTGATCGTTATTGAACTTGAAATATGACTTAATTAGCTGGAGTATTGCACGGTTCAATCTAATTGCAGCTCTCAAATGTTATTTTACTCCAATAGCAGGCATTAGGAAAAGGGCAAATTATAAACATATGACCTCAATTTACCTCTGCAATGGAAGTGTGCGCAACAGCAGCTAGCACAACAAACGTTGGAAGGCGGCCCTGTCCTTTCAGAGGCCAGAAATGTTTAGCTTATCTCCAGTAGCGCCTGTGTTTGAGGACCAAGTTGTTTTTGGCAGCAGTTTGTAGCAAACAGCTGGCTGTAAGGTGACCTCTGGAAATCACATGTTAAATCCATATTCTCTTTATTGAATGGAGCTCCTGTCTTTAACACCATTAACCCTGCTCATACATTTTTGGACTGGTCCAACTTTATCTGCCGATAATGACCATGAGATAAGAGCAAAAGATCCAGAATAGAGGGTGCTTTTTTTTTCTCTCTCTCTCTCTCACACTTTGATATTAACATCAGCCACTTGGTAAGCTGCCAACATTTTTGATAAATTGCAGCATGTGGGAATAAGACGAGCAACAAATTACACAAAGTGGTAGTTATTGGCCAAGAAGGTGCTGCATGGTTAGGACTGAGGACAGTTTTCAGCCTTTCACACTGCACATGCTCCTGTTTCCCCGAAGTGAGCCGGACTCAGATGGCGGCTTCTGTTCCTTTCCATCACCACCCTCTCAAAGTACTGTTTGCATCTCGTCCCGCTGATTGCTAAATAAGCCAAGACAAATTGCAGTGCCCTTCAGACCTTCTTCAGCAGAGGCTGACTGCCTGTCTTGTCTGTATTCAGCAGACAGCAGTGAAGTCTTCGCCTGGAACGTCGCCTCAGGGGCCGCGCCGCCGCCAGACCGCAGAAAGGCTAACACTGGAACTCTGCTCTGCATCCGTGCACTCGTGTCGAACAAAGAGAATAACCTGGTCAAAGCTCTCAGATGTCTTCATCAAACAAGCATATTCACATTGGACCTTTTGATTTCAGTGAAACTCTTGCCAATGCTATTATTTTCTTTTCCCCGTAAAGGCTCGCCTTGACTTCCCTCTGCACTGTGATATTTTTACAAGTTTGTCAGCTTTGGGGAGTTTGACGTGGCATCAACTCCAGAGCTCAAACACTGTCTTATTTTTGTGTGAGGATTAGACATATTATGGCCTGATCCAGCTTGACTTAATCAGGAGGTCAGGGTTTGAAGGATATAGCTTGTGACTAACAAGTCTTTCTCCCAAATGACAGCGGCTCAATGATGAAGCCGTGTTTATTTTTATTCTGTTTATTCTCCTCAGATTTGTGTGGCTTTCTGTTTGAGTGCATGCCACCAATCACAGGGTGTATCATTGCTCAACTCCCGCACGGGCCCTGCTGGCCACTGTGACACATCCCGTCTGCCTCCCCCTCCCCTCCCGTCAGTCACTCAGTCAGACAGGATCAATGTTTAGCTGTCGCTATCAGCCGGCGTCCCACTGTGACAGCGCACAAACATCCCTCCACCAATTTAAAGGACATGAAAGCTGGCGTTTTGATCCTCTGTTTACAAATCCACATACAACATGATATATCCTCTCCCCCACTTCTCCGTTTGCTGCGCTGAAGAAATCCGACAGGGAAGCAAGCCAATTAGCGCCGTCCGTTCCGCTCTTATCCTATCGCAGAGCAGCAGGATGTGCAGGGTTGAAATGCAGTCACTGGCGGGCTGTACCAAAGCCTTGTTGTCAAAGTTGAGGGGCCCAAGATGCAAGATGATTTCTGATGGATTACGACTGTTATTGTGTACTCCTCCTCCTCGTTCCCTTCCCTGTGCCCCTACTGCCTGTTTTTAGTTTCTTGGTAAGCGCTCACTCCTTTCTGCACTCTGAAATGTCTCTGTTTCTTGTCTTCTTTCCCACTCTGTCATGCCATTTTTGACCTTTTTTAATTTATTCTTCACTCAGGCCTATACTGGAGTGTGTCTTTCCTCGCCCCCCTCTCTTTGTCCTTGAATGAACTGTTGATTTAACCAGGCAGCTTTAGACACAATGGGCTTTCCCACTTGAATGTGCGTGGTTTTTTGTTTTGTTTTTTTTTTTTTTAATGAAATGTGCTAATGGGAGCTTTGTGACCTCCTGCCAATTAAACAAACAAGAAGATTTGCTCGCTGTGAAGTTTGTGCTGCTGCTCTTCCCTGCTCTGTTGTGTCCTGATGGCCATCACTGCTCGTAACACAGTAATGGCTCCATTTTTGTTCAAGGAAAATGAAACCTATCATTTCCTATGTGTTTCCGTGGGAGCCTGAGGTAATAGATGTTTAGTTTGGCAAATATAAAAGCTTTTATAGAAAGGCTGTATCCATTATATAGTCACTCTTTTACTGGTGATATTGAGACCTGAAAGTGTTATGGGTCGTGGCTTTGAAATTATAAATAGAAAAATATGAAAGAAAGAAAAACTATGAAGCAAATATAGATATAGACAAGTATTTGAACAGGCCCTGTTTGTCAGCTGTGCTACTTAGACACACCAAAATCCCTCTGACATGTTTGTGTGGGTGTCTTAGCAGCGACTCTAAGCTGTGATGGGGGTAAATTGAAGGTGCATTACCTAATCCCACCGTTGGTTAATGCACTGCAGGTGGATTTCTTTGATCCACCATCTCATCTGGCATTTAAGGGCTGTTAGCAGCAGTGATATTGAGTGGAGTCTTGAAGAGAGTATTTATTAATGTTTGTATTCTCTTTTGTAAAATATGCATTAGGCCATGCATTTAGCACACAGGACACACCTATCTCCCGTGGAGAAACATTCTCTCACTCCCTCTCTTCATCTCTATTCATCTCTTTATCTTTCCATAAATAATGTATGCAAAACCACAAATCCCTTTCTTTGCCAGTCTTGGCATGTATAGAAAGCATTGCTCTGGCTTACTAATCAAGGCTGCCTTGAACACATGTGCACAGGGAATGTGGAACCGCTGCGCCTATTTTCCCCCTTCTGCATTTAAAACCTGCAGCATTTGTATAGGAAGAGGCTAAAAAGATGGAAGGGAAAAAAAAATGAAATGGAGACGGCAATCATGCAAATCCCACTTGAGAGCTAATATCACCTCTTTTCTGCTGTTGGCTTCAACCTGCAATTATGGGAATCTGGAAATGATTATTTGTATATGTATGTGTTTGGATAGGTTAGATGCATATTTTCGTTTCTTCAGTTTATTTATGTTTTCTATTGTGGCTTTCAAGCTTATTTGCCCGTAAAATTCCTCATGCCGTCGCCCCTAAACCCCAGGAGTGCGTCACAGCGTTGAAACACTGTAAAAGGCAGGCAGGTAGTCACCCATCGTCTGCTTAAAATAACAGCCATTTCTTGTCGTTGTTCAGATTTGTGCACATTTCTTTCCCTGTAAAACTCCTGCTGGTTGGCTAAATATAAAAGGCTGGAAAGTATTTTTACAGTTGTTGAAAATGAGATTTTGCGCAGAAGAAGCAGCTTCCTGTTCTTGCTATTGAGACACAATTCTAATTTACAACTTTTCCATGGAGGCGAACAGACACGGACGCTATCACTGTCAGCAGCTGCCTGAAAAACAAATTAACTTTTTTCCTCCATTTATACCCTCCATTCAGCGTGATGGGCAGCTCTCCTGAAATGATGTGTGGCTATATTGGCATTGATGTGAGCTGCCAGTCAAATATCAGAGGAATGGGGAATTGACGGTGGAGATGATGAGGAAATCCTCATGCATATATATCAGCTGATAAAGGGGCAGTCTCCACCTTTCTTTCCCTCCGCTTTATCTCGTTTGGTCTGTGACGCTCATGCCTCACCCTTGAAATTCCCTTCCTCCTTTCTCAAACAAAATGCTTTTTTATTCCTTGTATTTCATGCCCTGGTTACACCTGCTTCCTTCCCTCTTCTTCAGCTGTGGGATCGAGCAGGAAGGGGACTGCTGACTCACTGCAGGCTGACCATAAGGGAGCTCAGCAGAGCAGATGAGGAATTAACTATTTTACTCATATGCTTTTAAACAACTTGTTCCCTTTCTCCTTTCACAGTAGGAAGTCTGGGGGCCATAAAGTCTATACAGTTTAATTATAGGCTTTTTAGCGTCTATAGTCAATCACATTATCTTCTCTATATTCATTTTCATTATTGATTTACATCCTCAGTTATGTAAGGAGCAATCTTCGGAAAAATAATCCCTCTGTAATGTTCTCCAAAGTTTTAACAACAATCATTAGCCCAAAGTAACTGTCACATTCTTCAAACAGCAGATATCTCATTGAGAAATTAAATTCTTAATTCAGATTTTTACCGGTAACGATGTGACTCATCCAGCTGAGGAACATGATACCCACATTTGTACAGAGAATTATTAGCCCGAAGGTAATTTTCAGATGAGCCAGTGATCTGAGACTTCCATTTGTGTCGATCAGTTTCATGATCCATCAGTTCCTATCGAGTTATGACATTTGAATTGACCCTAAGGGACAGACTGTTTGAAGTGCAGACACATTCGTATGGGCCAGTCAGCTCAGCGGCATTTCAGCGGCCGACTGCCCATCATTCACCGGCCAATTAAAGGTATTCATGTGGCCACAGGAAACAGTCAGGACCAATTAGCATTTGATCTTACGTACTCATGCGCACACATGCACGCAAAGTGCAGGGCGCCAGGAAGCGATTACACCTCCAACGGTGGTTATGTCCTCTCCAGTCATCTTCATGCCATGAGTGATGGATGGACTTCCTCTGTCATTTAAGGTCTGCTAATGACACACACACTTTCTTCTCTCGACGTCTGCCCCCTCACATATCTCCCACTAAAAACACACACACAGAGTGTGACCTCGGCTTTCCAGACGGAGAAGGTTAAGTGTTTCTTGTCCGGGGATGTGTGGAGGGCCAGAAGAGCCAAGAGTCTAACCTTTCCCAGCCTGCCAGTGGCTCTCTTCTGGAGTCATGGGGACCTGGCCTGTCTCTCAGCCTCCAGCTGAGAAATGTGGAGAATTTAGAAAAAGACTTAGCAGGTAGCTCGCATCAATGAATATATTTAAATACTTCACCTATACAAATGCACATATACACAGCTTTGCTGCTTTACTAGCTGAGTCTCAAACTATCTCACCCTTTAGATAAGCTATCTCGTTTCTCACTGCAGTTACAAGCATTGTGGTCTCTTTGTAGGATCTCACTGCAGAGGCTTTTTTAAAGTGCAGGGGTGTGGAGGGGTCAGCAGTTAGCACCTGGTTGTTTGCTGTCCGTTTAGTAGATAAGATGCATGTACGTTCTGCACTGGGCGTTAGAATGAGGCGTGCAGCCCGGCAGCCACATCGAATATTAATGGCTTCCCCTGACAGAAGTTGGATGGGAAGAGAAAAGACAGGACAAATTGTCAAGGGTGACGGATTTGGTGTAGAATTGCTACAATATGCCACACATTGAAATGCGAAACAATTAACACGAAGCCCGTATTTCAGCAGGCGGCCCCTCTTTTTTGCCTCCCTGCGTCATTCTCTCTCTTTTTTCCAGCTCCATCAGCTCTCGAGGGAATGGCCAGGCGTTGATTAAGACAATCTTTCCATATCTGTTTTCAGCTCCTGTGGGAACTACCTGCTATGAGCTCGTACCTGCCTGCTTGCCGTCTTCTCTCCACCATCTGTCATTGAGAAAAAGAAATTAAAATGCTTTTGCCTACTCTGACCATCATATATTTGCAGCATCGTCATCGACTTCACAGGCCGATGAGAGATAATTTACTCAGGCTCTTGCTGTGAAATTGAGTTAACATGCAGTCAAAGTATTGGATATCAAAATAAGAACCAAAGGATGAATCCTCCGCTCGCATCCTCTTCTCTACATTATTAATATGCTCTAAATGAAGCTGTTTTAACTACGATTAGCATTTGGTGGATCTTTCTTAGCTGCAGTTTTATCTCACAGTCTCCTTTCTCAGCCATGTCGCTGCTAATATCAGCCGTTAATGGAATCTGATTTAGGCCAGATTGTTGTCATGCAGCGCGTGTGAGACGAAAGTCGGATAAATAGATTTAATTATGCCCAGTGGGGAAAACTCAGGGCTTCCTGGCTGCTTTCATTATTGAACAAAGGTGTGGCTTTCTGAGGGGGGAAGAAAGAAAAGGAGTAGACCAGGATTGATGAATGTTGTTGTCAGTCGCAGCTTGTGTCAGTGACCCGGTGTGACCTTTCGTAGTTGGGTGTCAGTCCACTTGTAGCCTGATCCTCATTTCCACCAGGAAACCTCACCAATTTTAAAGAGCTGATGTTGTCTTGTTTTCTATTTTTTGCTGTCGCTGTAATTCGGTCTATTTCAAGCCTGGAATATTTTCCGACTAGTCTCACAGTGAAACAGCGTCGTGTTGCCAGAACAGGAGGAGGCACCGTGTTACATCACAAGCCTCTATAGTGTTAATCTCCCTCTCTTCCTCCCATTTCTCTCCCCCCCCTCTCTCTTTCTCTCTTTTTGTCTGATCCTTGGTTTGTTTCTCTTTCACCCTCTCTCTATCTGTCGCTCTCTTTTTTTCTCTCCTTACTGCAAACTCCACCGAGATATGTGCTCTGCTCCACAAATACATACAGAGCAATCTAATTACTGCGATAACATTTCTGCTTGGCTGATTAACTGTTCTCCCTCTGCCTCTGAACGCAGCAGCATTGCTTCTATATATTCCTAAGCTCCTTATTCCTCCCCAGTCGAGCTGCACTTTCACAGGAGCTTTGACTCACCAATTCATCTCTCTTTTCTCTCTTCCTTTCTCCTACTTCTTCTTTCTTTCCCTCATACTTCACGGGCTGTTTTTTATCCTTAGTGTCTCTCCTGAGTCTCCAAGGCCGATAGGCTATTTAGCCAAGACTCACTGTTTCTCACTTTGCTCATTTATTTTCCTTTTTATTACTCATTCTATACTCTGCCCTTTCCCGGTTTTCTTCTTTCTTTCTCCCGCTCTGCCTCTTTTGCTGCTTCGTCTTCCTCCACCATGCATTCTCCAAGGTAAATAAGATATTAGGCCAGTTTTATATTCTTCATTCTTCCTTCTGTGATAATATTGCATGAAATCAAAATTTAAACACAGTGAAGCTGCGATGCGCGCTTTTATCTCCTCAGGCCTGTGTAGCTGCTGTAGTCATTCATATACCTTAAACTCTTTTGACAGGCTACATAGCTCAGCATGCCAGGCTTTTACCAATCCATAACTGTAGACAACATAGTTGCTTGTGTACTTGAAGGAGGAAAATAAATCAATTGGGCAGAAAACCCAACAACAGAATATTTAGAGGACTCTTGATCTTGTTGTCATTTATCTGCGGCCGCATAACTGGAATCATTTTAAGATGCAGCAGATGACTTTCAAGGCTCTGTCATGGCCTGCACTTTTATATTTCTGAACTTTAATTCCACATGGGGCCTGTATGTAGCTTAAGATCCATGGCCAGGGGTCTTTTGGCACCTCCAGAGTCCCGGCTTAAAATGAGAGAGGAGCGAGCCTTTGCAGTCAGGGCCCCTGAGGCTGTGGAGTGAAGAGAGGCTAGTTGAATTCTCTTTAAATCTTAAGCTTTCACTTGCTTCTTGAGACGTTTTCCTTGATTGCCCCTAAATTAATTCTATAATATGCTTTCTTTTGTTATTTAATTTTAGTTATTTTTGCATAACTTCATGCTTCAGTCTATTATTGGTTTTGTTTTATGAAGACGTTTGTGACCTGGTTTCTGAAAAGTGACCTACAATAACAAAAGTTGCTTCCCTCTCTTCCTCCCTCTCTCCTCAGGGTAGACAGGATACTAAACTAGCTTCTTTGCAAATATGAGCCCTTCAGTTTGTGTGCGCCTCACCTCAAACGCTGTATGCCAAGGTGTTGTGCACGAAAACTAAAAATGTACACGTACTCACGCGTCAATTAAAGCCTGGCCCTCTTTCTGAAAACATGTCTTCCTCCATGCGGACACACATCCGTGGTGCCAGACAGGTTTCTCACATCCCTTGTTATGCCTGGCGATAACTAGCCACCCACTGACTCCATGCTGCACCAGATAGGAAAGCTTACTAAGACTATACACACACTCAGCTCACACTACACACTGCCGGAGTTGTTGTCACAACTGCAGGAAACAAAGAACAGCTAATGCTGGGAAACGGAAGGGAAGAGACAGCATCTTGAAGGATTCATGGGGGAAAAGCCCAAAATGACGCCATTTAGTCTGCAGAGAGAGGAGATGTTTAGTTCTGTTTAGTTCTTCGGCTGCAGTTACTGGACACGCTGCATGAAGACAATTATGTATAATCGTTAAGTTTGTCTAACAGAGTGAGCTCCTGTGCTCCACTGGCCCCGCCCCCCCTCCACTGAAGGCTAATTGCACAGGTCTGGTTGGTGACATCATCACATTGGCTTGCTGTGATCTCCATGTTAGATATAGAGCCTCATTAGAGCCCGGCTAACTGAGCACATGCATGTCAGTCCCTTTGTCCTCCCCTCGACTGTAATGAGAATGACAATAGCTGTTTTAATTACAGGCAGTCAAGCTTCTTAGCATCCTGCTTACTTTGCAGCAAATTTCCTGCTCAGCTGGCTGGCTGTATTCATCTGAGCCTAAGGTGTTGACTTTGAGAAGTGCAGAGTTCACTCTTGGTGATGCAAGAGGAGATTCAGGCAAATGAAGGAGGAGAAGATGAGATAAGGATCGAAGCATGTTCATTAATTGTATCTGAAAAGTTCAGTAAAAACGAAACGGTCCAGAGTCATCTCAGGCTGCCATGGACGTCGAAGCGTTGCCAGTGTGACGAAGAGGTCATGGAGAGGTGATGGCAGGGCAACGGCAGGCCTATGCAGCTAATGATGACAGCAGCACAGTTGTAATGGTTCCCAGTGGCTGGTGTGACTGTGGGGAGTGTATAAAATGGGACACCAGAGCAGCCTGACTCACCTGGACCCCCTACGTCCCCCTAATGAGAGTTTGATGGAGCGGTTGTGTCTGTAGATAATGCTAAGTTAATGAGATGTCCTATTCCATGAGACTGTTTGTAGTTCCCTACAGAGTAACCGTGTGTCTCTCTCTGTGTTGATGTACGTCCCTGTCTACTTGAGTGTGTGTGTGTATGAGCAATCCAGTTAACCAAGTAATGTGTGTTTATAGTTCATTTGTTTGTGCATTTACTTATCTCTGTGCTTCGAGACTTTAGAGCTGTCTTTTTTCTTTCTTTTTTTTTTTTTAATCCAGCACTCAACAGGAAATGAACTGTCAAATATCTAAAAGAGTGACAGAGCAGAAAAAATCCAAAGGAGAGACAGAATTAATAAATAAAGCAAAGAGCAGTGAACAAGGAATAAAAAAAAAAAGTAGACAGAATGAAAGAATGTGAGATGGCGAATAAACAGCTGGCTCAATGGAAAATATGGGACTTTTTGCGATGAAGAAGGGATAAGTTGACGTGAGAGTGGAGGATAATCACCTCCCTCATGGCAGGTACATGTCTCTAATTGGGAGTCTCACTTCCATTCTTCATCTCCCCCTCTTTCCTTTTCCCTCCATCTCCTTTCAGACAATGCATGAAGAAAAACAGCCTTTCCTAATTAATGCAGATATAATGATCGGTCCAACTGTAGACCTCTGCCCCCTCGGCATGTTGATTAAAGCTGTGTCTGCGCGTGTGTGTGTGTGTGTGTGTGTGTGTGGTGATAAGGAGGCAGCTCAGCCAGATAAACCTGAGAATTTGGATAATCATATATTTATGTGTAATATAATTACATGTCTATTGTCGCATACCGAGATGAATAGTGCTGATATTCCTTTTTCACCATTACTGGATTCTATATGGTTATCATCGAGGTAATTGGTAGTTTGCGTTTGGCGGCTCTGGCATAATATGGGAGTGCTTAGAGAATCAACAGAGTGCCAAGAAGAAGAAGAAAAAAAGAAAAAAGATGCGGCAGCGCCCACACTGTGTGTATGTGTGTTTCTCAGGCGAGGGCTTAGCACCACCAGTGTTACCTGTAGGTGAAAAAATAAATAAAATTTGTTTTAGGATGTTGCAGATGACGTACTTAAAATCCTAAAATGGCTCCACATAATGTCTCAGTTTTGCTTTTAGGGGCAATTAACCACATTAACATCAGTTTAGCGGTCATGAGTAGCTCCACTCCGCCTACGCAGCCTGTGAGGAGCTGGTTCTCCACCCCCACACAGGTGTTTCCACTCACCCAGCCTCAGATTCAGGTTGGGCACTGCCACTGGATGTATCGATAAAAATAATGAGCGGGGGGTTTGTTTTTATCACCCAGAATAAGCACCTGTGTGGGTTCGATCTTTAAAAATCTGGTGCATGATAAACTGAGGATGTTGAAGTATTGTTTAAAATATAACATTGTTGTGAGGAGTCAGTAGTTTGCCTTTCAGTACCACTTGTGCAAAAGCTAAACTGAGATTGGAGCATCGTCCAGTAATGAATTGTCCACTTAAGCAACTTCAGTATGACTGCTGATTATAACAAGATAAAATCACTCGATTACCTTCGTTACATGCTGCTGGCAACAATAACCCACACAGATGTAAGAGAAGTGAGTAGATTTGCTCCAAACGCCACTAACTGGCGTGTGGGAAGGTGCCATGCCAACATGACATCCCCGTCCAGGTTCGACTTCAACTCTGCAGCTGCATGCTGCTCTCGGCCAGCCCAGTGAGTTACCATTCAGCCTGCGTACCTGCCTGTAGCAGTAATAAGAAGTGCCTCACTGTTAATGAGATAAACACAGACATTAGATTGGCTCAGCAGGAGCTCGAAGGAGAGGAGAGAGGGCGAGAGAGAAAAGAAGTAGGTTGGAGGGTGAAACGAAGGAGTCGAGAGAGAGAGAGAGAGAGAGGGTGACGGGCAAAGATGATGTGGAGGGGTAGAATATGAATTATTTAGAGAAGGAAGCCACGGTTAATTTCTGGAAAGTGTGAAGCAGGGTTTCATTTAAACTCAAACGGAGGTGACAAGTGTGTTTTTCCTGTGAAATGAGAGAATAAAAGCTCCAGAATGATAATGATGATGATGGCTGTAATGGCAAAGTTGGGAAGGAAAATATAACCCAGTGTGGTGTTACTGCTATTTTATTGGAGAGTATGTTAAAATATTCATGTTCCAAGTGCTACACAACAACTGTAACCCTTTTTTCATGTGCCCACACACACACACACAGACACACTCACACTGTGGCTTGTCAGTGCCTGCTGTGACTTTATACTCATATCTATCATTAAGCAGTCTCTTTCCAGGCACGTCCACTAATGAACACAATGAAGTATGAATGACTTTGTCTTGTCGAAGGAGCGTGTATTTGTGTGTGTCAACATTTGGAAAAACAATGCAAAGTGGAGTGTGTTGTGTATGCATGTTGTAGGCATGCTGTGTTTCTTGAGTGCAATCATAGAAGTCTCCTGATAAAGAATCCTACCGCAGCACGTAAACCTCAAAAATCAAGTATATGCTGACTGCAGGAAATGCATGCACTCAGCCTTCATCCTCACAGAATCATTCAGCACTTAAATGAAGCACATCTGTATGTTCTTGTGTTGTCCAGGTTTGGCAAGAAAAAAGAAGACAAGAGTAAAGAGGCAACTAAAGCATCCAAAAGTAAACTGGAGGCCCTGAGCGAAGAGGAAGTGGACCGAGCGCCTGACAACAGAGACGGGTATGGATCAGTGTTGGCTATCACAGACGTGAAAAGGTTTACAGCACAGAAAGCTCTGAGAATCATCGAAAAAGCATTTGTCAGTGATTGACACCTTACCTGACAAGCTGTGAATCATCCTGATGCAGTAACATGCACCCACCTGGTACTCCAAATACTGCGGAGCTGGATTTGTTAGCTGCACGTCTGTCTGCCGGGGCAGGCTCACAGATTTTTATAGAGACTCTTATTTAAGTTAAGAATGTCTTTGGATTGTATTCATATTTGATTGCCTGCTCACCTTCTGCCTGACAGCTACGATCTACGTTATGCTGATATCCACTCCGGCCACACCACCCCTGACCCGGCCTCCATCCCCGATGTGGAAGACGACGACTCCGACCCCAACTACGCCCGCGTTAACTTCCGCCAGCCTCCCTCACCTCAAACATTCATTAGCCGCACCCCCTCACCTGCAACAACATCAGCAGGGCCTCACCCACTGCAGGCCTCCACCGATGACCTGGACGGACTCTACGCAAAGGTCAACAAGCCCAAACCCTCAGCGGCTCTGCAGAACCAGCATCACACACAAGCAGACAGGTGAGCCGATGGAGGCTTGATCGTTTCCTTACGAGGAGCAAACTTAGGCATTTCAGCTGGTTGTCTCCTAATGTTACCACATAACCTCAGTGTGTGAATGATATTTGCATATCTGCTGCTGCATAGATACACAAAGTTGTGCTTGTACACAAGGTCAGGAAGGATTGCTTGACCAGCATGAGAAGGAGGATATTTCCGCACATCTACATTCATCGTCTGCCAAGCAGCACACAACCACATGCATAATAGTGCTATGCATCATTCATGCAACTCTTTTGTTGTGCCTGCACTCATTTTGACTTCAAAAAAGCTAAAATCTATAAAAGCATGATTGAAATCACGTCTACCTTTTCTTGAAATATTTAAAATGAAAACTTGTTAGTATTAATCTGTTCAGACACAAAAAAGTTTTTTGGGGTCAGTTTGAGTTTTCAGCATAAAATATGGAGGAATACTAATGCTTGGCATGTTTTCCCTTCCATTTACAATTTAGCTAAAGGCTCAGTATGTGTTTCAAGACTATATTCGACAACTAATAAATCCTCACATACATCCACACGCTCACGCCCATATATAAATCATCCAGGTGCAGCTTAACACATCGCTGAAAGCACAAGGTTGCCTCCGCAGCCGACTCTTCAATTTAATGTTGTTTGAATTTGAAGCCATCGGGGCTCTCAGACCAGCAGATGTATCGTGTGCAGATACAGACGTGGATGCAAAATGAATTTTGCTGAAATTACTCAAGATAGACTGAGGGGCTGTCAAATGATGACTGATATATAGAAATACGCCGAAGTTCAAGAGTAAGATGAAACAATGGTGATCAAAACGCAAAAATCAAGAAATAATCATGATTATTACACAATATATTTTCACAAAAATTATTTGCAGCCACTCACTGAAGTCTTCGTCTTGTTGAATCCCGAACCCAGATTGTTTTCGTAATATTCCTTTTTTTGTTGCTCTTTGTTCATATCGAACCAGGACATATAAATGTGATATTTTCTGACTAGAATACAGCTGCAGCAATAGCAACAAATGAATGGTTGAAACTTTCGAGGGCAATTATAAGTAGGAAATAAAAAAAAATGCATCTGCAGTTGATGAAAAGTTTAAATTTAGCATAATATTCGGCTGTCCGATCCTCTTACTGCTGTTAACGCTGGCTACAGTTCGGGTTAGGATCTATTAACGTTGTCATTCTTTCCATATTATAAAGCATTACCGCTGATGTTTTTTTTTTTTTCCCTCAAAGCCTTATAGTTTCACTTGCAGCCACTTTAGCATGTGAGGGAGAAAAAAGGAGAAAATCTAGAGAGGATTCTTATGCAAATGTATCATTTCCCGTATGAAATAATACAGGCCACATTAAAATTTCTCCTCAACTTAAACTCTGACAGAAATTACAATTGACTTGCAAATCAAAAACTAAGCCCCAGACACCCAATCTAATCCAGAGAAAGAGAGAATACAGAGAGGGAGAGGTTGGACATGGAAAGGAGACAGATGGGAATGGAAAGAAGTGACAGACGGAGGGAAAGGGAGAAGAGAGAAAGCAGGAAAAGACTTCAGTGAAAGAGGGAAGAAAGGCAGAGCCAAAAAGGAACGCTAGAGAGAGAGAGAGAAAATGTGCTCGATAGGCTGAGTAAATTCAAGAGAGAAGAAGTGACAGAGAAGAGGATGCAGACAAAAGAGGAGGAGGGATAATTAGCCACAGTCTAGCAGCCTGACAGATCTGTTTGACCACTTTAGCTCTCATCCACTAGTGGTGGGTACTTCATTACCAGCCTGCTTTCTCCCTCTGTCTGTTTCACCGTGTCACTTGTCCATTCTCCCTCCCTTGTTTTCTCTTAATGTATATTAGATAGTCCTTAGCATTAGCATGATGGATGAGGGGCCTTCTTTGGCTTATTAACTCTGTATGTCAGGGTGTCCCCAGAGACAAAGAAATACAGAAATAAATGTCCAATCATGTTGTTAGTAGGCGGTCACACTCAGAGAAGTGTGGACTCACATAATGGAGCAACAAATCCCATTAAAAACCAAAATTAACCATCAACTGTACCGAAAAGGACCGGACGTGAAGGCTAATCCTGTGGCAGATAATAGGATTGTGATAGGAAATTAACAAGGCAACCTGCAAAAACCTAACAGTCGCAAGTTTTCGCCCTGCCCATGAAACTATCTGTGACTGTAAAATTAGACCAAGCGCAGTGAAACGTCAGAAAAAGTGAATGAAAACAGAAAAATTATACTCAGACAGTTCAGTGAGAGAAAGATGGCCAATAGCCAGGTTGTATTAACACAATTCCTTATCTGGCTTTGCTGGATGAGCTCATTTGCATCCCATCATCACGCGCCTTCACATCCCACATCGGCCACTTGAACGTGCCCCCTCGCAGTCTTTCCATTCACCTCTCGCCACCTGCAGCTTGCACCAGGGCGTTCATTCACAAAGTCCGTACATCTGTTAAAACACACAGCCAGCCATGAGGTCAGTACCACCGCCACTTTCCTCCTGTGCCTTTCATTCACCATCAGAAATAGACCCACACATAACCACCCACATGTATTATTTCTGCGAGGAAGCCCAGCGTAACCTAGCAACAATGCTGTGTGTGGTCCGTTGGGTTTCATACCGCCGCACAAAATTGCTGGGCTGAGCTGACTGGCTGTGTGGGACTGTGTGTATATCTATAAGTTGAAGTGCCAACAAGCATAGTTTTCTCTTCTCCTATTTCAGAGCACCTTCTGCTCCCTTATAGGTTTTTATTGTTTCCAAGGGAACAGCATGTCTTTTACATTGCATCGTTTTAATGATGCTGAGGAAGAAATGTGCACATTATTCTGAAAACCCTTAATGTTCATTTAACTTTGTCCAGGAGATTTTGAAGGTAAGCGTGCGTACCTGCATGCGTTTCCATGCATAGTGTTTGCACAGACCACAGACTCCGACTGCTGTCTAACTAATTTACAGTTGGACGTTTTCATTAGGCCTTTAATGGCAGGTGTGTGCTGTGATGGGCGTCACATTTGATTAGAGCTGTGCTATGAGGCTGACCTATGGAAAAAAAAAGGTTAGCTATGCTTGTCAAATTTTATTAGCCAGAAGACACTCTTTGTACCTGCTGCAAGAAACAGAGAGATGAGATGAAAGAGCAGCAAAGAAAAGCGAGAGGCCAAAGCAGAGAGATGTAAAGACTCATAGGAGGTGTGTTCTTAAAATGCACCATTGTGCTAAGAAAACGAAGGGGGGGGGGTGTGAAGGTGAGCTTTTAAGCTACGACAAGTAAAGTCAAGTAAATGACGCTTCAGTGAGCATACTCCCCAATTCCCACCGTGGTTCAAGCGGTGGCACGAGGCACCGAGTTTATCCAACGCTGTGACAACGTCCAACTCTCTAATCACTCTTGACAAGTGTGACTAATTGTGAGAATATATTACAAAGAAGCTACAAGATAATTTTGGATGTAGATGTGGTCCCTTTATGAGACCTGAATAGGGATGGCTTTCTTCCTTGTTTCTCTCTTCTTCCCTCCATTCTGGTGCAGCACAGAAGACACAGGTTCACTCCCATGTAGGCAGGTATTATAGAAGTAGACTTCCCATTAATGCACATCCTAATTCTTCTTTTTCTGTTTTGCAGACAGAAAGTACATGTCCTTGTTTTCACCTGGATTTATTTTTCAGGTAGCATCTTCCTGAGGAAGGAAAGAATAATTGTGTCTCCTGGAAAACAACACGTCATTAATGTAGACTGTATATTAAGACATGTTTGCGCCTCTTAAAGTTTCATTATCCTTTATTGGTTCTCTGTCTGAACAATTCAGATGTTTCTGTTTTTGTGTTCAAGTAGCTTCCAGCTTTTGTTTTGTTCATGGTCAGTTACACAAATGAGAATGGCTCTTGCAGGAAGCTAGTGTTGGATTGTGAGTTAATCAAGTTAAATTTTTATGGCTGTGCACAGGAAACATTCATGATGAGTAATGTGTCTGTTATCTTAGATGCAGCAGTTTACGGCGTTCAGCGAACGGTTGACCATTTTGGACGAATCACAAAGAGACATTTTCTTCCGTCTGTTTCACTTGAGTGGTTTTTATTAATATGCAATGTTTTGGGGGGGTTCAGTGAAGTGAAATTGATTTATTCTTTTGTGAAAAGTTAAAGTTAAAAAGATAAATGTGGCAGATTGGAGGAACAGTATTTCTCTGAGGAAAAAGTAAATAGAGGATTAAAAATGTTTCAATTCTTTTGTAACTCTTTACATTTAACTTGGGAGTCCTTGGAGCACCTTTATCAAGTCATTTTAAGTTTGAAATGGAGACGTATAGGCTCATATTTTTTTGCGCTTGACACGTTCTGGAGACTAAACGTCAGAATGATGCAGCCTCCTCTCTTTTAATTTGTCAATACTAGTTTGTGAAACTAGCTCTTCAAACGATCAGAAATCAGTGTTCAGGGGTTTTGATTTAAATCTCTTGGTATTCTGCAAAAAGCACTTTAGTGGTTCTGAATGGCTTTGGTCCAAGTGAAACATCATAGTATGCTTTGCTGCAGGTTGCAGTCAGATTATTCAGAGTTCAGCTGTAGTACTGATAAAGCAGTACATTTTTTGCCAGCCAGAAAAACCTCTTTGTTTCCCCCTTTGCCTCCATTTTAGAGCTCCGCTGAGTTTCTGTCCAACTCCATTCCCGGTGTTACACCAGGAAACTAAACATTGACGATGCACTTTGATGTGTGCTTACCTCCAGCACGCAGACAGCAGAAAAACCTGCCTTCCTGAGCAGTTTTCCCCGCAGCGTGTTGTGTTTAAATCAACTAGCCACAGCGTAAAGAAGCCACCCAACCTGCCGGCGGCACAGGCTTCCTAATTAGTGTGCCCTCACACTGGCTAACACCACAGGATAGTTGCTTCTCTCACACATTCTCCCTTTCATATTGGTTCTGTTCTCACTCTAGTTCTCCTGCTCTTTCTTTTGCTCTTCTCCAAGTTTGCATCTCCGTGTTTGTGCTGCTGTTTGGCTTTGCTCTCATTCTGTCTTCTGACGCATCTTTCATTTCCTGTTCCTGTGTCTCATATTCTCCCACTCCTCCCTCAGTCTCCCTCCTCCTCCAGTTTTCCTTCCCTCAGTGCACCGTCAGATCAACCTGCATAGTCAGATACTCTGAAATATGGATGAAATGTGATACTTGAAGAAATAACTCATCTGATTCAAGTGGTATCAAGTTTTGTGTTTGAGCTAACGTAGCAAAATACGCCCGTATTTTGATTTATTGATGAGCTGTAGTCTGGAGAATTCACTTGTCAGACTGAGGCCCAGTAGAGACCTCCACACATCACATATGAAAACATTTGTGTGAATAAAATCAAAGTACATAGTTCCCTACACAATCCAGCCAACTCTGCTTTATTACAACTTCAGAACACTGTTTCTTTTGTCACACACCCTGACATAATTTCTTAGATCTGAGAGGAAAAATTGGGCATCAGATATAATCTCAGAAATACTAACTCTGCCTCTCAGCTGTTCAGCTGCGACTCTTCGTTCTCTCTCCGTATCACAAATGGTCTCATTGCACCGCTCTATTCAGATAATTGTGCATCACCGTGGATTAGGTGCATCGTGTTAATGCAGCCGGCTTCAGACTCTTAGACAGGCAATCAGCAGCAGTTATTAGCTGTTGATGACAACAGGGGAGTGTACATCACGTACACACACACACACGTAAATGTACACAAATACAAATACACGGAGAGGACAGGACATGCAAATGTGCGTGCTGATACAGACACAGGCACACTCGTGTATATCCCTCTCTCCCCCTTCTGTCACTGCTTGGAAAGAAAAGCAACCTGCTGAATTGTCAAACTGCTCCTCAACAAACCTGAAGTCCCCCACCCCCTCACTCCTCCAAATGTTTTATCTAGAATCAGCCTCTGCCTTCAGCCATTAATATGATAATATTTGGCGTTGTCAGTGATGGAGGCCAAGGCATAATGAGATAATTACAGTGTTGTTTCATTTGGAGAGCGACACGCACGCTCAATCAAAATGGCAGTCCTAATTACGGGCCCAGGGATTGGTTAATGGCTTTGGTAGAAGAGGGGTGGCGTGAAAAAAAATCTCAACTTGGCTCCGCGCGTTCATTCGCTGAGGATCTGTTTGTTTGTGAGCAGAAGAAAAAAAGCAAGTAATAAGTGAATTAATAAATAATTGAAGAGATAAAGAGGGAATATTCTTAACAGCAAGGTTGTCTGCAGGACACAGCACTTTGGGGAGTGGGGGGGACAGGGATTAGTATTGATTAGCTGCACGTTGAAACCAGCCATTAAACTAATCTCAAGAAGCAACAATTAGCAGAGTACTCGAGCTAACGCTGCTGCAAATATCCATCTTTATAAAACAAAAGCATCTGTGCTACTATTTTATAGCCGGAAGGAAACTTTTGGAAAGTTCTCTCCTCATGGCAGCAAATCAAGATTGAATATTGTCAGCAGGGACTCTGCAGCAAGGCGTACACACACACACACACACACACAGTCTGTGCAGAATGATTGTGAAACTTTGCATATCAACACACTGGCGCAGAAGCGTGCATGACTCAGCCGTCTGTCTCCACTGAGTTGGATCGAAAGCGTGCTGCAGTAAATCAGGGTACACATATACAATGTCAGTGTTTCCCACATCACAAATTACAAGGACCAACAGCACACAGCCAGAAACTCACACCTTTATGAACTCCCCAAAGTTGTGTTCACAAATATGAACATATGCTCCAGTCACAAGAGATGGGTTCAAACTTCACTGTGCACTTCACTAATGAACTTCTCTATCTGGTGTGTGTCTGTCGCTCGTGCTCTCTCCTTAACTCTGTTTGGGTCAATATCTGCCTGCAGGTCAGGTACACCAAGCTTTGATGTGATGGACAAATGCCGTTCTCATGAGTCATTCTGATGGGTATTTTGGTTTCGTAGGTACAAAAGAAGTGTCTTGATACATTTTTCATGCAGCATGAATCTCCTGAAATGGCAAACGAACAGCATATCAGTGTCAATATTAGTTATCTGTTTCCATTGCAGCCAGTAAACACAGATAAATGACGGCGCTGTGTCACACTTTGGTTGCACATCCTGAAGGATTATGCTCACTCAGGTGCTATATTTTTGTCCCCCTGCCTTTTTTGTCGTGTGTGTGTGCACTCGTATAGTTGTTTACGTCTTCCCATATTTGTTCTCCCGGTGCATGTTAGCTTATCGAGCATTAAGATCCAGTGAACACGATGATGTCTTTAAGTTTTGTCCCCGTTCTGTCCTGAGCTCTTATTTCTTATCTGACGGTTGTGGAACTTTTTATCTTCTTTCTTTTTCTTTTTCTTTTCTTCTTTTTCACCTTTTGCTCCCTTTGCAAAGGTCAGATTCAGCAAGTTCATTTGGGTGTTGACTCTATCGTTCATTGTAGGAGAGGACCCCATTGCTCAATGTGACTTTAAAGTGAAAAGGATCATCCATCAAATGCTTTTTTTTTTTTTTTGTCAGCTGTAGAAAAGTTCAGTTCAGGCACTGATGTCTTCTCAGAGGCACTACTTTGTGGATATTATCTATCTGCTTGTCAGTCTTCCTGCACTGTCAAGTGTTTGCACTATGAAGCCGAAGAATACAAGTACATTTAACAAAGGATGAAGAGTGTATCATGTTCTGCTTCTCCCTTTCATTCCCAGCTGGGCTGAGAACATATCCCTTAAAATCATTAAACCATGAAACAAATTTTAGGATAGTCATGGAACAGTCACAGAACTAAGTGTGGTTACATACACCTTTCTCTCTGCAGTGATCAGCGTTTCCATGGATTGCGCAGAGAGTACCAGCAACCCCGAGCTGCTCCGGTCTACGAAGAGCTGGACACCGCACGGCGCAGATTTCTGGAGAACGACGTGCAGCGGGTGAGTGTCTCAGAGAAATGTCAAACATGTTTTTGCATCAAACGATGTATTCAAAATATCCATGAAGAGGTTTATGAATGACAAGTTGAGGACAGAGACCTACAGTACACTGGACGGCAGTTTAAAATATTGAAATGTTAAATGAAGGGAAAACGTGTTTGTGTACTTGCCACGCTCCAGTGTTCCTGTTTGCCCAGCCTGTTTTCCCCTGCGCCTGTCTCAGTCTATTTTCAGCTCCCTTGTTAACATTTTGAGGTGCTTTTTGCCACCAAGGCGGCTCCTACTCTCCTCCTCATTTAGTTTATGGAGAGATCTATTAGACTGGTGACATTTCCATCCACCCTCTCTTCTGGCTCTATACCTTCTTTCTCGATTTTGTCTCTTATCTTATTGGTTTACCTCTTCTTCTCTGATAGTGTTGTCTGGCCCTAAATGGCTCGACACTCTTCCTCTTTCATGTTTTGGAAAGATTAGTAACAGTGTGAAATGGCTCAGCGTAGTTGTCGCTCCTAACCAAACTGCACGGCTAAATGTCCCTGAACCTGTATTGATCCAGCCCGAGGAATCATTTCATTTACCTCCGTATACTCCCAAACTCAGCATACACACCATGGAAATCGATAGCCATTTATCTGCTATTTCAAAGTGGGATTTCTTCAATAGTGAGCCCAAGGATGCAACAAAATCACATTTTGATCTGAACTAGAATCACTGAATCTGGCTGCTGTGATTTGGGAAGAAGTTTCCTCAGAGTAAGATTTATTTTTCATTAAATGGCACAACCAAGCAAAGAGAGAAGCAGAGGCATCTGGGAAATATGGGATGGATTTACGGATGGCATTGCCGATACCTAGTCACCTGCCACAACCCGCCTCCTGCTGTGCTCGCTTCCTCACTTATTGTAGTCTCTGTTTATTGAGCAATGAGGCCTTGGGTCTTTATTAGGAGCTCGCAGACACACACCACAGTCACTTTATTTTCAGGCCTGAAGGGGCGTCGTCACTCATTACACGTCCCCGTGCAGCCTGCGTCTCTGCCTCGGTGCACCGTGACTCAGTCGGTACGGAAACTCTGTTGCAATTAGAACGCAGCAAGTGTGAGGCGCAACCTCTGATCTGATTGTTATTTTTCTCCACAAAAAAGACGGCGGTGTCCTCGGTGAAAAGCAGCAGTGGGTTCCTCTCCTGAGGAGCCTGATAATGAAACACCCAGCTCCCAATCACACACACACACACACACGGTGAGAATAGAAACAGTAAAACAGTCAAACATCCGGGAAGGTACAAAAAAGACAAAAGATGATAATGGGATGTCGCAGCACAACAGGATGGCTGACAAATGACAGATGAAAGAATATTTTTAGTCAAACAATAAAATGTCTGCGCGTGTGTGTGTGTGAGAGAGAGAGAGAGAGAGAGAGAGAGAGAGAGAGAGATGGGGGGTTGAAACAAAAGCTATTCTAAATATATAGGTGTAATATAAATTAATCTGAATGAGGTATTTGTGTTTCTAAGAACTCAGAGCAGCTGGAGACTGTAATGTAATGTAAATAACACAAATGAATAAAAGATGTATACATACACACACACATATATATATAGCTGTTACTCACAGACACACACTCACTTAGCCTGTTGAGAGATGACCACCAAAAGAATAAGCAGAGACATGAATAGATTGTCTGACCACAGTCTGAGCTTTTATCCTCACTTTTGTTTATGTCAGCAAAGGTTCATGTAGATCGTTACCCAGAATCCTCTACCTCTTTAGATGAGAGGTTATCTCTGCTACACATACACACACACACACCCATCATAGTGGTTGGAAAACCTCCACCGTCTCTCCAGGAATGATTTAGGATGCCAACGAAACCTTTTGGAGACAGTAAAATGTGATTTATACCTGACCCAGAAATGCCTCACATTTAAAACTGATCTCCTTTAAGTTCCATTAAGTTTCCTCGCAGCGTTGAAAGAAATATCTGGGTGAGAATAAAAGCAGTCGTGATCAAAAGCTGTTTTTATCCTGATGGTTGTTCACATTCAGGTGTGGACAAATTGGAATTAACAGTTACCTGTTTTCCTCCGTGTGTGTTGCATGAAAGGGAGCGTAAAAGCGGACTCGCCCGCCTGCCAGCCCCATGTGATCAGCCTTTTAGCTGCACCACCATTGCCACGTTGCTCTTTTATGCTGAGCCATTTCTGTGGCCTTGAATGGTTATAAAGGTTTTTCAAGCTCTCCACGCAAGGCCAGGAGCACCGTTCTCCCCGTCTGAGTGGTTTATGTCTGTTTGAAAGAGATGATGAGAGTGTGCATATGTCCCCATTTGCTCTCCGGAGCTACAGGATGTTGAGTAACACACTAACCAAAGCTGGCATAAACAAAAGCAGGCAGAAAAGGCTGAAATGTCTATTTATTTCTGAGTGTTCTCTCAGAAGTCATCCAGCTATGAGACGTGGAGGTGGAGATGTCTGTGTGGGTGTGTGTCAGCCACATCTGAGCCGACTTTTTGCATGTGGGTGTGGATGTGTGTGTGTGTGTGTGTGTGTGTGTGCGCGCAGTGGAATCTGGTCTTCAGAGGACTATGTGTCCTTTGTCCATTTCTTCTGTGAGCCGTCTCCCCCCGTGACCCTGTCTTTCTATCTGTCTCTAATTTGACTCCTCCACATGTTCCCTGTCTGTGGATAGGTCACACATGTAATTGTGACACTCACACTGTCCCTCTGTCTGTCCGTTGTCTCTGTGTGCTAATGATGGACTGTCTGTAATGCTCTTGATGGCCAATTAAGCTCTAAAGGTACACGAACAGTATCTTTTATAGACTTTGTTCTGGAAGGTGAATGACTTGAGAGATGAGACATCATCCTCTTATTATGGAGACCAGTCTTGCTTGAATTTTAACTCGGTAGTTCAATATTTTACAATTTAAAAATTGTTGGCACTCCAGCATAGAGGAGATATATCTTCTATTTTAGTTCTTCATATTATTAAAGACCTACACGTTTCTGCATGGTGTATTAATCTAATATTTTTATTCATGCAACCATTAATATCTTTTAACTGCCACGTCTTCTGAACTTCTTCACCGCACTCTCTCTGATATACGCTGATCTGATGAAAATCGGCCCTTGTGACACAGCTGGGGGTTATTTTCTCAGACTGCGCTCAAAGCAGAGGTCTTCAGGGCTCTGCTCAGTTTTTAGTGTGTTGTCCGATCAGGGTAAGGTCCTGTTGGATTGCTGTGAGTCATGAGTTTGTGTTGTCAATATGTCTAATACCCACATGGATCCCAGCGGATCCTTCAGCTCTGATCGTTTCCTTGTAGTAGAAAAATAGCACATTGCCATTCTTTTTCACTGCGACTGCTTAACTGTTGGCTTCCTCCTGCTGCCGGTCATGTTGTTGTCATGTTGTTGTCTCTGAATAGGCTTCATTTGGACGGACTTCATCAGATCTTACTGTCCATGCCTGCGTTTGAACCAACAGCATTGTAGTCCTTCTTAAAATGACTGCAGACTCTGTGAGTGTCTTTTAGATCGCGTACTGAAGACCTGAAGTGATATCCAACTGATTTCACAGGCTGATCTTCACGAATCATGAAATTATTTTCAGTTCCAGATGTTTTCATTATCCACTAAATGAAATGTTGCTGATTATCTTGTTAGTCATTTTCCCGTTTCTGTTGTGTTGTTGTGCGCTATCTTACCCTGATTGAAAGGATTCATGATTTTTGCCCCCTAGTGGTTGTTAATGGACATCCTGCTGCCGCACTGACCTGGGCCAATCATTCACTCCTTCTTTGTGTTACAGCTGCACATTCATGATGTGTCTTTGTTTCCTTTCCTTCCATTAACTTGTTTTTACGTGTTTATTATAATGCAAGTCTTCTGCAACCATCTGGAAGCTGACCGTGCGTAACATGGTCATCTGAAACGAGGGACGCCATCGTTAACCAGAATATTATTTATTCAGTGTGACAAACACTCACAGGCACACAGTACAGGAGGAACACACACACACACACCAAGTCATGTATCTTATCTTCAACTCATTACCCTGTGAATCGTAAACAACACTGGCAGCACGTGACGCCTTAATGAACAGAGAAGTCCCAGAAAAC
Source organism: Echeneis naucrates (assembly GCF_900963305.1). Classification (NCBI taxonomy): domain Eukaryota; kingdom Metazoa; phylum Chordata; class Actinopteri; order Carangiformes; family Echeneidae; genus Echeneis; species Echeneis naucrates. The sequence goes on along the minus strand of NC_042512.1, from coordinate 17,427,713 downwards.
CACACATGCAACTACACACTAAGAGTCATTATAAAACACACAGAGAGAGGGAGATACACTCACAAGTCCAGATACAACTTGTCATCCACTGCGCAGCTGTTTTTTTGTACTTCTCTCTAATGTTGTGTGTGTGGACATCCATCACCTTGATGATATTTTAATGTCACATCCTCAGGCTGTCTCAATCGCTCCCCCCCCCCCAACCTCACTTTTCTCTCCCTCCCACACGTCGGCCATCACTTCATAAATAAACCCCCACATCATTAAGTAAACACGCACCAGCCTGTCACGGTGATAGATGGCCTGCACACACGCGTACACACACACACACACATATTCACTGATCTGTGCGGGGTGCTTCATGCCCACAGGCAAAAGCCCGGATGGTTTTTGCGCCCTCAGCCCTGAATGAATGAATGTACGCGTATTCATATGTGAACTTGAGTGTTAGGAATAAAATTATCAGGAGCACGTTTACAAACGTGGCGGTAACACACTTCAAAATTTGTCCGCAGGCCCTTTATAGTTAGATATTGATATTTAGTTTTGTCTGCTGGTTAGTTGGCGCCCGCTGCTCCCCGGTGGTTGGCCATCACTGCTTTTACCTGACGAGTACCACACACCTCTGAGCTCAGCTTCTCTCACCAATGACGCACACTTTCACACAGAGTGCAGGTGTAATGGCTGGTCCAATATGCCGACTGTGGGGGAAGCTGCCACAAAAGAGGTGTAGCCCAGCAGAAAGCTGCTTTCAAAGACAAGAGGCAGACCCGAGGGGGGAGAGATGGAAGCGAGGAGCGAGGGAGGAAGTAAACGAGGGGAGAGAATATGAGAGGAATGGGAATCAGGGACGGGGAGTGGCACAGAGGCAGCCACTGAGAAGAACAGAAAATGAGAGAGAACATGTTTTTTTTTTTTGTTTTGTTTTGTTTTTGTGAGAGAGGACAAAAGACAGAGAAACTGAGAACATGACAAAGCAACAAAGCAGAGTTGAGGCAAAAAAAAAAGGACTTGGAGGAGCCTTAGGGTGAAGATGGGAAGGATTAGAAATAGCACATCTAACGGGGAGTTGGATGGCACAAGGAGGAGACAGATGGGATGGAGGACCTGACAGACACACGGTGGCATTGACATAAATGACTGAAGGAATGGAGCAGGGGAGGAGAGTGGTGGTAAATCAGGTGGCAAAATGTAGCTCAGGTGGTCTCAGTGGTTAGAAAGTGCTCTGCACTGCTGGAGTGTCCTACAGCATGTTATTAGAGCTCTCCCTGCGCTCTTTGACAGAAAATTGCTCCCAAAAAGAATGCATTTATATTTTAAAGCTTTTGGTTTTGTGGCTGCTGGCACGACGCTGTTTCTTCATCTGCAAAGACACACAAGTTCTTCACGTGCAACAAATTATATCATTACATTTAGCTTGCAGCTTCCGCCTCCTCCTCGACCAGAAGCATGTACCTCTTGTTTGTCTTCTCACGTCACGGTTTTGGAAATCAAACTGGCACCACTGGGAAGGTGAACTGCTAATGTTGGTTTGCTGGTTAAGTAGGTCATTCGTTTTTCAGCGGTCAGTTTATTGGTTCCTTCATTGGTCTCATATCTCATGTGTCCTGTCTGTCCGTCACTTCACTTTGCTTTTTAGTTCATTCGACACTTTCAATAAAAGTGTAGATTCACAAAAGTTAATAAAGTTTTTTTTACGTTGAAAAGGTGAGGGAGCAGCTGGTTTGGAGCTGTTCCTCTGAAGGAGGCAGCACTAATGTCAGTCTAATGTTTGTGTTAATCAGGTTAGCATATGCTGTGTGTGTGTGTGGATTTGAGGCTTTACGGATGCACCTGCACCATTTTAATGAGAAACTAGAGAAGGATAACTGGCTAACACACATCATCACTCTTTCTCACTCTTGTCTGCCTGACTGTCCTTACTCACACAATCCCCATAGGAAAAGCTGCATTTGAAGTACTTGGATCACCAAGCCAGCTGGATTAAGTCCTGCTTTCCATTTTTCACAAACTTGCTCACAAATGTAGAAATTTAACATGGTCTACACTCACCTCTCGCACACACATACACACACATGCATCGAACACGTGCTCAAACACGAACACAAACCAACATGCTAATGTGTATCAGCACACACACACACACATTTTATATCACTTTTAGGAGGTAGCAAACCACAAACACACTGAAACACACTATCCACAATCAGCCATGGAATGGCAGCATATCCACACACACACACACACACACACACACCATCAAAGGGCTGTAAACCACAGCTTTAGCCAAACTGAAGCTGCCTTCAGAGTTCATTTCTCTGCAGGAGGCTCTAGCCAATTCCATGCTGGCAGCTCACACACAGCCTCACACACAAGAAACTTTTTTTTTTTTTTTTGAGGAAGATCCCATAATTCAGTAATTACAAGAAATGCAGTCTCCTGATTCGGGTTCCCACGTGACCCACTTTGAGATCACCCCGGCTCCACACTCAAATCCAAATCACACATCTTGGTTTCACAAACGAGCCCTGTGCAGCAGCAGCAGGGGAGGCCTGTGCTGATTAAAGGCTGCCCATCGGTCCCTGACTCTCTGGATCGGACTGAGCGCTATTCTGGCCCGTGTAATTGCACAGGCCCCACCACAAGTGAGTGTTTGGATCATACACCCCAGAATAAACTCGAACAAGCTACTGTGACCAGCTACTGAAAAACATGCCGAACACCAAGAAAATGACAGAGCACAAATAAAGCGGGAGACTGTTCGATGTTAATGTCAGGGTGAAACTAACAAGCCCATTTTAGTTTATAGTATGTGTCAGTGAGGGGAGATGATTCCGTTTGTTTCAACACAGATTTAATAGTGTTACACTTCCCTTTAAGTGTCCCAGAATACCTGATCATCAGGAAGCGATGCTATCTAATTCCCACTTGAACTGAGATTGCATCTAAGATGGCTGCGCCCACGAAGGACGACAAGACAGCGTATGAGTTGGACGGGTAATTGTCTGCTACTGGCTATTGGCTTTAAAACCGACGGACTCCGACTCACACATGCTGTGAACTTTTGCTCACACTCGTGGGAGACAGAGAGTGAAATTTTCATTCAAGAATCATGTTTCTGGCCGCCGCTATCAAGAGTTTTCACACACATATATCACACCTTCCTCCCTCCTCTCTCGGCAAAGTCACAATGAGCGATTCCATCCACGGACTCCTCCTCGCTGTCCTTGTCTCTCCAGCTTATCCCTGAGGCTCACCACACTGCTCCCTTCTCTTTTGTTTTAAGTCTCTTCATTCCAATGCTGCACAGCAACTGGGTGAGGGTTTTTTATTTATTTATTTTTTTCCCTACCTGCTCTCCCTCCTCCCCATCTGGGTCCACAAAGGGCTACAGGGACTTATTTGGTGTCTGTCTTTATCCCCACAGCTTGTCTCTGGCCTACGGGCAAACTGCAGAGTGTGATCTGTCTGCAAGTTGATAGAAATCTCCCATTCTCCTTCTCCCCGGCGTTCACTCTGACTTCAAAGTGCATCACCACTCTGTTCGGATTAAAGAAACCAAGGATTCGGTTGGTTCAGCTACGTGTCCATATCGCTGATGTGGTCATGCTTTAGATGTATTCATTAATTTGCACTGTAATCACTTTATAACTCTGCAGTCTCAGAGGAACATTGTGACAGTTTGCCCATTAGACATGCATACATCGCTCTGAACAGGATTTTTGTAGGCAAACAGTAAACCCTGAGTTATTTTATCATAGAAGGTTCATGCCACAGAAGCTGGATCAGATGGCTGCTTCCTGTGGGATTTAAGCAGGTGGGGTGGCTCAAAGACACTGGAACCTCATGAGCCATGACAGATAGAGGCCACTTCCTTATCCGCTGAGCAAAACCCTTGTGAGACAAAATGCGGATGTTTTCCCCAAACTGATCCTTCAAATCCACCGCAGCTCACTCTGCACTTCTGGAGTTGGCACATCAAAAGGTCTGAAGGTCAAACGGATCAACCTCATGATGTTTGGATGGCAAGAGGAGATGGATTCAGTCATCAAAGCCTCCGTAACTGGTGGCGGTGTCAACCCGGCTCCCACATATTGAGCCTGTGAGTGGGAGGAGAGGGCGCTGTAGAGATGTCGGCGTCACAGATAGAGCACATGTGGCTCTGGAGAACTGAGGGGAAATCTGCTGGTCTTTCTGCAGCGTGTTTGTAGATGACCCCACGCTGAAATATCAAGAATGTGTCCAGACTCGAGCGCACACACATACACACATACAAAAATTTACCGAACACATCAGCCAGTTCAAGACGGGAATGTTGCACTTTACTCTGTTCACTATTCTGTAAAAGAGACACGGACAAAAAACTGAGGCGATATCTCTGTTCATTAGCCACAGGGCGGCATTATGGCACATCTGGTTGGTTCTTCATGGCCAAACAGCAGAATGTTTGTATAAAAGGGGCTTATGACATACTTTACAGGGCATCGTGACCCGCAGAGGGAAGAATGAAACCAGATACACACACACAGATATTTGGATGTTATTTCAGTGAGCAGTGGGGAGGCAAACAAACCCACGGAGGGGGAGAGGAACAGGGACACAGCCCCAGTAAATAAATAACACCCCATGGCCCCACACACACACACACACACACACACACACACACATGGAACAGGCTAAGGTTGTATGACGATTACAGATTGATGTAGTAACAAAATGCAGGTTCAAGGCAATTTTCCAGATTGTTTAAAAATCGCTCATTGAGTTTGATGACCCCAGATCAGAAGTTTGATAACATGTTCCTAACAATCAGAATAATGAGACTGCAGATGTAGAACGTAAAGAACATCCTAAAGAGTGATGCCAATTGTCCAGTTTGTGGCTAATTTCCACTTTAACTAATCAAATAGTCTTTTGGGTTGTTGAGCATATTTCTCTTAGTGTGTTTTTTCTACTTTGAGCCAATGACATCAGTATGTTTCAGCCTTTTGACTGCCTGGGTGTTCGGATGCATGTAAACACGTGGAAGTTATTTTGAATTCATGTAAACTGTTTGAAAGTTGCGTCCAGACCAAATGTATTCAGACAGATACAGTAGTGCGTGCCGAGGCGGAGGAAATGATGGAGGTCAGCGGTATCATTGGGAGTTTTGTCGGCTAATGAGCTCCACATTCTTTTCACACTAACTGTTAGATCCTCATGAAAATTAAATAAATAAAACACAGTCACATACATATCCCAGCCAAAGTCTGAACCCAACTGTATGTAAATGTAAAAAAGCTACACTGAGGGCAAAAGTTGAGGCCTAAACAAATACTAACAACCAAGACAATTACTCGTAGATTGGCCTATTACTAAAATAGACTGCATTCCAGTCTGAGTGTGTGTAACCTTTGGTCCCTGTGTGTGTGTGTGTGTGTGTGTGAGTGTGTGAGTGTGTGAGTGTAAGTGTACCTACCATCTGCTGCTAACGAGCTCAGAGTGAGCAGGGTCCAGGTGTGGGAGTGTTTAGTGTACACTGGGGGGCAAGTGAGCCTCCTGTTAGAGATATAAACGCACGCACACACGCACACACACACACACTCATTTGATACACCATAATCTTCTGTGCCAACGGGGTTCACTTGACTGTTTTGAAAGATGTGCTTTGACCTTTTTTGGTTGTAGTTGGTTATTTGTTGGTAATGATGATGATACCAACCCATTTTGGGTGACTCTATATTGTTGTCTTTAAGCATTAAAGAGCACAAAATAAAGCTGGACCAGCAGCATGCAGTCAGGAGAGGCCTCTCATCGTGAAAAAGAAAAAATATATAATGATAAAATAAATGAAATGGTCATATTTATCTATATTAAAGCAATTTTCCATTTAACTTCACCAATCTTGATGATTTGACGATAATTTGACCATTTCATGAACGCCTCAGTCTCCCGCAGTCTGTCGGAGACCTAATCAACTAGATTTAGCTTAGCAGTAGGTTTATTAGTTTGGTTTTGATGGGCGTATGATAATTTTGAGTCTCTGCTACGATAATCTGAAATTTCCCACCTTGAGAGTAAGTGACGACAAGCTACAATCCACATCAGCACCATTTCTTTTTTCTGAACCTCACCGCACGTCACTGAGATGGACCAACGTAGACAGTCTTTGTCTTTGTCTGTCTGCAGTTCAGGTTCACATTTCAAGCTGTCAACAACTCTTGGTAGCAGCAGTTAGACTCTTTCACAAGTTCTTGTTATGGTTTGTTTTGCATCCACCTACGCACACACCACATCTTTAACAACTCCTCTGCCAGCCCAACTGTCTCCCTCGCTCCCTCACTTCCTCTCTCTCTCTCTCTTATCTGCACCCTCGCCCCTCATGGGGGAGTCGGCAAACTCTTATCACAGTGATTTTTTTTTGGGGGGGGGGTCTGTGTGTAGGGTGGGTTCCGCCTCATCGTGCCAGGGTGTGGAGGCTGAGGCTGCCAACAGGAGGTGGGCGTGGGGGTGCCAAGCAGAGGCTCCACACTGTGACACATGCTTAATTATCTTCCAAGTTGGATGGAGGGAGGAAGAAAGGATGGATGGATGTGAGGAGAATGGAGGGCAATACAGGAGGCTCATTATGCCATTTGAAAAGAGACAGTGAAGAGAAGTGGTTTGGAAAAAGGCGTATCTGAGCATCTCAGTCAGGACGAAATGGCTGCTCAGGCATTGTGTCAAAGCACTTGGACTCCCGTTTGAGGCTTTTTGTATATATGAACATCGCAAATTTACAGCAAATCCAAAAGTGCTCCAAGAAATTCATTTCCTGAGCTCCGGCAATAGTTTCTGATGAATGGGGCAGCTGTGCTGCTACACTCTGTTGGTGTGTCTGTGCGCGTGGATGTATGCGTGCGTGCTAGAGTGTGTGTGTGTGTGTGTGTGTGTGTTGTATTCCGGTGCTTATCATCTGGCACTGTCAAGGCATAGCTTTCTAATTTGGAAAAATGGAAAAATGGCTTTCTGTTCATTCACACTCACACAGGCCAGACGTTCTGTCAGCTGCACAATGCAGTGACTCAACAAAAACTACACAATTTTGAAGAAAGATTGCTCTGATGTGTTGAAGCTCATTTACTTTCTTGATGCAAAAGTATTCAAGCAACCTGGAGGTCTGCTGATGGAAAGGTTTGGCTTTAAATTACACAACTCCCAAAGAGCATAAAGTTTGACAAAGCCTCATAGTTCCAAAGTTTTCCCGCCCGACTCTCATGAGAAATAGGAACTTCCCCATCAGGCTTTCAAAGAGAATGTGACTTTTGGTCAGCTGCTGTCCACTCTCACTGTTTGGTGCATGACGTCCCTGGGCTCAGGAGGGGGGTACAGAGACCAAGCTCTTTGCTCACTGACCAGCTCCTCCGAAGTCTTATTGCTGCATTTTAACTCCAACCTGGACTAATTTCATATAGCTGCTTTACCAGTTGCCATGGTGAAACTGAGAGTTGTTTTGTGTTTGTTTATGTGTGTGTGTCTGTGTCACAGTAGTATTTCAAGGCATATAATCGCGCACAAAAGCAAGCTGTCCAACTTGGGGAAATGCAAAGCGGCGTGTGTGTGTGTGAGAGACAGGGAGAGTTAATAAAGGGATCATACAGACCTATGGCTGCAAGCTATTATGTTAACACAATCAATGCACCAAAAATTCCCTCATTTTATCCAAACACACATTTCCTCCTGCCGCCGTCATTCTCCTCCTTAGAAGATGTATTATGCCTGGCTCCACACACACGGCCTTCCACCTGAGTCCCAGCTTCTTGCTGAGAGTAATGCCCGCTTTACTTCGCATTATGCATCTCTTTGCATAATGTGCCCTACGTAACACACACACACACTGCCATTCGAAGATGGAGCATTCACTTCCTGATATCATATTAAACCTCCACACAAAGACACACATGGCCCTCCCTGTCTTCCATAATATTAACACACACAGGCACAAAGCCACTTCAGTGAATAGAGCAGCATCCTTGCCCCAGCCGTGGCTCTGATGTGCTTTCACTTCCTGGCTCCCATTCAGAGACATTAGAGCGCCCTACATTACAGAGACATGCTAATGACATCTCATAATGTGCCGCTGCTACATTGATATGCAGAATGAGTTTGAACTCATATGTACATGAAAAACAGAACAATAGACTAGTTCTGCATGGCTTCGTTTCCGCTCTTTATAGTCTGTGTGTTTGTGATATTAAATGTGTGTAAGTGGGTGATTGTGCGGTTGTATCACTTTGATAGTCTGGATCAAACGCATGACTGTTCACATGTGCTTCTGTCAGACTGGGATTGTTTGTTTACACGCACATGTATGTGTGATTGCTGGCGTGCATTTGGCAAGCACGCTGGTGAGTGCGTGTGTGTTTGACCGATGAAATGTCCATTGAGTAAACAGCCTGTGTTTGTATGTGAAAACTCACAGCCCAGAGCGTAGATTACAGATAATTGAAACTGTATGCTCTGCCCTCTCTGCCTCCCCCAGCCTCCCCCTTTCTCCCCTGCCTTCAGGGAAAGCTTGTTCAAACCCACTTTGTATTGTGTCAAACTCAGACCATCTCTTATGCAACCGAATTTAATGCGCCATCGAAAAATATGGATAAATATGAAAACTGAACTTTTCACACGTCCAGGTGTTGTCATGCGATGACACAATTGGTTTTTAACGATCAGCAATAAGTCGCTGTTTCATATTCCCGCAGTCGTTCCACAACAGATAAAAGCCAGTACAATATGATGCACTTCAGTACAGCAAATTCACAGATGGGTGTCAAATGCAGTCTTGGTGAGATATTGGCTCCCTCACACAGTTTGGGATACAGTTTATAGAGAAATGGTTCCTCCTTTGTGTTGTTATGCTCTCCCACAATGCTCCACGTGTTCAGGTGAGGCTCTGGTGACCGCTGAATATGACTCACAGCATCATGTTCCCACTCTGTCCAATACCAAAACGTTTTTAATGTTTTGTTTTTTTTCCCACTAATGTATTCTGGAGTGTTCCCTGGATGTATCATCCATCTGAGAGTGTGAGGTTTATCCTGCTGGGACCGATATGGCACCCGCCCTCCACAGACAGGGGAGAATGAAGATGACACTTAGCTGGCCTTCTTCGACATTTGGGATTAAACTGTGGACAGAAAAAGGCCGGAAAATTAAAAATCTTTTCAGCACATCAAGATTTATCTGCCCACAGTGCAGACGTGGCTTTAATCAATCACTTCCTGGTGTGTGTGGATGGGAGACAGATCAATTTTTTTTTTTTTTTTTTTGGTTTGTTTGTTTGTTTTTTTCAGATGTGCTCTGTTTGCTTGAGCTGTATACACACGTGTTTCAGAGGGGCACGCTGCTTAAATGTGGTTCCAGATGTTTATGTTACCACATGTGGGGCATTCCAAGGCTTCTTCAGTTTTTTTTTTCTATCCACTGAAACCGCAAACACATAGATGCTTTAAATACTTAATGTAGTATTATAGACTGAAATGGTGACTGAGGTTTAACATATAGCCCGAAGACTTGTGGCCAACTTCAGCTGCTTGAATTGGCCCAAAAGAATTTTTTTTTTTTTTTTTCTTCAATCAAATTTCCAGCTGAGTGACTTACAGAGTTTGTTGCCTTACTCTCAAGTGGCTGAACCTCAGATCTCCAGGTCTCCATATTTACATTCCTTGTGTTGTGTTCTCACAGATGGCACCAAGAGGAGCTGACCCTCGACCTGCTCACCACTACGAAGACATAGATCAACATCAGTACCACACACAGTCCAGGTATGTGTGTGTGTCTGTATGGATTTTATTTCTCAGTGTGGGAAATGAAGGGACTAACTTTGTGCCACTCCTTCCTTTGTGTCTACCCCACTCTTGTGTACACACACACACACACACACTAACACATATATACGCACACACAGACTAATCCTCTTTGGAGCTTATAATTAAATCTGGAGTGTTTGCCTTGGGAGTGTCTACTCATCCCAGGAACAGGAGTGATCAGCCCTCCGGAGAGCAGGGCACAGGCAGGAGGATCATTCACACACACACACACACACACACACACACAGACACACACACAGAGGATGGTTTCCTCTTACGAAGGATGTACATCCTCTTGCGTGGGTTTAATGAAACTGCACATTTCTTTGATTTGTTTATGTTCCCTTTTTTAATTGGATGCATCCGTACACACACTTGTACGTCTTCTCTTCTCTACATGGGGGGTTCCCAGCAGTGATATTGCTCACATACATGCATCAAAAACACCAGAATATTCACTGCCGTGTGTGTGTGTGTGTGTGTGTGTGTGTGCACATGCTGAGAAAACGTCATTTTTGCGATATTCGTGCCCCAACAGCTAAGTGGAGCGAGGAGCGACGTGGTGCAGGGAAAGTGAGAGGAGAATAAGGAAGGGAGAGGACACTGGGATAGAGAGGAGGCAAGTGAGAAAAAGAGAACAGTCATTTCACGGGTTATTGCCCCTCCTGATATGACAGGCACCAGGGAGCGCACACATCAGCAATGGCTCAGGGGAACGAGACGTTCAGAGAATCAGGGGGAGAGAAGAAGAGCGAAGGAGGGACAGGACCCAACAGTAGAGGGACGGAGAGATTAGCCAGCTGTAACTGGAGACGGACCGGCTGAGGAAGACTTGGATGATTGTCACTATACTGAGCTATATTTATGCAGTCATTCTATATACTTATCAAAACATTTGAAGCAAGAAAATTGAAAACCTTCCTAACCATTTCTTCCTGCATTTCATTTATTGAATGAAATGATCAGTCTGCAATTGTTGTAATCATTACTCAAGAACAAGTTTAGTTTTGGCCTCTCAAATGCCAAATTTTGCTGCTTAGTGTCACCAAGTCTCTTTCAAGGTTACATTTTTTGTTTGACAAAGTGAACCCGTCAGTCATTGGAGTTAATCCTAAAGCAAAGGCTTGTCTTCATTTCTGTATTTACAGCATAGTAATTAAATTGTGTCACAGTGAAGGCACTACCACCTCGAGCTTCAAGAAATTCTTAGCAGCATTATTAATACAATTTGTTGACAAAAGGATTAATCAGAAAAATAATAAGTGGATTAAATGATGATAAAATACTTTCCAACAATAAAACGGCATACCAGTATGTTAGAGGGCTCCAGCAGGCTTTTATTTACAGTACAGTCCTGCTTCCATACAAAGCAGCTATTTTAAATAAGATGTTTCATTTGGAAACCACACAGGATGTCAGCAGGTTTCGGTTGTAATACTCCATTGTTTTAGATTTACATAATACATCTAAGTAGCAGCCAACATATCCTGTTTCTTTTACAGAGTATGACAAATCAAGTTCAAATGATGTTTATTACCTCAAGAAATAATCTCATTGTTATTTAACTGTTGTTCATCTCCTCTTTGAAGTAATTTTAGACCTAAGACCCATAGGATATCATCCGTTTGAAATGCATATGCTGAAGTTAACAATTTTCTGGAGACGTATCTCGGCACAAGAGCAAAACCAAGAGAAACAAACGGCAGAGAAAATGTGCCAGATAGGTCGGAGCCCTATTCAAACTCAGATGTTTGTGTTCTTCTTTCTGATGTTTCTGTAAAGATAAATCACAACTCCTCAGTCCCCAAAACTCCTGCGACTCCCCATGGCACAACTGCAGAGGTAAGAGGAGGAGGGGACGCAAATTTATTCTGGGAATGTTTTTTTTTTTCTTCTTCGTCTTCTTCTTTTTTCATTGAATGGGGAAAAACAGGAGGAAAAGAGAGCACAGACACAGCAGTGAATTGAATGCATTTTTCAAAGTGGAGCTGAACTTTGTGCAAAATCCCCCCGGGGGCCGCCATTATTGAAAGCCATTTCCTCTCAAAATGAGTGCGGCTCCACCATTGGCCTGGCTCTCATTAGCATACATTTGGCCTGCCTTTGTGAGGAGCCGGCTGGGGCTGCAGCTGGAGGGGAGGGAGTGAAGGAGGTGAGTGTGTGTGTGTGTAGATAGTACAGGAGATGCAGTAAAGCGTTTCACAGATGGGAACATATGGAGAGGGAGTTAAGGAGAGTTTGGATGATGGGAATAAAATTGAGGCAGGATCAAGATGTTCATGCAAACATTTAAATGTGTTGTAACAAGTCAATATGTCCATTTGCATTATAGCTTCTCTAATGAAAGCACACAAGCTCGGCCTGTTCCATATCTATCTGGCAAGGATTTCTTCCCCTGGTTCTCTTGACTTGGACTTTTTGAAGCGTTAACAAATACCATATTTATGTTTTTCTTGAGTCCCACTGCTCAGAAAACCTGCTAAGACAAATGAGTCTGTAGAAGACGCAGGTATTTATCAGCTCCGGCTCTGGAATCTGTTAATTCTCAGCCCTTTTCCTGCTGGAACGCCTCAGAGCACAGACATGACCTGTCCAGCACACGACAGTGTCTCACACTGAGGCTCAAACACGTTTACACGAGCAGCAACCTGGAGATCAGACGTGACCGATCGGTTTTGTTTGTTTCGAGGAGCAGCTTTCAGCTCACTCTTCCTCTGCTGCGTCTGTAAGTGAAAGCGATGACCCCACTCTCCACTGTTGAGTTGGTCCAAACACAGAGGCAAACTCCACTGTGGAAAACAGTTTTATCAGCTTTTAAACGATCATTTGCTGATTTTTTTTTTTTTTGTCGAGCAAGTCTGTCAGTAATTGAAAGAAAAAAACAAAAAACAAAACAGCCCAACCAGAGTTTTCCCTGTTAGTCCAACTTGTGCATCTTTTTTTCCAAACTCAAGAGTTTCTTTGGATTTGAAGGAGTGGATGCCAAAGTAAGAAGGGCTGATGGGAAGAAAGTGGACCCGAGCCTGGGACTTAGCGCCAAGGGCTGCTGCACAGCAGCCAACAAGAGAGGCTGAAGTCTGGGAAAGAGGATTTGGAAAGGAGGCTAGAAGTGGCAGCGTCGAGAGGTTTGCCCCGGGGAGGGTGATAGTGCTATTTTGGCTCTTACATCCCTCTCCACTGGCCATTAATGCTGGGGTGCAGCTCAGCTTCCAGATAGGCTGTGTGCTCGGGGACACACACTAATGTATGTGCACACACACTCACACAGGGACATATGGAGAATATTAACATCATTACCAATTCAAAGCAGCAGGTCATGGGCGCGGTGACCCAGCCTCAGGTTGTCCAATCAGAGCACCCCTTGACCCTCTCCCCCAAGGTGATTGGATTAGGGGACCGGGTTGGCGAGGCAACGTTGTTGGCCAAGGCTGATAACTGGCTGATTAATGTGCAGCCGGTGGCCAATGAGTCAGAGAGCGCAGGGCTTCGACCAGGGGACCACGCTGGCCTCGTGAAGCTCCTGTCACATCTGGACAAAGGAAATGACCCGCTGACAAGGACAGACGAGGCGTTTGTGTTAGCAGTAAAGGTTTTCACTGGTCTATTTGGCACTTCATAAGCAGGACTTGACAGCGGGCATGTGTCCTCAATATATTCAGGCTCCGTGTGCTGGGATGGGTCTCTCTGTTTGTCTGATCCAGGTGGATCCAGGCATTCTGCTGTCATTATGATGAAATGATCCAAAAGTTTAGACTTGTGAATCTCTCTAGCAGTTTCTCATGTGTGCAATCAGTCTTTGTAAGGAGTCTCTGGCTTGCCATTTGAGGGGTGACTGAATGCTTCGAGTGCTCTCTGCCCCTCCTTAAAAAGCAGACAGCAACTCCTCTGTTGTCCTCTGCATGTTTTGCATCCTCTGGTTTGTGAAAGTGTCCCTCGAGTCCTGTCGAGCGACCTTTACGAAAAGTGCTACAGCTAAACTTCCCATACTTGCAGCCACTTGATTTACTCCACCGTGTCTGCGCACATGAACCTTTTCACATCGGTGGTGTCTGCTCTGGCCCAATGAGAAATATAAACCAAGCAACACGGGGTAGAACACAATCAATGACTTCACCACTCTCTGAGTGAAAGCAATCTGTTGATTAGAGTAGGATGAATAAGTAAGGACAGATGAGAGGAAAATAAAAAATGAAAATCTATCTATAATGCTCGTATTTACTCACTAATTTGTGCTTCACTGGTGATTCAGTCAGCTGAAAATAAGCTCCCAAAAAAGCACTCCGGCCTCACACAGTTGGACAGCCATATTTTATGCAAAGGTCCGTTATCATTTTAGTGCAGGAATATTGTCAGAGCTGTAGTTTAAAGCTGTCGTTAAATTCAGAGGGCTTTCCCAAGGTCAGTGGAGAAATCATATTCCTGCTGCATTTGCTGTACCCTTTATTAAAGCCCCATCCTGCTTCTCTTAGCCTCATAAGTGATCAACTGTTTCCCCACCTACTGCTGTCCAGCTGTCGAATAACTCACTTTCAAACCTCCCAATTCACTTAAAGTTATTGTCTCTGTTACTCATTTAATTTCTTTGGTCCTGGCGAGCTCAGTGTATTTCTTTTTGCTTCTGTAGTATTTTCAGCAATTGCCCCATAACAGCTTGTTTCATCTTTCCAAGACCCCATGATTAGTTTAAAAGGTGATGTGACCCCCTTCTTTTATTGTTAAATGGCCAGCCCAAGAGTTTATGAAGCCCTGTGCAGATTATATTGTTTGATTTCCAGAGTGGTGCTGTGACCCTTCTCTTATTTGCGGGTCCTTTTTGAAGGGACGGGTCGTGTCGGCGTGCAGAGGCAGCAATATTTGTCCAGCTAACAGTGTTTGTGCTCAGACACAGGAGAATGTAATGGAATCAGCAGTAGGAAATGAAAGGGCTTTAGCCAGCTCTGTCACATGCACAGCTGAGGCGCCGGTGGCTCTACCTGTTTACAATAACTTCCCTTTTTCTGTTCTCGGCATTTTTCCCTGATTCCATCAATCCCTCTGTCTGCATTTTTCATTCCTTTCTGTTTATATCTCTCTCACATCTCTTTGTATCTCATCTCTCCCTCTCCATCCCTCTTTCCCATAGTCTCCCAGCTCTGTGTATGGGAAAATGAAATCATCACTTCATAAATAAACCAAAAGATATACACTTTGAGGCCTCAACACTCCCTGTGAGCTCAGAGGGAAATACAAAGACTGTCATGTACAAGCCTGCATGACATTCAGCCACAAATACAGATGGACAGGCAGCTCTGTGGAGGAGACGGGAGTCACCATGAATTCAAATGTTCTTTTCTTTCCCCACAATAGGACAGAATGGAATAGAAGAGGTGCACAGTGAACTTATTTTGAACTATGAATAATTTGAGCTGAGTGGAGAACTGCAGAGCGATCCCATCTGTTTCTGCCATTAACAGCTTTTCTCCAGCACGTTTCTATTACATGTTACAATCTCCCTCCTGTCCAAGAAGTAAATGTCATCTTTGACCTCCTCACTTATAGCTACAGTCACCTTTCAATGTCCAGAAAACGGACTGTCTGTTCTGTCTGTTCTTTTCTCTTGCACACATTTTAAGTCTCTCTAAATATGAGGAGAAACTAAAAGTTGTCAGTCTGGCTGAATCCGATGAAAAATAATATGGCTGAATAGTTTGATAAAGGTTATTGATAGTCGTCTGGAGCATGACAACACCAAAATGGTGAAAAAGTCATTAAATGTTCCAACTGGTTTAAAGAGAAAGCACTCAGGGCAGGTGCCTCCCATCCCTCCTCGCCTTCTAATTTCTGTCCCATAACTCCCACGTTGCAGTTGGACCTCTTGCTACCTGCCACTGATACAGTACACTTCCCCTGTCATTGCTCGGCCGGCAGTGTAAACAGGGGCCCATTTAGATGAGGCACATGCGTCTCAGGTGAGAGCCAATTTCCACTGCTGTTGTTGACATAGGCTGGTTTGATTAGCAGAGCTGCCTGGATGGCCAGGGCCAGAGTGGCTAATGGTTTCCTCTGCTGTGGTGCCAGCCGGGTCTGCTCTCTGTCTGTAGCACTCAGCTTACACGGCACTATTAGTGCTTTGACTCCGTGTTTGTGTGTGAGCAGAGTTTGGATGTGCGTGAATTTGGAGAACCTGGAAAAAGCATCATACACTAATGAATGACTCGACATACTTCGTTACATCTTTCAAATCAGCTTTTTTTTTTTTTTTTTCACAATACATGATGAGCATAATTGACGCTGACATCACAACCTTCGACTGCAGGCTGAATCAGGTAAATTGAAGCAGCATCGCTGGTCCAAAAAAACACTTGTCTGTAACCTACAGATGCATATAGATGTCTGCGTTTATGGGAGCGTTTGGCAGTAAGGCACAGCAGCTGTTTTTCTGGAACAGTTAATGTATTTTGAATGCAGTGCATGTCAGCTTGCCATCAGCGGGTGAGCAGGTGAGCACATAACCGGCAGATGTGCTTACATATGCATCTGTATGTTCTCATCTTTCGCAATCACAACGTTAACAATTTGAATGTGCTAATTTCATTTAGGTGAGTGCAGTTAATTGTGAGCATTTGCACTATTTAATGTATGTGTGTATGTGTGAAAGCAAAAAAGTGCAGACACACTTCAACGTTGGATCGGTGCGTTGTTAGTAAGTCAAGAATACAGTGAAGTGTTTGAGTGTATCTGTTAAAACTATGAAACCACTGAGGCCGGATCCGGAGGTGCTGTCCTCAGACATGTTTGTTTTTTGTTGCATCTATTTGACAGAAAACATTGGAAAATGTTTAATTGACCTTTGCCAGTTATTAAGGCCTGAATGTGGAACGTGTGAACAACAACAAATGTCACAGTTTCCCCAAGGATGCTGTTTTTGTTTTTTGTTTTTTTGTCCATTTTTAATCATATCGACTCCCGGGGTTCGATGTGTGTGTTTGTCTGTGCATGTGTGGGTGTCTGATGATTTTACAGCTGTTTGGCGTCAAGCACTTGTGAGGCCAGGGGTATTTATTTGGGGGGCCAGGATAGTAAGTCTGGGGATCTAATGAGGAATTGGGAGTTGGCGCGGAGGTTCATTTCCTCCTTCCGTTTCCAAGGGGCAGGTGCAGCATACCTCCCCTCGTCCCCCACCCGCCTATATCCCATGCTATCACCATACACCCAAATTCTTCACTGTCACAAGGCGGAAGCAATGCATAAATGGCAACACTCTCACAGTCCCAGATGGACACTTTCACTGCTGAGTATGTAATCATATACACTCCCAACACACATTCGCATGCATATAAATATGGCTGTCATATTGAGGCCGTCATGTGCGCGCACACACACACTCTCGGGGGTTGCTGGGGAGTGTGCTGTATGGTGCTGATGTCTTGGAAGTGTGAGTCAGATGTATTGCGCTGCGTGTTGTGAGAGCTTCCCAGTCTGGTTGGTCCCTTTGGTTCACATCACACCCTACACTGCGGCTCCATCCCGACCTCAGAGAGACAGACGGACGTCTGCGTCTGTCTCACTGCCTTTTCTCCTGCTAAACATGACATCACCTTTTATTGTCCAGATATCGGTTGAATTAAAAAATCTTGCACGTGTGTGTGTAAATGAATTAAAAACGCATCTGATGGGGAATATAGTTTAGTTTATTGTGAAACGCTCAGTGAAATGTTATCTGTAAATGATCACTTCCTTGTAATTCACCCACAGTCACTGCGATGTCTGTCTTCAGACTGAAGCTTTATTACTCGTCGCTGCTTCACAGCAGCACACATTCATTAAACAACATCCAACTATATCCAAATACCAACTATTAATTTCCTCTAGAAAGTCCAATTTCCTTTTTTATTCCCACATCCACCCCCTCCTATTTATTTGTGCCAGTGTCATTCTGCATTAAAGTTTTTTATTACATTTTTTTATTTTGACGTGACGTAAGGGTGTATGAAGCTCTGCAGACAGCTGAATGAAAACATGTCTTCTGTCAGCGTCTGTCCTGCTGTCAAAAACTCTTTTCAAACTAGATTAGCAGCACTGAAGCAGCTCTGTTAATTTTCTACTATTACTAGCAGCTACAAAATTTTTAATCCGACAGGGATCTGCCATGTCTTGTGTGGTTTTTATTTTGGGAGGAGGTCAGAGGTATAAAAAAAAAAAAAAAGAAAACACAGCCACTAGATAAGTGGAACTCGTGACAGACAGATAAACACCTGAGTTAAATGGATAAACTCCATCACAGCATCGCGCCCATTCTTTGTCTTTCCTTTTTGTCCCTGTGTTTACCTTCATCACGTCTGTTTTTAGTCACTGTGTTCCTCTTGTGTGCTGATATCTCTGCTCTCTGCTCGCTCCTCCTCTCTTTCCCACACTGCTGATGAAGTTACGTAAGTTAACATGTAAACACATATCCCATTCTGACACTCACAATATACAAACACAGCTTTGCACTCTTATCTGGCTTGCACTCATACTTACAGAGATGTTTTATTCAGCATGGCCAAATTAAATCATAGTTTCTGTAAATATCAGATACCACAGATCGACGTGGTTCGGTTAGGTTGGCAAAGGCCCACAGAAACACACACAGACATACATTTCCTCCATCTCCCCACCAGGCTGAAGCCAGCTGTGTGACCTGGGGATGAGGAGCTCTCCTGCAGGTCACTGAGGCCCAGGGACTCTCTAATCCCCCAGCTGCTTGGCCGGACACACATATGTTTTTCAGGCCGTCGCGCTGTTACACACAATGTCAGAACTCAATATTATTAGATATTTTAACTTGAGTGGTAAAGTGAGGTTAAACCTATCTAAAAAAATAAACACACATCCGTGTGTTCACTTCTGTTCTGCTCTTCCTGAAAACACATTAAGACTGTCAGTCTGTGGCCTCCCTGAAGAAACACTCCCATATGAGCAACCGAAACAATGGCAACCTCTCAACCCACACACAGCCACTCGGCTAAAGCTACTTTGCTATGTCATGACAGGGTCAAAGGTCATCTAGACCTCGGTAGTCTAGCACCAAAGGAGCTTATCCCACAAAGTCTTACAATCGAGCAGAAGCTACATTTATTCATGCTCATATTACCGCAACATATTTCTGTCAGTGAAAAGGGAAATAAAGAGCAGGGAATAGTGACAAGTAGATATTCAGGTCACTGAGGTGGTGGAGCAGGAGAGAGAGATGAATATTCAAGTGGGAAACAATGTGGAAATGGCAGGAAATGGCAAAATGAGCTGAGACTGGAAGCTGATGGAGGTTTCTGTCAGTCTGTTTGGGTGGCCCTGAGTCGGGTCGAGGACCCAGGTGTTCCCCCTCCTCGAGCTCCTATATCACCACAGCACTCTTTTTAATTTCTCTTTGCCTCCCCTGGTGGCCTTCACCATTTAATCTGGATTAATGAGGAAGCTGACCTTCGTCTCGCTTTCTCTCTCCAGCTCTTTCCACTCCTTTCCAAGCTTCACTGTTTTTACCCGCACATCCCTCCACTTCTGCTCCTTCTTCCTATTTTCTCCTTATCTCAAGTCTAGGCAATCCATGTGTGCCCATTTATCTGTGTGTATGCATCCGTCTGTCCTGCTCCACTGACTGACAAGGCGGTGCTGTTCGTTCTCGGGACCACCTGTGTGTCCTGCCGCTCTGCTCTGTTTGGGTGGTCAGGCCTCCCAGCCCCAGAAAACACACTCTTCTACACACTGATATCTGGGGCACACACATGCATGTAGAAATCCACAAATATCCCCAAGGGAAGT
This sequence comes from Echeneis naucrates, assembly GCF_900963305.1. Taxonomy (NCBI): domain Eukaryota; kingdom Metazoa; phylum Chordata; class Actinopteri; order Carangiformes; family Echeneidae; genus Echeneis; species Echeneis naucrates. Next base: position 17,408,112 of record NC_042512.1, on the reverse strand, counting down.
CCGCTCAGGCACAAGCGCAGACACAACCAAGCTGTGTGCGACCTAATATGTGGTGAGTGAGTCATTCTAATTGGCCAGTCAACAGGTGCTGATCTCAACTCGGGGGACTCGACAGAGGAGACTCACGGATATGATTGCAGAACAAGGGAGAAGCTTTAAGCTCAAGGCTTCCGTGTAATAACTACAGTGGGAGCCTTTGTTGACGGGTGGGAAGCAAATGTCTAAATCTGTTTGCAGCTCTCAACTGCTGATTGAAAGAGCATTACAGTTATTTAAACTGCAGCAAGGTCCACTTTTGTTGTTTATTCGGGTTCAACAGGAGCCGTAAATGTGCATTTAGATACACGTTAATAACCCTGTAGGAGGAAGCTCTAATCAAGTTAGGCATACAAAAAATACTTTGATTTATGTGTTGTGCACGATAGTTATTTTATTGATGATGGCAAATATAAAAGTTCTGTTTTCCCCCGCTGACAATGATACCGGTTGGTGTTAAAGGTGTTTGGAAAAGAGCCTGCGTGCTTCTTTCCACTTGGCAAAAGTGATCACTTATGTTGTAGACGTGGCTCTTGGAGATCACCACTTTTAAAAATAGCAGAGTTTCTCTTACAGCGAGGCCGATGAAGACCTGATTTGTAGATTTGCTTACTTGCGGTAGCTCGACTTGTGTGTCACTCAGCACTGGAAACAGCACATAAGATGGAAAACATTTGAATGGGGCTGTGAAAGGTGAGCAGCCCTCTCTTTTACCCCCCCGTCTCTCTCGTTCTCTCTCTTTTTCAGTCTGCCGTTCTTTCTCTTACCGTCACCCCGAGGCCCGCGTGTCGCCTTACCCAGGGGTTTAGCCCCTAATCACCCAAAAGCTAGTGGGAGGGAACTGGAGACTTCCAGCTGGCTGCCTCGTTACTGCAGACCCCTGGGACACACACACACACACACACACATTCCTACACACTCACACACACAAGCTGAACACACACGACCTCATATATGCTTACTGAGGTATTTGCTGTTATCTCTTGGCATCTCTCCATCCACGTTCCCCCCACAACTCGATCCTGCCAAGGCCACAGCCCAGCCACGTAAACTGAAAAACAGGCGGGGGGTTTCTGGCACGTCCTCTAAACCAGTTAATACCGGTATTAAATGTTGTCTTCCTTATACTTTCAATGCATACAGACTGTCTCTGATGACTTGTTTGTCCGTGTAACATTGCTTATGTTTCCGACAGGCCCAGCGGTTCATTCCAGTGGAGTCAGTAAACGTACCATCGTTGTTTTCAACTACATTTCTGTTTCAGAAGGGATCCATATGATTACGCCACCCACCCCAGACCCAGAGAGCCGGCCCCGTACCCCGGCAACTACCACGGCCGTGCACCGCTGCCCGCCCAGCAGGCGTCCAGCAACCCTCGGCGCTACCCCCCGTCCCCCCACACGGAACATCAGCACCGTGCGATGGCGAGACAGGACGTCCCCCCTTCTCCCACCGCAGGCCACAGAGGGCGGCACTACTACGAAACAGCCGGGGGCCGAGCAGACGGCTACCGTGGGGCCAGCCCCGGCCGCCACACCTACCAAGACGAAAAACAGCCCGACCCCAGACGGAAGAACCCGGTGATAGGTGCAGTGTAAAACGTTACAAATATGTAATGAGCGCACAATTCACGGGTGTTCAGACTTTTGACACATGATAACAGCTGCTGCCGCGGCTGCCACGGTGGATAAGTGTGATTCTGCCATATTAATTTATTCAATTAGGAACACTGAGGGCAATAAGTGACAAGCTGAGAGGCTAAAATCAGGCTTATTTCCAAAACCATCTGGTCATAGCTGTTGTCACAGGCCAAGGCAGCTTGGACAAGCATTAAGGACTCAAAGCTCGTTGTACAAATACTTCTGTATATTTAGAACTGTGTCCATATAAACAATTACAGATTATACAGATGGGATCCTATTTTGATGTAGAAATTAAGGTGGATTTAGGGAAATTGAATAAATTACACAGATTTATGGAGTAAACTTGTGGCCATATGTTGGAATCAGGTCATGATGAAGGTGGTGCTGCTCGGCATTTTGCACATGCTGATCAAACTGAAGGAAATGAAGAGGCATCACCTTGACCGGACTCTGATAACATACGAGAAGAACAGGAAGCCTAAGTCGACAAACAGGAAAGGGAAGTAACACCCCTTCAGTGTATCTTCTTGTCCTTGATGTTTTGTCTTTTGGACTTCCTACATCCGGCTATTACACTTTTTTATTCTTTCCTTTTTTTGTGTGTTTTTTTTTTCTTTACATTGATGCCTTTGATTATTTTGGAGATGGCACATAACAAATGAGTTTGTCTATGATATTCTTGTGGTGCTTCTGTACAAGTCGTGATCCGTGCACACACACACACACACACACACACACACACACACACACACACACACACACACACTATTCTGCCACTTCTCATACTGTACAGCTAATAGAGTTTAATCTAATATTTTATCATTAACATATCATTGCTAAATGTCACTGCACTGAAAAACTCATTAAATGTGCCAATGGTGGTTTGAGTTACACATGCTGTCACATAGTCCACGATCTATTATTATTATTTTATTTTTATTTTTTTTGAAATATTTTGCATTAAACGTTTTGAAAATCTCATCGAGTGCAGCACGACATTGTTTGATCCTATTTCTGTTTCATTTAACCGGTTAGCAAAACTGTGGCTATTTCAAATATTCAGTCAAAGTGTGACAACACCATGAGTCATCACTTTAAAAATTCATTACAATATGCAGCTTAATTTCTCTCAGCACAATCTCTAGATAAATTTGCCCATTGAGATGACTGATAAGAGTAGCCAGCCCTCTGATAATGACTAAATCATCTTCAACAATTAGAGTCAGGGAAATCTCCACTAGAAAATGATTATTGCCCAATTTGCTCTCAGAAATAAAGATGGCACTGATTGGTGAAATTAGACTTGAAATGGGGAATAATTAGAGTGCGGAGGAGGCTTTTTCTATCAGCTAGTGTTTAATTAGCATCAAGGCCAACAGGGACCGGGCCTCCACTGATCCGTCTCGTCTCGTCTCGGCTTTGACCCTCAACTGTCTGAGCTGAAACAGACCAGCCATTCAAAACAGGCCGCACGGGCAGATAAAGGGTTAATCAGCATTTTTATTTGAACCCATTTTAAGCAAATGAACTCTTTCCAGATAAAGTCAGGACACACATTGCTGAGCCTTTACGCACATCAGATGACACTCACCATCTGATCGGCAAACAGTGGAAAACAGAGACTTGTAATAACACATTTCTGTTAATGTCGTACTTTTCTATACAGCTTTACAATGTTTTTCATAAAGCGGAACAGATTAACGCTAGATAAACAAGAATGCAGACAAACATCCTGTGACAATCCTGTGATGACAAAATGAGGAAAACGGACCGCTTCTTGCCAATGCCTTGAACTAAACAAGCACATTTAAATGTACAAAGCCACTGCAGTCGAAATCCGGTGTAAAAATATGCTGAGTGGTTTCTCCGTAGTTGTACACTTTCAAACTTTCAAGGACACCAGAGAGAAGTTTGCATGTTTTACTTCATTAAGTGTTACATGTACTGTGGCTCCACCATTATCAACAGCATCTCCATGCCTTGATAATACAGATTGGTAATGGTCCTAAGCTGTGGTAAAACAGTTGCAAGCAGTGGAAATTTTCAAACCACTCATCCAAGAGTCATTCAAAGATACTCCGATATGTAAAATTTCATTAAATATTTGGTTCCGCAGTAATGTTTAAAAAAAAGCCGACATTGCCAAGCAAACCTTAACAAAGCAAAAAGGTCCGTTCACTTGGCTGGTCAGGTTACATCATGACGCAGCGTCTTCAACCTGAAAGTCCCAGATAGTAAGAGGGCGTTGAGTTTGTCAACATGAGGTCAAGGACAAACTTCGACAAGGAAAGCAACTCGCAACATTACAACATTACATCACAATGAAGCCGACACTCTCCTGATTCCATTCGTCCTGTAGATCAGGAGGAGCTCTGTCCTTTAAACAACTTACAGCACTTAGGATGCCTCCGCTGGCTGTGGACTGTGTTTTAATGAATAACTGCGCAGTAAACAGCCTCCTTCCAGCGCTTGTGGTCAGCTCGCTGCCAAAGACGATAAACAACAGCAACTGATCATCCAAGAATTAATTGCAGTTAATGCCCATTAAACAAAAGCTTTAAAATCACTGTCAGGAGCAGCTGGCTGCAGCACCCATCCTGCGGAAATCACTCACCTACCTTCGGTTTATGGGTGTGTGTGTGCCTCCTCATCTTGAAGAGGATCTTTAATTGCTCACATGACACACCCTGATCAGATGTGGTCGTTGGCGCTGATGTGCTGACCGACATATTTTCATGGCTCATATTGCATGCAAGGATGTTTCCCTCTCACGTGGGCTGACCTTTGATATGAACAAAGACCGCATCCTTCCTTGAGATTATTTGTCTGTTCTCAACACCTACTCTCCTTTTGTTGAAGTTCCTTGACGGTTCCGTCCGCCCTTTTTTTCTTTTGTTTGCAGAAGTCAGCTTTCATTTTCCATTTACATGGTAGAGATTTTCTTGCTTTTTTAATGTGTTTATTTATTGTTGGACTGAATTAATTTGCCACATAAGCCCATATTTTTGTTGCAGTTACTGACGAAGCCGTTCCCCGGTTGATTACCGTTAACCACGGGGTTGTGGGAGAATTCCCCGGTTATGTTCTCTTAGCATTACCTATTCTGCTGGCGCCCCTGTAGAACACCTTAGCTTGTTAGCATGTGTCAGTCAAAAGGCGCGCTCTGGGGAGGGCAAAGTGTAGAGCTGAAGCAGTTATCTCCCTCCCACACAGCTCCCAAAAAAGGCAGCGCTGCAGGAGATAGACGGAGAGAGATGGAGGGGTGTGTACAGTAGATAGCGAGTGCGTATAGGGACTACACACCCTGACTGAAGGTACGGGTGAGCACCCACTGTGACCTCGGCCTGCCCCCCCCCCCTCCCTGTTTTATTCTCTTCATTAAAGGCACATTCCACCATATTAGCCCTGCTGTCCTTCTGTCCTTCACCTCCTGTCATTCATTTCAATTCAGCCCTCGTTAAGGCATCATGGTCTCTAAATCGAGAGAGCAGTCAGAGCGGGCTGAGTGGAGCTTCTTATTTAATTATACAGTTCATTAGAAAGCAGCACCCCCATCCTGCTACCGCTCCAGGTCTGAGACAGGCCACGGGAATAGCTGGTGGCTAATGTGCGGTTTAAACGTCCTGAATATGGAGATTGGTGGAGTTATGGATTACCGTTACCCGTTAGCCTGCCCTTCACCCACCTCATTCTCTTTTATGTCTGCTGTGTAGCCTTTTGATACAGTATCACTCACGGTGGAGTGTGCTTTTTCAGCCAGCATGTTTGTTTGATATTGTTCATGAGCTGTGAAATTGAATTTCCACAGCTGGGCTGATATTCGAAATAATTTCATATCCTGTGCAATATTCTTGCTTGGTTTCACATTGTGTTGTGTTTAAGACATTCTTTTTCACTTAATGTTTTTTTTTTTTTTCTTCTTCTTCTTGTATTATGTTGCCGAGTCGATACAGCAACACTGTTAATTTAGACCATATTTACTCTAAAAGCAATGTTGGCTCGCTGGCTGCTTCTCGTTCGCCCACACACCACAGCCAAACCACCAACCACCATCTTTTACACCAACTGTCGCCATGGCAACGTGGCCACCACTCCTGGCACAGCAGCCCCCTTTCAGAGCTGATGACATCGTCGTAACAATGAAAGGTTCATACAACCATTATGGAGAAAAACTGGATTTTTTTTTTTTTTCTGGCAGTTTCAGCGCGTGAAACCTCATCCTGTACAATGCTTTATCAAAAAGTGCATTTTATTCCTGAGACCAAGTGTTGGAGGGAGCAGGCAGCTGAAATGCCATCTGCAGCACATTCAGCTTTGAAAACGGGTTTCCCTTTAATGTGGTGAGCTCTTGTGGGTGCAGCCAGTTAGCATAAATATAAACCTCGACTCTAGCATTTCTGACTCTACTGTTTGAGATTATTTTGAGATCTCTTCTCTTTTGAAAAACTTGATCGCATTCAGTCTTTTTCAAACCTGCGGATGCAACAGGCGGCCGCGAACACCGATTGTTTTACTGTGTCGTGTGGGCTTCCACCTGAATAGAGCCGTGGATGAGGGGCCTGCATTGTGAATGTGGCCCCTGGGATAAGCAGGCTGGTCAGGACCCCTCTTATTCCATCCAAACACACAGAAGCTTCTCTTTGAAAAGCAGCAAAAAGTGCTGTGCACACTGGTGCACACTCGAGGCCTGCAGTGTGGTTCGCTGTGCTGTGATGTGGCCAACAGCTGAAGACCATGACCCCTGGATCCCATCCATCAGGCTTTCAGCACCAGCCTTGGCCTCTGACACACACAAACCTCCAGCCAGAGAATGGGAGCACGCAACAGAGAAATGCATCAATGTCAGCAAGACACTGGAACCATATGAAATTATATGTACACACTTTGTCCAACACTTGACATGCATTCAGTACAAATCTGTCTGCATACAACAACTGTGGTTGAACATGAGAATATAAAGTTATAGATATTTCCAGAAGCTCTGATGCTGCCAAACTGCGGTTTCGTGTGTCCAGGCTGAGCTGTCTGCTGTGCCACACACACATAAGAACTGTCTTTACGGACATACAGACTGCATCCGTATGCCTGTGCCCTCACACACTCGTTCCCAATATGTGTGCGTGGCGGGGGCTCAGCTGACCACCTGGCAGTCACTGTGAAATTGGCGCCCTTCTCATACAGATGCCAGGTGTTTTGCTTGGCAATGCGGGGGTGCTGGGGCTGAGTTTGTGTCAGGGGTGTTGGGTTGCTGTGAACGGCAAGGGAAAGGATGGGGTAGTATGTCATGTGTCCCGGTCAGCCCTGCCCGGCACAGGGGGAATCAGAAACCGCTCAGTTTCCATCAGAGCTCGAAAACAGCCGGTGACCTGAAGCTCTCCCTCATTCGATAAAACACAACATTTTGCATCATTATTTCTTTTTAAAGCAAAACTTTGACATTCTGGGGAAATACTTCTTGCGGATGACTATATTTTCCAAAATGTCATCCCACTTTAGACCCGAGTTCACTTCTCATAATGGAGCATGATCGGGTCTTTTGTTCGTACTTCTCCCTCAGCTAGTTCCCAACGCGGGCTTGCCATTAAAAAAGTGTTCTGTCCCTCCCCAGTTCAGGTCTGCCCGCCCCGTTCCCATCATCTCTGCTGTAGAATTAAACAAAGCACTAATTCTTCTCATCTCGCTTTTTTTTTTTTTTTCCTGGATCAAGTCAAGTTTAACTTTTTAAATCGCACGTCTGTTCATGCAGCTGAAATAAACAGGCTGGACATTTGATTTCCGGCCTTGTATTCATTTTGCAGAGACGGTCATTCCGGCGTGGATTAGATAAGGGTGAAGACAAAGTGGAGCCTCATTGGAAAGTAGCTGTAGCAGCCAACAGTGTAATCCATCCACACATTCCTTCCAGAGAATGCCAAACAGCTCGCTGAAAATGAGCTGCGGACCCAACTCCATTAGAGCCCCGCTCTGCCGCTTCGCTTTCTGTCGTTCAAAAACACACACAACCGCACACTGTAGCAGTGAGCCACTCACATGCTTTCTGCTCGCCTGCCACCAGCTTCATTAGCGCTAAGAAATGTCCTGCTCATTAAGGCGAGGCTATTAGTGGCTAATTGAGAAGCTCTGCAGTGAAGGCAAACTTGCCTCCTCGTGCTTCCAGCTCCCCTTCAGGAAGTGTGTCTTCGTTTTGACCAATTTATGCATCTGGGTTCCACCTGGTTTCTTCAGGCAATTGTGTAGTAAAAAGCTGTAAGCCTGAGGGAGATAAGGAGCGAAAACACAGGGAAGATTTCTCAGCTCCCTCTTTTGCTGGCAAAAGCATCTGACACATTATTATTTATATAATTGTTTATTATTCTAAGTGTTTTGCTCTTTGCTCAGGCATTTTAGAACTTTTCTTTTTGTTGTTTTGGGCCGATTCGTGCCATACGATTCAGAAATAAAAAGCCATCATGGGAAGTTTTACTGAGTCATTTCAATGCGTTGCCTTCCCCTTCATTATACAGCCCTTCTAGACATAACAGTAGAGCTGCCACAACTGCCGCGCGCGCGCGCACACACACACACACACACACACACACACACACACACACACACAGAAACACAAGTTACCAATTGCCTGCCCTTCTCACTCTGCAGCTTGACTTTCCATCCATCCATCTCTCAGTTCCTCTCCTCTATCTCCTCTTTCCATTCTGTCACTCCTCTCCCCCAATTCTTAGCACACCACAGATAAGCTCTGTGATAGAGAGGAAATGAGTGACACACAAACGCACACACACACACAGCATGCGGCTTTCTTTCACTTGCAGCTGAGATAAAGCCCTCTCGCAGATAAGGCGCTGATGAAACTACAAACATGGAAAAGAAAATTAAGAATTTTTCAGTTTTTATGTTCTCACAAAGTAACATCGCCGTGAGTGATGCACAATATTTCCCGAACAAATGTCGATAAAAATGATGACTATCCAGCCTGAGTTTAGTAAATAAAACGCACACACACACTCTCTCTTTGTACCCTTTCATACTGTGGATTTCCTCGCTCCACTTCAGAGATCTGTGACCTGTTCACTGACCACCCTCTGAGAGAGCGTGTTTTTACAGCCCCCCCCCTTCAGAAGGAGCACTGGAGGGTTTTTGGTGGTGGGGAGGGCTGAGCTGGGGATTCCCTGTGTACTTTGATTAACTCATAGCCAGCACATACACAACCCCATGCTGACACCGTCCTGTGAAAGGTGAGGGCCGCACGGCGGCCTCGGGCTTTCACTTGATAACCGGCCCCCTGCAGGAGTGAAGGCCGATGGGTGTCCATGAGGGCGAGTCACATCCCGTTCCTGCTCCAGGAGCCCCGTCAGCTCCCGAGGGTGTGTTGACAGGACAGATGTGAGTTAAAATGCTCAAGCAAACTCTCCAACATAATGGATTAAACACTTTTCCTCACACTAACTGCAGCAGCTAAGAGTCATTTTGATAATAACAGCTCTTTTCCCGCTGCTTCTGGATTCATATTAATATTTTAGACAAGCCACTTGCCAAACAAAACATTGATATTGGATGTTTCTGCAAATCAGATTAGGCTGAGTGTCAGTGAGTGAGATGCCAGTGTGTTTCACAAGAGAATATTTCTCACGATGGTTCAGTCACTTCACACGTTCTTTGAAAATGTTAATTTTTTTTCCAGCGTTGTAGTTCCCACTTAAAGAGCCTCCAGTGAATGCACCATAATGAAGCGTATTTGAATTAAAGATACACATTAGTGCTTTAATGTGTGTGGCTGTTGAAAATGCCCAGCATTTCAAACGTCACCCTTTCCTCCTGCTCTTCCTCCTCTTCCTCTTCCTCTTCCTCCTCCTCCTGCTCTTCCTCCTCCTCCTCCTGCTCTTCCTCCTCCTCCTCCTCCTCTTCCTCCTCTTCCTCCTCCTCTTCCTCCTCCTCTTCCTCCTCCTCCTCCTCCTCCTCTTCCTCCTCTTCCTCTTCCTCTTCCTCCTCCTCCTGCTCTTCCTCCTCCTCCTGCTCTTCCTCCTCCTCCTCCTGCTCTTCCTCCTCTTCCTCTTCCTCCTCCTCCTCCTTCTCTTCCTCCTCTTCCTTCTCTTCCTCTTCCTCCTCTTCCTCCTCCTCTTCTTCCTCTTCCTCCTCTTCCTGCTCCTCCTCTTCTTCCTCTTCCTCCTCTTCCTGCTCCTCCTCTTCCTCCTCCTTCTTCTCCTCCTCTTCCTCCTCCTTCTCTTCCTCCTCCTCCTGCTCTTCCTCCTCTTCCTTCCCTTCCTCCTCCTCCTCTTCCTCCACTTCCTCCTCCTCTTCCTCCTCTTCCTCCTCCTCCTCCTGCTCTTCCTCCTCTTCCTCCTCTTCCTCCTCCTGCTCCTCCTCTTCCTCCTCTTCCTCCTCTTCCTCCACCTCCTGCTCCTCCTCTTCCTCCTCCTCCTCTTCCTCCTCTTCCTCCTCTTCCTCCACCTCCTGCTCCTCCTGCTCCTCCTCTTCCTCCTCCTGCTCCTCACCTTCATCCTATCTCCAGTGAGTCATATTGATGCAGTGTAAGGAGGTTAAGCTGTCGGTTTAGTGTCCGGGCGGCCGTGACATTCTGCCTCGCCGGCCTGTAATTGACTCATCGGTGTGTGTATATCAGTTAAACCTGTCCTGTGCTTGTTGAAGGAGGTGTGAGTGTGTGTCTGTGTGCGTGTGTGTTTGGGGGGGGGGGGGTTGTCATGATTGACAAGCTCCTCTAATGCCCCAGCTCTGCAAATCGGAGCACACTGGGGTTTCTTTGGCTCTGTTTTTCTGGCATGTATTCTTTTTCCTGCATACATTTTTTTCCTGGCTCTCTTTTGACTCTTGCACTTGGCATTTTCTCACGCTTTTTTTGTTTTCATTTGTCTGCCGTTGTGTTTCTCAACCTCTTCTGCTGTCAGTCTGTCTCCCTTACTCATTCTCTCTATGGCTATCTTTGTTTTCATCTTCCTCTGGCCGACCCAGTCCTTCTGACTGCTGGATCCACAGTGTCAGGTTGTGTTAAAGTTACATCGCTCCGCTGAGACCAGCTGGGGGTCTCAGTTACTCTGGAAAGTTTGTAGCTCATGCAACAGGCATGCCATTCTGAATTTGGCTCTGTTTCAGCTGTCTACTCCTGTACATGTACACATACATGCAACCATTCACTCTCCCTCTCACACACACACTCAAATGACCATATGTTCCACCTCCCCAGTACGGGAGCATTATGTTATCTATTTAAGGCTTCCAGCTCTGCGGATTAGATCAAGATTCGGCCTCATAATGGAGCAGCACCCTGCTTCAATTAAGGCCTTACTCCAATATGTCACACACAAACGCCATGATCTCATTTACACACAGATGTGGCTGCACATGTAAAAAATGGCACATACGCATTTTAGAAATATTCCATTCAGTGTAATTGTATTTTAGCAGGTGTCAAATTTTCCCCTCGAATTTCCCTCAGAAGTGACATTTACATCATTTGGAAAAATCTACGCCTCCTCATATTAGATGACGGCTGGCAAGGGAGTAAAGCAGATTAAGGATCATATTCACACCTTTTATTTAAAGGAGTAATGGTTTCGAGAATAGAGGCATCTGTGTCGTTGAGCTGTCGGGACACAGACTAAACGCTGGTGGAGCAGATGATCTAAGGGTCTTGTGGCTGCTGTCGATGATTTATAAAACAGGACTGTGTAGATTTGAACGTGGAATCTGATTCTGTGTTTCAGAGAATCACCTTTTCCTCCATTAGCACACTCATAGTGGTCAGATTGATGTGGCCTTGCACATCAACAGTCATGGATCATAAGATGGGCTTTTACTGTCCTCGTGTTCTGTCGCAGTGTAAAGTAAACCCCACCTCCCACACACACACATGCACACATGACCACTCTCCGCCCTCCGATAATGATGAAGTTTCCCGTTTGATATTCTGGTGTCCCATTTTTATTTGTTTATATTATGGAGGAAGCTCTGTGCAGTACTTGGAGCAGGGGATGTTAGAATAATGAGACAGGCCTCTAAATAATGAAACAAAGGATGTAGTGCATCTATTAAGAGCCATTTACTGCCTCGCATCCGTCTCATCTCCATGCTTCTTTGTGTGTGTGTGTTTATTTGTCTGCTCCTGTGTGTGATTTTAGATGTGCTTTCATGCGTGGATTTTTTCAAATGTGTCGCTGCATGTTATTCTGACAACACATTAATCAAATTGCGAGACGTCAAATTCTCTTCTGATATGAAAATGAGCCGTCCGGCACCACGTTGAGGACATTGTCACCATAATTGCTCTTTGACAGCTCTGCACGTACACACTTGGGCACACATATAATCTTTAATTGCCTCCAAAATGTTTATGTCAAGATGGTGTTGCTAAGATAATGGCTGGGGGACTGCTTGGCCCACACTAATGGCATCTCCATATTTAGCGCTTCACATCAGCAGAGAAAATCGGCAGAGGCCATCAGATATTTAGTGGTGTGCAAAGCCTGCTATTGTTGGGGGCGATATTGTGCTGCTGGATGCTGGCCAATTCATTAAAAAACTTATTGCACCAGAAGGAAATCTAAAGCACATTGAGGCATAGCTGTGGCATTTTCAATACCTTGCTTGTGTGTTTACATACTGGAATTTGATGATCTTTATGATGCTGCATGGTCACACCATGTGATCATTAGAAAGACAGTGATAATATTACAGTGCTGCTGTGTTGTGTAGAAAATGGGTGTGTCGCTATTCCAGACAGGTAAAAACAAGAGAGACTGCTGAAGTGCCTGAAAAGCTGACAAAATTAGTGGGAGTCTGTTTATTAAGTGTTAACTGTTCAAAGGTTATTATTTCATTATTTGTCACCTTATAAAAAATTATGTTGGGGATCACTCCGACTTTACTGACTCATTAACATGGAAGTACGGACATCTGTTCCCGTCTCCACATACAACTACGTCCATGAGCCTTAAAGCTGCAGTCATCACAGTTTTATTAAGTATGGATCAAATGACTGTGTGAAATGTGAAAATGATCGCCCGCTGAGAATTATCACACAACTCTGCTGTTTGCCTTTCGTTCTGCTCGGCTCTTTGGATGCTTTTGTTTTATTTCCAGCGTCCTCAGGTAACTGGGCAGTAAACACACTGCAGGCTGCGTGTGGCGCAACAAATGGGAGACAACACAAAGCTAATCAGCTCGGCAGTCAGCATAGTGGGCTATTTATCAGATCCGTGATTAGATCCTTTCACAGGAGTTGCTATAAATCACACCAGGAAAGGGAATATTGGATTTCAAAACACAATTTGGCCACAAATGTGACTCCAGCTGAAGCTATTGGCTGATGTTTGCCGCGACAGCTGTCGACGCATATGTATCAGATGTTGGTGTAAGTTTCAAGTAGCTTTAAGTGTTTTAAACATTATATTCAGTAAATCATATTAAAAGATCTCTTCTTCAGCAAAGGTTTCAAATGTTTTGTAAAAATGTTCTTCTTCACCTCTAATCAAACTCCACTGCGATGTCACGGCGTCCTGACGCGCCCTGGAGCGAGGTGAGTTGCTCTCTGCCCTGCCTTCACTTCCCATAATCCGCCAGCACAACACCTGAATCAACAATCACCTTTAAAATGCCGTTCTGTCCTTGAAAAACAAATTTCATGAGCTGTTTGTCTGCATTTCTTCTTCACCAAACAGGAAAGTAGAGAGAGGACTTTGGCGGGGCAGAGTTTGAGTCGCTGAGGATAAACAGCAGCTTCACTGTCTGTCTGGACCATCAGCCCACAGGTGCAGTCTGTTCCTCTGTTCATGCCCACATCTCTGTTTTTTCCTCCATTTCACACCTTTCAAACACACCACCCAGATTTTTTTGAAGCGTTGTCTTTGAAAAAATGTTTAGAAAGACAACAGTTTGACTGGAAAGTGAACGTTTTCATACGACTTTAATGAACAGGAGAGAAACAAGATGAATGATGAGCTGCAGAGAAAGTGAAAAAAGGTAAAGCAACACAAACTCCCTCAATTCCCTCCTGCAGTCACTTAGCTATGTGTTCTTAGCAGAGAGCTCATTGTTATGGTGCTTTATCACCATCAGCCTTAAACAGCCAGCATACATTCTGTGTATTTTACACGCTCTGGTAAAGTTGCTGGAATGTACTTCATTTGCATTTTATTAGGAAAGTTGGAAAACTGCTCTTAATAGATTTGACAAATGGATGGAAATATAGCTGCACACTCTCACACACACTTGCCAACTCTCCTCTCCCTTCCTGACTCTCTATCACGCACACACACACACCAGGTCCTGATCGAGCGGCTGCAGTAGTGATGACCTTGCTATCGTTTACAGCAGCTGCCAGTCCTTTGTGTACTGTGGATCAGCTCAGTTACCCTCCCCACCGCCGCCGCCGCCGCCGCCACGACAACATGCATTCATTCACAAACACACGCATGCAAACGCTGCAAATGGCATCCCAGTTTTAGCTTGCCTCTCCAACCTCGGCCTAATTATCGTGGCACCGAAGCCGTCATAAAAAGACTATTGTGGCCGCGAGTCTCTTCACAAACCTCCGAGAGATTGACATTTACTAAGTCGGAAAACTTGCGCAGGGATTTTCTGTCACAGTCACAGAGAGCAGAAAAGACGGATATAATGTGGGATAGGAAGCTGTAGACTGCGATGCATTTAACTCTTCCATGTCTGGGTTGCAGAATAGCAACTGAATGATTTATGGATGCGAGGATTTTCCCACAGAGGCTGAGGATTTGAAGTGGAAGTGAAATGGCAACAGGCTCAGACAGATTGTTGTATTTACCCAGTGAAAATTCAGAAAATAAACTGAAACTGGCCTTTTCAAAGTCATGACTGTGACTCCGCTGGTGCCATTTATTTCTTCATAGCTTGGATATTAAAAAACGCTGTAATCACAATCACTTTCCAAGTCTAATAGCGTTTGGTAGCGTTGGCATAAAACGATTGGCAGCTTCCTCGCGTAACCTCCAGCAGTCAAGATGCGAATAATCTGTCATGATCTAAGTTTCCATAAATTAGTTCCCAGAGGTGGATCGAACATGGCCAGGCTGCTGACTGATCTTCAGCAGAACCCACAAGACTCATCACAACTGTCTTAGAATACCAAAACCCAAGTGGGAAATCTTTGTGTGTGTGATGCTGGGTCTAAATCATAATGACCATTTAAAGCCAATACCATCTCATCCTAATCATAACAGCTTGGCGAGCATGAGCAACATGTCCATGCTTTAACTTACAGGAGGTTGGACGGCTGGAGTGGTTTTTCTCAGGGCTCCTCCAAAAGCTTATTTTTGATATTGGCTTTCAGCTCAATGCAAAGTGAAGTTTACTGCTGCTGCTGTTTATGACCAAAACATATCTACTTTCTACTATAGAATCCTTCTTGGCCTTTAATGTCATGTGCTCACACTCCAGACTAAACATCGAGAACCAGCATTTTATATTTATGATCTACAGAGCTGGAACAGCCTTCCAGAAAATATATGAGTTGTTTGTGCCTTAACATCTTGTGCAGTATTTTATTCATGTCGTGTGTGTGTATATATATAAGAAGCACTTCAAATTGACTTTGCATGTGGCATGTTCTTTATAAATAAACCCGCTTTGTCCTGCCTATAAATAAATGTTCATTATGCACCTGTCCATCACAGATTAGTGGCTCCATAGCCTGCTTAATTCTCAGTGTCTGACTGGTGTTTTGTGCACAGTGGTGCTGCTTTTTAATGTTAAATATAAGAATAGGAGACAGAACCAACACACCCGGCATGCTGTTTCCAGTTTCACTAGATTTGAAGTTCGCTTCGCTCTAACTGAAAGCATACTGACCCTGAGCACGGCGTGGGACGGTGCATCACTGTGGCTATTATTAATAATGAGCGTGGCATGACACGTGGCTCAGACAAACAGGTTTGTGACCCCCCCAGAACAATTAGAGGCTGTTGTCATGACCTTTAGGTGGTAACCACCCTGGACCCGGGGATTGAAAATAATGAGTCTGGCTATAGTCGTCAGCTGTAGGGGAGGAGTGCGGCCTGTGTGTGCATTGCTGTCAGAGAGTAATTCGGTTACAAATAAGCTCAATACTGTTCACATTTTGTATGGTTTTTGTGGGAAAAGATGCATTAGAGGCCCACATACAGTTATTCACTGTGTTTAACTTTTCCGGTGTTTGTTCAGAGTTTTGCTTTGCTTCATGTCAGACACTGTAACCTTTGTGCATGTGTGTGTTTATCCGTGCACATATGAGAAAGGATTGAGAGTATTTCCACAATTTAGTGCATCATGGAATTCAAATTCAGTCTGAGAGATGGAGCCAATGAAAGTTGAGGACGTTGTCAGTGTAAAAGATCAACCTCTCTCTCTCTCTCACACACACACACACACACACACACCCTCCATCTCTCCTTTCCAGGTTGTGTGTTTACAGTGTGTTTGCCATCCACAGAGCAGGCTAGCAGCGCTTTGTTGTGCCTCCCTGGTCCCCTTTCTCATTTGCCTTCAACAACACTGATAATCCCCCAACAAGATCCCCCAATCAAACCCCACCTCCACACACACACACACGCTAACAAACATTTCCAGATGCTCAGAAGCACATTCACATACAAAAAACCCTCGGCACACAAGTACAACCGTGCACGGATATGTACACAGAGACACACACGGATATTCTAGGTGCCAACCATTGCCATGGCAACTCCAATCAGCAAAGGCTGCCTTTCGCCCATTACAGCCAGGATATGACAGTTTCTCTCTCATTCTTTCTGCCCTCCTTGCATTAGGATTGTTTTTTTTCTCTGTCCGTCTCGCCCTCCCTCCCTCCTCTGTAGCTGCATGTCCCCGTCTCACTCACACCCGGTGAAGCTCGTCGTCATTCGTGGTTTATTTCCTGTGAAGGTTTGGCTCAGCATCATGATACTTGATGAAGCTGCAGTCACTCCCAAGTGTTGTTCCCAGTGTCCCGATCATTATTCTGCACCACAGGAAGGAGTTTGCCTTCTTGTGGCAAGACTGAAAATGTAGCTGTTTTTATTAATCCAGGGTAATTAACGCAGAAGTCTGTTTTACAGTTTGACTGCTTTTTCTATGTTTTGATAATCTCTCTGTCTGCAGGAGGCTGCAGTTGCAGTTGATAAATCTCTCAGCCCACCAGCTCACCAGGTCCCGTTGCCCTCAACTGAAGGCACAATGGAGGTAAACCGCCGGGTCTGTCCGACACAGTTTGCCCCTCTCTGGATGATGAAGCTCCCTGTTGGACGTCCCAGCCTCTCTGTGTAACAGCTCATGAGAGTATCACCCACACAGTCTGCTTTGGATTACACTAATCTCCAACAAATGCATGAGAGGAATCACACTAATGATTGGCAGCTTGCTCAGTTTTTATTGACGGCTCTTTACTTGTTGGTGAGTGACTTGGGGCAATTTTGACGTAGACAAAATACAGGAGATGGATCTGCAGCAACTGTTAATGACGAGTCGAGCTGTTTATCATATATCAGTCAAAATGATTGTCAGGAGAATTTTTTTTTTTGCAGTTATAGATTCCTCTCACCTCCACTTCATTATTGAACGTATCTCTCACAGGTATAGTCAGTGATTAGAAGTTACATCACAACCAAAGCTGCTATCTTGAAAATACAAGTTAAAGTGTATTAAAGCAACTTGTTCTTCATTGCAGCGACTTGACTGCCCGCACCCCCCCGCCCTCCCCCATCATGCCCTGACTGCTTGTGAAAAGGGCCATTTAGGGTCCATTCACATCAAAGACCCCCTCAGTGACTTAAGGGTGCCATTGTTGTTTCCCCTTCAAAAGGAACAGAGGTGAGAGGCGGAGAAAGAAGAAGAAAGGGAAAGGAAGATAATGTTCTCTTTTTTAACATAACCGCCCCATCACACACACACACACACACACACACCAGAGAGAGAGATAGAAGTCATTTAGACCCATGAAATCCCATTTTTCTTGAAGCAGTTAGAACATTCACCTAATTGGATGATAGTTTCTCTGTTTCTGAATGAAATCAACTTTTTAAAAGAACTTCCTCAAGTGACATTATCTTCTTAAAAGATGGCCGTTGGGTTCGCAGCTACTGAACCATATCTGACTCTCAACTGAGCTTGTCACTGTAAAACCACACACTTCCAGATGGTACAAACACGCACACACACACACACGAGCCAGCGAAACCCTGCCAAAGAAAAAGAGACGCTTCCAACTCTGCCACAGAATAAATCTCAAGAGTGTTCAAAGTGAACACTGACACATATCAGACTCCTCTCACAGGAGTTTAAGTGTATATTTAACAGCTTCTCACTAATGAGGATGTTAATGGGCAACTGTCTGTCAGCAAAGTTGGAGCATCACAGCAAGTGTTTAGGAGGAAAAGGATGATTCACAGCTCTTTTTGCGAGAATAATTATTCAATTTAAAGACCACTTTTGAACATTTTTAATCAACGCTGCATGGAGTCCAGCAGAAGCCATGAAGCCTGAGATTTGGAGACTATGAAGAGTTTCATGTCAAAAATCTATCAGTGGAAACAACGTTTTATTCAGGAAATGACAAGAATGCTGAATGAAACAATGAGCTGTTAAATACTCCTATTTGAGGAGTGATATTTAGAGTCGTATTTAGAGATGGAGATGTAAAGCATTCATCCTTGACGAACAGAAAATCCAAATTTCTAATTCTGATGAAGTCCCAACAGAAATCTCATCTTCTCTCAATAAGTTTGCAATAAAGATCAGCAAACTGGATATTAGGTCAGCCAATCAGTGAAAGCTGCCTGAGGAGGTTCAATAATTTACTAATTAATTGATAATTCATTAGGAAATAAATAGTATTATTTCTCCAGACTTTTGACTTCGGGGTAGATTCCCATTATGTCAGTTTAGCACCACAGGGGGCTTCTTTTAGTGTCTGCCTCACCAGATTTAGCTCAGCTCAAAGCTCATTAAGTTTAAGACTAATATGTCTATAATATGCAAAAGCAGATATTTAAAGAGGCAATAAAACAAAATGCTTCATTCAACACAGAGTACAACCAAACCTGCATTTCTTGTTGTCTGTAATATCAAATATTAGCTGAGTTAAATGTGACAGAAAATATATTTTAGAGTGCAGTGCACTGATTTCCATTTGATTCGACTTGCTTTATTTCAGCATCCTAGTGAATTTTTTATACTCTATGTAAGCATTGGACGGGTCAAAGCTCTGGCTGAGTTGCATGAAAATCTACAAATGCAGTAGAAAAAAAAATCTTGATTTGTGATTCGTGCTGTAATGTTGGCAGCAGTTTTTTAATGATCTGCTGTATAACTCAGTGGAATCAAACTGGACCTAAATATGACAGCGACAAGAGCTGATGTCAGGAGCAGCATTAAATGTGTCATTTGGTGGCATCGCTGTCAAAGTGGACATGTTTCACGCCAGCACGAGGACACAACACAACATCGATATTTTTAAGGCTGAACTCGTCTTGTTTTGTGCCAAACACTCGCATGTTTAGTCGACATCTTGTGGTTGTCAGAGCAGAGAGGCTTTTAAAGCAATTATACAAAGACTCTAAAACTCCATTAGAACCTGAAATGCTGGCTCAATTTACAAAAACATATCCGAACAATTAAATGAATGAGCGATAAATCTGTGTTAACTGTGTTTACACAGCTGGGCCAGAGGAGATCCATTAAATGGTGGACAATATATATATCGCATACGGATACATAGAAAAAACATCCCACATGCTGCTATTAGTCTTATTTTGGAAGGGACTTCTGATCCAGGTTAAGAGAGAATGACACATTTTAAAAAATTGAGCTCTCCTAATTATGTTTTATAATTAAAGGCTGTAAAGACACTTATTAAGGCAGACAAGGACTCTGCTAATCTGGTTACATAAGAACTTCACACACAAAGCGTTTTCTTTTTTTCTTTTTTTTCTTTAACCAAAGCCCCACTTAAGGAATACAAGTTGGATGCTTTCTATCAATTTACACAAATTAAATGGGAATAACATCATCAAGTCGGGAATTATTTCATCCTCTCAGTGAGGACTGATGCAAACAAAGACCTGATTATGGATGTCTGTCCCTGAAAAAGTCAGAACCTTAACACATAGCCCACCAAATGTTTGCTTATCTAGGTCAGCCCCAACATGCTTCTGGTTTGGCAGTGGCAGCAGTCACATGTTTCATTCATCATCAAGCCCTGACAAAGTCGCCTTGCTGTAATTAAAATGATATAAATCTTCAAGCATGCAGCCACAGGGAGCCCATGAAGTGGTTTCATTCTGTCTGAACCCCGTCAGGTTTGGCTGAATGTCACTTCTTCCATCCAGTCTGTCTGAGTTTAAATGATGAGTTTAAAAACATTAAATACAGAACTCAGCCTCTGAAATAGCCACCAGTGCATTTTAGGCTGTTTCCTTTTGTTGGATTTGTCTTCATCCTGATCCTTTGAGTTTGGAACCATCGCGCACTGTTATTTTTCTTTTGTCAGCTTCACTCTGACTGCACTCTGACTGCGTGACGCCTGATGAAACAGGGTTTCTAGTGAAGATCAGCCAGCAGAACCAGCACCGGCCAGCTCGCCCAGTTCACACAGACGTGTTAGAGGTCAGCCCTGTTGGAGAGCCGTGTTGGTATGTGTTTATTTTAGAGTCGATTCAACGCTCATTTGCACACAGTTGCCTGAGACCAGACGCGGAAAATAGCGATGAATAATGTAAACTTTCTTTTCAACATGTCGATGGCTCCTCTTGTGTGAAATGAAGGTGTGAGACGACCTCTTCCCCTTCTCTGATAAACTTGTTTGTTGTGTTTACTCTGTCAGCCGTGTATCACCATCCATCTCTTCGTTGGTGCTTGGCTCCACCTGAGGTCAGGGCGCGCTTGATAAGGCTTTGCTATCTCCTTCTTATCTGAATTACAACCAGCCTGGGACACCTGGGGGTTCATACCAAACGTACCTATGTCACCCTTCTCCCTGCTGTGGCGGTGAGAGCCGAGACTCAGCCGAGCTTGATAAACACTGACAGTTGAGGCGGGGTATTTCCATGACTGACGGTTATTGACTTGGCGATATGGTGATTTGTTTCTGCACTCCGGCACGATTGATTAACCATAAGGAAACTCGGGAGACGTTATTGGATCACTATTCAGAAAGATTGAGTGTCAGTCTCCATCGGATCCTATATCCCATCCATCTTTCTTTCTCTCTTCAGCGTATATTAGTCATTTTCAATAATAGCAGACTGATATGGAAGTGTCTCCTGTCCTGCATTTGATATTCTATATCCATTGCTAAATAATGATGGATCCTTGGGCTTGTCTTGTTCACCTGTCGGCCTTTCCCTTCTTCCTCCGTCTCTGTGTGTCGATCCCTCTTGGCTGCCTCCTTTTATGACTGTCTGCTGGCTGATTTGAGCTTCTCATCTTCTGTGCAGAGAAATTAAGGGGACCCTGCATTGATTATGCACATGAGGATCTCCTTACTCACGAGGAGTGCTGCTAAGTTTGTGAAAACAGCTTTAAAGTGTCTGCTGTTTCTTCGAATGGAGATTTCTGAGGTCTGACAAAATGATGATGTCATGAATATAATAAAAACATATATTTAGAGTTTCATATGCCAAAAACCATTCATGGAAAGAATAAACCTTTTTTTACCATTTAGATTTTGATGAATTAATATACACATAAATCATGTTATGTGATGAAATGCTGTCACCATTTTCAAAATTGTCTCATCTAGTCTGACTCACTCAATGTGAACTGAGATGGAAAAAACTGACACACTGTCAGGCAGCGTGGAATAAGCTCTGAAAATGATAAAAAAAATAAAAAAAAAAGCAGGAAACTGCACGTTAAAAAGAGTAAATGCCACTTGAATAAAGCCAGCGTGTTTCTCTTTGGCCTCTTTTCCTCTCTGAGCTCATCTCATCTCATCTCAAGGAGACAAAGATATGGTCCATATTGCATCCACTGGTCCATGTCAAGGTCAATCATTGGCGAAGGGATGGACAATGAAGGAGATGCCTTTTAAAGTGTGTGTGTGTGTGTGTGTGAGGTGACACGGAGCACTCACTTACATGACTGACACAGATGTTACCTTTGTGGTCAGAAGGCTGTAAGTCAATTAGGTTCTGCTAATGGGGCAGAGTGCTTAAAGTCTGCGACACGCACACACACGATATTGATAAGATTACCATGGTAATGCGAGCGTCCCACCGTTAAACTACGTTAAAGGAGCTGCCTTTCTCAAAGATCTTTGCTTCCCTAAACCGTCAGCCGTCTCATCCTAAGTGCCCTCGTCTGCCACGCTCGCAGCTTCTTCCTGTTTCCCTCAATGCGACCTTTCTTCTTTTTGTGATCCGTCTTTCTTCACCTTCTTCCTCCCACAGCAGATGCACAGTAAATCCCTGTTGCTCTTTGCATCTCCAACGTCCGCTTTCCATCTGCTGCCCGTCTCTCTGTTTCTCTGTCTTTATCTTTTTGTCCTCAGCTGAGAAGTGCTATGAGTGGAATTTTTACCCATAAACTCTTGTTGACAGGGAAACGCGTTGAAATCGAGCCGTACATTCGGTCTATGTACAGTATGTGAGCTCTATTTATAAAAAGAGTTTCTCCTGGATGATGTAACATTACAGTGCGTCTTCAGTTACAGCATAAATAACGTTTAAGTGCCTGACTCCGTACGATACAGACATGATTCCTCTTGTTCTGCCACATACTGCGGTAGCAAGAAGGAAATCTGTGCCTCCTAGTTGTGCAACACTTTTTTTATCCCCCCTCCCCCTATCAAAAAAACTCTCATTAGCATACACTTGTCCTCCAGTGTTTTCTCTCCCCAGTTTGTCAAGCGCTGATCTTTCCTTCAGAGGCCGAGCGATAAAGGCCCTGAAGAGTAAACAAGGCGTGGAGAATGGCCTCCTGTCTTTTCATTATTGCCTCCTAATTCAGTACTCATCCTGCGATGATGGCGCGGGGGCTACAACCTAGAATTCATGTGCAGGCTGTGGGAGGAAGCGGGGGCGAGGAGTTCATATACATTCTTGTATTTGCCCACTTTAGGAAATATTGCATGAAATAGAGTATACAAATTTCCATGCATGAATATATAATGGAATAGATTTCTCTCACTTTCTCAGTTGACACCCCCAAAAAAAAAACACATGCTGAGGCATTTGCAGTGCAGTGCCGTTTTTATGCACTTGTATGTCTATTGTTATTTGAAAATTGCTCCATGTTTCTGGTATTGTAGTGCTGCCTGGATAATATGTGTAGTAAGCCGCCCCCCCACCCTCCGTGTGTGTGTGTGTGTGTGTGTGTGTGGGTGTCTCGAGGCTCCAGACTAAAAGGAGGGGTGGGGGTTTTGGAGGGAATGGGCTGGCGAAGGTCACTTTGATGTGACTATAAAGACACACAGCAGGCCAGTGGAAAGAGATGAAAGAGACAGAGCAGAAGTAAAATATATCCTGGTGGAAAAGCAAAGGAAGATGCGTTTCTCCTTCTTCCTCTGCAGCAGACAGAGGATAATGATGCTGTATCATAAACAAGAGGTGGCCGGGGAATAGAGCCGGCATCTTGCAATTAAAGTGGGCAAACAACATTTCTGAGTGAAGCTGACGACAGCTATGGGGAGACACACAGCAGTGCGGCCATCTTGCATGTGAAACAAGCCAAGCTCATATCTAAATCCAAAACTGCAACTTATTAAGCAGGTTAATAAATTACCATTCTTCAAAATGAGGCCATTTGGCAAATGCTGATCATCCACTGTGACTTATTTACTGAATGTTTCATAAATCCCCCGTATTTTCTCTGTGTGCCACGATGAGCCTGCATAGCTGTCATGTGCACGCTGACCTATTTTCTTAATCATTTCAGCGTACACACTGTCTGACATAAAGTTTGTTTATGTTCACACGGCGCTCCTGAAGATTGCCTGGAGCCCGGACTTCTCATCACCTTCGCTTGATGCTGTTGCCTGCCCCCATTAGGCTCAGCTGTAAACTGCAAATGAATCATCCTGCACTGGAATCAGAGCCAGGGTAGTTCTGGAGGTGACTGCAGACTACACTCGGTGCTCTGTCATCTCTCTTGCCTCAGTGGGTGACGAACCGATCTGAGCAACTGCAAAATGTCAGATTAAGTTCCTCAGAACTGATGGAGAAAAAACCTGAAGAGGAAGATCATGAAATTTGTTTCCTCAAATCATAACACTGCATTTCTGCTCAGCTCGACTTTGAGGTTTCCTCTCTGTCAGCCCCTTTTTTTTTTTGGCACTGCAGCTGAAAGTGTTTTGATGATGACTGAAGGTAGCACATACAGATTCACAGACATAGACGCCGAGGGAGGAGGAGAAGGAGGAGTGTTAAAGCAGCAGACAGACACCAGATGTTTCCATACAATCCTACCAGCCAGCAATGCAGAGCTAGGATTAGAGCATGAAGTACAGTCGGCTGAAGTGTGTGTGTGTAATTATTACCCTGGCCAGGACTTGCCCACAGCGCTGGGTGGCCCCTCAGGAATCTGAGGGTGGTAGTCAGGAGTAGAGGATGAGATCCCTCTCGCTGGAGAAAATGATGAGGGAATATTTGGAAAAAAATCACAGGGTAGAAGAGGATGTGTGTGTGTGTGTGCGTGCAGATGTGCTCATAAGATAAAGATCAGATGAAACTTTAATGATCCCAAGGGGAAATTGGGTCACTGCAGCAGCCACGAACAGTGTGTGAAGATAAAAATACAACAAACAGAACATTTTGAAGATTAAAGATGCAGCAGATCGAGGCCGTGAATTAGCTCGGAGTCCGACCTGTGCGATGGTATGTGTGTACGTGTATAGTGTTTAAATCGTTCTGTTGTGTGTGAATAATCCAGAAAAGCCATCGGGAGGCTCTAATATTGCTCATTGAGGGGATCACAAAACTCCCTCCTTGGCCTGCCACTCTTGATGTCCTTACAAAACCCTGAGACCCCCCCACCCCCAACAAACACACACGCTTGAGATGCATACGGGGTCAAGTCAAGGCTATCTCTGGCTTATCTCCCACACTGTTAGATCTAAAGTCGTGTCTGTCGGTGATGAAGGGAAGAAGGCTGAAGGTGTGGACTGAGGTCACGCAGCCTCAGAGTTTCCCTCCTGAACCTACAGCCGGCTGAAATACACTGACGAGGCAGAGAGCGGGGTCGGGTGGGGGTGGGGGGGGCGTTGAGAGGGTGGGAGAGGTAGAGAGGTGTGTGCTGGTGTATGACAGACGGGAGAGAGACAGAGAAAGAGAGGGAGAGTTATCAGTCATGCTGTCAGTCTCTGGGGCCGGTTGTGATAAGAGAGGCAGTGTGGCAGTCAGAGGTATCTATCTCTCTCTCTCCCACACGCACACAGACACACAAACACACACACATTACGGGGGAGAAAGACCCTGTTGTGTTCCTCTCCACCACCCTTGAGTGAACACAGCCCAGGTGTGCAGCAGTGGGGTCGGACTGTATGCCAGCCATTTGTCGACTGTATTTTGGGGCAGGGAGATGACAGAGGGAATACAGATGGCACGACCTGAGGAAAATACACCAGAATTGTGTGTGTGTGTGTTGCAGCTGCAGGTTAAGTGTTCGATTTCACTGCTCCGATACTCCAACAGCCTCTGACACCGAGCCATGCAGAGTCCCGTGGCTTTTTTTTAGACTCTGGCTCATATTGTGACACGTGCTGGTGAGAATATGAGAATCGCTTTAGTCGTTTGCAGCATATCTCACTCTCTAGCCCACAATGAGCCTATCTCGCTCCTCTCTGCTGCAGCTTCTTTTAAACACATATGAAACGACAGCGCAGATGTGGCCGAACGCAAAAATCGCAGACGGAAATTATAAAAAGAAAAAAGGTGCCGTGATCCCGAGAGCATTTCAAACATCCCTGCAAACGTGCAACTTGCCAAGAATGCCAAACATATACAGGCTGCGGTGTAAATATCTATGAAGGCTGGAGACGAATACATATCTCGCCCACAACATTCCCCCTGTGTCTCTATCTCTCTCAGTTCTCCTGTGGACTGTTGCCCTCCATTAGCCATGTGTTGACCCAATATTTTGGGGGTTGAAAGCTGATGGTGGGGGCAGAGATGTTGACAAATGGGGGAGAGGAGTATCAAATGACCCCTGGGGACATAGAGGGGGGAACAGAACAGAAAGTGACTTAGTGTTGCTTGAAGGTTTGATACTGGCTGTGCCTTTATCTCTCTTTATCTGGGGGAAAGGGTCATTGCAGGGGTTAAGCAAAGATCACCTCATGCTCATTAAAAAGAGTTTAATCAATGCTCTCTCATCGATAAACGCACATGTAATACACACCGGGGCAGCATGGGAAAACAAAAAAGAATCTCATGGTGGTGGTTCCACGATACGGCGCATGGCAAGCTGGTTTATGCCAGTGAGGACCCCCAGCCAGAGGCGCAGATTAGCCAATCAGAGTGATGTTTGACAGGCCGCCGCACCCTCAGGCTAGAGGTGGGCTTAAAGCAAAAAGACTGACAGGCTGCGAGAGTGCAGTAAAAGATGATGGCATCTAGTCAACCTGGCGATAGGCGGGGCAGGAAGGGGGGGCACAGAGCAGCAGAGGATGACAGCCGATGGAGGTGACAGACAGTGACACACAGCGCTGTCATACAACCTTCTGTCAAGGGCACGGAGGTCGTTCGCTGACATTGTTTACGACTTGTGACTGCAGTGATCCCTGGAGAATAACACAACGTAATAATGACTGTGTTGTGTAGCGTAGCGTGGCTCTCACATTGCACCGGGCTGCGCCTCTTACCTGGACAGGCTTCCCAGGAGAAGTCTCAGAAAGTCTCCCATGTGTGCTGACCTTCAGGAATGCACCTAGTTCCAAATAAAGATGCCGGCAAGGCTACATACTGTACCTCATTATACAGCCGGTCCACAGCCAGCCCATTACATTACACGGTAATACAAGCCATAGGCAGGGCACATGGGCTGGACGCTGGAGAGGCCTTTCTCAGCAGATTATTTTGGGCTCTCTACTGTGTCATTACTCGGCCTTGCGCTCTGTATTTAGGCCTGTTGATTGCAGGGCTGAGATTGGGCAGGGCTGAGGTGGGCTCTCCTTCTGATGAGTTGAGGGCTTTGACATTGGTTTATTTGTCTCATGTGTGTTTGTGGTGAAAGCCGTGTGCCATTTTGCTGTCTTTG
Organism: Echeneis naucrates; assembly: GCF_900963305.1. Lineage (NCBI taxonomy): Eukaryota > Metazoa > Chordata > Actinopteri > Carangiformes > Echeneidae > Echeneis > Echeneis naucrates. The sequence continues at coordinate 17,381,227 of NC_042512.1, read as the reverse complement.
ACACTCCTTTCCCTTTCACTCTTTCTCAGATTTTCTGATGCTCGGTGTTCCTTTGAAAACCGCCCCAGGAGGAGTTCTGCTCCCTGCTTTGCCATTATAATATAAGTCTTATCTCAGGATGAGCTATGGAACAGTTCATATCTGTGGTATCTTCTGTAAGGGGGATGCGTCCTTTATATGTGTGTGTGTGTGTGTGTGTGTGTGTGTGTGTGTGTTAGAGAGGAAGAGAGAGAGAGACTGGGCTGTGTCCATGTCCTCTCTCTCTCTCCCCCTCCCTATAATCAGACACGGACGGGAGGGGGCGGAGCCGAGGCGCCTTGACTGTAACGCGATAGCTGCTCAGCTCAAAAGCACGATCCCTCTCTCTCTCTCACACACACACACACACACACAGAGAGACAAACACACACACTCACTCTACACACCCCTCAGCAGACGCGGCATTTGGAGCTCACGCCGGTGTTGGAGCGGAGCGGAGCGCAGGCTGTCCGGGGCTGAGGGAGAGACGCGGAGCTTCAGGAGGTGACAGGACCGGTGTGGACTCCTCATCCATCCCCGCTGAGACGCTGATCCGACAGGCAGGCAGCTCCAGACTCCTCCGCTGCTCTCGCAGCTCAGACTGTAGACTTGAACCTCTCGTGCGCAAAATACGCGGGGACTCAGAGACGCGGATCCCGTCCCCGGAGCCTCTGGGTCGGAACTTGACGCGCCCTGCAGCCGCCGACCAGAAGCTCAGAGCCGCTCTGCTGCGGAGAACCCGCAGTTTTCTTCAAGGAGTTTGTTTTTTTATGAGCATTTTTTGGATAAGCCTGAGTGGACAGACTTTCAGGCGAGCGGCTGCGTAAATAAAAAGCATCAGATTTTTTTCAGTGCCATGTGGTTGTCACAGTTCCCCCCTCCAATGGTTTAACAAACGCCGTGGGATTATCACTCAAGTTGTTCAGTTTGGACTGTTCCGTTTTTTGTTTTTTTTTTGTTTTTTTTTTTATCCTACGGGGGTGTGGATTTTTTTTTTTATTTTATTTTTGGAGGAACAACTGAATTTCTCTAATACGAGGTGGAAAAACAAATCCGAAACTTAAAGCTGTCTGCAAGTTTCTGAAACATCCAAGATGGATTTTGTGCCATCACTGATTGGATTTTTAATGGCAATGTGTCATGTGGCGCTGGGATTCAGAGGAGAGGGTGAGTTTCAGATACTTCTTTGATTTTTTTTTTTTTTGACGCATTCAGGGTCTCAACCAAAACCCACGAAAGAGAGAACAAACGCTCTGAAGCACAGGAACATGGATGAGTAGTCCAAACATGACATTTGGTTTCATCTGCTGGGGTACAGTTATCCCACTCTGGGTCATATGTTTCACATTATTTCAAACGCACGTGATAGAGCTGAATATTGGTTAATATGGGAGAAAATGACGGAGGCAAAGATGAAACATCTGTAAAAACAGGCCTAATGGGTGGAAAACCTCAGCAGTCCTGATGACTGCTAAACATTTAAGTCCGTGATTAACTGAATCTTGTACTGTACCAGTTGTTGGACATCTAAAACTAAAGAACTTGGACACTTTGATGAAATATTTAGGGGATTGGAACAGTTATCTGCTCCAGCCTGACTGGGTCCACAGAGCGGACTGCGAATGAGCTGATTATATGCATGAGGCTTTTGAAAATTCAAACACATTGTTTACGCCGTTGTTTTTCTTTGATTTAATTATTCATCAAGGGAAATAAACAAACCCCGCGCTGATTAAACTACGAGTTCACATCAGGATGAAAACTGGTTTTAGGCGTAGGCTGGGCTAGAACCTGCTATTTTACAAATTCACTGGTGTCCATGAAACCGTGCGTAAAAGCTCTCCTGTCATTGCAATATTTGACGACGAGGACTGTAATCACCACCATTATAATCATTATCCTCACCAGCCACCGCGGGACTGTCTCCTTCATTATCACCCCGCTCTCTTTGGGCTTGTGTGCGGGCTGAAGGCTGGCTGCTCCAGGCGGCGGCGCACCGTCACCTCCGTGCGCTCTCAGCAATCAAACTACAATAAGCAGCGAGACTATGGAGCAGGATGAGCCAAAGAAAGGCAGACCTTTAGCAGGAGGGGGGCGCAGAGCTTTGCTTTAAGGCACGTCAACAGCGCTGATCCCCGCTGTAAAGCGCGGAAGTGGCATGGTGGAGAGTCCACGTTTTTAAAGCTCCAACATGAAACAGCGCCAAATTAATTTAGAGGCCCAATTAAATGTGGATTTAACTGTGGGGCGCACAGTGCCCGTCTGGTCAGTGACACACATGATCAAATAATAATAATAATAATAATAATGAGGTATCAGTCATTAGCTGCTTCATTAAATCCTGACCACACCGAGGACTGACTCTGGTTCGTTCAGACTTTAAAACACTTTTCTCTGCCTATTCTCGATGCTTTTACGGTGCCACACTTTCCCATTTTATATGAAGGTGCGCTTTTTGGGGATTATTTGTGAGTAACATGAAACTTCAAACAGATTGATTCCCTCGTGGCCTGTTCGTCTTTTATCTGATGAATTGTAGTTTTTAATCCCATTTCTCTATCAGTTTACATTTGGCTTCAGTGCTGCAGCTCCTGGGCTCTTCCTCTTGTTTTAAATAGGACAGAGACAGCCATCCCTCTGTGTGTGTGTGTGTGTTTTACTGGCTGCCTGTGTACCCGTTGATCAGAGACAGATGTGGCCCTCTTGGCAGCCATCGGGCCAGCAAAAAGTCGCCCCCCACCCTCCCCACTTTCTCTCTCTGTCTCCCTCTCCTTGTCTCTCTCCCCTGCCAAGACCCTGCACCCCACGTCTCTCCCTCCACGCTCCTCTCAAGAGCCACATTACACACAGATGCCAGAAGGAAGAGAGGCTGAGCGAGAGCAGAACGGAGACAGAGCAGCGAGCTTCAGAGAGGAAGAGGGTGCAGCAGAGAGAGACATGAGGGGACGAAGAGGCAGTTACTGCAGGGACGAATGGAAGGCAGATGCACTCAGACCCAAGGTGCAGAAAAGTGAAAAGAGAAGTGAGAGCATCGTCCCACAGCGCAAAAGAAACAGAAGCTAAACAAGCAAGGGGGAGCTCTAAGAGGAGAGACCGGGGTGGGGGTACGGGCTGTGAATCAAACGGAGCGAGGGAGGAAAAGGGCAACATCAAAGCGTGCTGGGGTCAGGAGTTAAAATGGCACTGGATGGAGCGGAGCCAGATGGAGGGAGTTTATGAAGTGAGACTATCGTACAGCTAAAGAACGCCACGTGAGGCTGAAGTGATGTGATGTGTATCTACCTTTGAAAAACACAGACGAGCTCTGACAAAATGATGCTCTTCTAAAAGTTGAGTGCGTTGTAGTCGCATCACTTTCCTGCTCTTGATGGTAGACAGCCTGAGTTTGAGGCAACTTGGTACATTTCCAGTGGCAAAAGGTTTCCCCTGAAAATATAATGTTTTGGAACAAACTGATGCATGCCTGCGGTGCCAGAAATCCCTGGAAGTGTTAAAATCTCAGTCTCAAAGTAAAAGATCTGCAGAAGACTGGACTTCTCCAGTTGTGGTTTTCTGTTCTCTGCTGGTGGCAGTTTCACAACAACAGAGCAGAAAAAGGCCCTTTTCCTGTCTCGCTATCCATTTATATCACAAGACAAGCGACTTCCACTGCGCTTGTACTGTAATCGTAATAGTTTGACTCAGTGACATGTACATTAATTACCACATGCATTAATATTCAGGCCATTAAGCAGCTCATTTGCATGTTTATTGAGTGGGTGGCTGTGCATCCTCTCCACCTATGGTATCAAGTTCTTCCAGAATAATATTTCCATTCATTCTCTCCCAAATGTTGGCGCTTAGTGAGCAATTTGTCATTTCTGCTGTCTTTTCTGGTCTTTTTATTTGTGTTTTTCTCCCGTCTTGTGCTTCTCTCCTCTCCGCTCCCGTTCTGTGCATTTCTCTGTATTTTAATCTGCCCTGGCCTCAGAGGTATCAGCTGTGAAAACAGCGTCACCTATTAACATTCATGGCCAAAGACAAACTGAGCCGGCTGCTCAATACCAGTCAGGTATGGGAGTCACAGGTTCACGCAAAGCCCCCGAACAGCCTGTCGCAATTGGGGTGGAATTAAAAACAAGACCCCCATAAATAAAACAGAGCTGGGTCTTTCATTCTGCCGCATTAGCCACACAAGGGGTTCTTAACCGGTGCTCAGGGACGGGCTTAGGTGGGAGCTGGAGGGGGTTGGCATTGTCAAGAGGGAAAGCATTTGGAATTTATTGTAATTCAGAAAGCAGGGTTAAAGAGAAGAGGCTACAAGAGGAAACAGTTTCAGGTGTGAATTTAAAGAAAAGCTTTTTACAGACTCCAATTCTTTATTTTGATTTCTCGAGCAGTTGGTAGCAGTCTGTTAGGTGGGGGGTAGAGAGCGGCAACAAATCACCACGACTCCTGCAGCAGAGCTCAATTCTTCATCGCCCTCCTTGTTGATGTCGGCTCGGCTGTTTCAGCTCTTTAAACAGGGAAACCTTTAGTGAAAAGTGCTCCGGTGGAGCAGCTTTGACACAAGAGAGCACCAGGGGAGAGGGAGATGTGATACTGTAGTCAGGTAGTGTTTAGGATTAGACCCACACCATTACCCCCCGTGGGCTCCAGCAGCCATCTGTTTACTCAATTGATCCATTGAACCATTGATCAGGATGGCCAGCGCTGTGCATTCAGCTGATTAGCATGGGGGCACTTATCCTGTTAGGGAGTGTGGAAGAGAAAGAGAGGCAGGCAGAGAGGAAAATAGGATTTCTGGGGATATTATCTGCCTTTGATGTGCCTTTTGTTCGTACTTAACAGAAAAAAAAAAACCTTAAACACATTAACACTTTAGCATGAAGGAGCTGTCTGTGTGTGACACATTTCTTGGCTGATTGGTCTTTTGGTAGTTGACAAATATGATGCATTTCTCAGTCAAAGACGTCTTGTCATGCGTGATACAGACAAAGTGACAGGAAAATGTCTGCAAAATCTCTTAAAAAATTCTGCTCTTTGTTTAGGAGACCCACAAACATTCATCACAGCGAAGGTATCGGACTGCCTTCATTTTAGCACCTAAATGTCATTCAGATGTACAACAAGTCTGGAAAGCTTCATTAGCTTGATCAGTCCAGGTGGAATTCCCGTCCACACTCTGCTGCCACCGTTACCTTCTTCCCAAAGCGCCGTCAGTCTGCCTCTGCATACAGGTGTTACAGCAGAGGGCAATGAAAGTGAATCCCGTTTCTTCACCCTTCCTCCTCACCCCCCACCCCACCTCACCCCACATTGGGTCCAGTCTAGTGTGGAATGGGGGAGATTAAAAGCAAGGTGCAGAGACAGCCCCTGCTCTTGACTGAATGGATGAGCGCTGCCCACTCTCCCCTCATTCCCTCACTCTGGGCGATAGCACTTTTTAATTAAGGTGGGTGGGGGGAGTTGGAGGGGGTGGGAATGAAGGGGGGTGTGAGGGAGGGAGGGACAAGAGACACTAGGAATGACGGAGGGATTTATCAGTGCCTCTCCTCACACTCGCAGCTTATCCCAGAGCGTGACGCCATACTTCCCAGATAAGGCGACTAATAGAAATGAAAGCTCGGGTGTACGCGCACGCGCACACACACACACACACACACAATGTGAGTTAAGACATGCAGACATATGCACATTTCCTCAGATAATGAAGATAAAGGCACTCGCAGCGGGCACAAAGACGTCTCTGCGCTTGGCTTGATCTGGAGTGACTGTAAAATGTGTGCACACACTCACATGCAGAGAGTCACGTTAATTCACATTCATTTCACTGACACCACAATAGATGGTGTGGCTGCATGTGGAGGTACAGTATCCACACATTTATGGTACATTTCTGCTGCGTTTCACTTTTAGCCTCAAAACATTCAGAATGACAAAGAAAAACATTGTTGTGCAAACAAACTCTTCCATTTTCTGCACATACACACAGAAACACACACCCGCAGTAGTGATATTGTTCTCCTGTAATAGGGTTTTGGTCCTTGCATGGTAGGAACATATGTGGCGTTTTGTGTGTGTGTGTGTGTGTGTGTGTGCAGACAGATGGGCTCCTCTAGTAGAAGAGACAGTGTAATTCATGAAGCTCACTGGCAGCTCCTGAGTGCTTCCCCTCTGTTACTCATCCAACACCACAAGTTCTGTTCTCACCATAACATTATGCTTAATAGTGAAACAACAATAACACACACACACACACACACACGCACACACATCCACATTTTGTACTCACTAATTGATAGGGACATCCAAGCAATTAGGAAAAACTACACTCATCTGTCTCTACAATCAAGAAATCGTCTCACAGCAGCTTATTTATTGCAGAGTATCGCCGCTGTGTTACTGTTATTTTTAATTTTTTTCTCTGCTGCAGGAAACAAACACCCCCCCCCTCCCACACACACACACACACACACACACAGGCTGTGTGAGCTTCCTGACAGAGGTTTCCCAATGGGGTCAGCATCTACAGGGAGCCACTGGATAGCAGGCATGTCTTAATGAGGCTCGTCAGGCTCTTTGTGCATCACGCACACACACATGCACACACGCGCACGCGCGCACACACACACACACACACACACAGTCCCTCTGCTCCATCTCTTCTCTCCGTCGTTGCATCTTCTCTCACCCTCTGTGTTTCTCGTCCCTCACCAGCTCTTGTGGCCTTCCTCCCTCCCCATCTTTCTCTCTCTCTCTCTCTGCCTGTCACTCATCCTCCATCTTCCTCGTCCCCTCACCCGCCCATCATACATCAGCCCCACACCAGCGCCGTCACCCTCCTCCCCCTTCTGATCAATCTTCCTCTTTCCTCCTTAATCCATGTTTTATCCATCGCCTCAATGTTTCTCCTTCTTCATCTCCTCTTCCTCCTCTTCTCACCCTTTCTTTCTTTTGCCTCTTCCATTTTTCCTCCCACTGTAATCCTTTTCTCCCTTCTTCCCTTCCTTTTCCTTCCCACTCACCCTCACTCACTCCCTCCCCTGCACTTCATCCTCCTTTGGCGGCGACTGAATGGGCAGCTCAGGGAAAAAACTGTTGAGGCTGCAGGATTCTCCCCAAACGGCTTAATCTGCTGAGGCCCCGGGAGCTGATAGCCTCCTGCCCACCGTTCCCTCCGTAGGTTTCCTAACAATGGCTGTCTGTCTGCACAGCCGCAACAGAAAAAGAGATGTCTGTGTGTGTGTGTGTGTGTGTCTGTATGTGTGTTTGTAGCTTTCAGCCTGTCACTCTTTGCCATCTTTGTTTTTGATCTTTTCAGTTAGCTTTTTTTTTTCCACCTCTGCCGGCCTTTATGATTGACAGGCCCTCTGTATGTATCTGGATGTGTGTGTGGGTGGGTGACCGTTTGAACATGGAGCATTGACTCTGTGTGTGTGTGTGTGTGTGTGTGTATATGCAAACGTGTGTTGAAATGCGTGGGTTTGTGTTTTAAGCATGTACGAGCCAGCAGCTTGGGTGCACATGTATGTATATGTGTACATTTGTGTTGCCACATAAATACCCGTGGGCGGCTGGAGTCGTGCACCTGCACAAAATCACCGGCAGCTGTGTGTGCCCCGTGTGTGAGCGTGGGTGTAGCGCCTCTCCAGTAACAAAGTAAGGAAGCCATCACAGCTCTATCAAATGTCAGAGAATCTTAAGTGTGCCTTTTAAGCACAATAGGCGGTGAAAATGTCAACACTTGAAGGGTCTATTACACTTCAAGCCTTTGGTGCTTTTTTTTTTTTTTTCTTTCCACTTCCTTTATTGATGCTTTCACAGAAATTTGAAAAAAACAGGCAAGAATATCAACCCATTTATGTCAAGAATAGATTCAGCTCAGCAGCTGAATGGTTAAACCCACCATCTGGTTGAGCATTGTTAATGGCAGCATGTATACCATGAGCCTTCGTTAGACGCCTGATGTTGTAGCATTTTCCTTCTCTTCAATGATGCTTTCCTTATTTAGCCACTGAACGTCAGCTCCAATACCGAGAAAACATTCATCCTCCTTTGACTTCAATATCTCACAGTTCATTTCATTTAGACATCCCACTGGTGCGGCAGCCACCATGCACGCAGACACACACATGTACAGTGTTAGGTAGTGAGCTAAACCACCCCCTGCTGTTGTCATGGAGAACACGTTTTGCCTTTGCGTCTCCATAAAGAATAATAATGCCTGCAAACCTATTGCAGTGCAACAGTAATAAAAGAGCCATTGTGCACAATGTGTAATATCCCATTGGGCATGTGTGTGTTCACGCAAAATACCCATATACATGTTCCTTTTGTATTTACATGTGAGTTTATGTGTTTAGCGTGTTTATGAGAGATAACGCAAAGTGAGAGAGCTGGTGCAGCTCTCGGGCCGTAAGCAGAGAATAGGGCCCTTTGTTGCAGTGTTAGCTTCTCATTACAGAGTCGTGGTGACCCCCAGAACCCCACTAGACAGGCCGTCTGTGTGTCACTTCCTGTCTGAGCTGTCCGAGCGATGCCATTGGCAGGCTATTGTTCCTGGGAGAGCGTGATAGGATCAGGGAATGTGTCCTAATGTTTGCAGATTGGCTTGCTGGAGCAACAATTACACTTGGAGAACGCTCCCAACGGGGAACTAGAGAGATAAGAGCCTGGGTGTGGAAGAGGGTGAAAAAGGCTCTGTGTGTTTCTGTGTGTGTGCGTGTGTGTGTGTGTGTGTGTGCGTGTCCTCGCCAAATGCAGCAATGATCTTTTATTGTTTTAATAGCTTATCCATGTGTTCCCGCTCGCATTGAGAATACACAATGGAGAAGTTTTTCCAATTTCCTCGTAACTGACGGCCTAAATTGCTTTCTTTGTTTTACTGTTCATTTGTTGCTCATCACATCTTCATACAGAGAAACAAGGTAAATGAAGGAGCATCCTCCCTGTTTGAGGGAGTGCACCATTTATGGGGGATTTGCATGGATTCATTATAGCCTGTCACGCAAATAACAGACAGAGAACAGCAGCAGAAGTATATTTAAAATAAAATCCTCCTGAATGTTCGATAGTTCCTTTATTTTACAGTCACTAACTGTCACCGCTCACACGTCTGTTTCTATCCTCCGGCAGAGTGCGGAAGTGTCTTGGATGCCAGCGAGGCAGGTTACATCACCTCCCCAGGTTATCCTCTGGAGTACCCGCCTCACCAGAACTGTCACTGGATCATCACAGCGCCGGAGCCCTCGCAACGTATCGTCCTCAACTTCAACCCACACTTTGAGATCGAGAGGCTTGACTGCAAGTAAGTAGGAATGAGCAAGGAGGGAAAATACGAGAAAGAGAGCATCTCAAAATATTAGCAATGTCTTAACACCGCTCATCTCCATCAGAGCAGAATTGCTTTGACCACTAAGACATCACGGTGTTTTATTATTGTGGCAGAGTGATGATTTGTGTTGACATTTTCATTAGTATGCCACAAAACCATTTGTATCTCAAATAAGTAATTTCCTGTTGTCCGGGCTTTTACATATTATAATTCACTGCCAGTAGTTTGGCTTGATCCCAAGTTGGTGAGTCATTTTTCATATTTTGGCCACAGCGGGTCACTTGTAAAAGAAATGTTAATTGTAGGTACAAGCTTTCTGCAAAATGCAAACCATTAACTGTGGCTTCCTTTTTAAGGAATAATTATTTATTAAGAGAATGGCAACCTTCCTCTTTTACTCCATCTTTTTCCACTCTCACACCATTACACACATTTTGGATGAAGCCAAGGACAACAGCAGGCTTTCAGCAACGGCCATTAAAAGGCTTCTCCAGAGCAATTACTGGGTTAAATTCCTGGCTCAAGGGCACATGAGATTCACATAACCTCAGTTTCCGCAGCCCAAATTTTTGCTCTCATTTGCAGTGGTAAATACAGACAAGCAAAGCAGGTCACAGCATAGACTTCATGGAAAGAATGAATCAAATGGCTCGGTGATTATTCCTCATGTTTGTTCTGCTTAAACTGGATTTTGTTACATTCTTAAAGTTTTTCTGAAACTCATTGATTTGACCACAACAAAAGTTTTCACAAATTTTCAGAAGCATTTTTTTGTGTCAGCAACCTCTGACATTATCAGCTGTAATCCCCCTCCATCTGATAATCAAATGTCAGCCTGCATTTAAAAACAGCTGCGTGTCTGAGTTTGGGCAGAGAGGGCAGAACCGATAGGATGAAAGAAAACAATCGTGATGCATTTGGGAGTTTTCGTGGGAAGGTAAGGAGAGAGGTGGAAAAGCAAGAGGCTCAGCTGAGCCCCAGCTGCTCAGATGTGACGATATTCGGTCAGTTTCCTCTCTCAAACAGGAATAATCCAAATCATATGTGGTCTATTGTTTTTGACCTCAGAGGAAATCACCGTCTCTCCTGTTCAGTCCAGTTGTGTTTCGTTAACTTCAAGGGAATGTTGCACAATTTATCCGTAATGAGACTCTGTGTTTGCTCGTTTAACAGTGAACATACAGATGATTTGTCAGTGCAGACTGATGATACAATTAGAACAATTTATTTCTCCTTAGCTTACGCAGCCCTCTCATTTCTCTGAAAATTGAAGAATTAATAATCTGAGATGGCTGTTTTTTGTACTGTTCAGAGACAAAGCACTTTCTCAGGCCAGGAGGAAAATTCATGAGTGACTGCTTTAGTGCAGAGTTTTGTAGTGATTGTCGGTTCTATTCACGCGGTTGTGTCGCGTTATTTTGATGTCTCAGCTTTGTGAGGCACGGTGGACTTCCCTGCTGCGGTGTTGCAGTCAGGCAGGTGTTCCCAGCCCAAGGCGTGCAGGGCAGGAGGAGGAGGAGAAAACTCAAATGCCTCCTCTTCTCCTTTCCACAGAGGGTTTCATTGAGTTGGGGGGTTTTTGTTTGTTTTTTTACGCTCACCTGGAGGTACCAAGGCCTTGGCCTGCCCTCTAACGCACACTCCCACTCACTCCCTTCATCCTATATGTGTGACAGTGTGTGTTACAGAGAGTCAGGCTGCGTGGGCGGGAAAAGGCTTCTACATTTGAGTAACTCAGTGAGCATGTACGCCAGTGTTACTTTGCCAGACTAACCACTTCCCTGTTTCCTCCAACTATCCATCCAGCCTCCAAATTATCAACCCCATTTTAAAGGCCCATTAGAGAAATAGGGGATCACACCAAAATGTATTTATACATGATGTGTTTGCCCTTCAGTGTTTCAGGCAGGAAGCATTTACCTTCAGGATGCAGGAATACCAGCCGAAATAAGTGAAAAAAGCCAAATTACAGCTCGATATTCCTGCTCTCTTCGTCCTGTGCTATGCTTTTTGCTCAGATTGATCCAAACCCTGTAGTGCTGTTATGGGCTGCTTCCTTTTTTTTTTTTTTTTTTGCCTGTATGATTAGGCATGGCAGTGTGAAGGAGTGTGCAGAGAGTCGATTTTTGCATGTTTTCACGCTCCTCGGCTCCTCGGTGAGGGTTAGGGTGAGAGGAGCTGCAGCGGTGCAGAGGTGGAGGGCTACCCATCTCGGTCAGGGTTGAAAATCTGCATGACAGCTGTGATTAGAGAGAAGACATCAGAGCAAACCAGAGCTGAGCGTTACCTGAAAGATGCAGCACGATGTAGTCCAGACTGCCGATGCGAAAACACACCGAGGGAAGAAATAAATGGACGATAACATGGTCGTAAAGACGGTAAATGGACATATGTTTTCAGTGGCTATGCTTGAACACACAAGCACGTACACTCTTGGGCATGCAACCTGTCGGTGTGAAAGTGCTCATCAGACATCATTTTCCCCCTTGGGCACTTTAGGCTCTTATAAAACCAAGAAAAGTGCTTGGTCAGCCCCAGCAAGGGGTCTGAACTCTGGCTAATATCCCGGCCCAGCTGGTGATTTTCCCTCAGTGGGTTCAAACAGTCAGTACTAGGACGATGTAACGCAGCCAAACCGCGGCTCGACTGCAGCAATCAAATCCACAGCCTTATGCAGGCACTCCGTGTCTGAGGTGGCACTTTAATTCAGGATTTCATTTCAGGGGGGGAGTCCGGCCGTGTGCCAAATAGCTCTTACCTCCAGGCTGCCAGCCGATTGATGTGAACTAAATGTAATAAAGGCTAGATGAAATATCAGGCCCATATCTCTAATGCAATCTGCCATCACCAAGCCCCAGGATGCTACCTAGTGATATACCAGGAGCTGAGGAGGGGAGCGAGAGAGAGGGAGGTGGAGGCGATGCTCCCTCTCCCCCATTTTTTTCTCAAGCTCTCGTTCTCGTTTGCCTCATCTTCCTCCCTCCCTTTCTTGATCTATCTCTTTTCCCCTTTGTTCTTTCATTCTCCGTCTCTTTTAGCCGGAGGAGGAAGGGTTTTATTTTTACACACTTGAATTAAACAACGAATCACATACAGAAAGCACAAACACAGACACACGCACCATAAAACCATAGTCATTCAGGAAGATCCATTTCTTCCACCTCTGTGGGTTTTATTTTCTCATTTTTATTTGGTTATTTGTTATTGAGTGCAGCCTGAGGTGAGAAGATTTGATGATATAACTTTATAACTTTCCACACACACACAGACACACACACACACACAAAGAAGCTGTGTGACCCGTGACTTGCCATGTCAACAACACATGGCAACAACTCCCTTGTGTGTGTGTGTGTGTGTGGGATCAGTTTCCGTATTCCTTTTATAATGTGAAATCAATAGCTGATCAGCAGTAGCTGGAGGGGCACGGGAGGAGGAGGAGGGAGGTTGGTGGTGGAGGATGAAAGGGGAGACAGACGAGTTGCCAGAGGTCACGACTAAAGGGAGTTGTTCAGGTTCTGATCTGTCAATATCTGGCACTTTGCCGGCGTTCAGGACAAGACCGTGGTCATCAGTGCTCTGGACTATTACAACTGCCAGCGTCATAATGATGATATAATAAGTAACAGGTGCAGTTCAATGTAAAACCTGCCACAGAGGTGCTGAGATAAAAGCAATGCATCAGAGCTTCATGACTAATTTAGCCTAATGCATCAGTCCCCCCGGTCCACACACATGTAAGCAAAGTGGAGCAAAGTGGATTGGAACTTATCTGCTTCTCTGTGCATGAGTGTGTGAACAATCTCCATCACAAATATATGTCGACGGCGCTAAATTAAAATGCATCCAGCAGGCGCAGTGGGGTCAGACAGCAGTTATAGTCTGATGTTTCAGATCAATGCCGCGGAAGAGGCGAGGAGTGGATGGGCCGGGGCCCGGCGCAGACTGCTTGTGGTCAGCGGTTTGGCCCCAGTCATCTGTAAGTATGAATCTGAGATGGACAGCGGGGAGGTGAGGGAGAATGAGGATGAGGAAGAGGAGCGCCACTTGTTTTGGGGCTAGATTGAAGATGGCAGGAATCCGTGTATTTGCTTGCAGCATCTTTTTAATATTTCATAGGCACTTATGGTTTATTAGAGTCCCCTTTCGAAGGCAGTGGGGGGGGGGTGGTCTGTCGATGCATCTACTGTATCTATCTATCTACTGTAACCCCTCTTTCTTGCTTAATTTCTGCTCCGATTTCATTGGGAGATGAGAAGCGCGGCAGACGGTTCTTTGTTAGTTTCTGTAGAAAAGAGCGAGAAAACACAATGGAGCAGAGAGGAGAATCATTACAACTGAAGGCCTCGAGTGTCTGACTTCAGCCAAGTTTGCTTTCCTGATATTCTGCAACAGCTGCTGCTCTTTTGTGAGCATAAACAAAACAAATCAGACGATCATGCCGCACCCGCAGCAAACTGTGGTAATTTTTGGTGTAATTTTGATTTTTCGAAACGAAACAAAACATCCCAAGCCGGTTCTGAGACAGATGGGTCATCAAATCATCAAAGTAGTTAACAGCAAACTGGCAGGTGTTAACAGCAGGGAGAGTGACCACTAGTGCAGCAATGGGGGCCACAAAAGGCCAGTTGAAAGGTGTATAGATAGGCATGTGCGCACTGAATAGACGCTGCAGGTCTGTTCCGACGCCTGCAGGAAATGTCCCCCGTCCGTGACAAACAGCAAAGGTGTGAAAGGCAATTAGTTGTTTTGGCGGAGGGGCAAAGTGATATGTGAGAGTAGAGGAAGAAAGGACATGTCTGGACTGGTGCAAAATTTGTGGCCCTCAAGGGTTTTTAGTTTCCTTAACCCCTCTCCCTCTGTTCTAGGGGGAATGAGGAGGAGCAGGAGCGGGGCATGGTGGTGGTGGGGGGGGGGGCTGCTGTCCCATTATGGCTCTATAAACACAGGACTGGTCATGCAGACGAGACTGACTGCCAGACAGACAGAAAACTGGGAATGGATGGTGTCAGACACAGGCGGGGTTTGGATCAAAACATCTCCTAATGGAATTTAGATCTGAATATAAAGGGGGGGGTTGCATGTGGTCGACAGTGCTAATGTGTGTCCTTATGGGAGAGCGTTTGTGTGTGTGTGTGTGTGTGTGTGTGTCCGGTGTCCTGGAATTCGCTCAAGTGTGTGTCTGAGAGAGACAGACAGTAGACTCTCACACGTCAGGCCCTCATGCATGTATTCATCGGGGCCTGGGGAGAGGCTGAGCGAACAGGTCAATAATCACATCTGAGTAACACTCACTCACTGACGCTAATCCATGACAGGGGAGAGCAAGACGGAAAGGGAGAGAGGGAAGGATAGAGACCCACTCCAAAATCAATTAAAACCTAATTAGACTCTCAGCTCCTTCGCGGGCCTTTTGTGCTCGGTGTTGAAGATACAGCGGAGTGTGTGCGCACGCCGGTGTTTGCCTATGTCCGCGCTGTGTGTGCGTGTGTTTGTTGGCACTTGTTTGAGTGTGTGTTTTTCCTGAGCATGTGTAAGTTATAGCCCTAAGCAGACGTACTTAGGGATAGCCCCGGCTCTTAGAGGCTCACCGTGGGAGCTTGCTGCTAAAGCCTTCACCATTGCCTCTGTAATGCAGGATTACAACCAAGACATGTATAAGAGCATTGGACAACGGCTTCTCCACGCCTGGCACAAGTGTGCAGGTTTGGTTCAGCCCTAACTATCGCTTACTTTTACTGCAAGGATGAAGGACGTGCAGGCGGAAACCTGAAACCTCCTCACCGTATTATTGCATTTTCAGCACACATGCTCTTTAGAAGAAGGAGGACAACATCTGGTTTTGAATAATTAACATATGTTGTTTCATGCTGGTGTGCAGAAATAAATGTGGATCGGTAAAAGAGCCCTCAAGCAGCTTACTACTACTGCACTCACACAAAGTTAGCGGGTTTGAGATGACAGGATGGGAGACAGGATGGACCCAAATCAATGCTGCAGAGGCAGAGAAATCCTGAGTGTGGGTGAAGCTTCAAAAAGGCTCGATCCTGCTGTTCCAATAATCCAACTCAGTCGACTGTCCTTGCCTGGCGAACACCTTTTGTATCTAAACTTATAACACTGATGGAGAACTCCTGTTTGACATTCGGAGGCCAGCAGCAGTGTTGATCACGCAACACATTGTGTGAAGACATTTGTATTTGTAGCCAGCATCATGTAGTGAAATCAGGACTTAAATGACTGTCTGAAGCCAAATTGGAACCATCTCCAAAATGGCTTTATCGCAGTTTCACAAGAGCATTACTTGGCTCTTGTATAATCTCATAATCTGATAATTTTCTACTTTTTTTTTTATCTTTGTGAAACACAACTTTCCACACATTGTCATCTCTCGGATGCTTGCGTGGTGGAGGCAAATGTTGTGGTGGCATTACAAGCTCACTGCAGCCTTTTTAACACTTTGATCCTCACCTTTACGTGTGCCATTCTGACTCAGATTAATGTGGCTTGGATTATCCCTCCATCAGCTGTCTTAGCCTGAATGCTCTGAATGGGAATCAATACACTGAAGGAATGAGATAGCCAAAAAAGAGGCTTAGGGAGTCCACTTAATCCAGGTTTTATTCCAAGCTGCAGTGTGGAAGCAGTCTCAGTGCTCAGGTGCCACAGAGAAACACAGCTTAGTGCTGATTGGTACAGTTTAGCTTTCGTGAATACTTTTCATTTTGGGGACATAGTGAGAAAAAAATAAAAAGTTAGCGAGTGTCTGTGTGTTTAAAAGTGGCTGTGATGCTTCAAAGAGCCCATCACAGTAATTAGCAGGACAACAGTGGCCCTGGTGTTTTTTGACGGCTTCGTCAAATGAACTAATTGAGACAAGTGTGTTTGTGTGTGTAAATCTTGGGAGGGTGTCCTCAACATAGCTGCAAGGCTCCTGTGGTGATGCAGTTAGTTACGCAGGGAATCACAATATGGGGGGTGAAGAGAAAGTTGTTAGCGCAGCGACGAGAGAGAGAGGCAGGAATGGATGTTATGGAGACCAAGTTCGCACAGCTATGCAACTTAAAATGCAAGTGAGTGGAAAATACAAATAAAATACTACACTAACAAAAAGAGGCAAAAAAGGAAGATTAGTTTTAGTATTTTGTATGTTTGCTCAGGAATGAAATGTATGGTATAACCTGCAGGTTAAGCATGCCTACAAAGCTAAGGCGTCATTTATTAGAATTGGCATTGAAGCACTGTGTTTCTCAGAAAATGACAGTTTTCACAGTACCCACCCATCTGGGGCCATAAGTGGAAGCAGTTGAACTTTCTCAGTAAACAGGATCTACAGCAACAGATGGCTTTGCTGCACATGCAGAGCAGAGTGCGTAGCCAAGTGTAAAAAGCCATTTAAATGCCCTGATCGAGACACAAGGGTCCTTTAACTTTGTGTGACTCGGGCTGGACTTCACTGCAGAGCGTGTCCCCACCGAATCTCTCTCTTTAGCTCTCATTTCCATCACGGGCAGAAAGGCCTGTGTCTGTGAGGCTTTTCAAGTGTGGAAGATTAATTGTCACAAATTTGACATGCAAAAGAAATGCACAGTTGGAACGTGTGACTGCTGCTGTCAGAGGAATAACACACAGGGCTGTGAGCTAATTCTGGATCAGCTAGGTGGACTCCATCAATCTGCCTATCTCCCTCTCCTTCTTTCCGTCTCTCAGGCACACTCATAAAACACACACACACTGACATGACACTTAAGTGTTTGCTTTTATTGCTCAGGGTCAGCTGGCTAGTCAAGTTTAAGCTGAGAGCTCAAGCATGTAAAGGCGTTGTCACATTTATTTTTGCTAATTCCTGTCTCTAACTGCATCACCTCGCCCCCTGCACTGTTTACGTCCTCACCTTTTTCTCACCCAGCCGTCACCTCTTTATTTTTTCATGAGCCGCTCTGCCTATTTTACTCTGCTTATTAATGAGTCCATCCAGCTCTCTGTTTGCCTGCATCCTTGCCCTCCGATGAGTTTTGAAGCACAGGCCTCTATCAGCTTTCTTACCTGAGATGGAAGATGCAAAGATTTCGGGGATCGCTCACCCCTGAGCTGATGTCAGTGAAATCTGAGTTTACTAAACTGGCTCGTGAGAGCTAAATTTAATGCTCTCGGAAACAGCTGAGGGGGAGCCGTTCAAGTAAGCTGGAGATACTTTGACCTAGAGCCAAATCTGTGGCAGATATTTATTTGTGTCTTAATGTTGTGTTGTGTTCCTAAATGCTTTGCGTGGACACTGTGCATTCTGTCCTGAGGGTGAACTCTGCTGGTAAATACGTCCACACCTGTCTGGGTTTTATTAGCTTAGCCTGTTGCATAACCCCATAACTATCTGTCTATGTTTATCTCCTCATCGCTGCTCTGCTTTGATGTCTTTACTGGGCTTAATCGCCTCCTGCTGTAGTAAACTCAATTCAAACTGAATGTTAGAACTGTTTCTGGAGGACGCTTGTGACAAAGCAACAGAAAATCATTGTGTCTTGTTTTTTCTTTTGTGGACCAGATATGACTTTATCGAGATCCGCGATGGGACTTCAGACAATGCTGACGTTCTGGGTAGACATTGCAGCAACATCGCCCCGGCGCCAATCATCTCATCTGGCCCCTCCCTCCAGATCCGGTTTGTCTCGGACTACGCCCACCAGGGGGCGGGTTTCTCTCTGCGCTACGAGATCTTCAAAACAGGTGGGGGAACATTTCAAGTCTCGACTGACTACGTGGGGCGTGAATTGTTCATCAAAGTCTGACTGTTGGCTGGCTTCTTATTAAAACATGATTTATCATTTACATTTATATCTTTTATATCTTATATCTTTCAAAAGTTGGCAATGAGTGCAACCCGATAGCGGGATTCAAATACAACGGTTAGATAGAAATGAGTGCAAAATGTGTGTGTGTGGAGTTAAAGATTTTATCTTTGGCACATTGATGGCCAAATGTAATCATTCAACCCAACACTTTCATAACAATTTACACCAGCAGAAGCAGCCAGCCATGTAAATGAACTTAAACAAAGAGGGAACAAAGCTGCCTGGAAGCATGTGAGGAATGCTGGCTTCACTGGAGCTCGATCTGGAGGGCTGGGAGTGGGAGTGGGAGTGGGAGGCGGCGGCGGGATGATGGAGAGTGCTCCAAGGCAGCTTGGAGATGTTGGACTTCAGGTTAAAGGTTTGTAGGTGGAGGCGGAGGCGAGGAGATTGATGGGGATGAGTGTGTGGCGAAATGGAATTTTCTCAAGGTCGCCAAAGTGCAGGAGGTGAGGTACACTTTGCAAGCGAGGTTGTAGTGGGAAGTATATTTGTTTTGGTGGAAGCGTGTGTGCGTGTGCGTGTGTGCGAGTCGTAGAGGGGGTGAAATGCTCAGGTGGCCTTGGGGGAGCTAAAAGATTTATGTTGAAGAGAGTTACCAGCAGATTGTCCTTGCAGAATTTGCTGCATCTCAGCTCGCTCCTCTTGAAACTTAAGTTCAAGAGGAGTTTAGTTTAGCTCTTTCAACTATTAGTAAAAGCGTTTTGGTTGAAAGCCGTCACAGAAAGAAGGAACTCCTGAAATCTGAAGCACAAAATGAATTAAGAAAGAAAGCATTGAATTATCACCTCCTACCCTGTGTCAAACCAATGTGACCCAATTTTGACGTTCAGCTCCGTTACCAAGGCCACCAACTCAAACCCCGACAGTGTAATACTGTAGATTGCATCTGTCTCACACTCACACACACATATGTGGCTTGAAGAATGGTGGATGGGGGATGCGGTTGCCATGGCTTTAACAAAATCCTAGTATAAATTCAGGGGGTACAAGAGATTGTGTCACTGTGTGAGCACACGTAGGCGTCTGCTCGCTGCGTATGTGGGTGGTTCCACTCAGCCTGTTGTGTGACATGCTGTCCGTCTGTAGCAGCATGATCTGTGCACGCGCACGGGAGACAGGCACGTTTTGGCCAAAGTGAGGCAAAGTGAGACTGACGAAGGAGGAGCGAGTCAGTGAGTGAAATGTATTCTGGATGCATGATTAAGGCCATGTGTTAATTACGGTGTTTGAAGTGGCTGCACACTCCCTCATCATCGCTGTTTGTCTTCCTGTGGCAGACCTGGGCCACGGGTTTCCTCTAAATACAGCTCACAAAGCTTTGACGGGAAAACAGACATCCCAGATAAGATGTGTTTATTTATCAGACTGGAAGGAGTCACACTCCTCCTACATTCACCCCCATTCATGGATTTTAGTTGTGTTTTTGTGTACTTTTTTGTACAAATTTCAGTTTTGGAAGGGAAGGATATGGTTTTTAACATGCTGCTGTCCAAGATGTAAATGTGTGAAGGTGAACCTGGACGACGAGGGGTTTGTGTGTGAGTGGGCGTGTATTTATGGGCTCGTATGTGTTTTTAAAGGGTGCGTCCAAGCACAGATAGAAATCACAGCACGCAGCTCGGTGTGTGAGTGTGTGTATGTTCAGCTTCCTTCCAATCTTAAACAGACAGTACAGCTCAAGGCACAGGCTGACCTCTCAACACTGTGTCTAGAAGTCAGACAGTATGTGTCTGGTTTTGGCTATGTATCTCTCTGTGTGTGTGTGTGTGTGTGTGTGGGGGGGGGGGGGGGGGTGAGAGAGGCATTTCGTGGCCTGTTTTATTTTTATTTTTTTAATTCTATCAAGTAATGATACTGTGGCTTGTTTGCGTTTTGTTCATTCAACCCTATTACATAAGCAGCGTCTGTAACAACTCTAAGGGTTTCTTCTGGCCAAGCAATCTGTTTTTGTCAGTGTGTGTGTGTCTGTGAGTGTGTAGTGTAGTGAAAGCTAATTTTTTACAACTAGGAGCAGGAATCGACCTTTGACTCTCCATCCATCCTGGAACCCCTGATACCCCTCCACCTCCTGGGGGGAACCATTTGCCCCAAAACAACATTCATCCACCGCCCCCCCTCCCCCCAGACACACACATGTGTGCCTTAATCCTGCTGTACAGTGAAAGTGCACGGCCTCCCTCCTCCCCCTTATTGTTGTGGCCTACTTTGCTGCTATTCATGCATGCTTAACCCTTTATTCAGCCCCAGACTGTAACCCCCCAATCCACCCCATCATACACTTGCACTTGCACCCAGTCACGTGCTGCTGATGCTGTTACCACGGCTACAGGGGGAAGACTTGCCAGCAGAAGCCCCCTTTCTCCTGGTTCCCTAAAGCCCTCCACTAATGCAGCAGGGGCAGATAACGGCACAGCCAATCCTGGGTTAAGACAAGGCCGAGAGCACCCCAGGGCGTTTAGTCCCCTTCGTGGGCACTGGTGACCGCCGCCGTGGCATCTGTAGGAACGCGGCAGGGACGCTGCCTACAGCAAGACCCCCACCCAGGCGCCAGTCATAACATGGGCCCTGTGTGTGTCCCAGATGCTATCGTTTTGATTGGGTGCTGACTCCTGCATCAGTGATGGCTGTTACTGTGTGGCCGATTGCCATGTTGTGTTTATTTCCGAAACACCCAAGTCATCCCAATGTTAAAATTACACTCAAGTAATTAACTGGCAAAGGTAAATTAAATTCATGAATAAATGAACTGAGTGCGAACAGTGTTTAAGACTGATCAGTGATGAAGAAAACGTGTCCCAAAATGAAACAACAAATCAGCAGCTGCATGAATAAGATTCACAAAATCCGGAGTTGCAAGAACACTTTGATCACAAACAGCAGGAGGCTTTTTGGCGTCTGCTTTCTTTTGCACTGAAGATTGGGGGGAAAAAAAAAACGCTTAATGATGGCATTACATTCCACAACTCATAACAGAGGGATCAGTGTGATCTGTGACTCCATGTAAAGCTGCTTCAGACTGATGCAAAATATCTCTCTGGGTCTATAAAAGTGTCAAGTCGTGGCACACCAAGAATGTTGTTTTTCTTTTCTTGGTTTTTCTCTGTTTTTCACCATGTTGTTGTTGTTGTTGTTGTTGTTGTTGCTGCTGTCATTATAGCGGGGTTTCCACCCCCTCCCCTCCCGTGCAGCACTGTTATTCATGCACGCATGCACATACTCATCCTCGGATGCCTCAGGAGAGATTTTCTTCAATGAAACGCTGAGTTCAGCTCGAGCGGGGTTACATGAGAGATCCGCATGTGTTGGTGTATCAGGAGAAGTGGGATGTCAGACAGAGACAGGCAGGTAGAGAATGGAGGATGAGGCGGTTTTGATGTGCGGCAGACACTCAGTGAACAGAGAGGTGAGCCCTCAGCAAGTGCAGCTTGCGTAGGAAGGAGGAGCAAGGCGGCGCCAGACAAGAACGGAGACTTAAGAGTGAATGAGCTCAGATTCTTCACTTCGCTGCTGAGGAGAGAAGGAACAAGAGGGGGGATGAGGGATGAGGGAGGAGGAGGAGGAGGGAAAGGGGTTACCTCCACACAATATGCGATGCTGCCACTACATCAAGCACTCATGTGCAAGAGTCGAGTGGTTTTTACCCAGCAACTCACCCATCTCGCCCCCCTGCACCACAATCAAATACAGACACTCACACATACTATGACCTCCCCCTCCTTGCCAGGAGACAGCTCTTGCCAAATGGCAGCTCATGGTGCGATGCAGACACCAACTAAGGGGCCAAGACATGGGCCGAGGTGAGGGGGGGTAAGGGGGGCTTGTTTTTGGCATGTTCACATACTGTGAAGTAATGAGCACTAACGAAAAGAGGAGGTACTCATGCATACACAAAGGCAGAAAAGCGTGCACACGTAAATATATGAACACTTGCAGGCACAGAGCATTGGCACGTGGCAGCACCGAGCGCTTGTGAAGCTACTAGTTCTTGCACACTGAGTGTAAAACACACACTGAAAGCACAGAGTTGTGTGTTTGGAGGCGATGGAGTCAAGCTGTGCTCAGATTGAAGTTTTGAAGCAGTAGGACTCCAGACTGCTGCACTGTGACCCAAAAAAGAAACAAGGCCAGTGTGTTACTGGGTCTTACGCACACTGGGAAGCTGTCACACACACTGAAAGGCAAAGATTTCAGCACCAAATAATACACACGAAGAGGTTAATAAAACGCATGCACAAAAAAGACATGCTCACGCGAAGACACACACTTTCACGGCAGATGGCTCATGCATACTGCTTAGTTCATTTACTGCTCTGTTATCACCACATGACAATAATAAGCACGTTTGTAATAATGGATTCATCACGTCCGTGTTTACTCTGATTCATGCCCATACAGTTATTTTAGACATGCACACTCAAAGCACATTTAACAGAGAGAGGTGAGGTCAGTAAGAGTGGGATGGGGCGATATCGCCGGTAGCTCACTTTAAATTGCCATCATCTTTCAACATGCCTGGTTCAGGGTGTGTGTGTAGGCAGCCCGGCTCCAAGCATGAAGTGGTTCAGCGCTGCCTTTAACGCAAGAAAGGATTTCTGCATTTGTGTCGACATCTTTGGCAAAACATAGGCACATGTTCGCCAAACAGATCGATAACCTGACAGATTCCGCATGAACTTCATTAATCCATCCAGACGTATACACAGTGAATGAAAGAAAGTCAATTTTAAGATGATTGAAATATGTAATGCGAGAAAAAAAAAGAGACGTAAGGAAGCTGCGATAGAGAAAAGAGGAAAAGCAAAGCAAGATGGACAGAGACAGTGTATATCTCCCGGGTTTTCCCCCTGTGTGTGTCTCTGCCATTAACCAAGTGCAGACAGGGGAGGACCAGAGCAGTCGGTCAGCCCCTCCGCTTTTATAAGGCTGCCTGATAATAAGGACTGGTGCCTCTGAGGAATGTGCTGTTAAAAATGACTGTGTTCCTGAACGTAGCTTTTATGAACATGTCTCTGGTTATCCAATGCAGCCTGGCAGCGGTCCGAGACAGTGCAGAGATGCTGGATGCAACTCGCTGCTTTCCCAGGTTTGAAATCCACCAGAAGCTTCTCCCATGAGTCTCCTCAACCTGACCTCCCTGTCTGCTTTCCAGCAGTCAGTGATGGGAAAACACTATGAGAACAGACTCTTTTCCTTATGCTAGCCAGTCATGAGTGTCCTGGCAAAGGACCATGTATGAAATCTGTTTTTTGTCAGTCAGTCAAATGCAGAGATGCTGGAAATAACAACTTCCAGTGCAAGTGCATTTATAAATAAGCACCACCAGTTGGTTCAGGAAGGCCACCACCATGGCACTTCTGACATGTGCAGTTAAACAAAGATCTCATAAAGATGCTGAAGTGTCTCAGCAACATTATCTCACTAAGATATTTGCCCTTCTGTCAGTATGAAAATAGACAGAGGTGCAGAATGGCAACCTAACAGACTGTTTATAGCCTGAATACAAAGATAGAAGTGTTTGAGGGGAAGGCGAATGGACAGAGTGAGAAAATAGCCGGGGATTGTGAATGAGAGCGTATGTGAGTGTGTGACATTTGTGTAGAGTCCCCTGTCTGTTTTGTGTGTGGCTGAGTGCATGTGCGCTGGACCGTCAGCCCCCTCATTGATGTGCCGGTCCATAAACACTCGTCTGTGACAGGCTTCCCAGTGGGCTGCGGAGCAGTGGCTGATGGGTAGATGATCTGAGCCACACAGCTGCCGCCGCTCAAGGTGAGCCGCCCAGGGCGCATAAATCTGCATGGCTGATGAGGATCCACAGCAAAGGGCCCACTTAGAACCATTATACAACATTTGTGGTGTGTGTGTAGGAGACACACACTCGCACAGAGGTTTTGAATAAATGCAGCACACCATGGGTCAGTCTGCTCCCCTGTTGATCTTTGCTAAAGTGTGTATCATTGAACGTGTTGTATGACGTTACGTCATGCATATGAAGAGCAGATGTGCCAACAAAAAGAGTCATCAGCCTGCTCGTAGAACAAAATCCAGCGTTGGATGTGCCCACTTGAACATTTGCTCACTGTGTATTTTCTCCTCCATCGGTCATCATAAACCATTTGTTCCAGCTACTGTATATTCCACCTGGCTGTCAGTGATAAACGACTCTCTGAATCACCCTCTGCAAGTCAGATGAGATATCCTTTGTGATCAATTGCTTACGTCTTCTCCTAATATGACCGATTGTTTATCCCTTTCTGAATTTCCTCTTATCCTTGGCTTCCCCTCAGGGTCAGAATTCTGCTTCCGCAACTTCACCAGCTCCTCCGGCATGATCGAGTCCCCAGGCTTCCCGGATAAATACCCTCACAACCTGGAGTGTTCATACATGATCATTGCCCCGCCCCGCATGGACATCACCCTCACATTCCTGACCTTCGACCTGGAGAATGACCCCCTGCTGGTGGGAGAGGGCGAGTGCAAGTACGACTGGCTGGATGTGTGGGACGGCCTGCCGCAAGGTGAGGGTGCAGGTTGGATCGGCCGCGGGCAAACTGGTTTTCCAGAGTGCAAGGATGTGCATATACTTGGAAAATCAATGCTTGCGGCCTACACACACGCACACTCTCTGAGTCACACATTCCCACACACACATTTGCATACCAGCCTTCAATTTCCTGAGCTGCCATCGCTGCCTTTGATGTAAGCAGTGTTGCCTTACATTCC
This sequence comes from Echeneis naucrates, assembly GCF_900963305.1. Lineage (NCBI taxonomy): Eukaryota > Metazoa > Chordata > Actinopteri > Carangiformes > Echeneidae > Echeneis > Echeneis naucrates. Next base: position 17,356,324 of record NC_042512.1, on the reverse strand, counting down.
TTTACATTACATAGAGGAAACATTATTACACGGAGAGCTGAAAGTGCTTCAACACCCCTGAGGAGCAGTCCTTTCCCAGGCCTCTCCCCCTTCTCCCCTGTTCCCCCTTCCTATCCTCCCATGTCCTCCTTTCTTATCACCTACAGCTTCCTTCCTCCCCCTGGGTGAGTGAGAGTGACGGCCATGATGAATATCTGTTTACAACCAATAGGAGGTGCAGAGTGTCGTGAAAACAGCCTATCAGCTGAGATCAGGAAGTGGCGAGGAAAAAACATTTTAGGACGTTATCATAGACTTTGATGGTGACGGCCGTAGGGTAGTGTTAGCTGCTGTGGTGCTGTTGAAAACCACGGCAGTGGGTGCTGAGTGGTTCACTTCCCACCTCTCTCTTGCTGACAGACCTACACCCCCCCCCCCCCCTTTTTTTTTTTCTAAATATGAGGCAGAGAACTCAGGATTTGCTCTAATTATTCTATTTTCAGTTGCTAAAAAGGGATCCAAGTGGATTTAAAATTCCAATTATAGCCTTGAATTTGGGAGCTTTGATAGCTGAAAACAATTTATACCATTCAAAGTTGTGAATTAGGAGGAAATTAAAGTGTAACCCAGTTCCAGTGAGCTGAGTCCTCAGGCATGAAAGAGGGATGGGAGACAAGATGGAAGACTGAAGAATTTGGTGTCTGGCAACAGAGCTACTCTTGAGAATACTGTAATCCTAGCTGGTGTGTGTGTGTGTGTGTGTGTGTCTGCAGCTGATGCCAGTGCAGCTTGCATTAAGGCAGGGATTCCAATCCCCCTGCTGGGGCCTGGCTGAGAAACACATGGCAGATGGAGGGATGGACAGGAGAGAAAAAGGGAGAAAGGAATGAAGGGAAGGATGGAGATGGGGGGTGGACACATGCTGGGAATCATTAGACAACACTTACTGAAGCAGCGTGACCGCTGGACGCCTGTCTCTGTGCTCAGAAAAAGGCTGCAAGACAAAATACTTCATGGTTTTGCTTGTTCTGAGTCCCAAAAACAGAAGCACCGACACCTTGCTGTTATCGACCGTGTGTGTCTGCAGTGTCTCCTCTGATTGGCCGATACTGCGGGACGAAGATCCCTCCAGAGATCCAGTCGTCCTCGGGCCTGCTGTCCCTCTCCTTCCACACCGACATGGCCGTGGCCAAAGACGGTTTCTCCGCCCGCTACAACATGACGCACAAAGAAGTCCCAAACTGTGAGTGAGAGATAACTTTTTCACTGTGTGTGTATGTTTGTGCCTTCAACTGCTTCACTGTTTGTTTACCTGCTTTCAAACCATCTCCATTTTCTTTCCTTTCAGCATTTTCTCCTCCGTCATCTCTGCTGACACTCATCTTTCACTCCTTTTACCCCCTCCATCTTTTCAGCGTTGCCTACTTTAATGCTGTTTCAATCTAAAGTCCTCTCTCACCCCTCTCAGCCTATTTTGCTCTCTCCTCAGGGAGCATAATTTCTCAGAAGCAGACTCATGCTATTTTCTTTTAGAATATAAATTATCTTCCCCTCAATTTACCCCTGCTCACCTGTTGAGCTGCTTTCTGCCTCCCTCTGCCCTTTCAGTGCCTGGCTTTACCTTTTCATCTCAGCCATCTCAGCCTTCGCAGATCTTCTCTATCAGTCATCCATTCTATTCAAATTTCCTTTCCTTGGTCTTTTCCTCCTTTCTTTCTTTCAGCCCATCAGCCGTCTTGCTTAGCGGCCATGTAGTTACAGCTCTGCTTTCTCCCAACAGACTTCCATTGCAGCATGGCGCTCGGCATGGAGTCGGGGAAGATCAGCGACGACCAGATCACCGCCTCTACCAGCTTCTACGACAACCGCTGGTTGCCACGCCAGGCCCGTCTCAACAACGACGACAACGCCTGGACACCGTCCGAGGACAGCAACAAGGAGTATATACAGGTATATAGATACAGCTGTTCATCTGTTGTTAAGTGTAATTATTGTATCGCACGGATGAGATTATATTTCCAACTTTAAATACATGAGATATGAAAATCGTGATGATTCCAGCTGTGACCCGAAGGACGACTCTTAGAAAGAGAAATCTGAGTCAACATTACTTTCACTGGCTGATAATAAAATAGAGGATTTGTCTCAGCGATATCGGTGCACAGGAGAAGATGCACCAGGCAACCGCATCTGGTATAATAAGGACACACACACACGCACAATCATAAAGAGGAAATGGAGGAACTGTGAACTGATGATAAGGAAGTGCTTCTGTGCTCTCAATCTTTCCTGTCTCAAACACACATACATACACAGGCACACACACACACATACGCAACACACCCACAAGCACAGAGGAGAGCGGCGAGAAGCCCCGTGATTGATGAAGGTGCTCTTCAGGAATGCATCCGAACAGTGCGCCATTGATCTTTGCCTCCAGCCTTTCCTCCCCTCGCACACACCGGCAGCAAATATACAGACACACACACACAAACACTTCCTCAGCAGTAGGCCACAGTTGGTGTCCATCCCCTGCTGTCTCTGTGACAGATATTCACAGCAGCTGCTCTGGTTCTGTTATCTGTATCAACCCCGAGCCCCATAATTCTCTACAAGCGTGTAAATTGGTGTGTTAAGTTGGTTTGTGAATATATTGTCAATGCGGGGAATGGCTATTTACATCGTTTATTTTTTTCAGGTTGACCTTCAGTTCTTGAAGGTTTTGGCGGGTATCGCCACACAAGGGGCCATTTCTAAGGAGACTCAGAAGTCCTACTACGTCACCACCTTCAAACTGGAGGTCAGCACCAACGGAGAGGACTGGATGATGTACCGCCACGGCAAGAATCACAAAGTAAGCTTTTACATGCACACTCATTCACCGAAATTAAAATAAGTCAGTAACTGACCAAACTAGATTAACTTGAGCTACAGAGACGCAGAGGTGAAATGGAGCCTGCAGTTTGAACTTTTACTGCACTTCAACATTCACAATACTTTCTGGGCATCCCAGAGTCATTCCGGTGGATGCGACATTACCCATTCTTGGACTGTATGTATGTATGTACGCTGCAGGTTGTTGCTGTACAGTAACACACACATCTTCGGGGATTTGGGAATTCTGTCCCTCAAATCTGGGTTAAGGTCACTGTGGATTTCCCCGCACAAAAATAAATAGAGAGTGGAGGAGGTGAGGGTGCAGGAGGCGAGTTAATCCACACAGTTACCCCCACAGACTGGGACCCCCCCTTCTGTGTGCTCCAGTGATTGGTTTGGGTGGGGCCGGTGGGGGGTATTTGATGTGGAGATTATTGAGCAAAACGTGGATTTGACTTAAAAAGTCAACATCTGTGCAATTTGTTAGAGCCCCCACTCATTCCACATACACACACATGAGAAACATCGACCCCCCTCCGCCTTTTAGACAACCTCTGGATCAGCTCTGTCTGGAGATCTGTGCATGTGTGCGCATATGTATATGATGTGTGCCTGTCTGTCTGTAGCTTGTAATCTGAGTCCACTAATCTGTCTGAGCAAAAAAGAAAAAACTGTTCAGACGCTTTCAGACACGGACACAGACAGATGCATCAACACGGATCTGGGAGAGATATCCCTTGCTCTGTGAGTGTGTGCTTCAATGTTTTTAGATTGGATATGTTTTCATTGAATGCGAAGAACGCTCAAAGTGCGGTGAAGATCAATAAAATGTTGCAGACGCATGTTAAATTAAGGATCAAAACTAAGATGGAAGCAGGAAATAATGTCTGATAGTTTTTTTAATGGGGCATAACTTTATCCACATAAAATATAGATGTGATGCAGCGTACCACCGGTTTCTGATGACGGCGCCGATGATAATAAAGAAAAAAATGACACAGTTCACACTCTCCGATGTTTAATATAGAAGTAAGCTTATGTTGGAAAAATTTCTCTTTGTGTTTGTGCCGACCACAAGCAGCGATGGAAGGATCGGATTTAGGGAAAATGCCTTTGACAAATGAAGCACAACTTGCAGTCATGATTTCAACTGGTCTGTTTTTTTTTCCCCCCACCCAATGCTGAAAGCAGGCCAGGGTCTCCTCGAGTCCTTGTGAACTGCAGTCGAATCTTCCGTGACTGCTAATCCACCAGTCATGTCGTACAAACTTCCAGTTCGCCCATTCTAAGCCCCCCAAAGAGCCCTTAAGTGGTTGAAGCTCAATGCTCATCAGGGGGTCCTGTAATAACTGGGATTTGGGTCTTCTAATTGTCATTTAACAGAGAGTTGGAAGCTAATGTGGCTTTGAAAGAGTGCACGTGCACGTGTCATGGTGTTTGTAGAAGGTTGAGCCTTGAGTGTGTCTGTGCATCAGATGTGAATCCTCCATGAATAAAGGGATTGACCTGGCACTTCATACTCAGTGTTTGTTATTGGGAGAGCACGCGTTGTCATTCATTGTTAAGATTTGTGTTCTTGTGTTCTTATTTGCTGTGTTAACAAAGACTGAAGGATTTAATGCCAATAAAGATTATTTGACTGCAAGAAAAGCAGGCAGAAACAGAGAGAGAGGGACGAAGAGTAGCTGAAACGAGCAGAGGAATTGTGGGAAATAGGTTGAGGTTTTGTTTTTTTTTTTTTTTTTTTTTGAAGGAAATGAAAATGTGTGAAGAGAAAAACACCAGCGCTGCAGATTGCAATCATCTCAGCACACCACAAACAGACTTTGTGTGTGTGTGTGTGTGTGTGTGTGTGTCACTTCTTTGACAGATTTTCTGCATACAACACATTTTCAGTTCGACACCCATGTGACTCGTTAATTCTAAATCACACTACTCACATATGCACCTCATTTCTTGATGAGACATTAGCACACTAAGGAACGGCACACACACAATTTTTTTTTTTTACTGTAACACACACGTGTCCCTGAACAAATTAACATTAAAAACAATCATCAATCTGTTCAATCTGAAAATCCCATCAGCCCCAGCTTTGTGTTACTGAGGAGCTTTGTGAAGCTGTGCTATATATCTGTTCAGCACACAAACACGCACACAGACACACACAAAGTAACCCGGGATAGAAAAAAACACCCCACACAGCATTTCAGACTGCTCCTCCATCACACTGTGTCACACACCCACATACAAACGCACTCACACATGTAGACACTTCCCAGAGTCGCACACACATGTACATGCAAACAGTCAGACAGCAACTGGTAACACAGCTACAAAGTGGAGGACTTCAGCATGAGGTGGTGTAAGACAGTTTCTAAGGATCGCTGCTCCAACCTTGACATACACACACACACACACACACACACACACACAGCTAGCCCCTCTTAGAGCCAACAGTGGAGAGCAGCCAGCTGGAACCAGTTCATACTGTCAACATCTTCATACTGAGACCGCGAAGGAGTGGGATATGGGGGGAGGGGGTCTGGAGTAAAAGATGGACAGTGGGGTAATGGCTAAAAGACAGAGAGAGACTGAGGGAATAACTAGAGCAAGAAGACGAGGATGAGGAGTGTAATGGGGAGAGAAAGGGACGGGGATGGAGGGAACAACGTGGGGATGAGAAAACTGACGGGAAATGAATAATGTCTTGTGCAGAGCTCACAGCTTCTCCCCCCGGTGCCATCAGCTTGAAGGAAAACACTGGTAGTGGAAGGAGACGTGAGCGAAAAACAGAGGATAAGAGGGAGAGCTGGTGAATGAATCAAGCCGTGCCGTGTACATTTATCCACGCCTCATTTTCCTGAGAACTAACGCGCCTCACTTTAACAAGTGATTAGATGCACACCAGCTAGTTTTTAACAGTGTTTTCTGGTCCAGGGTGTTTCCAATAACACACACAAGCAACTTTCACAGTGACCTCATTCTCCTGAGAGGTCATCAATAGTTAAATACTCATGGTGCCTCTGTCCCGCCAGGGTCCACACAAAGCAGTCTGACCACTCTGAGCTGCAACGTGTGTGTGCGTGGGGCTTTAGACAACGACGAGCAGGGCTTCGTTATAATTTCATGACCCTCCAACTAGGATACACAACATGACAGCGTTAATTATTCAGCCCATCTCGCCAGTCGTCAGGCAGATTACAGAGGATTACAGGCGGGTAGCTCTGCCCTTCCTGGTGCCTCACACACACACATACTTTTAACACACGTTATCGGCTCGCACATCTGTAAGCCACGCCCGGCAGACATTCCTGGTTAGTCAAAAAGTAACCACGTAATCAAGAAATTGGTCAATGACCAGCCATCTGCTTCCTAAGGCGGTTGACCTTTAACCTTGGCAGTAATGGCTCAGGGGTCAAATGGACGACCTTTCAGGTAGCCAGACAATGCAAGAGAGGAAGTGGAAGGGACAGAAGGAGCTGAGAGCTGACAGACAACTTTTCATTGTTTCAGTCTCTCTTGCTCTTCTTGCTCTCATTTAAGTTTGCTGTGGCATCCAAGAAAGAAAAACAAAGAGTGCCTCTTGAGAGCTGATTCACATTGAACAAATTGTTCTTTTTCAGTTAGTAATGTTGGCTATATTCCCTGCTTTCATCCAAAGATGGAAACAAAGAAAAGCAGCTGGCAGAATTACAATGCACCAACTAATGGCCTCTTAGTCATGCTGGGCTTTTTCTGGGAAGTTGTGATGGACGAATATTCTACAGACATTTACAAACTTTCCACTTTCTATAGCCGGGCCATGAGCCTAATGGTGCCATGTTTACATCATTTACCCTTGAAAATGTAGGTTTTATTACAGCTAATCGCAAAACATTTTTGGCAACAATATGCACAATGCTCAGAAAGTTCTGGTGTTTGAATCATGATGTTTGTCCAATTATGTCATATGACTTATTTCGAAATTGAGGAAATTCCACTGAATGTTTGCTGTTGTTGTTGGTTTTATAATGATATAAATGCTCAGATGGACAACTTCCTGTCTCAGTTATGAATGTGTTCGTTGTTCTGCCCTTCCACCACTCCCTGCCTCCTCTTCCACATTCCTCTCTTCATATTCCTCATTTAGTTATATCTTCTGCCCTCCATTCGACCTTTCCTTTCTCTCCCCTCTCTCTCACACCCGCCTCCTCGCCTCATCTGTTTTCAGCTATTCTTCTGAGGGCTCATCCTCCCTGCAGTCATTTTCTGTTTTTCCTGCTGCTCTTTGTTTCACACACAGAATATCTGAAAGTAGTAAAGGCAGGTCGGTCATATGAGCATGCGTGGGTGTTTACATAACCCCCATCAGAGCCCACATCCACTGTTGGGCCTCCTCGGTAAACATGACAGTTGTCTATCCTTGATCCAGCAGCAGATATAGCAGAGATAGCCCCGCTTATCTATTCAAACACTCACGTTGCTTTGTATTACCAATGTCAGCTCCACTTGATTAAATCAGGCCATGCCAAAAATCAAATAAAGCCCCTCGAGTAGGATTCTGAAGTCATATCACTCCTATTCCCACTGGTTATGGAATTTCTGGAGTATCATATTATTTTCAGGGACAGAGAACTTTACAAATGGTAGTAGACTCGTTTTCCAATTCAAATGTAACCAGACAGTTTATCATTTAAAATGAAATACAACATCATCACAAAAAGAGGGAATCAAATTTTAAGGCAGCGCGGGCATGCTTGGGTTTGATCAGAGAAATATCATGTAAGGACCTTTTTTCTTTCTTTTTTTTTTTTTTGAAATTATGGCTTTCATCTTAAATTCAGCTGCTTGTAGCTGTTTTTTCTGTCTTCCCATCATGAAGTGGTTCTGCCCGTATCTGTGGCTCAGCAGTGGCTTTCCTATCAGCCGGCCCGGGCGACCACAGACAGAGAGCAAATGACACTTAACAGTCAGCCAGTCAGTCAAAAACCGCTTCCTCTGCTATCTCAGAGTGTGTTGTGTGCGTGTGTGGATTCCTGTGGTTTCCTGTGTCTTTTGTGTGTGTGGTTTCAGTGAAGAGAGGCGTATGGGCATAAGAAAGGCGGTGTAGAGAGATATCAGCTGTACAGAGGTCTTCCAGAGAAATGGAAGTGATGAGGTAAATGGAGGCGGGAGGGAGGAAGAGGAAGATATTCATAACTGCAAACTGCTGTTATGGCTTAAATTTGGCTTAAAATATGTCGCCTAAAACAGGAAGTAACTCACCACACTGGCTGCCCTCCGAGGCCCTGCTGCCTCAACACCGCTGCTTCATAGCAAAAGGAAAGAAGGGAGTTTTTTTTATGAAGTGAATGTTGATTATTATGGCCAGACACCTCGGGAAATTATTTTAACTCACATCCTGCCCACCTGAACGGACTTCCTGCATCTGAAGGCCATGCCAATTTTCCCATGACTACCAACTGAGAGGTGAGCGGGAGTTGGTGGGTGAGAGAGAGAGAATCCCTCATCCGTCGTTGGGCTTTCCCAGCCTCCCAGCACCAACCTTTGACCCCAAAACACATCGACAGCTGGGCTGGCGACATTGGATCCGTGTTTGGGTTGTCTCCGCTTTGTCCGGCTTGGCACTGTGTGTGTGTGTGTGTGTGTGTGCGCGCATGCACGCATGTGTAGTCAAGCGAAACTGCACTGTGGGTGGGTGTAGAGAAAGAGAGAGAGAAGACAGTGGATGCACTCAGGCGTACAGGCATGTACAGCACATCACCTGCTGAAACTAATCCACCTTTGTTCGTTCCCGCAGATCTTCCACGCCAACACAGATCCAGCTGAAGTGGTCCTGAACCGGATCCCACAGCCCGTTTTGGCGCGGTTCATTCGCATCCGACCACAAACGTGGAGGAACGGCATCGCCATGCGCTTTGAGCTGTACGGATGCCAGATCACAGGTGTGTGTGTCTCTGTCATATTTTCTAACCTCTTCTCTTTCAAACCTTCGTTCTATTTATCCTGCTTCACATTCAGACGTTACATTCAGTTTAAACAGAAACAGCCTCCTGCTGCACTTTTGGGCTCGGTTTCATTTTAAAGGCCAAGCTAGCAGAGCTGATGAGGGAGGGCAGAAATCCTTTTTTGTCCACTGTGATGATCTGGGGATTGAAAGCAGCACCATTGTGATCTCGAGTCTCTTTTTTCCATTGTCTCACCGAGGCAAAGATGTAAAAAGAGATCAACTGTGTAGACTTTGTACATCAGCAAGAAAAAACTTCCTAACCAATAAAAGAGAACACACACAATGTCACGAAGTCACTCACACATACATGTGTGTTTTGGCTCTCTCCCAGGCTCCCTCTGCTATCTTTAAAACATAGCGAGCCCCAGGCTAATTAAAGGAAACTTCTCCTTTATTCTTCCCGCAGTTTCAGTTCCCTCTCTCTAAGCTCTGCCGCTTCCTCTGTGCTCGCTCTCCGTCTCTAACTCCTCTTTTGATGAGTCCTCTTTGCGCCTCCATATCGAGAAATGAGCGTCAATCAATCTTTCATGGCTCCCTGTTCGTGCTTACATCAGAAACTGTGATTCTCTTCAGCTGCAACAGCTGCTATTGAAATAACTATTAGCTCTTACAGTACAGGTACACACACACATGCTGCTTTCTAATTTTAGCAGGTGACCTCAAAAAGCAGGCACACCCTTTGAAATACACACACACACACACACACACACACACACACACACACACAGCTCCTTTGACTCTTATTCATTATTTAAAATCTCCTGCTTTTGCGGTGACATAACAGCATGAAACTTTGATCTGTGCTCTCTTAAACCGTCAGTACAACTAACATCTTCCTATCTCCCTTCCTCATGCCCTTTCTCACTTCCTCTCTGTTTCCCTCTCTTCCTCTTTCTTCAGATCTCTCTACCTCCCACCGCCCTCCACGCTTGTCTACCTCTACTAGTCTCTCTCCTTCTTGCCTCAGTAGGAGTCTGGCTCTCCTTCTCTCAGGCTCCCCGTGCTGTCGTCTTCAGCTCCGAGTCCCTCTCTCCCTTACTTTTTTCTCTTCTTCGACTCTCTACTTCTCTGCCTCCCAGCTCTTCGTATTATACCCTTCTCATCCCCTTAATCCTCATTTCTCCCTCTCACATACTCCCTCAGCAAGTCACTTTCAGCGCGCTCCACTCGCCTTACACATCTGAATGAGTTTCAGTCCCAAAGTGCTTCGACGTGTATGTGGAACTTTCCTTCAGTTAGTGAATGCACATAAAACATGAGCAGTCTGGTGACACAATGCAAAGAACACCACAGACAACATCGCACCCCCCCCCCCCCCATCACTCTTTCACCTCTCCCTCTCCTGTTTGTCTAATCTCTTAATGCATAGTGGCCAGGAGTGCAATCCTGCGGCGAAGCTTAACAGCTCCCAGGCGGGAATGTTTGTAGCAGCCCGAGTATAGGTTAGGATGATGCTGAAACACCTTCGTCAGCCTTCCACCCCTCACCTCCCAAGGTGAAGGTTAACGTAATCCCTGCTCTCTCTCCTCTGCGCCCCAGATGCCCCGTGCTCAGACCTGCAGGGCCTGCTGTCCGGCCTTCTCCCTGACACACAGATCTCAGCCTCCTCCAGCAGGGACATGATGTGGAATCCCGCCACCGCCCGTCTGGTGGCCAGTCGCTCCGGCTGGTTCCCCGCCCCTGCACAGCCTCTGGCTGGAGAGGAGTGGCTGCAGGTAGAAGAAGATTTTAACGTTGTTTTATTCCACATTTTTATTTGTGCGCATATATCAATCTGAAATCAGTTACACACATGAAAGGGGGGACGTTAGTACAAAAGACTTGAGGACCTAGCTGTCATGTTGTTTTGGCTTCAACATGAAAAGATGAGACACTCAACAGATATTAAATCGTCAAATCGAATCCCTTCAGGTGGACCTCGGCGTGCCAAAGACAGTGCGTGGTGTGATCACTCAAGGAGCGAGAGGAGGAGACGCTGCGGGTGGGTCGACCACAGATAACAAGGCGTTTGTTCGGAAGTACAAAGTGGCGCACAGCCTGAACGGAAAAGAGTGGAATTTCATCATGGACTTCAAGACTAGTCTGCCCAAGGTGGGTAACAGGGGACGATGGTGTTGTAGTCTATGCAGCGCCAGGTCAGAAACCGTGACAGTTTGTGTGTTTTGTGCAGATTTTCGAGGGGAACACACACTACGACACCCCAGAGATGCGCCATTTTGAAGAGACTGTGGCGCAGTATGTCCGGCTGTATCCAGAGAGGTGGTCTCCAGCAGGGATCGGCATGAGATTGGAAATACTGGGCTGTGACCTTCCAGGTACAACGCTCTGCTACAGCTCAGTATATGAATCAGTTTATATATGATAATTTGCTGCCTCTGGTATTCCAGGCAGAATAATTTGCACTGCACTCTATTGAACTCAAGTGATTTAAACAGAACTGAATGGACCTTGAGGAGGGTGGCTCTTCAGAAAAGTGAGGCTCACATTAGATATGCATGAGAGTCATTAGAGTCTGGCAGAGGTGAAAAGAGATACCCAGTGCTGGCAGGAAAAAGGAAAAGTGGGAGTCCAGTGCGGTCCCCAACCTGTGTTTGGTTTCGGTTCCCTTCTGATATTATTTCACTTGGAAGATGCATTTTAGGCAAATCTTCTATAACAAGTGTCAGCATCAGCGGGGAGTGGACAGGGCTCGGTTCAGAGGAATGCATCCTCACAGAGAGAGAAAGACAGCACTGGTTTGTTCACTTTCCAGTGTGGTCTGTTATCCAGATGTGAGAAACACACACACACATTCACTGTCACTCGCGTGCGCACACACACACACACACACACACACACACACACACACACACAGACTCGAACTGCTTGTCACTCCCTCTGTGCCTGAACAGGATGAATTGGCTGTGCAGCACAATATGCTCAGTGCTGAAGCACTCACGCACCAAACAAACCATAAATATAAATGTAAACTCTCCAGACTCGGAGCGCTCGCACACCCACACCCACCACGGCAATCATGCTGGGCAATGCAACTTATACTGCGCCTGCCCCAAGGTAATTTGTGTGTGTGTGCATGAGCGCAGAATAAGTGTATTTCTTTCCAACTGAGGTGAGATTAAAGAACACATTATCATTAAGGCCTCTGGACAGCGTAACGCACATTTAAAGACAGAGACGCTCATAAATGCACATCTGCCTCGATCGCATCAATTTTAAACACCACGCCGTTAACCACACATCGTGCAATGTAAATGGGATTTTGCACAGTTGTGTGGGTAAGTTCCTTTATAAACACATTTAGAGATGCAGAGCCAAACCACATTTAAGATGAGCCAGTATTTTATTCAAATATCAAGACTGTCGTAAACAAATATCAAAAGTAAGATGTGGAATTCAGTTGCCACTTGATCGATGAATAATTTACAAAACACAGGGTGTCCCCCATAACCTCCCGAGGCACAGAAGAAGTGATCTGTTTTCCATGTCGGGGTTTGATTGACAAGCGAGCTGTGGGAGGTGCAGTGCAGAATTATAACAATACACCCCAAAGAGAGACAAAAATGAACAAGCAAGAGAAAAAAACTCCGAGGAGTGATTCTGATCAGATGGAGCAGGCAGTTTTGTGCTGGAGAAAACTGCCATCGAGGGTCACACATTGTTCACAGGCCTCTAAAACCCAGCATGCAGAGTGGACTACTGCTGACATCCTGTAAATCATTCACTTCCCCTTCCACACAAACTGTTCACTTCTTTCTGCTGTCCTCAGTTAAGTCCTCTTTTCAATGTCTTTGCAGCAGTATGATTTAGGACGATAAAGGACATATTTTTCACCCTAAATCTTGCGTAGTGCAGTTGGATCCAAGCTGCAGATAAAACACACAACGAGGCAGAATAAAGTCTCTCTTTTTCTCCCAATTCCTACACATGGTTGCAGTTTTTTTCTTTTCCCACCCTGAGGCCCAGTGCGTGGGTCCGTAAATGTTTTTGTTCTTTTTTCGTTACCATGCCTCCTCTCCTCTCCTCTCCTCTGTTACTCATCACTTGCACCTCTTTTCCATGCTCACTGCTGCTGGTCCTGAATCCTTCTGTTTTCCCCAGCTGTCTCTCCCATGCACTCATACTGAAACACACACACACAACCACTACAGTGACTTTTTTTATTATTATTATTGTTTTCAGTATATCTGCTCCAAAAATGAAAAATTTATGAGCTGAGGAAGGCAATTTTAGACTGATCTGTGAGTAAAAAAATGCAAAATTTCCCCACTTCCTTTCTCCAAGTAGGATCACTTTAGTGTTGGAAACACTCTGCCGTAGAGCTGCCATATACATATACACACCTGCAAAGCAAAGCTCAGTTTCACACCTGCTTACTGGATCCTTTAAAATCCCAGTAAGTTCTGTATTATGAAGCTATGATGAGATTTTAACCAGTCATCACTTTGGTCTTTGGACCGTTCACATAAACTCAGCACGTCATCATCTTCAGGGGATCCCATCATTTATGGAAGTGCCTGTGTGTGCCTGTGTGTGTCTGTGTGTGTCTGTGTGTGGATGAACCTTGATCTCAGCACTTAACCCCACCCAACAGAATCTCAAACAATGGCCTCTTGGCTTTCCCATCATGTTCTTTTGTGTGTGTGTGAGTGTACGTACATGCATGCGCATCCCATTCATTAGTGTGTGTGTGTGTCTCTCTAGGACTGCCAAGCAGAGATTTACAGAAAGGCTTTTTACATAATTGAAGATTTTTTTCCCCTCTTCTCTGACATATTGCTGAGTCAGCTTCTTTGGGAGTTGGCAATGTCTTTTGCATAGAGAGGGTTGGCTCTCACCACACTGTGCGTTAGTATTTTTATTTTTATTTTTTCATGTGTGTGTGTGTGCGTGTGTTTGTGCCTGTATGCGTGTATGCATGCACAGCTGCTCCCTGTGTGTATTTGTCTATGTGATCATGCTTTACCATTATCTATGCCAGCGGCTCCCCTGAGTCCAGGTCTAAATGTTGGCGCCTCATCCTGTGCATGATAATGACTTGCATCATCACCTGCAGCAGTAGACACATTATGTAAGACAACACTCCGCTGCAGAGGGACTCTTCCTGCATCGTAAGGCCCTCTGCAGCACATGTGCTGTGTGCTCTGCCTATACATGCATGTGCCTGCTGACTCCAGTGTGTGACTAAAACCTAACACAAATCAAGGACGATGCTCAGGGCAAGGTGGGCAGGTCGCACACATTCACATACACATTCTGACTCTATCTCACAAAGACTTACACATCTACACAAGCACACAAGTCTGTCCCATTCCCATTACTCCCGACATTCCTGTCACACCCTGGAAAGGTCAGCGCATTTACACTGTGACAAGGCCTGACCTTTGAAAGCATAGAGTGCCCAGGGTCCAGGTAGAATCTTAATGGAATAGGCTGTGTGTTTATGTGTGTTTATGTGTGTTTAGCTCAACGGTGCCTGGTGGATGTGGAGGTGCTCGGTTTGTATGGAGATCTAGCTGGAGGACTCAAAGGTTAGACTGGAATAAAAAGGCTAAAACAAACAAGTAGAGTGAGCACAGGGGACTGGATAAGAGGAGATGGTCTTGCATTTGAAACATGACAGGAAGGAGAGGTTTGAGGAGAGGGCTGTTCTCCTTGCTTTACCTTTCTGGTGGGGCCACCAGTGATAATTGTCTCATTAGGTAGTTAATGACTGGTGTAAAGGACGTGACATTAAGGCTGAGTTAATGTCAGAAGCCGTCGCCAGCTGTGGACGGCCCTTTCATGTTTGCCATTTCTCCAGCTGGGGCGCCATCGCACTCGTTTCCACAGGAAGTTCCTTTAAGCGGATCAATTGTGTATCACGCTGCGTTTGTTGCCTTTAGTGCCTTTCATAGTCTATAAATGATAATGGCAGTCATGCAGAAAGAGGAAAATGAACATTAGGAGGCTCCGGTATTACCACTAACAGGCATACAGCAGGTTAAGTCCATGTGACCCTTTTTTTTTGTTGTTTTCAGATGTTTGTGTGTTTCTTTTCCAACTGATGAGCTCAGTCTCACCAGGCACACAGGCCTCAGCGTTGTTTGGACTGGCTTATATAAGACAAGGCGGGGAAAGCTAACATCAGAATGTGAAATATAACACGCTTACGAATCCGCACACATAAATGAGTCATCATCAATTAGTGCAATGTGTTCAACTATCGTGACAAAAACAAGACTCTGTATAAACATATGTGGTTAATGACTTATTTTGCGAGCTGTACAGACATAAATTGAGACTCCATAGTTTATTCTCATGATAAATGTAGATCTTTGGTTGAGACATGACCCAAACCTCTGTGTAAACTCTCGTAACACACCAGAGTTGACCCATCTGCTCCTAATAACACGCCGCTTTCTCCCACTTTACATTCCAACGGCAGCCTGTTCAACATGTGTCTGTGTGAGCACTTGACGTGGTTTAACGAGCGCCCACAGTTGTGTGTTTTTTTTTTGTGTGTTGTTTGTTTTTCTTCATGATAAATCTGCATTTAAAAACAAGTTGATGGTAGACAGAGAACTGTGCATTTCACTTTGTGCATGTTCTCCCTTTTGTCGAGGTAAAGAGCGAGACGCACACAAGAAGCTCCCGCATGCAAAAGAAAGAAGTTGAGATGAAGTGTGTGTGTGTGTGGGGGGGGGGGGGGGGGGGGGGGTGACAGCCAGTGAGTGGTCCCAGAGCGTGAACATCCTGTCCAAGGTCGAGGGGAGTTTGTTAGACACATCCATCCATCAGGTTTAATGCCACACATTCTGTGTGTGTACACGAGTGTGTGAATCTGCATCTGAATGTTGACATGTGAATCCGTGCATCCGCATGTCTGCAATGTCTGAGTCAGTGTGTGTGTTTGTTAGACAGACACTGACGCCTGAGCACCCAGTCACAACACGACGGGACCCCCTCATGTCCTGGAGCGCTCTGACGCTCTGGGTGGGGCGGCTAAGTGGACTCAGGAGACACACTGACTCACAGTCAGCGATGACGTGAACCCTCAGTCGGACACTTAGATATTTACGTGCTGGACTGTTGCAGAAAAAACATCAACACATCACTTACAACTGAAAAGTTTTTTTTAAGAAAGAGATTAGTTGCAGAGTAGAAAGCACTATGCAATGAAACAATCGACTCTTTCCGGTCATTAAACTAAGCTAAGCTAACCCACTCTGGTTGTAGAAGCCATGTATCTTTTCATCTAACGCTTGTCATGATATTAAGAGTTTGAAATCTGAGCCACCAACTTTTAGAATAAATATAGCCAGCTAAAATGAGATGCAATAAATCACAATTTAATTGAGTCATTAAATGTGCACAAAGACACGAAACACCATTCCTGTCTGCTTCTTTCTGCCTTTGTTTCTTATCTCTTCCTGCCTGTGTTCCCAGACCTCCCTGACATGTGACACCACAGGAGAAATTTCACATGAATAATCTTAACCTAAACGCTGGTTTGATTAATGTGCCCCCCTCCACACACCCTTTCAGCAGTTGAATGTCTGATGATTGTTTCATGACCTGAATTCTGTTGTTTGTTCCTGTAGAAACCACCACGATTGCTGACACCGTGACGCCGACTCTGCCAGCCAACACTGAAACCACCACAGTGCCCATCACACTGACAGGTGAGAGCCGTGGAACCAGGAAGCTGTGATACAATAAGAAAGCCTGATGAATGGGCTCTGTGACATGCCGCCTGAATGAAAGTGTTTCTCTTACGCCGTCTTTCCTCTTCCTCGCTGCTCTCCACCTCTGCAGTCTCCACCTCTCCGTCACCAGACAGCGTTTGTAACTTTGACCACGGCCTGTGTGGGTGGACGCATGACTCCAACGCCCCGCTCTTCTGGGCCCTGCACAGACACGGTGAGTCTCCTTCTCACTCTGCATGAGTCAGCGCTGCTGTCTGCTTATCCAGAGACTAGAAGCTGCTTATGCTTTTCTCCAGCGCACAGATGATGGACAGTCACCAGCAGAGATTCAGGTCAGGGCGTGGTCAGCATCTCCTGATGACTAAATTTCATTCTGGCACTGCGTTTCTGCATAAATGGCTCTCTGCTGCAGCAGAGCCTTTATGTGTGCAGCTGCAAGAGGAATTTCATTTGGATGTGGAAATCACACAAGCACGAATGCATTAAGTTTATTTTCTCAATTTCAACGTTTTTATACACCAAACTGGACTTTACCCTTAAATGGACTCAGTCTCAAGAGTCATTTTACAGTTGAATTAATTATATTTCCTTAATGAATTGAGGCAATCACAGAGAAATCGACACCGCCCTCGCACCAAGCACAGACAATGTGACAAACAGCCGCTCTGCGCTGTGCGTCCAAATTCACGGCGTCTTGGCAGGAAGGGGTTAAGAACCAGTAGCTCCAATTAAGTTTAAGACAGGAGACTCCAAAGATGAGTCGGTATTCCCAGCTGTCCCTTTACTGCCCCTCAATTACCTCAGGCACATCCCAGATGATGCAGTGTAGACTTCCATCTACTTAGGCACTCCTTGAAGAAATAATTATTCATTTTCCTTCTATACATACCCGAGGATCAAAAGTGCAGCTTTTGGCGTGTTATTAAAAGCTGCAGCAGACTTCTCCTGCTGGGTTTAAAGAGGGTTTTTTTTTTTATAGGGCTATTTATAATTTTTCCAAGGCACAGTACAGGATTGTTGTACCAACCTTGTTTTAAAATTTGCTGGTTTTCAGCAAGTCTACATGAAAGATTCAGCATTTCTCCTGCTGGATAGAATTGAACAAGAGGTTCCGCATGCCGCTTCTTTTGTCAAATTTGTGATGTCACCTGGGTTAAGTTCAGCAGCGCAACGGAGCTCGCAGGAAAGTCGAGGCATATTCCTGAAGCTCAACCTATTTAGGTCATAACCATCTTTGACATAGAGAGGGGTAGTTTCGAGGGAGGCTTCAAAGCACCTTCTTTCATCACGGCTGGATTGGAAAGGGTTGCTTGGATTAGTTATGTCGTTGCTTTCATGCGTGGAGTATCATTTCCAGACGTTTTGAACACGCCACGCCGCCCTTTGATTTACCCGCTGATGTCAAAGGTCAGAAATCCCAGCGAACACAAGATCATTACTTCACCGCTATCAAATCGCTGTTTCAACTTCTACAGAATTCCATCTTCTCGTGTGACTCGGGATCTGTGATCTCCTCACCTCATGACCTCAGTCGTGAAACTGAGCTGGAATTAGCCCCCTTATACTGCTGCATTATTTGGCTTTAATATGCCCTGGCTAACAAGAATGTGCTCACTAGGCTTCAAAGATTGAATCCTTGTTTGCTTCTCGCTGCAGGAGATCTCTGTGAAATGGATTAATACTGCTGTTTCACTGTGTATGCTGAAGGCAGTCTCAATTATGAGCTGTCTGGCAAATAAGAGGCTCAACAATGGTGGTTTGTCCCTGCAAGATGCTGCACTTCAACACGAGTGAAGAGGCTTTAAAATGAGTGATAAAACAACTCGCCGAGTCACAGAAGTGTTTCGCTCACACACCCTCTCCAGGCGTGCAAACACATACAGTACATGCACCCCTTCCCAAAAACGTGTCATCTGCAGGAAGGAAGAGTACACAGAGATGCACGCACATTCAATCCAGAGCTGCAAAAGGCCAAGGGACACACTGTCACACACACTGTCTGAAGTGTCACACAGGCGTACGGCGGGCAGAGGGGAGCTGTCAAGTCAGAGGAAAGATTCGTCCCTCTAGATACAGCTTGTCTGATCTGCAGGAAGGACCGCACACACACACACACACAGAGAAAGGTTATCGGTCCAGTCACTCAGCAAGCAGCTATGCTAAAAACACACACACTTTCTGAATGCCGCTGTCATTTTTTGGAAAAGACGAACCTCGTGGCGTTACAAGGAAACAAAAACAGACCCACTCATATTCGGGAAAATGCCTGGATGCTCTGATTTGTGTCAGACTATTTTTCCTTGCCTGAAAAAGAGAGAGGCACATATTTGCTCTTACAGACACACACAGACACGACAGGTGATTTAATCTGCAGATTGTTGCTACTGGACATTTTCCCATAGGGCCCACTTAAGAAATCCTTCACCGGACGCCTCATTGAGTCACTCTCTGACACATACATGGGCAGTCTCTTCTTTTTCTCACACACACCGAAGCGTACAGTGTGCCCACCAATCTTACCCCCTCACAATGGATTTTTGTCAGCATCCAATTTGCAAACTAAACATCCTCTGGTGTAAACAAATAGAGTGGCCTGCGTTTTGTTGGACTTTTCCGTTGTTTAAGTTGTGTACCTGGAAGGGAATGAAGAGAAATAGGCCCCGAGGGGTTTTGGCTGGAGTTCTTATATCGCTTCACGTTTGAATGACGCTCTTACTGGACCCATTCTTCTGAGTGTTTATATTTGTCATATCCCTATTGTTTCGTGTTACTATTGTGCAGGGGTGATCCCGTTCCTGTTAGCAACTGGAGATTAGGATTTTTTTTGTTTGTTTGAGAGTCTGTAAAATGTCTGTGATTGTGTGAAAACACACTGTACTTGTTTGTGTAAGGGTATATATATGTGTCTGAGTCTGCCTGTATGAGCCAACAGTGATGATTAATGATGGAAATGGTATTCATGAGGACAGATTGTTCATGTGCTCCGTTTGTGCCCTACAAATTCTTTCAGCAGGATTCATTTTCACCAGATAAAAGTCTACATAGCCTTTCAAATTTTACGTTTTATCGCTTCAAGGGCTGAAATCTAAACCCATTAAAGCAGACTTTTTTTTTTCACTGTCATTTCACTGTTGCAACCACCAAACTCAAGGTTAACAAAGGCTCTGCTCACTTTTAGGCAATGTGTTCAAAATATTAGAACAGCTTGGTTGCACACTACTGCTGTTAAAATGTCTTTTTTTTTTTTATGAACTTTTCATTAAATTCTTTGTCAAATCGGATGTTCATATAGTTAGTTGCAGTTGCAATAGTGTTATTTTGCACACACATATCCCAGGATGACAAAGTAACCTCTGCATTGACATATCTCCCTCCAGAGAGCAACAGCTATCTGTTCCTGGACGCCAGCATCAACGTAGAGGAGCGGCGAGCCGCTCTCGTGAGTCCTTTGGTGCCAGCTGAAACTGGGCCCCTCTGCCTCCTCTTCTCCTATCAGCTGTGGGGTGAGGCCCAGGGCCAGCTTAAGGTCCTGGTCCGGGACGCCCACAATGATGAGACCCTCCTCTGGACGCTGAAGGACGACCAGGGCCCCATCTGGAAGGAGGGTCGCACTATCCTGCCTCGCTCCCCTAAAAGCTATCAGGTAGCAATAAATCCACATTAGCAACGTTAAAGTGGATCTGCATGATAAGAAGTATCTGGGTCAGACCCTTTATGTCTGAAATGTCTCCCCAGACACAATATGTCTTGAATGCGTCGGTAGACTCATCTCAGAGCATGTGAAAGCATCAGTTTTAACCTCTGTTACCTTAGGCCAGGTTTGACTTCAAAAGGAGCCAAACTAAGCCGTGTTTTCTCTATTGGCTGCGTGATTGTTTGGGGATTTCTGTGCATTTGTCAGCGACATCACAAGTAGTTAACATTGTCATGAAAAAGTAAGTTAAAGAAGCTTGCAGCGAAGGCGAGGATGATTGCAAGTGTTGAGTGTAACTTTGAAATCACAGGCACTGTATTAAGTTTTTATCCCATTTCTCTCCCCACCCGCCTGTCCCCATTCTCAATTTGCCTCCACCCCCCTGCTCCCTCGCCGCCTTCATCCTGTCTCCGTCTTCCTCTTCTTTCTCACCCCCCGCCCCTTCCCCTTCCACCTCCTCTTCCTCTTCCTCCTTTGTTTGGATGTGGTAGGTTGTGGTGGAGGGATTCTTTGCGCACGGCACCAGAGGACACATCTGGATAGACAACATCCACATTACCTCGAGCATCCCGCTGAAGGAGTGTACACGTAAGTCACACATGTACACCTATACTGTACACACACATGCTTATGAATATCACATATTCATACATAACTTTCCAAAATGTCTCCCATTCAGAAGAATACTCTCAGACACACACATCCTCATGCACATCAGCTCCCTCTCATCCTGTGTCAACACCGCCATCGCCTCTTCCTGTCATCCTCCATCAATGTGCCATTCCCTTTATTTCCCTCCTACCTCCTCCACTTTCAGCCTGAAGGTCCTCGAACGGTGACACATGCGGTGATAAACACCCCCCACCCTCCAGTCTTCCTTCCAATCCCCAGCCCTCCCATCCCAGTTTTCGGAGACAAGCTCTCCTCCAAAAAGCCCACCGAGTTCAGATGTGGAAGGAGGAAGGAGAGGGAGGGACACCGTTTACTCCTCCACATAGAACGAAAAGAAAAGGACAGAATAGAAAAAGTAGGCCATAAACGCCCTGTGGGCCCCGGTGATGCTAATCTATGTTTCATTAGATTTCTCTTCTCTTTCTCTGCGCTCCCTCTATCTCTCTTCCACTCACTCTTCCATCATATTTGTAAACAGAGCTTTTCCCGAGCCGTCAAAGGGAATTACTAGACAGGCTGTTTCCCAAGCAAGTTTCCGGGTGCCTGTTATGAGCCGAGCGCCAGCACAGCCTCCTTAATCTGGCCCAAGCAGTAGCTTTGGAGAAGGTCTTAAACAGATCAGAGACCGTGCCGCCGGTTCACGGCCAAAAAACTGCCGTCATCGCCTCTGACTGGCGTCCAGTGTGCTTTGGAGCTGGACCACAGAGGGGAGAACGCAAAGTGTGCTGTGTCCCTGGTTTGTTGCAAACACTTCTGTTTTTGCCTTTTTTAATATTCCTTCATTAAGTTTTGTGTATGTGTCATGAAAGTCCTGAGAGAGCCCCCCCCACCCCCCCAAACCCATGCCGCTGTGTTTCCTGCAGTACTCTCCCCCCTCCTTTGCCACTCCCACAGCATGCTGGGATGGTGCTTATCACCCAGCGCAGTTCAGTTCTTCACAGTACGTTGGCGTTCCCGCCAAAAGGCGCAAGTTCCCTAATTGGTTTCTCTCCTCCTTTGTCTTTCGCTCCTCCACCACCAACCGCCCCACCCCGCCCACCCCATCCCTCCACTCACACACAAACACACACTTGTCAAGAACAAATTGAGACACATACACACACCGCGTCTTTGTGTTTGCATTCCAGGCAATCAAAGTGAAGGTTCTGCTCTGTGTGTTTGCAGCAAGCCAAACCGCCCCAGCCCGCTCCAGTTTATCTGGACTCCGGAGATAAACAACTCGAAAATGCGTGAACTTTGCAAATGCGGACGCGCACATAAACACGTAGACCGTACACTCTCAGCAAAGCCCATCTCAAATTCCCAGCTCACACAATGTACTCTGTTTGAAAATACATTCGAGCAAAGAAGCTGGGTAAATGCCATAATTCATATGAGTTATCTGAGGAATTAACTTAAATTTCCTCAGGAGGGGTTTGATAGTCTTGTGACATTTGTGTGACATTTGGCTGACTTTTCCCTCGTATTTAAAGTTATCTAACAGTGCTCACTCTATCCCTCTTTCTTCTCCCCCATCTATGTCTGCCCGGCTTTGTCTCTGTCCTCGCAGAACCCTTTGCAGCTTTCTCTCCTGAAAACCCAGGTGAGTTTGACTTTGGTGTGATGTCACTTCCTCTCTGGTCTTGCTTCCTGCCCGTTTGTATGCACTACCCTGGAGTTTTTTGCTTGGTGGCACTAAGTTGAAGCGCTAAAAAAGAAATTTGCCCAAACCAGTCCTTCCACCAACAACACAGAGTCTCTGGAGCATGCAGACATCACCAAACAAATACCAAACCCCTTGCTAAAATCTAAATTATTAAATTTGTAAACACTGAATAATATTTGAAACTCTAACCAAGTTGGAAAATAGATGATTCCAGTAACGGGTTGAGGCGCATTAGTTTACCTTGTTAGTGTCAGTGGAAAAAAAGATTTAGTCTCAAAAGGGCTAGCCGTGTGTGCAAGGCAAGCTAAATGAAGCACACCTCATGGACTCAGATATTTGAACAGAGCTGCATATTCTCAGTTCTAGGCTGCATGACACAGCCTGAGGGTTGAAAATAACTGTCTGCTTCATGAAAAATATTTAGAGCTTCCTGGGGGACTCGATGAGATTGATGTTAGTGTTCTGGCACCTCATAATGTCTTCCAATAAGATAAGAGCTTTGGCGGTTTCAGTGTGAATGTGATGTGTATGCACTTTTTTGGCTTTTCTACTCTTCCATCTTCACACACTCTCACAGAGTCTTAACCCTTGACAAACTCGCACAAGTGCACACATTAATATCACCACACCGACACAACAGTGTCCCAGTGAAATGCAATCAGAGTGACTGAGCAGCAGCAGCAAGGATGGGTGTCTCTCTCCTCTCCCTAACTCGGCTCTGTCTAATGAGTGTGTGCAGTGTGAAGTAGAAGACACACGCACCATTGCCCTCTGTAATTATGTGACACGGTCCAAAAATCAGGATGTATTCAGCTCTACTTTGCTTTTCCTAGTTCAGTGTGACATTTTCTCAGTCTCACAGCACTCCGTGTCAAGTTTAGAAGGTACATGTGGTCTCTATCTTTTAGTTTTTCAACGTCTTCAGGGGCTCGTTTTTGAATAGCAGACTTGAATAATCAAGTAGAGGCTTCCTGGAAGGTGGTTTTTACGGAGAATTTGTGAAGAGGTTCAAGACAGGGGCAGCAGCGTAGAGGATCTGTGGAGATTGTCTCCAAGGAGACAGCACTTGGCTTGAGGAGGAGAGGACTGGCCGGGAGGCTGATGCATGAGAGAAAAGGAGAAAAAAAAAAAAAAACAAGAACAGAGAATGGGATAAATTATGTACTGACAACAAATCTGCCATCTCCAGCCAGCTAAATAACAAATCCCAATCCAATATCAGCTCCAAGGGAGCTCTGGAACATTGGATTCCCATGTGGGGTCCAACAGATTCTTGCATGGTTCTGAGGCTTTACAGCGAGCCGGTCGTGACTTCCTGTGCCAGTTTGAAACAGGAAGAGGAAGCTCCTTAATTCAATGTGTGTGGGTGCTTTCATGACTAATTATTTTAGCTTTTGTTTCACACCAAGTCATTCCAGTTTAGCTCTGAAAAAAAAAAAAATGGAATCACCTTGCACTTGATTGGATCAACCATTGGACTGATTTCAAACCAAACCCCTCGATGATCTTGGTGTGAAAAGCTGTCCCCCAACCGTGAAAACAAGCTACATGAGAGAAATGGATGCATTTTAATTTCCTGATTTTTTTGGCTTTGGAGATTTATTTTATTTTTTTGCAACTGGCATGCTTGTGCATGCTCATATGAGATGCACGCCTGCTGTTCGTATGATGAAGACATAGGGATAGAGAATGGACAGTTAAATGTAGAAAATAAACAAGTGCCACTCCTCTCTTTTCCCGCTGCCCAATTATTCTGTATCTCTCCACCAGGGGGAGGCGTTCCAGTGCCTCCCTTGCCCATCCACTGGTATTACATTATGGCCGCCGGGGGCGCCCTCCTTCTCCTGGCGGTGGCCATCTTGGTCAGAGCCCTCTGTTGCTGCCGCCAACACCTGGCCACCAAGAAGAGCCAGCTGTCAGTGGCCTATCACAGCTCCTCGCAGTGTTTCCAGTACTCTAACTGGTCATCCAGTATGGCCACCCCAGGGGTGGAGCCAGTCCTGACAGTGAGATTGGACAGCCGGGACCGACACCGTACTCTCTGCTAAAAAGAAGCCCTTAGCTGGGTTGTGTTTGGCAGAGGAGGACGCCAACTTGTGATGTCAGTGGAAGTGTGTGTGGTGATGCTGCGGGATTGACAGAACATCCACTTGACAAGCCCGTCTCTCCTTTAGTTTACAGTTGCAAGGGTGATGATGAGACAGACGTTGTCCTAAACTGCCAAGTGAAAAAATTTGCAAAGAAACACTGTGCTCTCCCTCTCTCTCTCTGTGTCTCTCATGGATGTTGTTTCGGTTGCTGTTTTCCTCTTTGTTCCATTAAGGAGTTTGCTGTTGACATTTCACACTATGCTGTTCCTGATGAGAGGACTGAAGTCTGAGTAAGTTATTTATCTGAACAGCTTGTTTCGGACCATTGAGTGCCGTCTGGCTCCTCATAACCCCAACGGTCCTCCTGGAATGACCCCAGCATGGACGTACACACAGACATGTGTGGGCTGGGAAGAAGGGGAGTGGTGTGTGTGTGTGGGGGGGGGGGGGGGGGGGGGGGCGTTGAGCTGGTTCCACTGCAAGAGCCAGCCAGAGCTGCCAAACCACAGGCTAAAACAAGACCCCAGAGACATGAGGAGCTCTGCAGTGCTGAGAGAGAGAGGAGAAAACTGTTAGGCTGAGAGGCATTCATTGTGCTAGCTGGGAAATGATCTGGCAAGCCCCAGAAAATAAAGCTCTTGGCATCTCTGTAATAACAACACGAGATAGCTGTGATATGAGTTGTGCCAGTCGTGAGGCTACAGTGATGGAGGAGCAGAAAAAACCCTTCCATTGTCCTTTTCAACAGAGCATGTGCACATTTAAAAACAAAGGAATGCAAATCCATCATACTTAAAGTCCTGCATCACAAATGGAGATAACTAGCTCTTTTGATTGAACGTCTTGTCTCCTGCTGATAAAGGCATCAGTCAGTGATGGATGCAGCCGTCTTCAGTGTTTAGTGTTTCATCTTGATTCTCTGGCGTAATAAAGCACGTTGTTTCACTCCCATTTATGCTTCATACCACCCACTCCCATTGTTCCTTATGTCCTTAAGCTGCCCTGATGAAAGCAAAAGTCAAGCCAAGCCGTATTGTGTTTTTGGTGTGAATATGTGCTTGTTGTTTTTAGGGTTGTAAATAGTTACAGCTGTCTGGCATCACCACAGCTGTCTGCCATCACCTCTGCTTTCTTGATTTATATTCCTACAAATCCCAAAATGCCGCTGTACCAGCTGGAAGCCATAAGTGCTTTGCTGTATATGTGCACCCTTGAGAGGGATCCAAGATATTATAAAAACCAGAGCTGCAGCTATTGATGGTCCTTCCTTTAGTGCCATAAGACACCCTGACTGGCCATTAACATGAAAGTAAGACATAGCTAATGTATTTCTTACTAATATTTAACATATCCGAGATCTGAAAGCCTGTTTTATTGTGACATTTCTCAAAAATCTGGCTGAAGAAGTCAAATTGGTGCCAATTTCTCTCTCGTGAGTTGGTACAAAGCTGGCGACATCCTGGATTGAATGAAATTGAGGTCTTTACTCCGTGGCTTAACGGGGCGTGCTCTCGTGATCTGTCACACCAGCAAAAATCCATCACCTACTTGCCCACAGCTCAGCAGAAAGCACCTCAATTTGTTTCCACAATTTAGAAGCTGCTCTTTTCCCTCCAGAGTGTGGAGAAAAAAAGTGTTTTTGGCACGCCCTCACTATGTGCTCTTAAATCAACTTGGGGAGGAGGGACCGGACACCCTACTTTGTCCATCTCGACACCGCTAAGATCCAAGCCTCTAATAGTTGTAATTAGTTAATGGACAGATAACATTTATGAAGGCTGCGGTAAGCACTTTTCCCTCCCATCTACTGCGCCTCCGTCGCCTAATCTGCTGCCAACTTCAGTTGCCCTGGAAACTGTATTAATAACGCCAGTGGCCATCAAAGACCTCCACATCTAGATGTGTGCCTTGCCAAGCTGTTACTCCCACTCCTGAATGCTTGCCAAGAACAGCAAGCGCAAACACACACACACACATTGACACAAGTGCGAAAAGAAAACTCATCTGAAGTATACTTGAGCTTTGGAGCTCAATTAAAGTACTGCAACTACTGCTAGTTTTTACCACACTTGTAATCTTCCCATTCACGCACTCTGATACATATCAGGTTTTCATACACTTTGCCTGGCAGTGTTGAGAATTTCACCAAATGGAGAGCAAGACTGTCACAAGCACTACTTAAATGTTGGCATTTGTTGTCATTAGTTGCTTTATTTTTTTTCCTCGATCATCTTAGACACCACTCTTAAACTTGACAGTAACAGTGTTGATGGTTTTAATGTGATTAATGAAGGGTAATGTTAATTATTTGATGATGACATGTTTGCATCTTTATTCACGTGGAATGAACAGTCTTATACCATCAGTATATTATGTGATGACCGTGTGTTTGAATGTATCATAATGATCTTTCTCTATAAATAAAGTCATATTTTTCTATCATTCAAGTCTTTCTGTGTGTGTGTGTGTGTGTGTGGGTGTGGATACCAAATCTCATTTTCACATGATCACTGATTGCAAATGGGGTTAAACTAGAAAGATCTGAAAATGTTTGTTTATCTGTATTTTGTGTACTCCTGCTCAATGTTTAAAGTCTGTGCATCCCTGTGCTTCTCTCTGACAGGAAAGAAAGAAAATGAAGTCGGAGATGGACGACTTTCCAGCGGCCGGGACTCACTAGGTGGAGGTAGGCACATTTTCATCACAGGCAGAATTTTTGATTCCAGAAAACACATTTAATCTTGTTAGCTTTAACAAATCCTCAAATCTATTCTCGCCCTTTCCTCTCCAGTCTTACATTTCCCTGATTGGAACACACCATCGCCATCATCTGAGCCGCCGGTGACCCGTGTCTCAGAGAAAGACAACTCGTGGCTGTACACCCTTGATCCCATCCTGGTCACCATCATCGTCATGAGCTCTCTGGGTGTACTGCTCGGGGCGGTGTGCGCCGGCCTCCTCCTGTACTGCACCTGCTCCTACAGCGGCCTGTCGTCACGTTCCTCCACCACCTTGGAAAACTACAACTTTGAACTGTACGACGGCCTCAAGCACAAGGTCAAACTGAACCAACAGCGCTGCTGCACGGAGGCATGAAAGACGAGACGGAAGGCGAACGAGAGATAAACAGCCATTTTGTGAAAACCTCGCACTATTTTCTTCATTTCCTCCAGTTCACTTTAGTGTCAGTTTACTTCCTCAGTGGTGCGGATCCCTGGACACACGGACAACGAGAACGCCGATATTTTTAGCTCCAATGAGATCTTGTCTTCTCTTTGGGAAGCATGGCACTGTTCGGTAGCTTTTGTGACAAAAGAACCAATGAGCGAAGGACTGGGTTACCCAGATGGATTGTTTCCATTGTGGGGATGTTAGGCCTCAAAAATAAATACCTACACATATCAATTACAGACTCCTGATCCACCAAAAGAGAACTGTTTATAAATGCTTCATAGATTTGTAAGAGGTCTAGTTTTGAAAGTGGATACTGTAAGCTACACATACTGAGTCAGAAGACGTTGTGTTGGAAAGGTGGTAGGTTAGGAACGTGCTTAGAAAGCGTCTTTTTTGATCACATGTGAACACAGTGGCCTAGAACGTAGCTCCCATGTGTGGCCCGTTGACTTTTTGTTCCGTTGTAGACTCTGCTACCTATCAGCCTCCGCGATCCTCTTAGTTCCTGACAGTCTGTGGTATTTTTAGTCACCAACGTCCCTCCAGTTTGTCTTTCAGCTCAGTCACTCTCTTTCTGTTTAATGTTTTCATTCTGTGATGGCAGATAAGTAGAAAAAAAACTGGTGAAGAAAATGTATGTGTGTGTGTAGAGGTGAGGGCGGGGGGGGGGGATTTTAACACATTCTTTTATTGACAGAGAGACGTTATTGTTAGATTTAGTTGTCGGAGACTGTTGTTGCTGGTTCCTGTCTAAGAGAAGGTCATGTTTACATTGTGGTTAATGGTAAAAGGTCAAGGAGCTTTGGTTGGTGCAACCTATGGATTGCTGGGAAGAGCAGAGACTGAGAAACAAAGAGAGACTGAGAGAGACTCTGACTGATGGAGCACTAAACCCCCCCCCAACCACCCCACTCCTTCCCTTCTCGCGGGGGTAATGTTCTCTCCGTGCTTTCACAAGGACAAAAAACAAATGGGATCAAAAACAAATGCACAGCCAGAAACTGCTTTATAAATCGACTGACTGTGTGCCCGGACACACAACAAGCCTTAAAAGCAAACTGTTTGCAGAAATGTTGAAAAAGGAACGTTGAGGCAACACCAGGACAAGAGAGGAGCGATCTGTCTCCCTGTCTCTTAACATGTGGACCTCAAAAGCCATGTTTTAAAGGACCTACCCCCCCCCCCCCCCCCCCACCCACAAACACACACACACACACACACACAAACGACAAACACATGCACACGCATCGAACCGTCCCACCTACCTACTGGCTAATAGTTTTATTTTCTTGATCTTTTTTTTTTTTTTTTTTTGGTTGTTGTTGTTGTTGTTCCTTTTATTTTCTTTTTTAATGTTGGCTTTCGCACACACCGAGACGGGCATTCTTGGGGGCAGTTCTGAACCAATCAGAAAGACTCTTGCACGAGGGGAATGGACTCATAAGCCATGAGAAGGCGAGGGCGAGAGATCCTCCCACGCACATGCACACACATGCTTCACTTGTACGTCCAGATGTATATACAGAACATGAATACACACCCTCTCTCTTTAGAAACACAAGAAACTGTGGACACTGAGAGACCTACAAACGAAGGGGATGGTGGCTGCAGCTGAGAGGTGTAAATTTGACACCATGAAGTGCATGAATGCTGTGAATGCACTCAAAATTTCATCCCATCCTCCCTCACCATGTTCCCAAACATACACATACACATACACACACACACACACACACACACACACACACACACACACAAGCCGTCCCTCTCCTCTGAGGCCCGCATCTCTGGACCCCACTGACTGTCTTCAAAGTGCCTTGGAGCCTCGGGGATCCAGCTTGCCTTTGGAGTCCGTATCAGACACAGTGATTTGACACTGATAGAGACAGTCACAGCGCCTCCATCTGCCTGGGAGGACCAAACAATGTAAAATGACAGGACCACCCCCCCACTCCCCCCCACCCCCTCCTTTCGCACTGCTCGGACTGCTGTTGTTGTTGTTTTAAAGGGGTCTTTGTACAGAAAAAGCTCTTTTTATGATTGTTATTATAATTATTGTTATGATTATTTAATAAAGGATTTATACCATACCGTGGAAGGAATTGGCCGATATTAAATATGGGGAGGAGCGGGAAGGTTCGACCGGGGGAGTGTGTTCTTAGCATTATTGACATTCCTGTGACACAGCTAAACACTTCCTGTCCGCTTCTGCACGAATTCCATCGTAGACCTGGTGCCAAACTTTCACTTTTAATTGCAAAAAGAACACACACAGGAAACCCGCCCCCCCCCTCCTCCTCCGAGGCGCCGTCACATACACATACATAACGCTGTGTTGTCAGCCCGCTTCACTTGGCCTCTAATCTCCCCATGATGTCCCATTAGTCTGGACCTCTGGTGGCCCTCATTTAGGAGCTCCAACATCAAAGCTTTGAAGTGCCCAGCGTCTTAGCCACACACAAACACACACACACACACACACACACACACACACACGGGCTCATACAGTACACATGCAATTATTGTGGCTCTCTTTTATACAGCTTGCTGAGTTTCCCACACACGGTTCCATTTATCCGCATACATTTCCTCACCTAAACTATTTGGGGTCTCGTGGATGTCTGTAGTGAGGCAGTGGCCCAAATATTGGCACCACACTGGCTGTCTTGATGCTTAGTTCGCTGTCATGACATGAAATAGTTATCATATTAATTATAGAGAAGTTTAACACAAGACTGAATCGGAACCAAATGAAGGCTGCAGCAATGGTACAACGTTATGAGCCATACAAAGCAGAAAGACACGTGTTGTCCCTGCACAGTGGAGGTGGCGGCGGCAGTTAGCATGCTCCGGTCCGTGACATAGCGGGCCAATTACTGTCTCTGGAAAAAACACAGACAATCCCCAGTCCGCTGGAGGAGTGCGATGCCATCTGCTCGCAGGTTTGATTGATCCCGGCAGAACAGTCACGACCACATCACACGAATGAACGCCGACAGGAAATTACCAAAGGAGCCAGATTGTCATTGTTCCATACCGCCTCTTGTTTTCACAGCCAGATTATTCTTAATTTTTTTTCCCTGGTTTGTGTGTGTTACCCAAATGTTTTTCGAGGTTTTTATCAGTCTGTTACGGCACACTGCAGGGGCCCTTTCCTTTAGCCGTCAGATCAGAGAGTTTTTTCGCCTCTGAAGCCAAGGCGGCCTTCAAAGAAAAAGCTCTGGCGCCCTGTAAGTCGATAGGCCAGATTGTGGGGGGGGGGGGCCCGTTTGAGGGTCACGCGACAGGAAGTGGCTGAAACACACAGCTAATTAATCTGGGGATTATGTAATCAAGATGGAAGAGAGGGCAAACCAGCAGCACATTAGTCATCACACTTAGGGAGGAAAGTTTGCCTGGTTTTCTAAGCGAAGCACTCATTACTTTATAATCTTGCGCTGAGGCTTCTCAGTAGCGCCCTCCCTGTTTCTTCAGTGACAGTCTCAAAAAGAGAGCCACCTGGAGACTTAAACGTCCTTCAACAGCTTCCAAAGTGCTGTCACAAACTGCAGCAGCATTGTGTACAGACAGCACATTTTTAGACTGTTTATGTACACACACATCCACCTATATCCCAGCGGTCTTCCCAGGAAGGGGGCCCAAATAATCTTGTCAGGCCTGCCAGCGGTTCAAAGCACCTATATGGGTCAGATGGTGAGAGTGTGCATGTGTGGAAGGGGGGGGGGGGCTCTGTGGCAGCCTGCCTGCCAATGACGGCAGACCCAACGTCAACAAATGCCAAAGTCTTATAAAAACACCAGGCAGACCATCACTTTCCTTCCTCTGTGACATTATCACCCTCCCACCAACGCCACTGCCAGAGAATACAGCCTCCGAAAACAAATACATGGAAATGATGGGAATGAGAAGAGCTCTATTCAAAGCTCCAAACTTGGCCATCCTTCTTGTCATTGTGAAGCAGCACAAAGGAAATTAATTTGACCACAGTGGCCACACCACTGATGGTCTGGCTTCAGTTTTGCTTTTGCCAGACAGAAGCCAATGCCTCGTGTTGAATTAACTCAGCAGCAGTGTTTGGGTGCAGAGCATTGGATGTGAGTTCCCTGAAGCATCGTAGCTCTGTTATTTTCTCCATCAACAGATCTGAGGCCATTATTGCAAAGACTTTCCCTCATAATGGAACTTTTGTTGTGGACACACAACATGACAAGAGTCCTATGTGGTGGGCCACCTGTTCGCTCCACTGGAGGCTGGGGTGTTTACAGTCACGCTTGCCCTCTATAGCCCAGGAAACTTGTTATCAGGCATGGCAGGACAGCTCCTCCACTGAGTCCTAACCATCTGTCTGGAGCGTTTGTGGCAGCTTTTGAGTGGAGGTGTTGCAGTTCATGAGAGACTGATGAAATTATTTGAGAAATTCTTTATTTTAACTGTTTTATTGTTCGGAGAATAGCTTCAGATTAAAGCAGCACCGCCTAAGTTTGAGTTTACATTATCTTTCTATTAGTCTAACTTTTCATTAAAACAAGTCACGTTCTTGATTTGCCTCAGGAAATCTTGATATCTGTCATACTATAGTCAATTAGAGAAATGTTCTATTTTGGTATTGGGGTTAGTATTGCCCAAATAGTTACAGGAACATTTTCATTAGCTTGAACATCTACTTTGCCTCTGGTTTAATCTCTGTGTATTTTATAATATTGTGGTCATGTAATGAAGGACAAGGTGTCATGTCATATTGCATACTGAGATTTAATGATTCCTTTACTTCACATACACACTGGATGAGATGCACTGAGTTATCCCTGCAGCAATTACGTCTTTAAAACAATATATATTCATTAAAATATCAGTAAGACTAAAGTTAGAGCTGATATCTGAAGTTTTAATATTGTCCAACTCTTGAAACAGCTCAAATAAGTTCTGTGAAACCTTCATCAATGTGAACTCTTGAACCCCAGACAGAGGAAACAACTAAAAATGTATCTGTCAATCACAAGTTAACTTAAGGAAAGCTGTTTGTGGAGCAATCATGCCTGACAGGTTGTCAGGATTTGAACGTTTTTTGGACAAAACATCTTAAAGCTTCTGTAATAATCTGTTCAACGCCGGCACCGCGGACAATCCTTTACTCCAAATCTGTCAAATTAATTCAACAGGGCCGAGGTGCCAAGCCTGTTATTATTTGAACAAGTGTGTCAATAATAGAGTGAAAAACAAAGTTGAATTTCATGAAACGTTGTAATCAATTAACAATGGCAAAAGCATCAGGCTTTTCAGAACGCAGCTGGGGCAGATTTCAGAAACAAGCAAATAAACAGTTGTATTCATCATGATTCACTCTTGATGTCATCAGAGAAAGACAGAAAATAAGAAAGGGAAAATCATCTGAGTGTCTTTGTCTGGTACCTCAGTTTAGTTTGTGGGATAATTGAAATGGCCTTCTCATAACTTTCTCTTCAAATTAAGGCTCTTTCATTATGTATTCAGTTGAAGTGATAATCTAATTCAATTGCTCTTTGAGACCCATCTGTTCCAAAATAACTGACGATTCTACCCTTAAAAAAAAAAACAAACCCAAAAACCAAAACAACCTTGTGAGTCTCCTCGTCTCTGCACATAAATCTCCTCATCTGAATCAAATTAGCTCCACAAGTAACGTATGTTTACAAAGTGGCTTTGTAAGAGCAGCCGCCACATTTCCTCTTTGAAGAAGTTGGACATTGCAGCGAGCCGTTGGCAAAAATGCAGCTGCAAATAAAAAGGTAAAAAAGAAAGTAGGTTTTTTTTATGATTATTAAAGATTTCACAGCCTAGTAAATGTTCCCCAGAGAAGACGTGCATTGCGTGCAATGATCCAGACGTGTGTGGATGCAGTAAAACACACAATCCCGACTCCCTTTGTGATATCAAGTTGCAGCATTTTCTCCAGGATGGTCTTGTTTTGCTGTTTTCCTTTTGACTCCATTTTCGCTTGATTTGATCATAAGCAGCATAAGCTGGGAGGAAGAGGGATGTGACAGAGGAAGATTATGAGCCAGTGAGGCCAGCGAGGATGAGAAGCCTCGAGAGGAGAGCTCTCTGTGTTTGGTTAATGTGGGCTGGAGCTCTGTGCTCTGTGTATATCCTAAGTCCTCTGAGTGGGTTGCTGTTGATGGCATGGGTTATATTTTATGCCTTGTAGGAGGTAGAACTAGTGTGTGTGTGTGTGTGTGTGTGTGCGTGTGTGTGTGTGTGTGTGTGTGCGTGTGTGTGTGTGTGTGTGTGTGTGTGTGTGTGTGTGTGTGTGTGTGTGTGTGCATCTGTAATGTGGTGACATCCTTCTCTCTCTGTGATAGTTCTGTATCAAGACTCTGAGAAACTGCACCCAGGAGGAAGCGGATTTACAGCCTCATTCAGCCGAGCTGAGCTCCAGTTAAATATCATTCAAACTGCCAACTTAGCAGTCCCTCTGTCTTCCTTTATCTTACCGCACACACACACACACACATCAGAACATAATAATATAGACACACAAACACAGAGGTTCTTGCTCAACAATGTCCTGGAAGTAATTCATGGGAAATTTTCAGAAGGTGTTTTAAGAGAGCATTCCTTTCATTTTTTTGCTCTATTGTTTTTCCAACTGAATTATTATATCACAGAGGTGAATCTCACACTTGGCGTGGCCTTGACACGACAATGCTCACACGAGCTGTAGTACTCACGTTCAAAAATATTCTTCTTCAATTTCTACTGATTTAGAAAGAGAAAGACAGAGAGACAGCGGATGAGCTAAACTGTATATAAATGGAACAGAGCAGGGAGGAAAGGGCCCTGCTCAATTTCCTTATCACTCCGTCTCAAGCTACAGTTTGGGACCTTGGAGACAAAACAGCATCAGGCCACTGGGGCATGAGCACGGAGTCAAGTGAACACATCGTAGCAGAATAAGCAAGCAATACGAAAGGCCTTCCTCCCATGACCGAGGCCACACACAAAGACTGCAGTCTCTGTAGATACCATATATACACTGGGAAGATCAACAAACACCGACAAAATATTGCTGCAAATATCAAATCAATATCCTGCCTTTATTTTTGCAACTGTTTGGACGTGGCGTCATCGTGGGATTATTTGTTACAGTAATAACCCTCGGGGGATGGAGGCGGGGGAGTTTGCACCACCTGCCCTAACCTCTGAACACACCTGTGGTGGCAAAACAACACAAGTTGGAGGAGGGGGGGTGGGGGGGGCTTTGTATGTGACATTACAACAATGGGTTTATTTTTGTTTGCATGTATGGACCTGCTTGTGCGCTTGCTTTACATTGACGGTGTGTCGGTTTAATTCCTGTGTGCCCTCCCACCCGGCTGCTCTGCCTTTTTTTTTTTTTGGGGTTGTTCACTGTCCCCTTCGCCATCAGCTGTTATCTGCAGAAGCGGGTTCAGCATAGGTGTTGCACGTTGGCCCCAGAGAGGACAGCGTACCAAACCGAGGTCTTAGCACCGTGCAGAGCATGAGAGGATTGCGTCTCAGATGCTTATAGAAGTGAAAATACAAATGGTTTAGCAAATTATGCGCATATAAATGTGTTTCTCTTTTTTTTTTTTTTTTTTTCCAAACTTTATATTTTCCCTACAAACTAGTTGGAGACAATGTGAGTCCTCCTGCTGCACAGTCTTATC
Source organism: Echeneis naucrates (assembly GCF_900963305.1). Lineage (NCBI taxonomy): Eukaryota > Metazoa > Chordata > Actinopteri > Carangiformes > Echeneidae > Echeneis > Echeneis naucrates. The sequence continues at coordinate 17,320,849 of NC_042512.1, read as the reverse complement.
ACCTGCTGAGTTTTGACTGGTGACACTGTCAAAAACGTTTCCATTCAAAAGCAGTTACGGTAACTCATGAATATAAAATCAAATATTCTGTGAGTGCAGGTGCAGTATATACGTCTGTGTGCAGATTTCTCAGTTGTGTTTGTTCCCACCTATCACCCAGGTTGCATGACAATATATGTTGCTGAAATAGTTGCCTTTGACACAAACACACACACACACGCACTACTGGCATTGCAATATGTCTGAGAGCATCAGTTCTTCATTAACAAGAAGACGCTTCCAGTATTCCCATGACCCCTAGCCAAATAAATAACCCGCCCCCGCTTGACACCAGTGAGAGTCCTTGTCTCCAGATGCTTCGCCTGCCTTGAATCCACCCGCAAGGCCTCCTCCTCCCCTTTTCTTCCTCTTCCATAACTACACTGCAGCCAGGAGGAAAGCAACACTACCTGCATACAATCAGCACTACACACATGCACGCACATGCACATAGTCGTGATGGATGGCCTTCCCCTCTCAGTAATGCACAAAAGCATTATCCGTCACCCTTCCAGCCTAGAGGAAAGAGATGCTCTTTTAGAACTGACACTCTGCTCCCTGCCAGAGTCTGTGTGCACGCCACGAGGAAGTCAGTCTGTGGCGCTCCCCACGCAGGAAGGTGCCCCCTCCACCTCACCTCGGTGAGAGCAGCATTTCCATTTCTGTTAATTTTACACTGTTATGGGATAAATCACGATGCGTGTGCACTTCCGTCATATGGAAAGACTTTGTGCATTTTGGGAAAACTCTGTTTTGATGTCGGTTTGTATTTCCCATGATCCAACCCAAGATCCTGGACCTGGCCTGAGGCCCTCTGAGTGTTTGACCAATCACATGAGGCTGATTTTGTCATGCAGTGTGGCAGCCAAAAATAAGACATCATGCAGCAGTTTCTGGGAAGACAATTATCATGAAAACAGCCTTTAAACCTGATTGCTGCAGGATTTTGTTGGTTTGAGCCACCGCTGCAGTTTTGTAAATCAAGTTGCTCATGCTTTGTTTTTAAATTCATTGTATGAGCTTTGTTTCGTAGCTCCTCTTTTTTGGATCTTGAAAATTCCTTTTGGGGATGATTTACTGGCTGGCGAATCGCAGAGTTGTTCAGAAGGCATATTTTTCGTGGTACTTGTGTTGTTAAGTGCTGCTGGTAGTGACTCAGTTTTGCGTTCTTGGCAGCCAGAGTGTTGTTCAATGCTACTTTGTTCAGTAGCGGTAGGTTAAACATCCAAAAGCTGTGCTCAGGTTGGAAAACTCTTACCTTAAATAATGCACGCTAGAGTGCAGGTAAAACGAAATTCACTCTGATTATTAAAATATCCACCAACAGAACCTGATAATGTTATTTTAGAATGAAAGTGTGGCCATTCCAATATATTTACGTGTGCTAAAGCTTTTTTAGCAGCATTATCGGACTATTTGTGTTGTCCACTTCTGTAGGAAACCATCAGGGGCTCTGTGTTCAGAACACTTCTTGCTCAGGTTTCCAGTTTCGCGCCTCTGAGCTCGACGCCTCCGTCTGGATGTGCAGCTTTGCTTCTGTTACAAGAAGGTACACATTCAGTGGCAGAATGCCAGCAAACCAGAGAGATCATATATAATGAGCCAAGAATGATGAGGATGACCTCATTCCCTGACTTGGTCTTTCACAGGTAAACCTGGCAGCAATAGATCATCATTAATAGATCTGTTAGCAGTTGACTAATTTATATCTAGAAGACAATCTGAAGCAATTTTTTTCATTCACAAACTTAGAAAATTAAACAAGCAAATAAAATGTATATATCCTGCTCCAGAGAAGGAAAACCAATCATGGATAAATCCAGGTGTTTTTTCTGAGGGGGTGTCAGGGGGTGGAATCTCCTCAGGATGCTGCAGATCAGTGTGGCCATCCAGAGACGGCACCACTCAGGCTGTGAGGAGTTGTACTGGGAGACAGTGGAGCCTCACATGAGTACTGTACGTTATTACAGCGTTGTTTTCGGCTTACCCAACAGGCATTTTTATTTATTTCCCACTCGCTGTGAGTGACAGTGCAGTCTCCTGATATTGCTCTGCAGACCTGCGATGTCCACAGGTCATCATGACAGTCATGATGAAGCTCCTGGAGTTCAACTCAAAAGTGACGGACTTGGCATAAGTTATATGAAAATACTTGAAGGTCAAATGCAGCAACCTCAGCTGGGCACTGGAGGATGAGGAGATGATTCACTCATCAATGACTCACTGACGGTGAAGTCAACCCCCACATCCTGGAAGGATGTTTGGTCCAAGCTGTGCCGACTGTGTCATCTCACACTACAGACTTAATGGCTCAATTTCTCAGCTCTTTGCATATTTATTATTTCTGTGTCATGTTGTATATGACGAAGTTTGATATGTCTCCAAATTATGATGATTAATTAATGATCCTACATTTTTGTCCACGGGGTTTCAGAATGCTTCCTTCTCATTGGAAAGTTCAAACAGACCTCTATATTCATCTCCACGCCTCCCTTAAGTTTTCATCTCTGTAGGAGTTGGATGCAGGAGAAAGGGCACAGACTGTTCAGTATGGATATACTAAAACACCCTAAGGTGCTTCCTTTCAAGTTCATATTTCATAATACTGTTAATTTTAAAATCCTTTGCAGTAGCATACTGCTGCCTTCACGTCTCAAGAATACACAAAACCCACTTTTATTTATGGATGTATTTTCATTCTGGGTATCACTTGACTGAGCCACAGGTATTAATATGATGTGGAGCTGCCTCTTGTGTTCAAAGCTGAGTGTTTTAAGCTATTTATACTTATTGTTCTGCTGTTCAAAGTGTCTGTTTCCATGTGGCACATATAGAGGAGAGTTGCTGCAAGCTTTCCTGTACACAGAGCTATAAGTGTGTCAGACAGTCAATCTGGTCTCTGTGTTCTGTGTTATCACCCACACAGATACTCCCAATCTCTCTGTCTCTCTTCTCCGCCTGCCCTCATCCTTCTCACCTCACCTTTTGACTTCTAAGCCCTGCTCTCCCCTTTGCCTTTCTCTCTTTTGACGTAGAGGACTGTGATGAGGGTGCAGTTCAGCAGCAGAGGAGGCAACCCCTTTTTGTTTGGTAAGAGCAGTTTGACAGCAGATTTTATCCCCTGTGCTGTTCTCTTCACAGCAGGAAAAGTGACTGAACTACCCTCAGTGGGCTGCCAGGTTCAGGCGGTTCAGGCTCAGACTCAAAGATGCAATGTAAAGTCAGTAGGCCAAGTGGAAAGTCTTTCAGAGCGGAAAGTGCTTTCAAACATCTCTTAAACTGGAAATTATTGACCCTGTGTGCTCAGGAGCAAGTAACCTATTTAAAGGCCTAGGGTAACATTCATGAAGTGACAAAAAAATATGAGTACATGGTTCTTTATTATCCTTTCACAAAAAAAAAAAAAGAAAATCTGTTGCTTGAGTGTGCCTTAACTCAGCATAAAAACTGTATGTGGTCCATTCACTCAAACACCACAATGATGAAACAGGTTGAAAACCGCTGCAGTGGGTCACTGGAAGAGTCCAGGCCAGATGACAAAAAAAATTAACTTGGCACACATTCTCCTGGAAATTCAAGATTTGCTTTCAGTGTGGGTTGGTTCTGGTACATAAGCTCATCATTTCAAAAACAGACGTACGACATTGTTGAGGGTGAAGCTGTTGCAAGAATACAGTTGTCAAAATCATTCGACATATGACTCAATGTGATGTCGAATCATTCTTTCATATATCTAAAAAACACAAGAGCAACCTTTATTTATCCACACTGGAAAATATGATTAAATCTTGCAGCCATGTTGCACCCTAAATTTCATTGCCCTTTCAATGTGGCTCATTTACTGTTTGCTCAACAGCACTGCAGCAAAGGTGATGTTATATCCGGTGATATCCTCAGTACGAACAGCCTGTCTACACAATTGGTTCCCATCCAACCACACAATGCATCATGGGTGATTTGTGAGTATTAAAGGTAGCAAAGGTCATCTGCCAGTGAGCTGGTGGTAAGATCTGAATGCACAAAGCTCAATCCTTCAGTGAATGCTACATTCAACAGGAGCAGAAGCTTTATTGATCGCCCTCAGGACTAATGAGATTGGATGTACCATTCCTAATACCACCAATATTCTTTTCTCACTACATCAACGGATTAAATTGGCATATACATCCGTCTTATCCCCGCCTGTTTCCATCCATATGTGTCAGGCGGCTTCAACTGAACAAAGACCCATAAAGGATAATGAGAGAAAAGGTGGACTGAATACATGAAAAGACACACCTAAAGTACTTAAAGGGCTCCAGCAGAGTCTGTCTGTTGAGGTAGAGACGCCCACAAAAGGGGAGAGAGATGAGGGCTGTGATGGACAGGCCATCACATCCACTGAGGGACAAAAGAGTGAGGTGACAAGAAGCCAATGGACAGACGGTCCATTTCCACTCACACAAAAGAACCAGGGAGATGAAGCAGATTAGCAGCTCTTTATGCCCATTGTGAAGGCTCCAAATGATAAGATTTACCCCTTTTTTCCATCCCAGCCTGCGTCTCGTGTGTGCATGTGTGTGTTAAACTCACACAAGACATCACAAGCTCTTTGGCTCTGTCTTTTCAGTTTCTTTCGCTCTCTCCATCAGGATGTACCTCTGTTTTTTTTTTTTCTTCTTCTTCTTTCACACACAGGTACACACACACACATACACTTCTTTTGAAGAGTCTTTTATCTATCCTTATTGGAAGGACGCATGCGACAGCAGGCTTTTGAGTCACTTCCCTTCTTTCTGCTAAACCCGTAATTCACAGTTTGATGGGAAAAGCTCTAAACTTAAATCCCTTCAGTGCTGAAACTGATGTACTTTTTTGTCCCTTTGATTTGAAAATTACTCTTTTCAGTGGAAGAGGCACACATAGATGATGTTGCCATGCTGTCCCCCATCACTCATCATTCCCCGCCTTCAGGTAAAAACATGTCACTCATTGTTATTATGTGTCATATTCTTAAGTTCTAATTTTATGAACTCTTGTTCATACCTGAACCTTTTGTAAGTGCTGGTGGGTGGTATTAGTGGGTTCTTGTGGTCATACCTTGTGCACTGAGTGCCATCTCCTGATCATCTTATGACATTGCAGCTTGTGTGGTTCCCAGTTAAATCAAAGACAAACTTGCACTGTTATATAGTATAAATAACATCTCTAAAAAAGATTGATGCCATTCAGATGAAACATGGATGATTTTTGGTTATTTTTGGCAGTTTTATGGTTCGTACCTGAACCTCTGTATGAGTTGGTGGGTTCTGGTGTTCATACCTTTGTATGAAGTGCCATCTGCTGATCATTTTGTGAAATCGCTGCCTGTGTGATTATAGTGCACTGACAAATAATATGACTATTTCCATTTTATGTTACTTTCTGCTAACTCCAGATGAAAATACCTTTTCTTTTCCGCTCTACATGCATTTTCAATGTTTGGCTACAAATTATTTTTGAACAGTTTAATGGAAAACAACTGTTTAAATGTTTAAATTAATTAATTCATGTGAAAGCATCAGGAATAATATAAATGTAACACAGTAAAGAAGCCATTTTGCATACTTTTAATCCTTTTACATATATTTTGCTGGTAAAAATCTGTACATAAAGCTTTTAACTGTCATGTCATCATTTCATGTAGATTATTGCTTATTTATGTCTCTCGACAAAGATGATATTTGAATTTAGATTTTATTTATTTATTTTTCTCTGTTTTTCGCTTTATGAGCAGACGGTTCCCGCGCCGGTCCTTCCCGGCCTCCGTAGATCAGTTCCGTTCTGATCCACTGGGTGGCGCTGACGTTCAGGCCGAGCTGTCGATCGCCGAGTCATGGATGAGCTGTTGTTTAACAGACGCAGCACAAGGACACCGACTCCGTCCAGCAGCACCAAAACAGGCTGAAGACTGTGAATGGAATTTACTCCCATTCGCCGATCAGCAGTCCAAGTGCTGTTTGTTTTCAAGGTGTTTGTCGCTAAGCCAAACTAAGCTAGGCTAACTATCGGCTGGGCGCAGGTGGCGTCTCTGCAGGAGTCCACCAGGTCGACAGCAGCAAGAAAGGTAAACACGCCGATCTTTCCCGCAGTTGAGTGTTGCATTTCCTTGGCTTCTTCTTGTGTCTCATTTGAGGCTCGTGTTGGATCGTGTGCTATATTGACAGTTTAAACTGAGTAGAGGTGTTGGTCGGATGCAATAGTTAACCGTGACTCAGCTCCTAAAGGGTCAGCCACGTCCACGCACCTAATATAACCCAGACAAGTAGACAGCCAAGTGTGAGCATGGTGCAAACTTGGAGACTTGCATTTTCAGTTTTAAAGCTCTTTGGGTCTTGAAGCTGTCTTGTTTGTAATGTTTCTCTCTCTGTCTGCAGCCATGGCGTTTAATCAAAGCTACTGTGAAGCCAGTTCCTCCATCTCCCAAACATGGGTGGATGAAGGTATCTCCCCTTGTTTCTACTTCACGCTGGTCCCCACCATCCTGCTGACCGTCGCCTTCTTCCTGGGCACCATCCACTGCATATGCTTCCAGAAGTATGGCACAGCCATGGAACCCAAGTTCATCCCACGCTCCTGCCTCTTTGGTTTTCAGCAGGCCCTCTCCGTCCTTCTCTTAGTCCAGTTTCTGGGTGGGATAGTGTGGCGGGCTGCCAGCGGAGGAGAGCTCCCGGGCTATGTGGTGCTGTATGGCTGCTTCTCTGTACTGGCCTGGGCCTGGGCCATCGCTCTGCTCAGGGTGGAGAGACGAAGGGTCCTGGTTATGGACAGGACGAGGGGACACAGCACGGTCCTCCTGCTGTTTTGGGCTGTGGCGTTCTCAGCTGAGAACCTGGCCTTCATTTCCTGGTACAGTCCTCACTGGTGGTGGGGGCTGGAGGACAATCCACAGAAGGTGAGAGAAAGTTAAAACAATTTTTATCTAAGTATGCTTTTGAAAAAAAGCTCAGGACATTCAAGAGTTTTGGTGACGTTGTTATGCAGTTCTTTGTTTGAAGACTTTGTTGAAGATGTGATGTCCTGCATGCTGTTTTGAGTGCTTATCATTGCTTCACTGTTATTGTCAGTTTTGTATGGCAGTTTAACTACATTCCTATGTATTCAGGGTTTAGATCAACAAACTCAGTTTTTTTCACACCCCCTCGTGTATGCCAGTATGCTATAATATAATCAGTATGTTTTAACTGCCCAACAGGCCAAAGGGTAGTTAATTATTACAGATCGGTGTGTCTTATGAGTCACTCTGCGTCAAGTTGTGCAGCCTTTTGGGTTTTAGAATTAATGCAGTGGCTGTCCTACTCGAGAGGCTTGCATGCAAAATGCATGTTTTGGTGCACAAAACACTAGCAGAGATTATCAAAAAAGACTAGAGCCTCTTTTTTTTTGCTAAGTCATTGCTAAGGTTCTCTACTGCGCAGTTTACCAATCAGATCATCAGAGAAACTCTTGCCCCTCCCACAATGAGTCAGTTAAAGGAGGTTCATCTTTGTGTGTATATGACTAGGCATGACTATATGTTTGTTCATTCCTGACTCTTAAAGTTATCTTTTTATTTTCTTTTTATCTGTCCTCCACTCTAAAGGTCGTTTGTAATCACACCCTTTTTTCTTGAGCAACCTAAAATAAATGTTATATATATAATTCATTGATATCTAATGCATTTATGAAGTTATGCATTTATTCAAGCAGAACAATTCTTTGACCATTAGTTATGCACCATGACATTTATATTGATCTGTTATAAATTGTGTATGCACCTCTCAGGTGCAGTTTGCCCTGTGGCTGATACGCTACATTGGCACTGGGCTGCTCTTCTTCATCGGTCTCAAGGCTCCGGGGTTGCCACGGAGACCATACATGCTACTGATAAATGAAGATGAGCGGGATGTAGAGAACGGTGGACAGGTAGCGACATACTTACAAGTTCACCATCTCTGTTTGTTTTACAGCAACATCACTTTGTACTGTATTTTCAGTTGTTTTGCATTTGATGTAACTGAACACACCAAAACCTGTGACAACTGAGTTTAATTACCGATTCTCTATCTTAGAGTCTGCTGGGGAGGACAGAAGAAAACCAGTCTACATGGCAGGGTTTCACGAAGAAGGTCCGCCTGCTTGTTCCCTATCTGTGGCCTCGGGGCAACGTCTTCCTCCAGCTGCTGGTCATCTTTTGTTTAGGGCTGCTGGGAATTGAGAGGGCTATTAATGTCTTTGTACCAATTTACTACAAGAATATTGGTGAGTGACATATCTTTTTACTTTTTTTATATATATATATTATTTTTTGCCTGCAAATGTCAAATGTTCGCATATTCTCAAATTAAATAGCCTGTTTCTGTCTGAGACAAGCCAGTACTGATTGTTATTTATATTCAACCCCTTTTCTGAAAAGCCTGAAGACCCATGTAAAAACAAAACAACAATGTTGAATATACATCCAGTGGGTTGGTGTTAGACTCATCAATATAACTATACCTCAGGATGTGTGAATCAATGAGATTGCAAGAGTCTTGAGTGCCCAGAGGGCCAGAAAGAGAAATATAAAATGTGTAATATAAAATACCTCAGTGTCAAAGGGTGCCTTTGGACTTTAATGTGCCATGTTTATCGACTTGTTTATCTCCTTGTTTTTGAGCCAGATACCTGACCTTCTGGCTGTTTTTTCTAATTTACCTTCATGTCTTTGTCCCTCTCAGTGAATGAACTAACTGATGGCCGCAGCTGGCACACTGTAGCCACTACTGTGTGTATTTATGTCGTGCTGAAGTTCCTGCAGGGTGGAGGGGCAGGTAAGACTGCTCTGCAGTGTCGCTGAAAGGTGTACAAATGCTGTTAAAGTGATACTATGCCGATTCTCTTGAGTTATGTGACCATAGTAGCGTTTGCCCCTTTAACCCATATCTCTCTTCTCAGGTGCCTCAGGTTTTGTCAGCAACATGCGCTCGTTCCTGTGGATTCGAGTGCAGCAGTTCACCAACCGTGTGGTCCAGGTGCGTCTGTTCGCCCACCTGCACTCTCTCTCCCTGCGCTGGCACCTGGGCCGCAAAACTGGTGATGTGCTGAGAAGTATCGACCGTGGCACCTCCTCCATTAACAGCCTGCTCAGGTAAGATAGTAGAGGATGTGGTGCGTGACGATAAATATGGTTGGCTTATCAGAAAATGTGCTTGACTTGGAGCACAGTTTTTCCTGGACTCATGTTTTTCCTTTTTTAATTCTATTCTCTTGTTTGAAATTAACCTGTCCTCTTTTTCACAGCTATATAGTCTTCAGCATCTTCCCAACTATCGCAGATATCGTCATCTCGATCATCTACTTTATCACATATTTCAATGCCTGGTTCGGCCTCATCATTTTCATCTGCATGGTCTTGTACCTCAGTAAGTTGCAACTAGTGACCCATAGCTATCCAAAGCTCCACTGAGTGGGATTAATGATTTCAAAAAGGATCAGTCAAGATAAACACAATTCAATGATCCCTATGTTTCCGCCAGCATTGACCATCATCATCACTGAATGGAGGACCAAGTTCAGACGAGACATGAATCAGCAGGACAACAACGCCAAGTCTAAGGCTGTGGACTCCTTGTTAAACTTTGAGACAGTATGGCAAATATTTAGTTACTTTCTTAGTCTTTGATTCATTGAAAAGTTTCAAAATAATTCCAAGACTCATACATTTTGTCTGCTTTGTAGGTAAAATACTACAATGCAGAGAACTATGAGGTTTCCCGTTTTGAGGATACCATCTTAAAATATCAGGTAAATATTTGCAATAAGAGCCAGTTAAGTGCAAGTAGTCCACATTTAAATATCCTGAACTTACTCTGCTGGTTTACTTTAGCAAATATTTGTTGTACATCTACATACAATCTAGCATCTGGTGGTTCTTGTCTCCTCATAGGTGTCAGAATGGAAGACCCAAGCATCCTTGGCTTTCCTCAACCAAACGCAGAACGGCATCATTGGAGGAGGCCTGTTGGCCGGCTCCCTGCTCTGTGCCTACTTTGTGACTGAAGGAAAGTTTAAGGTGCTGATCACACTCTTGCTTGTGTCTTTTATGATGCTAAAATTGACATTTCATTCCACTCATATCATGAATTTAAATTTTTTTTATTTATTTATTTATTTATTTATTTTGGCATCGTGTGCTTCTCATGTTTCATGCTCCACATTCTGTCTGTGCTAGAATTGAGCTTGTACAGCGAACATATTGATACTGTTACTGATGATGAAAATAGTTTGAAGTTAATTCTTGTCTAAATACATCAATAGTAGTGATATGCTCATCATCCCATTGGACTCAGAGAAAAAAATTTTCTTGTTCTGCAAGGTTGGAGATTTTGTTCTCTTTGGTACCTACATCATTCAGCTCTACACCCCCCTCAACTGGTTTGGAACCTACTACAGGTAAGAATAGAATGTCAGTAAGAAAATGGATTGAAAATGACTGTAAATCTTAGCTGGATGAAAGTTGTTTGCATCCATACGTTGGCTTGATTTGTATGACACTGCATCTTTTCTCCTCTTGTTCTTCGTCTAAACTGTAGATTTTTTTTTCCACAACAGAATGATCCAGAATTCCTTCATTGACATGGAGAACATGTTTAAACTTTTTGAAGAAGAGGAAGAGGTACAAGTGAAATTGACAAATGTATTACTGTGAGCGCTGTAATATGTAATATCAGCCTAAGTTTCTGTGGATTTGTTTCCTTTTGCAGGTGAAAGATGAAGTAAATGCAGGCAGCTTTCACTACACAGCTGGAAAAGTGGAGTTTGAGAATGTTCACTTCAGCTACACAAATGGGTTGGTACATATCTAGTAAAACTTTGCAATATAGTCTGTTGTTTGCAAAGTGTGAGCCAAACTATGCACACAAATTGGAGTTTGTATCCAAAGTACATGCAAAGTATCCAGTACAGTTCAGTACATAATACTTGTAATATTTTAATTGTATTACAGCAAGGAGATTCTGAAGGATGTTTCCTTCACTGTACTGCCAGGACAAACCGTGGCTCTTGTAAGTAGCAATAGTGGTAGCCGTGGTCTCCTGTTTATTCTGGGTTTAGGTTGTGTCATCATGATCATCGTGTATTGATCGTCACAGGTTGGACCCTCGGGGCTGGGAAGAGCACTATTATTCGACTACTCTTCCGTTTCTATAACATTCAAGGCGGCTGCATTCGCATCGATGGCCAGGACATATCAAAAGTGAGTGTTGATAACAGAGCGAGCGGGTGAAACAAAAGGACACTTAAATATAATACCAGAAAATGTGCAAAATATTTCCTCACAATTTGAGCAAACATCAGTGACTCAGGATGGCTTAACATACAGGTGTGCCACGAGAGCTTAACAGAAAATTCTCATGTGCACCAGAAAGCACTAGACATCACTTTATGTGCAAATGAATTCATGAAGCTGTTGAAAGGATACAATTGCTGCTGGTTATTTTTCTCTTGTGATGACAAGCAATGACAGGACAAGATACATGAGCTTTAATATATCTGTAAGCGACCATGTGTGTTTACACAGTCACACTGAACAAGTAATTACTTGGTCTGCTTTGTCTTTCCTCAGGTGAAGCAGAGATCTCTGCGAGCTCATATTGGCGTGGTTCCCCAGGACACTGTGCTTTTCAACGACAACATCCGAGATAATATTCGCTATGGCCGCATCTCAGCTAGTGACCAGGAGGTGGAAGAGGCAGCTATAGCTGCTGATATCCATGATAAAATTATGGCCTTTCCTGAAGGTAACTCATCAATGAACCCTCCTGTTCATCATGTCATGCATTTATATTTTCCTTTATCTTAGAACAGAACGATTATTATATCTCGTCCTATATTGTCCAAACAATTTTTTTTTTCTACCTTTATTTTCTCTGGCAGCTTATGATACGCAGGTTGGTGAAAGAGGTCTGAAGCTGAGTGGAGGAGAGAAACAGAGGGTGGCCATTGCCAGAACTATCCTCAAAGCACCACAGATCATCCTGCTGGATGAGGTGAGACCACAAAAAAAGATCAATCGGGTCTGAGCTTTTATAAACATACGGCATAACGTGTTTCACTGATTAGTAAATTTTAGCCAAATTTTTAACGATTAATGTCGTTCTGCAGGCAACTTCGGCACTAGATACACAAACAGAACGCAACATCCAGGCCTCACTGGCTAAAGTCTGTGCCAATCGTACTACAATTGTTGTTGCTCACAGGTAACTGGCTCGTGCCGTCATGGACTTTTTCTCTTTTTCAATTTTTTTCTTGTGTGTAAAGAATTTATCTGAAGATATTGTGTGGGTCCTTTTTTTTTGTGTATAAAAGGTTGTCCACTATCATCGGAGCGGACCAGATTCTTGTAATAAGCAATGCCCGGATAGCTGAGCGGGGGCGGTAAGTGTTCCTTGGTGATCTATCATTCTGACAAACTGACAAGCATACTGTATATCCTCCTGCTCATAAAACTATCTCCATCCAAGACACGAGGAGTTACTAGTCAAGGGAGGCATATATGCAGACATGTGGATGAAGCAACAGCAGGCCCAAGACTCCGATTCCTCGTCAGACACGGAGGCCAAAGATCGCAAGTCAGAGAAACTGCAGGCCCAGTCAACTTCTTCAGGCCACAGCCACTGAATGTATTTTCCTGTTCTGAACAAAACTCCACACTTTAAAGCCATTTTTATAAAAAAAAAAAAAAAAAAAAAGTGAAAGATAGCTGATTTTAATGGGATGGAGTGTTTGAACTAGATGTAAATGTTATTTATTTGTAGAATCGTCCAACTTAAAGTGCAGTGGCAGGAGGTTGAGGTGCCTTAACCAAACTGAGAGGCAGAAAAAGTTTAAATAATCAAAAAGCATTTGTTTTTATACCAGGAAAATCAAACACGTGTAGATACTTATTTCTAAAAATTTAAATAAGTTATTTGTGAACTTAAAAAATGAGAAGTGACATGTGTACCTCTACCTTCATCAGGTGGCACCCTGAGAGTTTACCTCATTTTTTTCTTTGTGTGGTTTTATTTTTAGAAACAATCCCACCATGTTCTATATTCATTTAATTTAACCAATTTATATCCAACTCTTTTTTGGGTTGTGTTGTGTGTGTAAGTTCTGTTAAGATCCAAAGGATATGTGGGTAAAAACACTAATTGTGGTTTCTGCACTGCAAGTAGATGCGAATTACGCTCTCTTTTTTTTTCCTCCCACTGAGTTGTGTGTGTGAATGACAATTTGTCAGTCACAAGCTTTCAGGGATTTTATTCAACCTCATTTATTATTGTATGCGCTTGGTTGTTTATTTTAGAGCTCTGATCTGGTTACTTGAAACATTTTTATGTGTAAGCCTAGAAGATAAAACTCTACTCCAGTTGTGCTGTGGAAATGAAGATGAATGATTTCTATATAAAGTTGCACAATCCTTGTCAGCAACTATATATATATAAATAAATTTATCAGCTGTGTTTTAAGGATGGCAAAATATCTAAACCCACCGTTATTCACAACCAGTATTTGTAAATAAAGATGTGACCGTTAATGATGAGTTATTAATTGGGTTTTGTAAGATAATATGTTAAAAATAAACATCCAAATGTAGTTATGAGTGCGTCCTTTGGCCAATGGGAGCTCGGCGCTGTTGTGTATCCGCCCCACGGTGCGCCCCTCCCGGCCCAGCGTCACCGGCTGTCCGGGGTCAGGGTGTGTTGTCTGCGGAGCTCCTCGAGTCAGGCGGGGGCGCAGCGAGGGGGGGAACCTGGGAACCAACCAGGCCGACTTCTTCCGTCTTCTCTACATTTGGGGCTAATGTTTACGACATTAGCAGACATGGATTTCAACGCTTTATTTAACGAGAAGACCTTTCAGTTGTCCGACTTCCAGGAGTTCACGGTACGTTGCTGACTTCCGAAGGGGCGGCTAAAGCTATTGCTAATGCTAATGCTAACGCTAGTTGGCGGTCACGTCAGTCAACAGCAGATGTGCTGTCCCAATTTACTTTGTAGCGACGTTGAAAGTTAACTATACTTGATGTCAAATGGTTCTGCTTAATGTCTCATAACAATAATAATAGTTAAAAAATAGGTAACTAGGTAAAAGTGTTAGCTAGCTGCTGCTACTACTTTACCCTCCGCTATCTGTTGGCCTAGCATTAGCTTAGCCGATGTACTTTTATATTTGCTATGTTGTGTAGTTAAGTTTTTGCATTTTGAAGCAGTTAATCAGGATATATGCGTTTTGACAGCCTGTCAGTTTAATATGGAGAATCTGAAGTCGTGCTGCTAAAAGCGCAGTTTCATGATAAGTAATGTTTGTGTGACAGTTTCTTCCTGGACACCAGAAGTTGAGTGAAAGGGTGAGGAAGAGACTGTATTACGGCCTGGAAAAGGATGTTTCCTTAGATGCCCTCTCCTGCCCTGTTACAGGTAACAGCCCCCCCCCCCCCCCCACCAAGAAATGAGAAATTATAACACAATTTATTCAGTACATGGAGACAATCAATGTATGTTGTCCATCGAATGGTTTTAATCCCATGGGAACATGCTTTATTTTAGATATTGCTGTTGAAATCTTCCAAAAGTCAGCACCAAGTCCAATACGGAAGCTCCACAAGAAGTATGCTGCTCATGTTGCCAGGTCAGTATTGTGTATGCATATGAGCGTTGGTTAAACAGTCTTAGAGGAACTGTGTGTAACTGGTGAACTCTGTTTTCTCTCTTCAGGGAGGCTTGCATTTCTCCGTGTGCCATGATGCTTGCTCTAGTTTACATTGAAAGGCTCCGACACAGAAACCCTGAATACCTACAGAAGATCTCCTCCTCTGACCTCTTTCTGATATCTATGGTAAGTGTGCGAGGTGCTGGTGTTATTCTGGTTGTGTCTTTGAATAATTTTGCAATCAGTAAACCAAGCATGCTGATGATTTATTGATCTCATGTTGAAATAGATGGTTGCCAGCAAGTATCTGTATGATGAAGGTGAGGAAGAAGAAGTTTTCAACGATGAGTGGGGAGCAGCTGGGAAGCTGGATGTCCAAACTGTCAACAACCTGGAGATGAACTTTTTGAATGCCATTGTAAGTGGCAATTTGTGTCTCTTGTTTTTTCGTGTTTCCCTGCATGTATATGTGTGTGCACAAGTTCTTTGCCCCAATTGATCACTTGTATCTTTTAGGAGTGGAGTCTCTTTACTGAGCCAGATGACTTCTTCAATATACTAAGTCATCTAGAAACCAGGTTTGTGGTCTATTTCACCAAAATACAATTTTAAAGTAAAAAGACAAATTGGGTTCAGTTATTTAATCGTTCTGTGAATCCTTGCTGTTGCAACCAATTGGACCCTCTGTGTCTCTGTCCTCAGCATTGCAGAACGGCAGGGGATGAAACGTGGCTGGTTTACCTACACCGACCTCTGTGTGCTGCTGGAGCAAACAGCATGGAGTCAAGCCCTCACAGCCATCTACCAGCACTTTACTAAGGTCAGAGGGGGGATTCCAAGACAGCAGCCAGGCTATTAATATCCTTAAGAGACATCTGGCAATGGGACCACTTGGGCAAATTTAATTTTTAATGTCTTTTTTTTTTTTTGTCAAAACTGTGTAAGAGGAGTTGAGTTACTAATGTATTTGAATTGCTATCATCAAAGAATTGAGCATAAACTGGGATCTCATTTTACTTTCAGGTCTCCTGTATGCTCAGCTTGGTCTATCTGACCAGTGTGGCTGGCCTTATTGCCACCAGCGCAGTGCTGCACCAGCTCAGTCTCTCCAGGACTGGCCAGTCACCACTTTCACCCACAGCAGACACCAGCCTGACCCAAATTCAGACCTCCACCCAAAATCTAGAAGTTTCTGTGGCAGCACCACACCCTCCATGTTGGATTCAAGCCAACAAGAGTTTGAACCATCAGACCAATGGACCAGGAATAGCCCACAGACAAAGTCCCCCGTCAGCCTCCTCGCACACATCAGGGTTGTGTCTCTGGGGCTCCCTCCTTGCCTCAATGGGTCACATACATCCTGAAACGAAGTCTCAAACCTGGTCTGCTGCGTCCTTCTTCTGTCCTGGGTGTCTTGCAATGTTGTCTCCTCTTCAGTGTGGGCTTAAAAACACCTCAGCACTCTTCGCTTATGGTCCCCCTGATAACCATCAGCATGAAGCGCTGTGGCAGGAGCCCAGCTTCCCTGCAGCCAAAGACACCAACCTGAATTCTGACCCTGGAGTGTTTCCCCCTGTGCAGCTGGCACCCTGCCATCCAGAGTCAATGAAAGCCCAAGCTCTCCTCATGCCTGGCTAGAGACCCGAAAGCACCGCCACTCTCAACTTGTTAAATAGACTCGGGAAATTAAACTGGCATCATCTTCGTGGCGCAGCGACTGCTTTAAGTCATGTTCTGTTTATTTTCCCATATCTAGAAAACAGGTGTGAAGAGTAATGAGGCACATATCAAACACAGTGAATTTGAAGTCACTACTGCACTTATAGTTCAATGCTGCAGAATAAATTTGCCATAGCTTAAATGCCATTGTTTTCTGCTAACGCGCCGCAAATTGTTTTTACAGCAGACACGGAATTTGAGGGTTATTAATTGTTCTTCTCAACCAAAATGTTTCACTGCATTTGTCATATTGGAAGTTCAAACCTAAGATGGTAAGATGGTGATGTTTTTTTTTTTTTTGGTGGGGGGGGGTTTGATAGTGCAGAGGTTGCACAGCATATTTGAGAGATGAGAGTTTTTCAGTAAGTTTTTGCTCTTGGTTGTCTCTTTGGTTGGGTGTTGTGAAAAAGAAGGGACTAAGTTTATGTTGCATATACAATATCAGCTTATCCACATTTCCTCGTGGCACCATATCATTGATGTTTTCATGCAGATGTACATCAGACACATGCACACGCTACAAGCACTGATTTTGTACACATTTTATGTGCAAGAGTTACTCATTGTAAAGTGCATTGTGCTTGTAAACTTTCACCCTTTTATTCAGGAGGAAGCATCAAAGAAAAAGCAAGTGTGAACAGACTGTCTTCATACCTCTGCAGAACTGTCACAGTGATGATTTCCATCATCTCCACTTGTCCTAGTCCCTTAGTTTTCATCAGTCTGGCAATATTATTCAGCTTTCATGTCAGAGAAACACAATACTTACGTAAGATGTTTTCCTATAACAGGGTATTTTTCTGCCAAATTTGAGAGATTAAATCTACAGGTTTTGTTCTTCAAGGGAAAGAAGTTGAAGTAAAGATTTTGGGGTCTGGGGTTTTTACTCAAGTTCTAGTTGGTTTCTGGTGGGTGTTTTTTGAATTGAATATTTTAATATAATATGTTGAAGGATAAGAGCTGTTTTTTTTATGTGGTCTGGAATTTGCACATGTGGCTCCAGTTAAATGTCAACACGACATTTCACTCCATGATCATTACACCATGAACATCTGATATTTTTTCTGTACATAATCACACATTGTCCCCAGGACATTAACTTTGCAATGGGAGCTTGGAGAAGTTGCTCTTAGCATTTGAATTTGATACATTTTGAAGCAACAAGTCCTTTAATTTTGTAAATGCTGTAAAAATGAGTAGAAAAAGACAAGAGCTAATAAAAAAAATTGCATTTCTTTGTGGCATTTATTAACTGTTGTCTGTGTTTAGAACAATATCAACTATTTCCCTCGTTTTGCTTTGTGAGAAAGTCTAACTGGGCCTCAGAAGTATTACTCTTTGTGTCTGAGGTGTATGTGTGTGTGTGTGTGTGTGTGTGTCATTCCCCCAGGTGTGCTGATTGCTGGCTCCTCCCCTTCGTCTCCTTAAACTCAGTCCAGCCGGTTCGGCGGCCCTCAGATCGGTGGAAGGTGAGAACTGAAGAGGTGTTTGTTTGACTTCATGTCAGCCAGGATTTGTCTCTTTGTGGAGCTCCCAAAGTGTTCAGTTTTAGGTTTGTGTTTTTCAAAGTGTGAAGCAGGCCGGTCAGTGCTGGAGCTGGAAGCTGGAGAAGAAAAGGCCGAGAAGTCCCAGATAAGTGTTGGTCATATATTGGACTGAATGTCCTGTGTGTCTAAAGCGAAGTCCCTCAATGAGCAGACTTGATGTGGAAAATAAAACAAAAAAAAAAAGGTGTTGGCAAAAATGTGCAGGTGTGGTAGAATCCAAAATGCAATGGAGAGGCCAGTATGTGATGTTTGTTGGAGCAAAGAAAGCCCAGCAGCTAGATAGAGAAGCAGACTGGGTGAGTTTATGGAAGAGCTGCAGTAAAGAATGGAGATTGTGTGTTGGCTAACCTAAAGCGAAGCTGAAGCTCAGAGACAGCAGTGCAGAGTTTAGTAGCATCATTGTAGTTGTGCTTGTAAACTTGATGGGATTCTTTAGTGCCATTAAAAATGTCAGATGAGTGAGAAGTTGTCAGACTAAATTCTTCCTGTGCGACTCTTCCTGATTCTGGTCCCTAATGAACGGCAGACAAAAATTAGGGGAGGTTGGACCTTAAAGGTCAGAGTGTCCAACTCCTTTTTAACATGGCTGAGTAACAGTTTGTATTCAGAGTATTTTTTTTTTTTTTGGTCATGGCAGATTGGATGTGTCAATGTAGTGTTTTAAAACGTGTTAAATAAAAATCTTGAAATGTCCATGTGTTTTGTTTTTTTTTTAAAGTGCAGCCTTTTGTTTGTGTCCTGTTAAACAGGAGGAAGAATAAGCTGACTGCAGCGGCGGCGGCTGTGAGTGATGTCATCAAACGAGGATGACCACCAGGGGAGTGAATGGCTGGATGGAAGGTAAGGCTAATTAGCTTAGCAGAAAGACAGTAAGTTGAAGGTGTTGTGTGGTGGTTGTTTAAATGACGTAAATGATTGTGTATTGTGGGATGTGACTAGAACGACCTGGAGCTGTTTTGAGCAGGTGTCAAATAGCAGCATCTTGGTGTTCCGGCCCTGAGGTGTGTAGGAAAGCTCTCCCCCCCCCAGCTGAGCAGCGTCCTGTCCATCAGGCTCTCTGCAGCCGTTTGTGTCCAAGCTGCTGGTGTTGCTGAAGCCTGGGTAAAGGAAAGGAACGCCAAGATGGTGCCAGAAGAAGTGACGGTGCTGCGACAGCTCCAGGAAGTTGGTGAAGTGATGTTTGCTGCAGGTTGTCAGAGTTTTGTAGCCTTTTGTAATGAGAAATCTCATTAAAATGTGATGTGTAAATTAAAGTGTTTTTGTATTAGTGGCAGTAGAATAAAATGGAGCTGAATGACTGCTGGGAGTAGGTCTTCCACCAGGCTGTTGTGTTGTGTGTTAATGTGAATAAAACAGGAAATTGTGGTGTTTTGTGCTTTCCACCGTGAATGGATGTGAAATGAATGACTGTGGTGATGATAAAGTGAGGTGGTCCTCAGCAGCGACAATGAGGGACAGAATGAGGTGATTAGGTGTGAGGCAGCATTGAGGAAGAAGTGTAGGAGTTTCCAAATGTAGGAAGGGAGCAGCACGTAAAGAGTAGCTGCTGGCAATGTAGTGGAGCTACAGCGGAGTGAGGTGGAGTCCAGAAGGTCTTTGGTGAGGTAGTGTTCAGTTTGTGTGAACTAGCCAACAGGCCCCAGAGCAGCCAGGAGGTGAAGTGAAGGTGTTTAGCACCGGTTACATCCCTTTGTAGTCAATGTGGGTTTGTGTGTGCGTGCATCTGTTAATGGGAGCTTGTCTGCTTGTTGTGGTCATGTAGTCTTGGTAGGTGTTGAGTAGCAGGCAGTTGTAGTGAAGGAGCTGTGTAGCATGTGAGTGACTTTGTGTGGCAGCACTTGTGGTCGTGTAGTATATGTAGTGTTTTTTCCCTTGACTGTGTGTAGAGTTGGGATGGGAGTGTAAAGCAAAGAGTTGTTAATTTAGAAAGGCAGTGTGTTGTGGTGTAGATAGGTGCAGCTACTTTCCAAAGCACACCCTTAGAAAGGTGTTAAACAATGTAGCCAAGCAAAGGAAGTGATGTATTTATAGAGGCCCAAAACATTGGAGGCAGTGAAGATGGAGAGCAGGCGTAGACCAAGCAGGGAACGGCGTTGTTAAAGAGACCAGATGCCGTGTGTTGTGTCCTGTTGTAGGTGAAGGTGAGTCCCCCGTCAGTGAGGGAGGGAGGTAGTTGGAGTGTGGCCCTTCCACGGGGCTCTTCTCAGGTGATGTGGCCTGTGTGGGCATTGGAGCTGCCAGAGTGAGTGCAGCTGTGTGTGTCTGGTACCTTTAGGGTGAGTGTATGAGTGAGCAGGTGATAGGAAGGTGTGTGTGTTTGTTGTTGACATGAAGGTGAGGTGGTGTGTTGTGTGTATCTGTGGTGGTAGGATGTGACTGGCAGAAGTAGGTCAGGAGTGGTGTGTTTCTGTTGTGTCTGTTTCCTGTTTGTGCCACGTGCGGGCTGGCCCCGTGTGTAGCTGTGGCAGGACGTGTGGAAGGTGGTGCAGGTGTGTGGTTGAGTTGGTGGTGATGTGGAATGCAGGTTGGAGTTGTGTTTCTGAGCAGGGGGAAGAAGTGTTGTGTGTTAGTAGGTGAATGATGTGGAGTTGGGGTGTGTGTGTATTAGGCCGCTGCATGTTATTTCTGTGATGTAGGATGAGTGTGGTAAGTAGTGCAGGAAGTGTGGATGTTGTAGGGGGAGTAGTGGGAGTGTAGTGAGTGAGAGTGGTGTGTGTGTCATCCCCCCAGGTGTGCTGATTGCTGATTGCTGGCTCCTCCCCTTCGTTTCCTTAAACTCAGTCCAGCTGGTTCGGCGGAACTCAGATTGGTGGAAGGTGAGAACTGAAGAGGTGTTTGTTTGACTTCACGTCAGCCAGGGTTATCTCTTTACTCTGTTTGTGGAGCTTCCAAAGTGTTCAGTTTTAGGTTTGTGTTTTTCAAAGCGTGAAGCAGGCCGGTTGGTGCTGGAGGAGAAAAGGCTGAGAAGTCCCAGATAAGTGTTGGTCATATATTGTGAATGTCCTGTGTGTCTAAAGTGAAATCCCTCAATGAGCAGACTTGGTGGGGGGAGGTGTTGGCAAAAATGTGCAGGTGTGGTAGAATCCAAAATGCAATGAAGGAGAGGCCAGTATGTGATGTTTGTTGGAGCAAAGAAAGCCCAGCAGCAGATAGAGAAGCAGACTGGGTGAGTTTATGGAAGAGCTGCAGTAAAGAATGGAGAAGATGTTAGTTGGCTAACCTCAACTCTAACTCCTTTTTAACATGACTGAGGACTAGTTTATGTTCAGTAGTCTTTTTGTTTCGTAATGGCAGATTGAATGTGTCAATGTAGTGGCTTAAAACGTGTTAAATAAAAATCTTAATGTCCACGTTTTTAAAGTGCAGCCTTTTTGTTTGTGTGTCCTGTTAAACAGGAGGAAGAATAAGCTGACTGCGGCGGCTGTGAGTGACGTCATCAAACGAGGACGACCGCCAGGGGAGTGAATGGCTGGATGGAAGGTAAGGCTAGTGAGCTTAGCAGAAAGACAGTAAGTTGAAGGTGTTGTGTGGTTGTTGTTGTTGTTGTTTGAATGGTGTAAATGATTGTGGGATGTAACTAGAACGACCTGGAGCTGTTTTGAGCAGGTGTCAAATGGCAGCATCTTGGTGTTCCGGCCCTGAGGTGTGTAGGAAAGCTCCCCCCCAGCTGAGCAGTGTCCTGTCCATCAGGCTCTCTGCAGCCGTTTGTGTCCGACCTGCTGGTGTTGCTGAAGCCTGGGTAAAGGAAAGGAACGCCAAGATGGTGCCAGAAGAAGTGACGGTGCTGCGACAGCTCCAGGAAGTTGGTGGAGAAGTGGTGTTTGCTGCAGGTTGTCAGAGTTTTGTAGCCTTTTGTAATGAGAAATATCCACCCCCCCCCCCCCCAAAAAAAAAGCCCAGCCTTGCTCATTCACTGTGTGATGTGTGTAAATTAAAGTGTTTTGTATTAGTGGCAGTAGAATAAAATGGAGCTAAATGACTGCTGGGAGTAGGTCTTCCACCAGGCTGATGTGTTAATGTGAATAAAACAGGAAATTGTGGTGTTTTGTGTATTGTGCTTTCCACTGTGAATGGATGTGAAATGAGTGACTATGTGCTGGTGGTGATGATGATAAAGGGAGCAACAACAAAAGTGAGGCGGTCCTCAGCAGCAACAATGAGGGACAGAATGAGGTGATTAGGTGTGAGGCAGCATTGAGGAAGAAGTGTAGGAGTTTCCAAATGTAGGAAGGGAGCAGCAACTAAAGTAAGAGTAGCTGCTGGCAATGTAGTGGAGCTACAGCTGAGTGAGGTGGAGTTCAGAAGGTCTTTTGTGAGGTAGTGTTCAGTTTGTGTGAACTAGCCAACAGGCCCCAGAGCAGCCAGGAGGTGAAGTGAAGGTGTTTAGCACTGGTTACATCCCTTTGTAGTCAATGTGTGTGTGTGTGTGTGTGCGCATCTGTTAATGGGAGCTTGTTGTGGTCATGTAGTCTTGGTAGGTGTTGAGTAGCAGGCAGTTGTAGTGAAGGAGCTGTGTAGCATGTGAGTGACCTTGTGTGGCTGCACTTGTGGTCATGTAGTGTTTTTTTTCCCTTGACTGTGTGTAGCGTTGGGATGGGAGCGTAAAGCAAAGAGTTATTTTAGAAAGGCAGTGTGTTGTGGTGTAGATAGGTGCAGCTACTTTCCAAAGCACACCCTTAGAAAGGTGTTAAACAATGTAGCCAAGAAAAGGAAGTGATGTATTTAGAGAGGCCCAAAACATTGGAGGCAGTGAAGATGGAGAGCAGGCGTAGACCAAGCAGGAAACAGAGTTGTTAAAGAGACCAGATGCAGTGTGTGTGGTCCTTCCTGGATGTTGGTGTGGTGTCCTGTTGTAGGTGAAGGTGAGTCCCCCGTCAGTGAGTGAGTGAGGGAGGTAGTTGGAGTGTGGCCCTTCCACGGGGCTCTTCTCAGGTGATGTGGCCTGTGTGGGCATTGGAGCTGCCAGAGTGAGTGCAGCTGTGTGTGTCTGGTACCTTTAGGGTGAGTAGTGTTTGTCTCTCTCTCTCTCTCTGTGTGTGTGTGTGTGTGTGTGTCCATTGCTGTGTCCATCACTGTGTGTGTGTCATCCCCCCAGGTGTGCTGATTGCTGGCTCCTCCCCTTCGTCTCTTTAAACTCAGTCCAGCTGGTTCGGCGGAGCTCAGATCGGTGGAAGGTGAGAACTGAAGAGGTGTTTGTTTGACTTCATGTCAGCCAGGATTTATCTCTTTACTGTGTTTGTGGAGCTCCCAAAGTGTTCAGTTTTAGGTTTGTGTTTTTCAAAGTGTGAAGCAGGCCGGTCAGTGCTGGAGCTGGAAGCTGGAGGAGAAAAGGCTGAGAAGTCCCAGATAAGTGTTGGTTATATATTGGACTGAATGTCCTGTGTGTCTAAAGCGAAGTCCCTCAATGAGCAGACTTGATGTGGAAAATAAAAAAAAAAAAAAAAGTGTTGGCAAAAATGTGCAGGTGTGGTAGAATCCAAAATGCAATGAAGGAGAGGCCAGTATGTGATGTTTGTTGGAGCAAAGAAAGCCCAGCAGCTAGATAGAGAAGCAGACTGGGTGAGTTTATGGAAGAGCTGCAGTAAAGAATGGAGAAGATGTTAGTTGGCTAACCTCAACTCTAACTCCTTTTTAACATGACTGAGGACTAGTTTATATTCAGTAGTCTTTTTGTTTAGTAATGGCAGATTGAATGTGTCAATGTAGTGGCTTAAAATGTGTTAAATAAAAAATCTTGAAATGTCCATGTGTTAAAGTGCAGCCTTCTCGTTTGTGTGTCCCGTTAAACAGGAGGAAGAATAAGCTGACTGCAGCGGCGGCGGCTGTGAGTGACGTCATCAAACGAGGACGACCACCAGGGGAGTGAATGGCTGGATGGAAGGTAAGGCTAGTTAGCTTAGCAGAAAGACAGTAAGTTGTAGGTGTTGTGTGGTGGTTGTTGTTTAAATGGCGTAAATGATTGTGTATTGTGGGATGTGACTAGAACGACCTGGAGCTGTTTTGAGCAGGTGTCAAATGGCAGCATCTTGGTGTTCCGGCCCTGAGGTGTGTAGGAAAGCTCTCCCCCCCCAGCTGAGCAGTGTCCTGTCCATCAGGCTCTCTGCAGCCGTTTGTGTCCAAGCTGCTGGTGTTGCTGAAGCCTGGGTTAAGGAAAGGAACGCCAAGATGGTGCCAGAAGAAGTGACGGTGCTGCGACAGCTCCAGGAAGTTGGTGGAGAAGTGATGTTTGCTGCAGGTTGTCAGAGTTTTGTAGCCTTTTGTAATGAGAAATGTCCAACCCCCCCCCCCTCCCCAACAAAAAAAAAAACTCTGGCCTTGCTCATTCACTGTGTGATGTGTGTAAATTAAAGTGTTTTGTATTAGTGGCAGTAGAATAAAATGGAGCTGAATGACTGTTGGGAGTAGGTCTTCCACCAGGCTGATGTGTTGTGTGTTAATGTGAATAAAACAGGAAATTGTGGCGTTTGTGTATTGTGCTTTCCACTGTGAATGGATGTGAAATGAATGACTGTGGTGATGATAAAGTGAGGTGGTCCTCAGCAGCGACAATGAGGGACAGAATGAGGTGATTAGGTGTGAGGCAGCATTGAGGAAGAAGTGTAGGAGTTTCCAAATGTAGGAAGGGAGCAGCAACTAAAGTAAGAGTAGCTGCTGGCAATGTAGTGGAGCTACAGCTGAGTGAGGTGTTGTAGTCAATGTGTGTGTGTGTGTGTGCATCTTAATGGAAGCTTGTTGTGGTCATGTAGTTTGGGTAGGTGTAGTGAAGGAGCTGACTTGTGGTCATGTATATGTAGTGTTTTTTTCCCTTGACTGTGTGTTGGGATGGGAGCGTAAAGCAAAGAGTTGTTAATTTAGAAAGGCAGTGTGTTGGGGTGTAGATAGGTGCAGCTACTTTCCAAAGCACACCCTTAGAAAGGTGTTAAACAATGTAGGCAAGAAAAGGAAGTGATGTATTTATAGAGGCCCAAATCACTGGAGGCAGTGAAGATGGAGAGCAGGCGTAGACCAAGCAGGAAACAGAGTTGTTAAAGAGACTCAACATATCTTTGAAAGGGACGATGTTGAAATGGATAAAAAGCAGTCAGAAAGAACGGTGCAAGCACATTGACAAAGGCCTAACCTGAATGTGTTCAGTTGGATGAGAAAGCAGCAACATGGAAGTGTAGCTTGTAGCTCAGTTGTCAGCTTAGGCATGTTGAGTGAACAGAAAGTGGAGTTTGTGCACAGGAGGAGTGCAGTTGGCTGTCATGTGAATGTGGCAACTAGTTTGGCGAACGTCCTGAGTGTAGCTAGGCACAAAGTGTGTAGCTGGATAATGATTTCTGAGTGGACCACAGCATACGGAAGTGATTGTGGGCCCCGTCCTGGGTGAGCTGCTGTGAGAGGTGACGGCACAGCGGTTGGCTGAGAGTTCCCCCGGGTCGTCTGCTGGTGCCGAGTGTACCTGAGGCTGAGTGTGTGTTTATTAGTGAGCTGAATGTGCACAGTGGGTTCTAGTATTCAGACTGTGTGTGTGTGTGTGTGGTGTTTGTTAGCAGTCAGCGAGCTTCCATGTGTTGTGCTGAGCATGTCAGTAGGTTGATGGTAGCTTAGCGTCAGCGATTAGCCCACGAGCATCGATGAGTGGTGGTGTTGTCGTCCATGGTTGAGGCCATGTCCACCAGGTTGTAGTTGTGGTGCTGGTGTTAGGCTGAAGGTGCGGTCCTGTAGCAAAGGTGAAGAGGGATGTCTTTGTGAAATGTGCCCATTGTTGTCATCAAAGTGCTTCTTGGTGTGCGACAGGGTGGCCCCATAGTGTGTCCTTGTAGTGGAGTAGGCACATGGTGCAGTTGTAGTGTAGCTTGTGGTTGTAGTGATGTGACCAAAGTGGGTGCTGTTGTTGTCGTTGCTTTATGTGTAGATGTCATCGTGGGATGTAGTGAAATGATAAAGTGATGTTGTGAAGTTAGCCACGTGGAGTGGGTGTATTAGTGTGTGAGGTGTGAGTCATTAATGTGGGTGAGTGTTTATCTGCCAGGCTGTGGCTTAAGTGGGGTTTGTGAGTGTTGTCTATTCTCATCTGCCGAGAATAGAATAGTCTCTGTCTATGTTTAGGTCTATAGAAACTGTGCCTGTCCCCCGACGACCTAAATTTAGAAAAGTTAATAAACTCAAATTAAACAAAAGAGGAGCTAAAAACAAAAACCTAACTGTAATTAAAACAGCCACAAACTTAGTCTCAAATAACACTGCGATCAAATGTGGACTGTTGAACATTCAATCATTATCATCAAAATCTCTACTAGTTAACGATCTCATAGCTGATCACCATATTGATTTATTTTGTATAACTGAAACGTGGCTGCAGCAGGATGAGTATGTTAGCATTAATGAAGCTATACCCCCAACTCATGTTAACTTTCATATCCCTCGTACCACAGGTCGAGGAGGTGGGGTGGCTGCAATATTTCAGTCAAGCCTATTAATCAACCCCAGACCAAAATCTGGCTTCAGGTCTTTTGAAAGCCTCACTCTTAGTCTCTCCCACTCGGACTGGAAAGGTGAAAAACCAGTTCTGTTAGTTACAGTATACCATCCACCTGGTCCGTACTCAGAATTCCTATCAGAGTTTTCTGAGTTTATATCAGAGTTAGTACCAGAGTGAGTGCAGCTGTGTGTGTCTGCTACCTTTAGGGTGAGTGTATGAGTGAGCAGGTGATAGGAAGGTGTGTGTGTTTATTGTTGACATGAAGGTGAGGTGTGTTGTTGTGTGTATCTGTGGTGGTAGGATGTGACTGGCAGAAGTAGGTCAGGAGTGGTGTGTTTCTGTTGTGTGTCTGTTTCCTGTTTGTGCCACATGCGGGCTGGCCCTGTGTGTAGCTGTGGCAGGACGTGTGGAAGGTGGTGCAGGTGTGTGGTTGAGCTGGTGGTGATGTGGAATGCAGGTTGGAGTTGTGTTCCTGAGCAGGGGGAAGAAGTGTTGTGTGTTAGTAGGTGAATGATGTGGAGTTGGGGTGTGTGTGTATTAGGCCGCTGCATGTTATTTCTGTGATGTAGGATGAGTGTGTGTAAGTAGTGCAGGAAGTGTGGATGTTGTAGGGGGAGTAGTGGGAGTGTAGTGAGTGTCCACCACTCTGTGTGTGTGTGTGTGTGTGTGTGTGTGTGTGTGTCCATTATTGTGTGTGTCTGTCCGTGGGTCCATCACTGTGTGTGTCTGTCCGTGTGTCTATCACTGTGTGTGTGTGTGTCTGTATGTCTATTGCTGTGTGTGTGTCCGTGTGTGTCTGTCTGTGTGTCTATCACTGTTTGTGTCTGTCCGTGGGTCCATCACTGTGTGTGTCTGTCCGTGTGTCTATCACTGTGTGTGTGTCTGTGTCTGTGTGTCCATCACTGTGTCTGTGTGTCTATCACTGTGTCCATGTGTCCATCACTGTGTGTGTGTGTCTATCACTGTGTGTCTGTGTGTCCATTGCTGTGTGTCCATTGCTGTGTGTCTGTGTCCATCACTGTCCGTGTGTGTGTGTCCATCACTGTGTCTGTGTGTCTATCACTGTGTGTGTGTGTGTGTGTGTGTGTGTGTGTGTGTGTGTGTGTGTCTGTCTGTGTGTCCATCACTGTATGTGTCTGTCCGTCTGTGTGTTCATCACTGTATCCATCACTGTTTGTGTCTGTCTGTCTGTGTGTCCATTGCTGTGTGTGTGTGTCTATCACTGTGTGTGTCTGTCTGTGTGTCCATCACTGTGTCTGTGTGTCTATCACTGTGTCTGTCTGTGTGTGTGTGTCCATTGCTGTGTGTGTCTATCACTGTGTGTCTGTCTGTCTGTGTGTCCATCGCTGTGTGTCTATGTGTCCATCGCTGTGTGTCTGTGTCCATCACTGTCTGTGTGCGTGTCCATCGCTGTGTCTGTCTGTCTATGTGTTCATCACTGTGTCTGTGTGTCTATCACTCTGTGTGTGTGTGTGTGTGTGTCTGTCTGTCTGTGCATGCATTGCTGTGTGTCCATCGCTGTGTCTGTCTGTCTGTGTCCATCGCTGTGTCTGTCCGTGTGTCTATCACTGTGTGTGTGTGTGTCTGTATGTCTATTGCTGTGTGTGTGTCCGTGTGTGTCTGTCTGTGTGTCTATCACTGTTTGTGTCTGTCCGTGGGTCCATCACTGTGTGTGTCTGTCCGTGTGTCTATCACTGTGTGTGTGTCTGTGTGTCCATCACTGTGTCTGTGTGTCTATCACTGTGTCCATGTGTCCATCACTGTGTGTGTGTGTCTATCACTGTGTGTCTGTGTGTCCATTGCTGTGTGTCCATTGCTGTGTGTCTGTGTCCATCACTGTCCGTGTGTGTGTGTCCATCACTGTGTCTGTGTGTCTATCACTGTGTGTGTGTGTGTGTGTGTGTGTGTGTGTGTGTGTGTGTGTGTGTCTGTCTGTGTGTCCATCACTGTATGTGTCTGTCCGTCTGTGTGTTCATCACTGTATCCATCACTGTTTGTGTCTGTCTGTCTGTGTGTCCATTGCTGTGTGTGTGTGTCTATCACTGTGTGTGTCTGTCTGTGTGTCCATCACTGTGTCTGTGTGTCTATCACTGTGTCTGTCTGTGTGTGTGTGTCCATTGCTGTGTGTGTCTATCACTGTGTGTCTGTCTGTCTGTGTGTCCATCGCTGTGTGTCTATGTGTCCATCGCTGTGTGTCTGTGTCCATCACTGTCTGTGTGCGTGTCCATCGCTGTGTCTGTCTGTCTATGTGTTCATCACTGTGTCTGTGTGTCTATCACTCTGTGTGTGTGTGTGTGTGTGTCTGTCTGTCTGTGCATGCATTGCTGTGTGTCCATCGCTGTGTCTGTCTGTCTGTGTGTCCATCGCTGTGTCTGTCCGTGTGTCTATCACTGTGTGTGTGTGTGTCTGTATGTCTATTGCTGTGTGTGTGTCCGTGTGTGTCTGTCTGTGTGTCTATCACTGTTTGTGTCTGTCCGTGGGTCCATCACTGTGTGTGTGTCTGTGTCTGTGTGTCCATCACTGTGTCTGTGTGTCTATCACTGTGTGTGTCTGTCTGTCTGTGTCCATTGCTGTGTGTGTTAGTCTGTGTCTGTGTCCATCACTGTGTCTGTGTGTCCATCACTGTGTGTGTGTGTCTATCACTGTGTGTCTGTGTCCATCACTGTCTGTGTGTGTGTCCATCGCTGTGTCTGTCTGTCTATGTGTTCATCGCTGTGTCCGTGTGTCTATCACTGTGTGTGTGTGTGTGTGTGTGTGTGTGTGTCTGTGTGTCCATCACTGTGTCCATCACTGTATGTGTCTGTCCGTCTGTGTGTTCATCACTGTGTGTCTGTGTGTCTATCACTGTGTGTGTGTGTCCATCACTGTCTGTGTGCGTGTCCATCGCTGTGTCTGTCTGTCTATGTGTTCATCACTGTGTCTGTCTGTGTGTCCATCGCTGTCTGTCTGTCTGTGCATGCATTGCTGTGTGTCCATCGCTGTCTGTCTGTCTGTATCCATTGCTGTGTCTGTCTGTCTGTCTGTCTGTGTGTCCATCGCTCTGTCTGTCTGTCTGTGTCCATTGCTGTGTCGGACACTGTCTGTCTGTCTGTCTATTGCTGTGTGTGTCCATTGTGTGTCGTGTGTGTTGTTACAACACAGCAGTGATTGATTGTGTGTCTTATATGGTGTGCAGTGAGAGGAAGATACTGAGGTGGGCCAAGGTGAGTGGGGAGAGAGGTGTGGGTGTGTGTCAAAGAGTGTGTCCTTAGTGGGTGTGGTTGGCTGTGTGTGAGTGTGGTGTTGCAGGTCGTGGAGGAGAGATGAGGTGAGTGGGTCTGTGTCTGGGAAGGTGTGTTACTGGTGTTGTAGCAGGTGTGAGTTGTGATGTGTTGGGAGGAGTTCCCTGGAGTTTGTGTGTTGGTGTGACACCTGCTGCTTTGCACTGTGAGTGTGTTGGTGTGTGTGATGGAGCTGTGTTTCTGTCACAACCAGGAGGAGATTGTGTTTCCCTGTCCTCCCAAGAGTGTGTTTCCTCTTGTCACGCAGAGCGTGACGTTGGTGAGAAGCTGTGTGAGGGTGTAGTTGGAGTAGTTGTGTGTTTGATGGGGCTGTTTCTGCTTCACCACACACAGCCTGCACTCCCCACAGGACAGACAAACAGGACAGACCCACACTGACTCCAGAGAGTGTGTGTGTGTGTGTGTGCGTGTGATGGCGGTGATGTGGCTGAGTGTGGTTGTGGTTGAACTGTGTGACACAGCCACTTCAGCTGTGTAGCACAGTTTGGGAAACGATGCGGTGCAGGGTGTGTCGGTGTGGGTTTGTGTCACAGCCAAGTGAGGGTTGTGTGTGGAGGTGAGCGTCCTTTGGAGTGTTGCAGGTTGTCCAAGCTGCCCTTTGTGTGTTCAGAGGTGAGTTTCCACGGTGGATTGTCTTCACACAGCAGGGCTTCCAAGCCTGAGTCGGTAAGTGCACGTGTTCCTAAATACTCTGTGTTGTGTTGTGTTGCGTTGCAGGTAGTGGAGAGCGGGAAGTTGTGAGCAGGAAAGGTGAGTGAGTGTCATCACGGACATGTGTGTGCTCTTTGTGTGCAGGTTGCTAGTTGGAGGTGACTCCTCCACACCCTGCAGGGGGAAAGGAGGAACAGAGTGCTGCAGGTGAGTTGCCGTTGTCCTGCTTGGAAGAGGGTGCTTGTTGGTTGTGTTGTGTTGTTGTGTTCCAGGCTGGTGAAGTGGGACTGGGTCTGTCTGTAGCAGGTGAGTGCTTGTGTGGAGTTTGTTGGCTGGTTGGTGAAGCGCGGCCTCCTGTGTTTGGTTGAGGTGAGTCCTTCCTGGAGTTGTGCTGTGCTTTGTGTTTCAGGTGTGGTGGTAGAGGTGAGTGGTGTGTGTTGTTGGTGAGTCACCAACAGCACACACCACTCACCTCTGTACAGACACACACAACACCTGGTTGTTGCAGGTCTGGCGGGAAGGGAGGAGGTCCATCCCTCCTCCCTTCCCGCCAGACCTGCAACAACCAGGTGTTGTGGGAGGAGGTGTGATGGGTGATTGTGGGTGTGTGCTGTTGGTGAGTTGTGTTTCATGTTGTGTTCTCTTTCAGGTTGGAGGTGTGTGAGGTGTTGTGCTGAGTGGAAGGACTCTGCCTGGGGAAGAGGGTGTGTGGGATGAGAGGGAGAGAGAGGAGAAAGCAATAAAGGCGCACACACAGAACAACAACCATCATCATGATGTCTGGAGCTTTATTTGACTTTGGTTTGTGTCCATGTAGTTTGTCTGTCTGGGCAGAACAGCAAAGACACTCAGACAGAAGCTGTCCCACATTCTCTCTGTCCTGTCTGCTGAACCCTACGATCAAGAAGAGGGGCTACAGCAGACAGAGAAACACTTAAAAGAAAGAGAGAGAAACTCTACATACACACACACACCCTAACCCCAGCGTATGGAGGGGTTACAGTTCCCCCACCCCCTAACCAACCAACCAACCAACCAGCCTAAGTGTGATGGGCCAGTGGCCAGAGAAAAGGGGTGCTGCTTCCACTCCTGACTTCCTCCTCCACCTTTGACCTTGTCACACACTTGCTGTCCTCTGCTGCTTTGCTGCACATTCAGTCCTCATCAGCTCTCCTGCTTCATCCGTTCCTGCTTCAACGAGCACAGGGACACTTCCACGAGACACCACAACAGTTTCAGGCCACATGGGACAGTCACACTGCAGCTGTCTGTCTGTCTGACTGTGAAGGACACAGTCAGACAAGCATCTGCAGTCACTTGAGACACAATAACACTGCTAAACAAAGCAGAGGGGACACAAGTGACAGGCAAGACAGCAACACTTGCAGACCAACAAGGCAGAAAGGACAACGTGGGAAAGACAACAACATGACAGGAACAGCAGACAAGAGGACACAACCGCAGCTGCTACATTCAACACAGACATGTCCACTTCAACACTGGAACGGACACATCACACTCCCAAACAGAACCAACACAGAGTACACTCAGGACAACACACAACTACAACAACAAAGAGTGAAAGGAGGAAAAAGGACACACTCTGAACATCGACAAGGACTACACACATACACAAACCACTGAGGAACACACGAGGAAAGGGAGACATCA
The DNA here is from genome assembly GCF_900963305.1 of Echeneis naucrates. NCBI lineage: Eukaryota > Metazoa > Chordata > Actinopteri > Carangiformes > Echeneidae > Echeneis > Echeneis naucrates. The sequence goes on along the minus strand of NC_042512.1, from coordinate 17,288,801 downwards.
CAAAAGGGAACAACCTCAAGACTAACAACAACCAAGAACAACATACAACCAGGAGGAGCACAACACACTGTCAGGGGGGATAGACACTAATGGAGAGGACAAACACACTTCACACACACACATGAGATAAAACACACAAGGAAACTCACTTCTCACTGAAGCCACTTAAGAAGACTCAAAGAGGATCCACAATCAGATGCACACTTTACCTACAGCTACACAAGGAAGAGGACAAACACACTACTCACTGTTTACACTGTCCACAAGACAGAAACAAGGGGGTGGGGAAGAAAGACACACAAGAGACAGGCACCAACAGACAATGGGTGGTGGACAGACAGCTACAGGCAGTGGGAGAGAGAAACAGGCAGGGGGGAGACAACAACAACAGAGAGACAGGCACCAAGAGACAAGACAGAGAAGAAGGTATCAAAGGAGAGACAGACAACAGACAGAGGGAGACACACAATGGGGGATAGAGACAAACAGGGAGACAGAGACCAACAGACATGTGGGTTCACACATGTTGAGAGAGAGAGAGAGGCAGAGACCAACAGAGAGACAGGCAGAGAGAGAAAGAGAGCGAGGCAGAGGCAGAGAGACAGACAGAGAGAAAGGCAGAGGCAGAGAAAGGCAGAGGCAGAGAGACAGAGGCAGAGAGACAGACAGAGAGAGAGGCAGAAAGACAGACAGAGAGAGGCAGAGAGCGAGGCAGAGGCAGAGAGACAGAGAGAGAGGCAGAGACCAACAGAGAGAGAGACAGACAGAGAGACAGAGGCAGAGAGACAGACAGAGGCAGAGAGACAGAGAGAGAGACAGACAGAGAGAAAGGTAGAGGCAGAAAGACAGAGAGAGAGGCAGAGAGACAGAGAGCGAGGCAGAGGCAGAGAGAGAGACAGAGAGAGAGGCAGAAAGACAGACAGACAGAGAGAGGCAGAGAGCGAGGCAGAGGCAGAGAGACAGAGAGAGCGAGGCAGAGGCAGAGAGACAGAGAGAGAGGCAGAGACCAACAGAGAGACAGGCAGAGAGAGAGGCAGACAGACAGAGGCAGAGAGAGAGACAGACACAGAGGCAGAAAGACAGACAGAGAGAGAGGCAGAAAGACAGACAGAGAGAGAGGCAGAAAGACAGACAGAGAGAGAGAAAGACAGACAGAGAGAGAGGCAGAAAGACAGACAGAGAGAGAGGCAGAAAGACAGACAGAGAGAGAGGCAGAAAGACAGACAGAGAGAGAGGCAGAAAGACAGACAGACAGAGAGAGGCAGAGAGCGAGGCAGAGGCAGAGAGACAGAGACAGAGGCAGAGAGACAGAGAGCGAGGCAGAGGCAGAGAGAGAGACAGAGAGAGAGGCAGAAAGACAGACAGACAGAGAGAGACAGAGAGAGAGGCAGAGACCAACAGAGAGACAGGCAGAGAGAGAGGCAGACAGACAGAGGCAGAGAGAGAGAGACAGACAGAGAGAAAGGCAGAGAGAGAGACAGAGACAGAGGCAGAGGCAGAGAGAGAGACAGACAGAGAGAGAGGCAGAAAGACAGACAGAGAGAGAGGCAGAAAGACAGACAGAGAGAGAGGCAGAAAGACAGACAGAGAGAGAGGCAGAAAGACAGACAGAGAGAGAGGCAGAAAGACAGACAGAGAGAGAGGCAGAGAGCGAGGCAGAGGCAGAGAGACAGAGAGAGAGGCAGAGACCAACAGAGAGACAGGCAGAGAGAGAGGCAGACAGAGGCAGAGAGAGAGAGACAGACAGAGAGCGAGGCAGAGGCAGAGAGAGAGGCAGAAAGACAGAGGCAGAGAGACAGACAGAGACAGAGGCAGAGAGACAGAGAGCGAGGCAGAGGCAGAAAGACAGACAGACAGAGAGAGGCAGAAAGACAGACAGAGAGAGAGGCAGAAAGACAGACAGAGAGAGAGGCAGAAAGACAGACAGAGAGAGAGGCAGAAAGACAGACAGAGAGAGAGGCAGAAAGACAGACAGAGAGAGAGGCAGAAAGACAGACAGAGAGAGAGGCAGAAAGACAGACAGACAGAGAGAGGCAGAGAGCGAGGCAGAGGCAGAGAGACAGAGAGAGAGGCAGAGACCAACAGAGAGACAGGCAGAGAGAGAGGCAGACAGAGGCAGAGAGACAGACAGAGACAGAGGCAGAGAGACAGAGAGCGAGGCAGAGGCAGAGAGAGAGACAGAGAGAGAGGCAGAAAGACAGACAGACAGAGAGAGGCAGAGAGCAAGGCAGAGGCAGAGAGACAGAGAGAGAGGCAGAGACCAACAGAGAGACAGGCAGAGAGAGAGGCAGACAGACAGAGGCAGAGAGAGAGAGACAGACAGAGAGAAAGGCAGAGGCAGAGAGACAGAGAGCAAGGCAGAGGCAGAGAGAGAGACAGACAGAGAGACAGAGGCAGAGAGACAGACAGACAGAGAGAGAGGCAGAGAGACAGAGAGCAAGACAGAGGCAGAGAGAGAGAGACAGACAGAGAGAGAGGCAGCAAGACAGAGGCAGAGAGACAGACAGAGAGAGAGGCAGAGAGCGAGGCAGAGGCAGAGAGAAAGAGAGCGAGGCAGAGGCAGAGAGAGAGAGACAGACAGAGAGAAAGGCAGAGGCAGAGAGAGAGAGACAGACAGAGAGAAAGATAGAGAGAGACAGACAGAGAGAAAGATAGAGAGCGAGGCAGAGAGCAAGACAGAGAGAGAGGCAGAGAGCAAGACAGAGAGAGAGAGGCAGAGAGGCAGAGAGCGAGGCAGAGGCAGAGAGACAGAGAGAGAGGCAGAGAGCGAGACAGAGGCAGAGAGACAGAGAGAGAGGCAGAGAGCGAGACAGAGAGAGCGAGGCAGAGAGCAAGGCAGAGGCAGAGAGACAGAGAGAGGCAGAGAGACAGACAGAGAGAGAGAGGCAGAGAGCAAGACAGAGAGACAGAGAGAGAGGCAGAGAGCGAGACAGAGAGAGAGAGGCAGAGAGACAGACAGAGAGAGAGAGGCAGAAAGACAGACAGACAGAGAGAGAGGCAGAGAGCGAGACAGAGAGAGAGGCAGAGAGCGAGACAGAGAGAGAGAGGCAGAGAGACAGACAGAGAGAGAGAGGCAGAAAGACAGACAGACAGAGAGAGAGGCAGAGAGCGAGACAGAGAGAGAGGCAGAGAGCGAGACAGAGAGAGAGAGGCAGAAAGACAGACAGACAGACAGAGAGAGGCAGAGAGCGAGGCAGAGGCAGAGAGACAGAGAGAGAGGCAGAGAGACAGACAGAGAGGCAGAGAGAGAGAGAGGCAGAGAGGCAGAGAGAGAGAGAGGCAGAGAGACAGACAGAGAGAGAGAGAGGCAGAGAGACAGAGAGAGAGAGAGGCAGAGAGCGAGACAGAGAGAGCGGCAGAGAGCGAGACAGAGAGAGCGAGGCAGAGAGCAAGACAGAGAGAGAGAGAGGCAGAGAGAGAAACAGAGAGAGAGGCAGAGAGCGAGACAGAGAGAGGCAGAGAGAGAGACAGAGAGAGAGACAGAGAGAGAGAGACAGAGAGCAAGACAGAGGCAGAGAGACAGAGCAAGGCAGAGAGACAGCGAGCAAGACAGAGGCAGAGAGACAGACAGAGAGAGAGGCAGAGAGGCAGACAGAGAGAGAAGCAGAGAGGCAGAGAGACAGACAGAGAGAGAAGCAGAGAGGCAGAGAGACAGACAGAGAGAGAGGCAGAGAGACAGACAGAGAGAGAGGCAGAGAGAGAGAGAGAGAGGCAGAGAGACAGACAGCGAGAGAGGCAGAGAGAAAGACAGAGAGAGAGGCAGAGAGAAAGACAGAGAGAGAGGCAGAGAGACAGACAGAGAGAGAGGCAGAGAGACAGAGAGGCAGAGAGAGAGGCAGAGAGACAGAGAGGCAGAGAGAGAGAGAAGCAGAGAGACAGAAAGACAGACAGAGAGGGAGGGACCAAGAGAGGCAGACAGAGGGAGAGACAGACAGAGACAGACAGAGACAGGGTTAGAGAGTTCAGTCTACAGCAGCAGAGCTAAAGAGCAGAGGACTTTAACTTGAAGCTGTCAGGAAAGTGTTCAGCCTGATCTTGAAAGTTACTAAAGAGTCCTCCCCAGACCAAGACTGGAAACACACACACACACACTAAGGAAACAGGACAGCAGACAGCACTGACAATGACAACACATGACGACAAACCTACAATAAATACAACTCTGTATGCTGTTTTGTGTATTGACTGTTGTTATGTCATTACTAAACACACTGTCGACCACCAACTATATCAAAAACAACACCAAAAAACACTTTTTTATTTATTTATTTTTTTAAGGGATGACAGACTACTGACACCAACACAACACACACACACACACACAAACACCTAAACTACTTCTAACTACACAACACAAACAATCAACACATACACAACAAATCAGGACCAGACACTGGCTAAATACACTACACTACTAACTGCATACTATTACTGCTGACAGACACACTACACAACAGACAAGACTACACACCACAACACACTGAATACAACTGACAAGACCACACACACACACACACACACAACTAAGCATGACACCAAACAGGACAGACAGACACACTACACTACTAATTACACACAGCAGCAACAACAACCACACCTAAACAGGATACAGGACATCACTACACAGCACACAAACATCTACTGACTACACAACATGCACTGCACACAGGACTCAAACATCACAGAAGACACTAGACAAGAGACACAAACACATCATACAACAAAGGACAGACAACAAACACAATCAATACAACAGAGAGGACTCAACAACACAACTGACCACACCAAAGCATGACACTACACTGTAGACAAAAAGCTATAGACAACACAACATACAAGACACAAAGCTCAAGACAGTTAACCCCCCCAAAAAAAAAAAAAAAAAAAAAAAAAAACAACACAACAGGACAAGAACCAAGAAAACAACAAACAAGCACAAATCTAAAGACAACACATAGACACTACACTACAAAGCACAAGACACTACTGACCACAGCCTACACACACACACACACCACACTAGTTACAAAGCACAACTCACCTCACACAACACACAATCTGCACTAGAGAGAAGACAACACTAAATCGCTAGACAATTGCAATTACAGACAAGACACAGCAATCAACCCTGCAGACAAGACTCACAACAACAAACAATACACCACACACACACACACCAAATTACACTGGAGGAAACAAACCACACAACACACAACTCCTTATTTACACCCGTCACTTTATTTCACACAAAGGCACATCATCTGAGGAAACAGCACCGACAATGGACCTGCAACAGGGAAACACAACTTTTAACACACTCACTTGGACATCCACAACATGTTGCCTGCATTATCTACACAGCTACCTCAACAACACACATCTGCTCACAGCACACTACATCTGAAGCAACAAAACACACATCTTCACTGCTCACCTTGTTTGCCGGCTACACAACTTGGACCTCTTCTGTTACTCTGAAAACACAAAGACAGAAAAACGCATCAGGTTCTTTTAAAAAAAAAAAAAAAAAAAAAAACACAAAAAGAACACAAACTACACAGCCATTCAGGTCTATTCCATTCTAACATCTTCTTTAGGATGACATTACAGACACACTTCTACACATTTACACACTATATACACACAACCACAACTAATACACTCTGATTTCTCCTGAACACTTCACTTCCTCACATATGGAAGAAGTCTACATAAACTATTTCTAACCACACACACACATCACTAACTGACCAACACCTTCACCTCAACACAACCCTCATTGATGGCTTCTGCAGTTTACACATTCTTTGAAATGACTGACTCCTCTTCACTATGTCGCCCACTGTCACGATGTGTCACGACACATCTCAGTGCACAACAGCTGCTGCTGCTGAGCTGTGTCACTCTACAGTAACACTATCTACCCTGCACACCTGCTGACACACACTCACACTCGGCTCACTGAGAACTCAACCTTTCCCTTTCTGCAGCTACCTTCACACACTCTCAAACGAGTTGGGGGACTTTTACAACAACTCTCTGAACTCCTCCGACACCTTTAACTCAATGCTGCGCTTTCTCGTGGAGACTCGTGATCGTTTCTGTGCGTCACATATCCGACGTGCTGACGTACTTGGGCGTCATTATTAACATCAACATTCAGCATGTTGCCTACGTTCCTACGTCTGAGGATAAAGCAGCTGATAGCTCTGTCGCTCTTGCCTGGTGCTCAGCTATGCCGCTCGACAGAAACACTATCTACCCTGCACGCCTGCAGACACACACACGCTAACAACAGACCCAGGAAGTCCTCTGTCCTCGATGGCCGGTGCGGGACGCCACACCGACACCAGCGCCCTCGCCCCCGGCAGCCACGCCCCAGAGCCAGCCCAGCCGCTCCCCACCTCTCCCCGCCAGCCACTGAGACCGCCCGCTCCACAACAAGAGCCCGCTGTGTTCCCCAGGACAGGTTGGGGGCGCCTAACCAACCTGCCCCAGCACAGGCAGACCCCCGTCGTGTAGCAGGAGCATCCCAGCGACGGCAAAGAGCCATGAGGGGCACCCAGACCGACCCCAGAGCGTCGCCGCCAAGGGCCCGGGCACCGATGCCAGAGTGACGCCCTCCCCAACCTCCCAAGAACCACGAAGACTCCCAGAATCCTGCCCCCATCTCACCAACGCTACACTGACAAGACTGAACAGCCACTCAACACGACACACTGACAACTATTACTAATTCAGGCTACATCTGAAGCTGCTACAACACACTACACTTTACTTCTTACCTTGTTTTCAGACAGCACCGCTTCCATCACTTCTGTCACTCTGAAAACAAACCCTGGGGGAGAAAAATGGCAAATTCAGAACACATGACATCAAAAACAGGAGCAGAGAAATGACTGAATATCAACACTGAACACACAACACATGACTCCTGACCTTTTTTTCAGCCAGCACAAGTTCCACCACTTCTGATACTCTGGAAACAGACAAACCAAAAATAAATAAATAAAATTGGAGAGAGAAGAACACATGACATTAGAAAAAGAAGCAGAGAAACAACTGAATCTGACCACTAAACAGAACTACTGTTGTACTTCTTACCTTGTTTTCAGGCAGCACCGGGTCCATCACTTCTGTCTGTTCCTCTGAAAACAAATTAAAAAAAAAAAAGAGGAGAACACAGCAGGTTAGAAAAAGGAGAAGAGAAAAACAAATCCTAAACACCAAATATACAACTACTGACTTCTTACCTTGTTTTCAGGCAGCACAGGGTCCATCACTTCTGTCTGTTACTCTGAAAACAAAGACAGAACAGGAAAGAATGAGAGGAGAACATGTGACATTAGAAAAAGAAGCAAAGAAACAACAGAAGATAATCACTAAACATGGAACAAGTCACTTCTCACATTGTTTTCAGGCAGCACAGCTTCCATCACTTCTGTTACTCTGAAAACACATTTTGAAAAGAGGAGAACACAACAGATGAGAAAAAGGAGGAGCAGAGAAATAACAAGATCATCACTAAACATAGAAGAACTTACTTCTTACCTTGTTTTCAGGCAGCACAAGTTCCATCATTTCTGCCTGTTACTCTGAAAACAAATTAAAAATCATGAGAGAGAGAGAGAGAGAGAGAGAGAGAGAGAGAGAGAGAGAGAGAGAGAACATGATATTAAGAAAAGACGCAGAAAAATAACACAAGATCATCACTAAACATAGAAGAACTTACTTCTTACCTTGTTTTCAGGCAGCATACATTCCATCACTTCTGATACTCTGAAAACAGACAAACAAAAACAAGAGACAGAGAAGAACGTGATGTTAGAAAAAAAGGAGCAGAGACAGATAAGACAATCACTAAATATACAACTACTGACTTCTTACCTTGAGCTCAGGCAGCACAGGGTCCATCACTTCTGTCTGTTACTCTGAAAACAGATAAACAAAAACAAGAGACAGAGAAGAACATGTGATGTTAGAAAAAAAAGTAGCAGAAACAGATAAGACAATCACTAAATATACAACTACTGACTTCTTACCTTGTTTTCAGGCAGCACAGGGTCCATCACTTCTGTCTGTTACTCTCAAAACAAAGACAGAACAGGAAAGAATGAGAGGAGAACATGTGACATTAGAAAAAGAAGCAGAGAAACAACACAAGATAATCACTAAACAGAACTATTGTTTTACTTCTTACCTTGTTCTCAGACAGCATACATTCCATCACTTCTGATACTCTGAAAACAGACAAACAAACAAACAAACAAAAGGAGAGACAGAGAGAAGAACTCATGACTATTAGGGGAAAAAAATAGGAGCAGAGAAACAACTGAAGATAATCATGAAACATACTACATTGGACTTCCTACCTTATTTTCAGGCACCGTTACTTCCATCACTTCTGAAGACAGACAAACTAAAGAAAGGAGAGAGACACACAGAACAACAACAACAACACAGGACATTAGGAAAAAGGAGCTGAGACAGAAAACAGAACCTCAACACTAAACAATACACATCTTTTCTTACCTGGTTTGCAGGCAGCACAACTTCCATCGCTTCTGTGACTCTGAAAAGAAATCAAAAAGAACTACGCATCAGAAAAAAGGAGCAAACAAAGAACAGATGGTCATCGCTAAACACCGACCAACAACAAGACAACACACCAACCAGCAACAACAGAAGAAACCACACGCCTGAGACAAAAACAAGCCAGGCCCCAAAGCTGACGCCGCCACGCAAACCAAGCTGAAGGCCAAAGCCACCGCAACCAGCACCAAAGCGCAACAGAAACCGCAAGCCAGCACAGATAATAAACACACCGCCTGAACCAAACCGGCGATACACTACACAACCACGGGTCGACAAAACACCGCCAACATTGGCCCCCACTTCTTCACTACACCTCGTCTAACTCTCCTGTTCGCTTCCTTTCCGAGCTGCGGCAGCTCTGCACATTAGGCGACACAATGCTTTCATTCATCGTTCAAACAGAGCTCAACACAACACTTTTCTTTGACAGCTGATCCTTGTGTTCCATCCCTTCATCCTGCATGTCGTCCCAACACAGGAGGAGAACATTCATTAAACATTAGAAGCTCAGACACAAGATCAAAGTAGTCGCACAACTAAAAAAATCACAACACACAAGCGCCAAAGTAACACCTAAAAACTCCAGAGCCAAAGCACAAACCAAAGCAACACATAGCCAACGGGCCAACGCACAAGCAACAAACCACCGCCAATGTTGACCCACAATGAAGTCAACTCATTTGGCAGAATGTTTGCATTCATTATTCAAATAGAGCTCAAGAGAAAACTTATCTTTGACCGCTGAGCCGTCCTTCCATCCTCCATCCTGGATGTTTTCCCGCCATCAGACCTGCTGAAAGGAGGAAAACAAAAAAAAGAAAGGCATTAGTTTCAATGATCCACTGTACTTCCTGTCTCTGCACTGTCGTCCTCAAACTGGGGCCTGCCTGCCTTTACTGGAGATTAACAACAACAACAACAACAACAACAACACAGATTTGTTGGTTCAAGTTGACTGGGATCAAACCAAAACAACACACCAAATAATAAACCAAAATAAGCAAAGCACCAAAACTTACACAGCCAATGCACCAGAGAAACAACAAGCCAAAACAAAGCACGCAACCAAACCAAAAACCAACAGCCAAAACACAAACAACATGGCGTCACCGCCACTCAGTCAGCACAGACAATCATGAAAGCAGAAAAGCAATCAATCCAAATGCATTATAAAAAGAAAAACAGAGCTGTAAACAAAACTAAACAGGCCGCACACTGGAGCCCTCTTTGCTGCCCCATCTTCAGGAGGTGAAAACAGCCCCCCCACTTCCAAAAACTTCAAAAGAATCCAAAGCAATACAAACAAACAAACAATTCACAAAAATGTCAACCCAACAACAAGCCAACAAATCAAACCACAAAACCAAACAAATCGCAATCCAACAAAAATCACTTAACAACCCGCAATCCAGCCAAAAAAAAAAAAACAAACAAACAAACCTACAAACCACAAAACAAAAATCAAGCCAACAACAAATTCATAAAAACACAGAGCCAACAAATCAAATCGCAAACAGCAAGCCAACAAACAATTCACAAAAACAGAGCCAACAACAAAGCAAACAACAAGCCAACAAACAATTCACAAAAAAAAAAACACCAATCCAACAACAACAAATCAAACAGCAAGCCAACAAACCACAAAAACAACAAATGAAATCGCAAACAAACAGCAAGTCAACAACAATACAAACTACAAATCACAAAAACACCAATCCAACAACAAACCACAAGCCAACAAATCAAAAACCAATTACAATCCAACCACAAAATAAAAAACAATCCAACAACAAAACCACAATCCAACAACAAACAATTCACAAAAACACAGAGCCAACAAATCAAAAGCGCAAGCCCACAGCAAGCCAACAAACTACAAATCACAAAAACACCAAGCCAACAACAAACCACAAGCCGACAAATCACAAACCAATAACAATCCAACTAAAATCACAAAAACAGCAAGCCAACCACAAACAACAAGCAAACAAACAGCAAGCCAACCACAAACAACAAGCAAACAAACAGCAAGCCAACCACAAACAACAAGCAAACAAACAGCAAGCCAACCACAAACCAACACCAAACAACAACCCAACAACACAGGGTAAGCCAACATGGACAGCAGCAGAACATTCTCTGGAGTGACAGATCAAAAAAGGTCCAACAAACTTATCTGTCACAGCTGATCCTCATGTCCTCCATCTTGGATTTTCTTCTGCAGTTGTTCTGGACAGCAGACCTGAACCCCTCTCCTCCAGAACAGCAGACCTGGCCCCCCCCAGAACAGCAGACCTGGCCCCCTCTCCTCCAGAACAGCAGACCTGACCCCCTCTCCTCCAGAACAGCAGACCTGACCCCCTCTCCTCCAGAACAGCAGACCTGGCCCCCTCTCCTCCAGAACAGCAGACCTGACCCCCTCTCCTCCAGAACAACAGACCTGGCCCCCTCTCCTCCAGAACAGCAGACCTGGCCCCCTCTCCTCCAGAACAGCAGACCTGGCCCCCTCCTCCAGAACAGCAGACCTGGCCCCGGGCCGTCCACCCAGCAGGACCCCCGGAGAGCCACTGGTCAGCTCCTACATTCTCTTTTAAGGTTCTCCTCATTAGGTCCAGGTGAGCCTCACCAGGACTGCCCCACCCCCTGACCTGTCCCTGACCTGGACTGCCCCGCCCCACACAGCTCACCACACCCCCACATCTCTTTAAAGAGACAGCGACATAAATCCTGTATCGTCCCACCTCCATTTTGAAGGTAAGGCCTTTGAAGCTGAGCTTTAATACATAGACCTGATTTTAACACATCGATTCAATTTAATGTTCTTTACTTTGGCCTAAAAATGATTTGATTGGATTTCTTTTAATGAGCTCTTCATCTCACGCTATGTGTTCATTTCAATCCTCTACCACTCTCTTTGGGCGAGCTATGATGAGCAAAGTCTTCTTACTCTCTGGCTTTCTGTGTGGTTCACATCTGTCACTGACATTTCCTGCTCTGATGGGATCACATTTAGTTTGACGGCACTCTGCTCCCCCCTGGTGGTCAGATGCTGGCACTCCACTTCCTTCACACATTACTTCCCTCTGCAGGCCAATGATTTCACTCTGCTTTATTTTACCAAAGACTGGTGGTTTATTAAAGGGATTTTAAAACGCTGAATCATCACAAGGGATTCCTCTTTTAAGCAAGAGGAAAGGCGTTTCGGTCCGTTCTAACAGTTTACCTCAGCCAACATTTTGTCTTTTGTATCACTGAGGCCCTCAGTGACACAAAACATCCTTGTGATTTCAGTATCAACACAAAAGCAGTCCAGGAGAACAGGGAGTCACTTCAGCCAGTTCTATTGAGCCACTGTTTATCAATATGGAGTGTCTTATTTTTGGACAGCGCATGAATGGATTGTTCAGTTTCATTTGAATGGTGCATCAGTAATAATGTTTTTCTATTCAAAACCACACTGCTGTTATTAATATTATTTGGTGAATATTACATCAGCTGAAATAAAATTTTGAAGTTGTCCTTTACAATTTCTGTGTTCAGCTACTTCATACATCTGAGTCCACAATTCCTTTCTTTAAATATGCTGCCTTACGTTGAGCTAAGTATGAAGCACACTGTAGAGTATCTTTGTCCCGATGACCTCACAGTCATGTCCTGCTCGTGACACCAGCAGCTTTAAACTGCTGGACTGCCCAGAACATCCTCAAATTAAACAATGAAACATATATTTATATTTATTTTTCCACGCTCACCGTGTTGGGAATCAGATCACCTACTAAGCCAGCTGGAAGACAAGGTATATTTAAATTTATATAGAGGATCGTTCAGTCCTGCTTCTATTCATTTCTACAAATTTGACATTGTTTTTTATTATCACCTGACAACTTATAGGTGGTTGTTTAAGTCCTCACACAACTAGGCCCTGTATGTATATGAAGGATTTACAAAGTCATTTTAATAATTAAATGACAACTGTGTCTGAACAATGATGTTAAACATTTTACTAATTACAATACTACAACAGTCAGAATTTTCACATTGCAATGTGATAATATTCTGGAGCCATCGATGGACAGTGTCAATCGTTTCATTAAATACAACATATCGGTGCTGTGTAGGAGGAACAACGAGGACAGCATTCACTGGGACACTTCATCCAGCTTTGGTTCTGGAAAAGGAAAATTACATCATTAAAAAAGGACTATTTAAGCTGTTGTTTCATTTATCTACATTTGTTTGACTCGTTAGTGAATAATTAGGGCAGGAAACTAAACTGCATCACTGTTAACGTAATCACCTGTGAATTTGAAGTCTGGGAATTTGGTGAGGTCGCCACCGCCGTACAGTCTCTGCAGTTTGGAGACTTCTTCAGAAAGGTTTTTCTGGTACACTGGTCCTGCATCCACAATGCCTCCAGAAGTCCTGGGAGAACAAAGACATCAAATGAGCTGGACGGTGATGGAGGATTCATTTGGGTATGCTCAGAGTTTAGAGGGCTGGTTTGGTTCAATGTCAACTCTACAGAAGCCAAAAACAAGCTTCTCTGTTTTCTACATTAGTATTTCATCAGCTGGAAGCTAGAAGCTCTTTTTCTGAATAACTCTTATCTTTAATCCATCTTTATCCTATCAGCCAGGGAAATAAACGCCCTTCTCAGTGTGGGGAGGTTGATGACAGGAGATGTGTGTGATGAACTAACTTGCTCTTGGTGTTGTAGTCACGGATCTTGTCCAGGAACAGCTTCTGGACGGGGTCGAGCTCCTTGGCCCGGGTGAAGAGGACAGCAGAGAGGCCGATGTTCCTGCGCAGGGTCAGGGTGACGGCGGAGCGCAGCACAGAGGACAGGTGGAACAACCGGTGCAGAGCCATCTGAAGGACAGAGGGAGCAAGTCAGGGTGTTAATCATTCACTGCTAAAGACGTGCATGAAATGGAAACTACGGCACTATTTGTCTTTAACAAACTTGTTCCTACGAACCAGTAAGGTGCTGCTGCAGCAAATTACTGTTAGCACTGGCTACTGATTAGCATGCGATAACTTCTGTTGACAGCAACTAACGTACACCGAGCCGGCCTCTTAAACACAACAGCTGTGCTAAAGTGTGCAGTTACGTCCAAAGTGGCTGTAAACGAGCTTTGTTTCATTCTTTCTGAGCGAAAACGGTTCGTTTACTGCATTCACCCAACCGCGCTAATGCTAATGCTAAAAAAAAAAGCAAGCTACGTTAGCTGGCCGGACTCATTGAAACAACACCGGCTGTCTTCTTCACTCGCTGACGTCACAACAACGGACACACAAATGTGCCATCGTGAGCAGACCACCAGGACCAAGTTAAACTCACACTTCTCCGGATGAATTAGCACTCACCTTGGATTTGACACTCAGTGAGACGGAGATCCAAATGTGAAAGACCCGCAGTGGATTGTGGGAATGTGACGTCGACGAGCGTCATGACGTCGCGCAACACGCACGGCTCCTCCTGTTACACTGAAACTGCACAGCGCGTCGATAAAGGAGATTTGAAATGTTTTAACATTTCAATATTTATGTCTGAACATTCATTTGTGAGCTGTTAAAAAAACATCACATTTAAAAAATCTCTAATTGCAGTCGGGGGGTATTTTACTGCATCGCACTGACTTCTTGTTTTGTTTTTTGTTTTTTTTTACTGATAATTCATCTGTACACACCTTTCGTTTTCATTGTGGTTCCACCTTTGATAAAGACACGCTGTATATCCTGTCCACACCTTTAACACAGATCATACAGAGTACAGATGCTGGTTTGGTTTTGGTGCAATGTAAAATAATATGAGGTTTGACAAGATGGTTTCATCTGGGCTGGAAAGTCCTCTGATGTGTCCTTGAGTCACACACTGCAGCGCTGCCAGCCTCAGTCTGACATTGACCTCTGACCCACTTATGGAGCTAAGAAAAAAAGAAAACGTCCCTTCAGAGCATCAATTTTTGACATTATCGTTCCTTAGATTTTTGAGGTCATATCCACACAAGACAAAGATCACAGCATCTGTATGTACATTCAAAACTTTATTATGGAATACAGTGTAGAAAGCGTTTTCCCAGTCAATGCAAATGGCCTGCACAATATTACACAGTGGAAAACAAAACCAATATATAACCCACAGAAAAAGATAGAAAGAAAATCCTGCTTCCTCTTCTACTCTACTGCCCTCTGCTGGGCTTCCAATGAGCACCCTCTGAAAACCAAGAACCCACCACACTGCAGCCTCCGAATATACATCCTACTCATCACTCATCACTGTTCTGACTCCATTCAATGCATTAGCAGAGCGAGAGGTCACGCTGCATTTCTTTCTGTAATGTTGAGATGATGACAAATCTTTAACATGAGCTTGCTGTATGAAGATGAACAGGGGGAGGGATGAGGAGGGTGTTCTTCTCTACAAGCTTGAATTTAACTCAGACTAATATTTGATCCCTGCTTTTGCTTACTTGTCCTAAGTTGCTCTCAGCTCTCTCGACGGTGAACGCCTATTATTTATATACAGACTCCAGTGCTGTGCCTCTGAGGAGTCAAATGTGCGTTGATGGTAGAGAGGTGAGCAGCATGCCTGAAGGGACAGGAAGGCGAAGGAGGGCGTGAGGGAAAGGGAAAATCCATTATATATACAGACTGCCTGGCTGGCTAGCTATCCATCCGGAACTGCAAGTCATCTCTACCTCGCCCTGCTTCCTCCTCCTCCTCCTCCTCCTCCTCCTTCTTCTGACACTTCACCTGTTCTAACAGCAGAAAGCAAAATGATTACAAAACCAAAGAGAAACGGTGTCAGCTTACAACTGGACATCACACCAGACTGACAATGACAAAATACTCCCACGCAGAGATAATCCCGACCCATCCCCCATCCTGGCTTCTCACATTTTCCCCTTTCCCTTCCCACTCCCTGTAACCTTCAGCCCCAGAACTGGCCCTCTTCTGAAAAACACAATAACATGAGTCCAACAACAAAGCAAAATTTAAATAGGATGATTTCTGAAAGCCCCTTGGTATGAGAAATTTTTAACACAATATATTGAAGTGAATGAGAATAATACACAAAGAGAGATGAAGCCAGCCCCCCTCCTGCAGCTTCAGGAACGTAGCATGGTATCAAAAAATAAGAGAAATGACAAACACACTTAAATTCAAAAATCACAGATCTCATTTAAATGTGTATTTTACATGATATCAAAGCAGAACCTGTTCATCTAGATTTATATATATTTTTCATCATTGTTTGAAGTCACGTGATCACGAGAAGATACTAAATGTACAATCTTGCTAGAATGACAATCTATACGTGAGAAAGGAATCTCAAGAGAGAGCAGCGTTAGATCTTGTTTTCTTTTTTTTTGTTTTTCCAAATCCTGTTGTCATGCACTACATAGGAACAGCTAAGACTTGAGCATTACTTTAGTAACATTACACGCAATTTAAAAAAAGGACTTTACATTGGCTGATTTTTTTTTTGTCTCTGTTTTCATTCTTTTTTGAAAAACAAAACTGGAAACGATAGAGAAAAACTCTAAAATAAAAACAGCTCATTCAGAATACATAGTTACTACTGTCGTCATCAACATATTCATTATCATCAGCATCTCCAAATATCCTTAAGAGCCTTGTGTGACTTAACACAGCCCAGCTGTCGTAAGAATGCACAAAGAAAAGAGGATGAAGGGAGGGATGAACACGGAGGAAGGGAGGGAGAGGAGGCTCACTTATACTCCAGTGTCGACTGTAGAGTGAGTGCAGTAGTGGCGCAGTAGGAGGGGAATCGCTGGGCCTAATTTACATAGATCACGTTGCTTGATTCATATATTTCATTAGATAATCATTACTAAGAACATGGTAGAAAGAGATGAATGTGTCCACGTGTGGGAGAATGATTTGAGATGACTGATTGGTTCATCTGCGTGCAACCAATTCTTGTAAATAAGGCCCACGGACAGCGTGCGCCTCTTATCCTGCTGATCAGTGGTCAGATTTGCCTACACTAAGTCCACAACTAAAACTTTCCCAAGCCAAAAAGGAAAAAAAAAAAAACAAAAACAAAAAAAAAAACAACAACAACTATACACTGGCCCTGAATCAGTGTGGCGAGAACCCGCTTCTTTCCCCTACGGGTAGATTTGTTTTGATGCACTGGGCGGGGCCTTGTTCCATACATCAGCAGGCCCAGGCGGAGCAACGTATAAAAGCATCTTTCTTTAATTAAAAGGCGTCTCGCTCCAATAAAGTGAACAAACTTGGTGCAAACTGGCTTGGCCGCAGTGTCCGCCCAGGCAAGAGTGAGAGGAAACCCCTGGCTACAGTCACTCCTCAAGCTCGTAACTGACTATTTCAGTCACTGTGATCTAAGCCACGCTGCCTGATAGAGACGTGGGACTAGTGGGAAGGGAGGGAGGGGGGGGGGGAGGAGGGGGGTGCAATGTGTGGGAAGAAATGTTTGTTTCGGTTCGTGTTTATGTGTGTGTTATGTGGGTGTGAGTGTATATGGTTGTACATGTGACATTCTCCTCAGTTCTGCAGCTGCTCAAAGAACTTGTAGGTCGGATTTTCATAACCGTTCTGCTGCATCTTAGACAGGTGGCGCTCCTCAGGGGTGACGGCTGCATCCACCTGGAGGGGAGGGGAGATTACACTCTTATTTAAATCAACTTCTATAAAAGAATCCGTATGATCATACATGAGCTTATTGTAAGAGTGTTTGACAAAAATAAATAAACTAGGGTTGATCCTACTCTCATTTTTCTTTAATTGAACAGATAATTAAATGATTTAATTAGTTTCAAGCATTCATGAAATTTTGAGGGTTTTTCCTTCTTTTTTTTTCAATGAACCATTTCTTGCTCTACATTGTTGGACGACCTAAATGAATGAAATATGAGCACATACTCCAGTTTTGGCTCTCAGGCGCTGAAAGCAGCCTGAGCTGACACATGCAGGCCCAGCAGGACGCTCAGCTAGAGCAGCTTGTACACAGCTCACACAAACACATCTCAGCTGTTTCTCACCTCGATGACTCCGTGGTGGATGGAGGTATACTGCTTCTTCCTCAGCATCACCAAGGTGATGACGATCACAGTCGCTATGACAACACCTCCAACCATCAGGCCAATGATGGCGCCCTTGTTGGAGCCCACATCCTCTGCGAAGAAGACCTGGATGCATTTGAAAAACAGGTGAGCTGATTTGGCTACAATCAATCGCAGCAGCACGACCTGATTAAGCTTTTCCATAAACTGCAACAAGAACTTCTTATTGTGTGTCTCTGATTGCTTTATTTGTTAATACAACAGACTGCTCCCAGAAATGGTTTGGATGTAACTTCCCTCACAGAGATAATAATCTCTTTCTATCTGCAGCTAATTTATTTTTGTTTCTCTCCCATTTTCATTTCCAGGTGTCCTTGCAGTGTGTGCTGCAATTATAACACCTATTTCTTTGTTTGTATTTGTTCTTATATTATGTGCTTTTTATTTTTAAAACTGTTGGTTCACAGAGACACTACACTTAAACACACACAGAAGTGACTAATGCTGTCTCTTGACTTATTTTCTGAGGAGTAATTTGCTGGTGAGAGCTCTCATTTCTTCCTGCGGCTGTCGGGGAGAGGCACACAAACCACTGACAGAGAAGCAGGTATGCAGCGTGACTCAGCTCAACCTCCAAACACAAATGATTTAGAGAAGTAAAAAATTATGAGAATAAATGAACGCAAGCAGAGTCCCTTGACAGGAGGAAAACAAGTCTGATATTTCCACCTAGACGGACGTTCCTGTCAATTGGCACCAACCACATTACACCACTAAAGCATCCTGACATTTCAATATGCCTGCTTGTGTCAGTGAGTGGAGGCTTAATTCCAGGCTGGTGAGCCTCCTCCACAATAATCCTACAGGACGCTGATTGGGGGTAACGGTGAATATCAAATTAAGAAGCTGAGTTAAAGGAGGCGGTGTGACACACCAACTGCTCCTTGTCAATGTAAGAAATGTGATATGTTATAAAATGTAGGGATTAAGGGAATAAAGCATTTAGGTGAGAAGAAAAAAATATGTGGATTATAATTTCACTGAGGATGGATTGCGGAGAGGAAGGGGGGGTTGTGCTGGTATTACAATGTAGGATGAGATTAATGAATGAATGAAAACAGAACTGGGTTGGAGCCTTATTATGTTCAGTGCAATGACCAGTGAAGCACTTACAGCTACAAACTGAACAAAACTTCACTCTGATCGGTGGCTTTTACAGCAGGCGAGCATGACGCATGATTATCACGGTTGTCTCCACGGAGTCTCCATGGAGACAACCTTCGAAGTTTGCAGGGAGGACAGGCAAGTGAGAACATGGACCTGATTGTTTGTGCTTGCAGACTCGAGGGGGCACAGTTCAAACTTGTCAGTAAATTAAACACATCTGTGTTTGCATGTTCTCGTCTAATACTCTATGTTTAATAGTTGTCTTGCATTTCTACACAAATTAGTGAGTTTCTGCATATCTGCACTGTTTGTGAGCTCGTGTCTTTGGAAGTTTGTGCACGCTGGCTTACCAGTTTCTGGTGGTGAACTTCGTATTCAGTGCTCTGTCTGTCCTCGGTCTCCATCCGCAGCTTGGGAATAGGTTCCTTCTTCATTCCAGTCACTGACAAGAGAAGCAAAAGCACAATCTATTATAGATGGTGACACTCAGCTGCTTTCTTCTCCCCCACACACAAAAGTGCAAATCAAACTCACTTCCTCAAACAGGAAGGACAGCAGAGTAGTGACTCTAGCAGTGGTGGGAAACGAATATAGCTCGTATAGCAGGGCATATGCAGGATGCACAGACTCTGCGGCAGCATCACAAATCTCCTAAGAACTGCAGCAGGCGTCTAAATGGAGGTCAATCGGAGTTGGCTGAGAGAGGGAGCGATAGAGGAAATTTTTTTTTCTGCCTTTCTAGCTCATCTTATCTTGGACCTGAAGCAAAGACCTGACTTCGCCCTAACAAATGTGTTTCCTTACCCCAGAGGATCCTTTTACTAAGTTGTTGATAAAATTAATAAAGAACTGTCGACGACAACTCAGTGGTATTTAAATACACGTTTTCCTCAGACAATGATTTGATTTACTGGGCAGCTTTCACTGTGGATTTAATAATCGTAAATAAATAGCTTTACTTATGGTTGATGCAAGATGATTATTCTGTGCTTTACAACATGACATAAGGGATGTAGAGATGTAGAAGCATTATCCTAATATCTAGATTTATTTTATATTTTATTGGCAAACTGATGCACCCAAACCTCCATTATTGCCACTAGAGGGTGCATTCATCAAGATCCATCTTTCCACATAACTAAGTAAACATTGATAAGGCCTATTGAATTGAGTGCTTGCAAACACAACCAGATGAGTAGGGGTGTAACGCAGCCAGCAGAATATTACCTACAGGCTATAAAAGATGACTATCGGATTTTTAAAATGCATATCAGCACTTAACACCACATCAGTCACTGGAAGAACTATATCAACAACGGCACCAACCTGGTCTTGTGGGGATGCCTCTGTCAAGATTAGGGCGAGAGTCCACTGGCTCAACTAGGGAAGAGAGAGAGAGGATTTTACTTTCAATTTGTTTTATGCACACGCGTCTGCAAAGTATTCAAATAGGTGAGCAACGTTTTTCATGGCATCCATTCCTACGACGACAAAATTTGTTGCCTTGTTTGGCTGCAAATGTCAATCAACCTTAAAGCAGCATAAATGTCACTGTTGCTCTTTGGTGTCGTTATCTGTGTGTCAGTAAATACCCTGGTTCTCGGTGTTGGGCTGGTTGAAGATCTCAGGATGGATAAAGCCAACTCCTGCCAGGCCCAGAGTGTCTTCCTGAGGCACCAGGTCGGTCTGGCCGTCTCCCAGCTCCTGGTCGGGCATCAGGGCGTCATTGCCGTAGCTCACCCTCACATCTGTCTGCAGGTTGGCCAGCTGCTGGGCCATCTCCGCCTGCTCCCTCTGCAGGAGCTCTGGATGGATGTGATGAAGGAGGCAGCAAGGAAGGATACGAGAAGAAGGGAGGATGGAGGAGGGAGTGTCACTTCATTTATCCAACTGTTATCAATCTTGCATTTTGTTGCTTTCAGATAGTTTCATAATTAAATGCTCTGCATGATGATAATACTGCTGATGATAAAATAAATAATCAACTCTAGTAATTAGAATGAAAAAATAGGACAAGCTGTTTCAGTTGAAAGGAAAAACTATTTTCTATGCTCACAGAGAGGCCTCAAGAAATGCTTCAACCTGGTGCCTAGTAACAACTGGAAGGTGCATTTACTTCTGAGTATGTTTGTTCCTGTGTGTGTGTGTGTGTTTTGCTGGGGAGCACAGACTGTGGCAGTCTCCGAGACAGAGACACAGATGGCTGTGTGACGCATGCAAACTCCAATAAACCCAAAAACCCACAGAAACCTAACAAATGCAGGGGTGGGAGGCGAAGGGGATTTATCTTTTGACAAACAGTTTAATTTGACAGAAGAATTAGGCCAAATGGCTCCGATGCCCTTATCAAAAAAAAAAAAAAAATTTTGTATTTTTGTGGGCTGGTATTTGGAGCATTCAATCTCCGTTTCATGTAGCACAAATAGCACAGCGTGTCGTCCTCTATCTCTCCCATGCCATGGTCAGAACAGCATCCAAAATACACACGAACAAGAGACAATGACTTATTATCTTCTCTGCAACAACCCCCCTCCACCCCCCCACTGTCTGTCCTATTGGTCCAACGTCCAAAGACAAACTCACCAACTTGGTCCTGGATATCGTCAGCCACTCCTGGCACCTTGTAGAGAAGTCCCAGACTCTGGTTCATACGCTCCTCAATGACACGCAGGTGAGTAAGCACCTATCAAAAACACAAACCTGCAATTGGATTTCTTCTTCACAGACAAAGCTGTATTTATAGTTTCTAAAAACCAAAATCCTTCTGTATAGGTCTCTTATTTCTGCTTTGCATGACAGTAAACGAGTCAAATCACCTGAGGTCTAATCTGGGCTGCTTTCTTTGGATCCACCATGCGGACGTGTTCAAAATGTTTAAGGGTGTGCTGCCTGTCCTTCTGCTCGGCACGCACGTACTTCTTCAACAGGCTGAAGACGTGGCGAGGCTACAAAAGACATGGGAGAGGATGAGACAGATGGTTAACAGCAGAAGAAGGACAGTGCAGTGTATTTATATACATTTAGTCTGGATCGGAAAATAAACCAGCAGTGATACAAATCCCCAAAATGATTCTTTATTGATTCTTTACTCGTTTAATTTTTAGTTTCCAGGAGAATTACTGACGTTTTCCAGCAGGCCAGATAAAGAGACGAGGGATAATATCTAATTTGAAAAGATAGTAGACATGATAATGCAGTTCTCCTGTCGATGAACCGTACCCGTGGTGGGTCCTGCTGCAGGGCGGTCAGGTAGTTCTCCAGCGCCAGGCGACGGCGGTCATTGAGCAGAGCCTCCACCCGGGCCATGTGGGTCTCCACCAGCTGCTGACGCTCGCTGGCTGCCTCCTGCTCCAGGGCCTCCACCTTCTCCTGAAAACGCTGCAGGGAGACAATCAACATAAGAGCCACAAAAAAAACAACAGTGGGGGCTGTTTTAGGATGCCTCCAGGTTCTGCAGGTCTTACCTGGATGACGGCCTTCTTGTCAGCACGCGGTAGATTCTTGGCTTCCCTCTCAGCCTCCTCCCACTCTCTCATCACCTGAGCACAAGAAAAGGACAACAACATTAATTAGACTTGTCAATCAGCCTCTTTTTTTCCAGATTCTGTATTGCAGGTTGATTTTACACTTGAGTGAAACATCTCTTTGCTCTTTGTGCCACAGATCTGATCTATTCACGGCTGTCTAAATGGAAGAAAATCTGACATTTTACATGGATGTGAAATGATAACATCTGGGCTGCAGAGGATTGACATTAGATTGTTCCAGTCTGGATAAATAATCCTCCCAGATTGTACATATTGATATGAGGGGTTTCTGGCTCTGTACATTACTTTGGGAGTTTATATTCTGAAGACTGAAATCTCCAGTTTCTATTCTTTATTTTCTCTCATCTTCTTGGGAAAGATAATTGTTCCTTCCTCACTTTTTTAAATCAACTGAGGTCTTGACTGAAGTCATGACCTAACAGTTTCTATAAGGGTGAACTCAACTGTGCCAAATCAGATGACGCTGCGTCCGTGGCCCTCCGGGCAACAACATGTGCACTGAGAGTGACAAAAGCCGCATGAGGGTGTTAGTGTTCTCGTTTGGGGCTTTGAAAACTGTGACGTCGTGAAGGACCATCTGGCCCTCCGCCGGAGAGCGAGCTGCTTGATTAAAGAATACAATTAAAGTTGGAATGGTTCAATCGGCTTACCCGGGAGGGATTAACAAACGTACCTATTCGGTTCACTTGCCACGCCTCTTTTCCTTCCATTTTCTATTCATAGAAATGATCATAGTCCTCTCTCAGCTACAAAGAAAATCCTTTTTTCTGTTGTCTCTGCACAGCCACCATTACTGACTCACATTCATGTAGTGACTACTGATCAACTTTAAGATGATAAATTGAAGAAAAAGAACAACTTCTTGTAATTTTTTCCCCTCCTCTTCCCTCTCAGTCTGTACCTGGGACATCCTCTCACGGTGCTTGGCCTCCAGGCTCTCTTTGGCCTTCTGGAAGTGAGCGTGTTCGTTTTCGTCGGTAGGCGCCTCCAGATAGTGGTCCACGGCGTCTGGAGAGCCGGGTGTGGCTGTGGGGACTGCATGATATGTAGGTAGAAAGAGAAAAACAGGAGGCAGAGAGGTGAAAACACTTTCAGTGGTGCTTCATGCACACTTTCATTTGGTTGATTGTGCACTGGCTGCGGCCCTTCAGCACACATGAACACCCTAAATGAGTTAATAGGGTTAGTATGAAACCAATAGAGGAAAGAAAACACTGGCAGCTGGAGCTGGAGGAAGCAAGCATGTGCATGGTTCAGATGACCTGCAGTCCTTCATAGAGACAAAGAGACAAAAGACAAAACCTCTCTCTTTTATATGACTTCATTCAGAGCTCAATATGCTGCCAAAATACAGACGCTGGAATTTATCCTGTGGGGCCTGGCAGGCCAAAATGAACTGTGGCCGACTTATCAGCCAGAAATTTAAGTGGATCGTATCTTTATATGCGTGAAAACTAGATTTAATCAGTGGAATGTTGATTATCTTTCACAAGTGTGTGCATGAATTTCACTGATGTGCAGTCGGTTATGTCTGATGAGAGTGCCTGACCGGACGAAACATAAAACAACACTTTGACCTGAGCCGAGTATTTTGTCCACTCCTGATCATGTGGCCTGTTCTGGTTTTATTAACCGAGGCTTCGAGGTGTCCTGCCTCAGGAACACAGAGCTATTTACAACACTGTATTTAAAGCAGGAATCCACCTGTTTCTTTTCTGTATTTTAACAGCTTTGTCTTGTCATTGCTGCACAGCTGCAATATTTTTACACTATGTTGCTTTTACAATTCAAGGCATCATTGTATTGGAGCAACTCCCTGAAGTCACAGAGCTGCTTGATAAATTTAGCGTTTATGGAACAGTATGTGCATTACCTTCTTTGATAGAAACTGCTGCCCTTGTGATAGATGTGAAAATTACAGATTTGTGCAACCGCCTGTCAACGATTGAGCAAAATGATGGTAATTCAGAATGAAAACGGACAGAAATATCAATTTCCATCCCACTATTAAGTGTTTATGAGGTTGGGGAATCATAAGAGGGAAGAGATTTCTAATACAGCCTGGGTTTTGTGGATGCATCACCTTTGTGGTAGTTCTTCTTAGTGTTCCTTTTTATTCTAAACAACCTGCTCCTGTCGCTGACCAACATCCAACAAATATTCATTAATTCCAAAAATGATTAATCATTATAATGTATCGTATAAAGAGGAAAAAGATGCAAAGCATGTAACATTAACTGCACCATAATTACTGTGATTGCGATAAGTAAAAAAAAAAAAAACAACCATGACATTTGCATAAAGACTGTGGGTGAAAATGCACCTGGAGAGTGTGTGTGTCTATGTCTGCAGCATTTTCTCAGCTCATCTATGGCAAGCAGAGCAGAAAACCTGTATGAAAACACACTTGCACATGGACTCCTGTGCATACACACACACACACACACTCACACACACGCTGTGGATAGAACTAGATCCAAATATAGGGAGTTGGAGATAGCATGACTCCATTTCGCTGCAGGGCAGATCATGCACTTCGTGACTGAGATGCACACACACACACACACACACATATATATCTTGCAAGGTCACTCAACCTTACAGAACACTGAAATCAGCATCATCGCCAAAACACTCAAACTGCTTTCACTCCCCAGGACAAAACACAGGCCCCATCTGCAATCAACTCGCACACATAGACACACTTTTCTAGGCAATGAAAAACAACTGCACTGAGATGGGGGTTGGGGGGGGCTGAAATGGAGTGAGTTTCTGCTTAAAAATCCAATCAATTCAGTTTGTGACTGAGCAATCACAACTAGTTCGATGGCAAGAGGCGAGACATCTCCTTTATTATGAGATTCCAACCGACAAACTTTTTAACAAGGTGTGAAAATCATCAAGCCATCAGGCCCAGTTTCAGCACTGCCACTGATAATCATCACAAAGGAGTACATAGAAGGCAGGTGTGCTCTGACAGGATGTAATGACGTACTGATGAGCTTTTCCTTACTGCCAGGTACTGCTGGGAGATGCTTCACATTTTCTGAACGGCAGCAGGAGAATTTGACCTCCAATTTAAGCGAACTGCATAAATTAAGCAAAATGTATATCCTCTGTGACAAGGATGGAATAATGTAAGCAATGTGTCAAGGATGTAAAGGATAATGTGCAGTGAGGTGAGGATTATTGCAAAATAATTCTTGTCTGGATGGTTTCACCGCTCACATTCATGCTGAAGTAATATATAAGATGATACCCATGAAATTGGCTGTAATCACACAATTATAGCAGCCCTGCGTGCTCCAAAGGATAACCACAGCTTAACCATGAAGATGTAAAGTCCTTCAGCCACTGAAGCAAATGGCCCATGAAAATGAACCTTATGTATCTAACTATTTGTATTTGACAGCATGTTTCACTAAATAAGTAACTTTAACTTTAATCTGATATTCAGAAATAGCAAATCAGTTGGTTCTCTCATGAACCGACTCTGCATATTTCACAACACAACTAGATCCTATTATAGGTTGTAAAGGCTTCATGATTCATCTCACACCTAAACAAAGTAAAAGCAAAGGCAAGAGTGAGGTGATCAGATTGGTGGCTTCAAGAGTCCACAGAAGATTATGGGAAAGGTGAAGTCTGTTTTCGGAGCACACATATTTATTTGGTTGACAGAACACACAGAAATGTACAGGCGGTGAGGAAATATTAGGCAGGAAAGGAGCTGGCAGGTCGGGAAGGACGAGAAGAGAAGCACACCAAGGAGACCCGTGAGCAGCTGTTAATATCAACCGGACAGCGAGTCACAGTGAAGGTTAGAGACACACCGGAGATGGATACAACCGCCACTCAAGCCAGCGAGCAGCTGGGTGAGGTTGGCTGCTGTTGGCAGGACTTACTGACGCTGCTGCAGACAGACAGGCAGTACTCCTCTGACTCAAAGTTATTCCTGTTGCCTCCGCAGCCGCCGTAGATAAACTGAGCACAGTGGCCCTCCTGGCGGTCAAAGTACCAGCGGGGCAGCATGGCCCGGCATGGACCAGTCTCTGCATTGGCCCAGCACACATCTTGAAGGACACACACACACACACACACACACTTGTCATCCACAAAGCTGTCACCATAAAGCACATCAGCACGTCATCTAACAGTCCTTGTAAAGATCACCTTTAAACACAAACACATTAAAAACCTAAAATACTTGATGTGACACAACAGTTCCAGCAGCGTGAAGCTGTTTGAAACTCAAATTAAGAACAATTTAACTCTGAAATGAAGAAACAAAGCTGTTACCACTAATTTTGATGCTAATGGAACGTAACTAATGAAGGCTGTGAAATGAAGAACGAGGACAATACGAAAAAATGACAGCAGGAAATTAATTGTTCAGGAACATGAGGTTCATTTGTGTTTAGCAATGCAAAACGCATTCTTGTGTGTTTTACCACTGAGGTTGTTCCACATTAATCTAAATGCAAAGTCCTGTCATCAGATTACTGACTGACTGAGTCTGTTAATGAAACCAGACAATAATAGAAGTAGAAATAAGATGTAAATCTAAATCGCACACAGAACACACAAATGCTGGAAACGTTCCTCACCTCTGACAACTTCCTCCACAGACTCGGTGGTGGTGGTGGTGGTGGTCGTCATGGCAATGTTGGTGGTGGGCTCGTCGGCATCCTCGTTGTCGTCGAGCGTCGCGATGATGTCGTCGTCTCCTTCCTCCTCCTCTTCCTCCTCCTCCATCACTTCTTCGTCCTCCTCTCCGTCTCCATCCTGGTCATTGTCCAACATGTCCTCTTCCTCTTCCTCCTCCTCGTCATCCTCTTCGGCTGCCACCTCTTCTTCCTCTTCCTCCTCCTCCTCCTCCTCCTCTACCACAGATGGCCTGGTTTCCTCTTGCTGCTCTGCTGGCTCTGGCTCACGCACCATACTGGGAGAGAAGGAGGGAAGAACAGAGGAGAAGAGAGAGGGAAAAGGAGGAAAAAGATGAAGGTGAATTGAAGCAATCAGACACATGGAAACAATTTGAGGAAAGAAAAGGTGGCAGATTTACAATGATGAATGAGAAGAAAGGAGAGAGACAGCATTTGAACAAAAAAATTTAACCTTGTAGTGATTTTCAGAATCAAAGTGGCAACATCTGTGATCATCTAAGCACTGATATATTATTCTGCTTTCGCTTCGGCCTCATTTATCTGTGTGTGTGTGTGTGCGTGTGCGTACCTGGTGTCAGAGTAGTCAGCCTCCACTCCACCCCACCACACATCAGAATCATCAGCGTCCTGCTCAGCGCTGTCAGCATCACGCTCCGATTCAGCGGGACAGCAGACAAACTCCACTCCTCTGAAGCGGTCGATGCCGCACGGCAACAGCATCCCATAATCATGAAGATTCATGGTGCGGTCTCCACAGGACTACAGAGAGAGAATGTGAAATATAGACAGGAAGAGAAGACATCAGTGTATGTAGTTGCGCTAACCATTGCAGCAGTGTGTGTGTGTGTGCGTGTGTGTGTGTGTGCTCACCTCCTTGGCCACAGTGTGCCAGTGCAGGTGGCTCTCACACTGGTCCATGCGCTCCTGGTGCAGGAACTTGCACTTGTCAGGGACGAGAAGGGCGTCGCTCACAAACTCTCCCACTGCAGCAGAAACAACGTCCGGATGTTAAACACACACATGCACGCAGCCTTCAACCACCACACTCCAACAAACACGCCATCGCGAACTCTGCCTCCCTGGTTACTATGGTAACTATGGCGGAGTAACCACAGCAAAGCCTTATCTTTGCTTCTCCGGCTTTCAATCCCTAAAAATGAACACACGTTGCTGCACTCACCCAGGCAGCGGTAGGGCACAACGATGTGCATGTGACTGCGACAATGCTTGCGTCCTTTCTTGCACCAGTTCTGGATGGTTACTGGCTGGTTGGCCTCCACAACATTGGTAATCTGGAGCTCTGGGTAGACCTGCATGCATAATATTGTGTTATAAATGGTGCCGCAGTACAACAAAGGTCAAAGAGATTGTGCATTCACACTCTCTGTGTCCTGCACACTTTTATACTTATTTTACATTTTAACTCTCCTGGTCTTCTTACCTTCTTGTTTACTTGAAGAAATTCTAGTTTCTCCCTCAAATCTTCCAATTTTTTTCCATTTTCCATTTCATTCAAGTTCAAATTGGGGAAAAAACTGATTTGGTGAATGTTTATTTTCACTTGATTTAGTATTTGTGAGAATACAGGAAATATGAACTTGTCCTTGTCAGAGAAATCCCATGCTTCTCCGACACTGTGTTATTTATCTGAGTTTGGTCTGGTTAGCTTCCACCTAATAATAAACTCTCCCCAGCTTGCAAAGTAAAGTCACATGGACTTAAGCCGCTTGTTTACGGAGTTTTGGCGATGTATCATCTTGCCAAATTGGGGATTTCAGCGAATAAAAACAAATCTGCTTGCAGACTCCGTTACACACTCATGATGGACCGTATTGTGCTCTAGATTCTTCAAACACAGCAGCTAACATCTCATTCCAATTCCTAATACACACAATCCTTTGTGCTTTGAATTTTTTTGGTACCTTTGCAAATTATTCTCAATTGCACAAACATGGCTAAGAGAAATCCTCTGGAAAATGAAAGATACAATCTGAATGAAGCAAACAGAGAGGCTCCTCTCCGACATGCTCAGTTGTTGTAATTTGCTCTGAGACCATCAGTTTAACGGCAAAAACTTAAATATGAGCCAAAGGATGAACTAAAATGGCTATAAAAATGTATCACACTGGTTTATTACACAAAGTAAAATAAACACGGGGAAATAAAAACTTGTTAGGTGGCTAAATTAGAAACATTTTCAGACTGCTGGGAACTACGAAGATTGATCAACCTAAAAACAAGACCCTGAAGTTTTTTTTATTATTGTTTTAAAACTATACTGACATTTAATATCTACATTCCCTTAAGTGCCCCCCCGCCACCTCCAGCTGCCACATTTTACTACAGTGCAGACAATTAAGATTCATATCAGCTTTAAAGGTGGATTATATTACACTGTAACCTCAGACTTAATTGATTCAGCAGGGGATAGAAAGTGTTGTACATATGGAACATAAGGTGAGCAGCTTCTGCTGCAGCTTCCAGCACACAGACACACACATGCACGCACACCACCGATGATTTACCTCCTGGCAGTACTTCAGGATGCCCTCCTTGGTGTTGATGCAGCTGTTGGTGCCTGAGGGGTCTGGCTCCCACTTGCCGCTCTGCACGTTGATGTGCATGTTGAGTTTACCACAAAACATGGCAACCTGAGGTTCTGCCAGTAGACCCATTGAAACATCTGTAGGTACCTGTGAAGGGGGGGGGGGGGGGGCAGAGATTTAATGAGACTTACCACTCGTTTTAAACTCTTTGAGCACCTTCACTGCAAAATCCAAGACGGTTGCAATTAAATTTTATTACTTGGATAGAGCGGGGCCAGGAGATTAGTGTGTTTGATGAAATGAGGTGAGTTGGTCTAAGATGAGAGGAACAGGAGAGAGCTGATGTAGGGAGGATTGAGAGAAGAAAAGAAAGTATAAGAAGCAAATTTTCCTTCCCCAATTTCATCATCACTCTGGGCTTGATTTATGTGCTTTCATAATCAAACTCTTATCCCAGATGCATCAGACATTCGTGCGATTTCATATTGCTGAAAAACGAAGGCCATCAAAAATCAAATTGCCTGAAACAACAGGCCAGGACCAACCCAACACACCCTCTGCTTTCTAAGATATTCACGCACGAGCACACAAACCCAGCCAAATGCCCAGTGCACCACCATTTCTGGGAAGAGTGTCCATCTTGGTGCACAGACAGGCTGTTTAAGGTTTTTCCAGGACAGTATTGTGTTTATATAACCCTCTGTTGATTTGTTTTTGCTTCATTTCTCCCTGTTAGTGCAGCACATACTGAGCCTGAGAGCAGGTTGGCTGGAGGCAAAGGGAGTAAATGTGTGTGTCTGTGTGAGAGATTCGCCTTTGGCATTTGAATGTCTGAATTTTTATTTTTTCTTTCACTGATTTCCGCTCCTGTGTGTTGAGCTGCATCTCTGCGTGCGTGTCTGCCTTCATGAGGAGGTTTTGTGCGGAGGTTCCCTCAGGAGAGGAGGTGCAGACAAACCGCTGAATGTCTGCATTGTGTTGGCAAATGAGCTAGAACAAAATGGGAGGGAATACGGTGGGGGAAAGAGAAGGAGACGGCGGGAGGGAGGAGAGGGGCCGTTGCCATTGTGTGCTCCCTAATCTTGTTAATGGTTTTGAAGGCCCTGGCAGGCAAACAAATGCTGCTTTGTGAGATGGATAGCATATTTTTTCTTCCAGACTTGATTTTCTCCAAGCAGCCAGGGGCATGAAGTCCTCTTCCAATATGAGAATAGCTGGTAGGGGCAATCAATTTGGATTAAATTTGAGGCTGAGAACTCAAATGTTTTGGATCGATTTAGCTGCCATATAGCCGGCGTATCAGTAGAAAGATGGACTTTATCAGCTTGCATTATATTCCATTTATACACATTGGCTGCATTTATGCACTTGGCAGAAGAAGAGGACAGCACTCTCTGCAGCTGCTGCCTTTCTCCCATTTACACCTGACTACGCCCGGAGTCCAGAATGAGAAAGCGTGCCTGTCACTCAAACATGACTTGAATGCACTAAACACCTGTACAATGAAACGCCATCCAATTGGCACCAGGGAGTAAACATTTGAGCCTCAGTGTGAGGCTGTTCTGTTATTGGCGTTGCTCTTATTGCGTTGTATTATATTTTAAAGTGCAGCTCTGCAGGAGACTGGAGAGATGATGGTGAAGGTTGTGACTGGTGCAAAATATTAATAAGACTCACAAACACTGAATTTATTGCAGAGCTGCTGTGTTGGTTTAGATCTCGAAGGTGTGGCACTGTCTCAAATTTATGGAGTCACACTCAGGCCATTAACTAAACCAACAAA
The DNA here is from genome assembly GCF_900963305.1 of Echeneis naucrates. Lineage (NCBI taxonomy): Eukaryota > Metazoa > Chordata > Actinopteri > Carangiformes > Echeneidae > Echeneis > Echeneis naucrates. Next base: position 17,257,439 of record NC_042512.1, on the reverse strand, counting down.
CATCAATGCTGCATTATGGGTAACTTAGTACTTACAGTAAATCAAGGTCAGTAAAGATGTTCACCTGACTGTAATGGGAACTATGATGAAGTCTGTGATCTGATTGGCCCTCCAGACCAAAGCATCAGCCAATCACATCATTTGCTGAGTCTTTGTTTTCATATAAGAAATGGCACTGTTAAATGAAAACAGAGTGACGAACATGAATAACAAAGTGTTACATTTCACAACTCCATCCTTCCTCACTTCCTGTTTAAAACATGCCCTTACATAAATGTATTGAGTCCAAGAGTTCAACCTAAAGATTTGACTCCTGCACCTCCAAGATCATGACATCTTGGAGGTGCAGCCACACACTGCAGGCAAATGGCAATAAAAACAGCACGCACACACACAGATCAGATTACACGTCCATGGGTTAGCTGCAAAGTTCACTTCCCTCACAGGTCCAAGTAACGACCTGCAAGCTGCAGTAGCACAGAAATCAGTAAATCCCTTGCACGCAGACACACACATGAGTGAGTAAAATCCCCCCCTGCCCCCACCTGCCTTCTGCTCCAACTTAACACCGGTGGTCATCAGTCTTGACACCGAGCCATCTGCCCCATGTGAGCACTCTGTGGCTCAGCAACTGAGCAGCACTAAAAGGCACAGATCAAACGCCATCCTGCTCATCAATCGTAAAACCCAAGGCAAGGCAAGGCGAGATCACAGAGTTTTGAAATACTCTTTAAAAAGTCACTTGTATGTGTGATATCTTTTAATTAGCTCACTTTCTGGGTGCCCACTTTCACTCCGGCCTTATTTGCCCATCCTCTGGCCTCTCCCTGACAAAGATAAACTAACTTCCTCTGTGTTCGGAGCAAAGGTAGGCACATCCAGGCCAACTGCTCGCTGGCATTCAAATTTTTTGTCATCCTCTTTTGGCTAGCAAATCAGATCCCAGCCAATCACACTCTCTTCCCCATTCCTGCCTTTCAGCCTCTCCACTGCTATCTCCTCAGCACTCTTCTACTCAAGGAGGAGGAGGGTAGCAGCCAAGCCTCCTCTACAAGCTTATATTTGAGTACCAGAATGACGGCAAAGGCAGGAACGGGAGGAGAATGTAAAAGAAAGGAAGAATAAGCACAATGGAGAGAGGCAGGAAGAGATTGGAGAACAGATGAATTAGACAATAAGCCTTCGGAGCTCGAGCAGAAGGTCAAGCGCTCTGTAAAACAGGAGGGATGTCAGGCTGGAGGGCCGGAGACAGACAGGGACTCTGAAAGACATCAGGGAGGGCTAAATAGAGAAAAGATGGGAAACTCAGCTGTCAGAGAGGGGTAGTTTGGAGAGAAAAGATGTTTGCCTGTACTGCAAGCAAAGTTCAACACAGTCACGTGAAAAGTGTGCAAAGAGTAACATCCCTGTGTGACGAAATCGTCTTTACACTTCCCCTCCATGGCTTCTGACAGATTGCATGCAATTAGGATTTTTGAATGCCCACCCCAAAAAAAAACAAAAAAAAAACACTGAGAGCAGAAGGGCTGTATTTTTATTCTTCTGGCTGCAGTGACAATGCTGGGAAGCTGGAACCTACACTGAGCGAGCAACAGATGGTCTAAAAAAGGCACACTGACAAATGGAGAAACACACGAGCGGCAAAGTGTCAGACAAATGTATAGTATAGAAGGAGAAACCAGGCTGGCCTCCTCTCTCTGTCTCTGTCTCTATCCTGTCTCAGTCCAGGTTCACTGTCCTGCCAGTCCGCCAGCCGGTCATCCTGCTGGGGAGGGAGCAGTAATCTGGGCACTGAGGATTAGGACGGCAGCCTGGTCAGGAGAAATATCCCTCTTTGCTCTCAATCTGGCATGATAGTCATCGTTGCAAGCGAATAAGCCAGGAGAACAGAGATGCTGCTGATGCTGCATGAGATTGACCCAGAGACGAAGGTTCAATTAAAGTCAGCAGACGCTCCCATATCGCTTGGCTACGTCTCACTACAGACATCACCGGTGATGCACCTGAGGCAGCGATCCATCAAAATGTTTTCCACCTTCTTGCCACTTTTATTAATCCGACACTTTCATTAATCATAGAAGCTGATGAAAGCTGCCCAAGTTTGACAAAAACAAGAGCAACAGAGCACAAAGGCTGTCAAAAAGAATTATAGCCGGGTAATGTTTGTGACGGGTTTCTCCAGTGCTATTTACAGAAAGAGTCAATCAGAGACAGAAAATACAGACTTAAGCTACTGAGCCTGCCGACCCACATAGGACCACAAAATTCAGTCGCACATTGTCCAAGTTGTTCAAGATGGACATAAACCATAAAGGTCTCGGGATGAAATAGAGTTTGTTTCACCCAAAAGGAAAAACATACAAGATGGAAACTTACCAAACACACAAACAGACAAACCAACAATCTAATAATGTAATGTAATCACATACAAGTTTGGAGGAGTAAAGCGATTACAGAGAGATTATTTGCTCTGCAATTTGATGAAGTGGTTTGTTGCATGAAGGTTTGTGATGAGGATGTCGAGCTCACTGGAGCGATGACATGCATCGTTATTTGAATCAAACTTCCCGTCTCAGACAGGTGGCCTATTTCACAGCTGGAGACCGTGACCTAAATCACATCCAGGCAAACTTTAGACAGCATGAGCAGTGCCTCGTCGTCATGAGTCTGTCAGATGTGCTGCTTCCAAGGATCAGTCAGACAGCTCAGGTCCCAGTTTTATGCCTTTGAACTTCGCTCTTCAGGTGCACTTGCTGAGTTTTGGCTTGAAGTAGTTTAAATCTGAGCTGCAGGGACTAATCCATTAATTGATAAGTCAATCGCTCTGATTAATCACTTTAAGCTATAAGGTCAAACATTAAGCTCAGAGGTTGATGAGATGTCTGTTTCTTTGTTGCCACATTTAGTTTTGCTATTTATAATGTTTTTTTAATAGACTGAATAATTATACATTCGGTTAATATAAAAGAAAACAGACAAATCAAAAATGAGTGCAATTATAAATTCTATGTCCTGTCAGGAAGTACACCATTATCGTAAATGATAATAATAAAAACCTCTTTTAAAAACAGAATAATAAATCAAAATCATCCTTTACAAGTGTGCGCCCCTTTTAACTATCTCGACTTTGGCAGTCGCCTCTCAGAGCAACAAACGTTCTCATCAATCTATAGAGCTGTGCAGCACTTCACATGTGGGACTTTCAAAGACATAACTCTTTGTACCCCTTTATGTAAATTGCCTTGCCATTCCCATCTCAAAGTCATTGTGTAAAGGGACTTGTACTGATATGTGTGAGCGAATCCGCTCGTGGCTGCTGCTTTCGGAGATGTGATCAGACGCAGAAAAAGATCGAGGGGGAAGAAAGGAAATGATTTATAACACATTACATTTAATGAGGGGTTATCAGAAAGAGAAATATTGCATCACATGCATACAAACTGCTATAAATCCTTTCTTAAGTGCACACGCACGCACACACACACGCACGCACGCACAAACAATCTTTGAAGTGTCCCCATGGGTGCTGGTCCTGCAGTGCTATTAATTGTACAGTCTTATCTGAGTTGCCCAGGCCTGCCACAGGGAGTTGGGTGAAGGTGGTGTAGGGATGGGATAAGGAGGGAGGGGTGTCTTAGATCAGCTCTCATCCCTGAGGGAGGCTCCCTGGAGAGCAAGATGTGTTGCAGAGCTCAGACACACACACACACACACATACACAGTCTCTCCAGCACACATCTTTTACAGGCATCTTTGGCCATGTCCAAGCTCGGAGCAAACAAGACAGGCCTTTGTTGTCCTGGCTGGAACAAACTGTCTCACAGACAAGATAATGTCAACTGGTGAACGTTAGGGATGGTTAACAACGGCTCTGATGCCCAATCAGAGTGTCAGCAACAAACTACTGTAAGTGCAGCGTAACACAAAGCCAGTAAAAAACTTAATTGTCATTTATGAGTTGGCTAATGTGCGACATGCTACAGTTGACTTCTGTTGATTTCCTTGGAGTCGTTAATCAAACTATTGAGGTGGAATCGAGCAGCAGGGTGTTGGTCTGCAGTTGTTTACAAGACTCGTTGCCGAGAGAATTTCATTTACTTAGCAGGGGAGGATATGTGACGGCTGCATTAGATAAGAATGGGGAAGTGACAGACGTGCTCAGACCTCTTGGAAACAGTGGTGCACGAGGCACGTGCACACCCGTACACATGCACTGTATAATCACCTTGGCGAGCAGGCTGCGCTGATACCTAAAACCCTCCGCTCATCTTTGACTAGACTTTAAGGCGTGCGTGTAACACAATCCCTCACTGGTGTGTGTGTGTGTGTGTGTGTGTGTGTAATGTTATCTGCACGTGGTATTTAGAAAGCAGAACTTGTGGGTAGTGTGCTTCACTGATTACAGGAGAGACCGACCCCGTTCTCATCCCCTCTGACTGCCCGTCAGCCAAAAGGTAAATGAGAGAGCAGCTGCAAAAGCCAGACTCAACCACTCTGTCAAAAAAAAAACAAAAACAAAAAAAACTAACTTTGATCTGAACGTGTGACAGAAAGAATTAAAAAGGTCAGGACAGCCACAAACTCTGTCACCTCTACAAACACATTTCATCGTGTTCATGCAGGCATTTCATAAAAATCAATAGGTCTCAGTCGGTCGAGGATAAAAATCGATTTCCTAACTTTAAAAGGTGAAACTGACGGTTCACCCGTCTGACCATAAAACATGCTTGTCTATGTTGGTCAGATCCGGCACAGCCTTTAAACTGGGAGCTCATCTCACCAGTCTTCGTCATCGCCAGAAGTTTTCATGGACTCAGTGCAGGGAATTTAAATTTGCTTGTGATTTATATTTTTCATATTCAAGGTGATTAAGCGTTTGTCTCGAGGGTTCCTCTGGAGTTACAAGCTCAGATAAATCTGATTAGAAGTGTGCAAGAGAAATTATTCTGACTTCTGCCCACTTCATTTGTCTAGACTTGATGGAGGGACTCTGGGTTTCCGTAGTGATTATCCCCATGGTTACAGAGTCTGCTCTCAACCTCTTGAGACCAGTCTGTTTTAACCTCCCTCGGTCAACGTCGTGGCAACCTGAAGTAACACCAGGATCCAAATCACCTGGGAGAGGGAATTTCATCACGATTTTGTGTTCATCAAGACATGTTTGTGTGTCTGTAAGCTGCGCGTATCTGGGCGTGCCTGCTTTTCAACGTGTTTCAATTCATCTGCTATCAACATGAATCCTCACCGATATCCACATGTGAAAATCTGGTTACAGTTTCATCGAAAAACAGTGAAAAACTGCAAGATGCACCAATCTCACGGAGCTCCACGTGTTATTTGAGTCAGGCAGTTTCTTTCTTTTTCTTCCAACCAGCTTCATGAAATTTAGGGCTGAGATAAAATAGCATTCAGCATTTTTCCATTTTTACCACATCCAAACAGGCTATTAAAACTCTAGTGTTGATGTAACACAACTGCATCCTCCTTCAATGGGCGACGCCACAAAGACAAAAGAGGACAGCAGCAGTCGTTTGTGACAGGCTCTCTGGATACATGTATCAACACAAAACATAAGCTCAGCATCTGCACCCACAGCTTCTTCTCACCCAGCAGGATCAGATCAAAACATGTTTTTCATAATTTGTCATCAGGATCAGAAACACATGCTGGAAAATACAACATACATACACAACGTGCGTATTTTTCCCAACGTGTCGGCTGGCAGCCGGTTTGGAGTGGGCTATATAAATGCAAGTGCAAGATTTTTCCTCTATTCTTAAACAACACCAGATTTCCATCAAACCCTGCTGAAATTAAAAACGCAGATGAGTAATAACCGTGTTTACAGCTACAAGGAAAATGATTCTACGGCTGATTGAGAGCTGAGGTCATCCTTCATCATTGTAGTTACAAGGAGTCATTTGTGAATTGGTGCCCCGGGGCTGATGGGTGTGTGTATCTGTAATCATCATTAGCGATTACACCTCCACACATAGCTGCCAGGTAAACAGTCAGTGTTTCCTCAAGGAAAACAGTCATCGGTGGAAATGTACTTAGGATCTTAAAAAGATCCCGTTTTCCTGCCTCAGCTTTAATTTAATTAAACATTAAATGACTAAATACTGGAATAATTACACAGTTCAATCATGATTAATATCAGTTTAACAAGATGAGAAATTTTAATTTGACAAATCCCAAGTGGAAATTTAGGTGAGTTGCTGTAAAGCGTACTCTGACTTTGACTATGAGGTGCATCCTACACAATGGCTTCCAATTTCACAAACGCACACACACACACACACACACACACAACAGATAGCTAATTCCTCATTGTTTTCGTCAAACAAACACAGGAAATCTGCTTCTATCATAGAGACCAAACAGGAAACAGAGCCAGGAATAGCAGTCAAGAACAGCAATCCACTCCCCCCCCCCCCCCCAAACACACACACACACACGGAGAACTTGGCATTTCAAACAAGTGTTGCAATTTCACACTTGCACTCCAAGAGAGCTTGTCATCTAAAACTGATGGTGTATTGCTTGACTCTCAGAGGTGGTGGATTCACAAACCCTCTGAACTGTGAATCTCAAGCCGAGGGCGCGCGGCACATCAGCGGCATACTGTATGGATGACACAGACTTTCAGGGAGAAGAGGGAGGGTGAGAAACTATTCTGGTGGAAAATGGTGTAAGAAGGGAGCGAGGGAGGAACGAGTGCGAAGAAGGACAGAAATAACACACAGTGACCTAATTATAGTCCAAGTACCAGGCACCTGGGGAAGACTCCACTGCTATGGCAACCCTGTAAACCTGGGATGTGAGAGGGCGAGGGGGTGAGATCATCTCTGCAAAGGGAGCGTTACAACCTTCCAAAACAACGACCCTTGTGGGTATTTATGTGTCGATGGAGGCAGCGAAACGAAAAAAGGCCTTCATCATGAAGGAGAGACGACCTCAGAAAGATCTGCCATCTTTAAAATAACGAGTCAGCAACCTCTGCAGAAATCAAAGATGAACCGTGACAGAGTGGTTTCCGAAAGCACATGCGAGTGCTGAGAGGTTGGAAATATGAGAATGGTGGAAAGGAGAGGAGGGAAAAAGGAGCAGTTAACCCAGCTCCACTGCGGCTCCGCAGAGTATTTCTGTGGCTCATTTGGAGGATTTGCATTTGCAAATAATATTTGGATTTGTCACATTAAACTGTGAAGATTAAATCAATTTTAAATCAAATGCAAATTGCATTTTCTTTTCATTTTAAATTCAGCTCATAAACCGAGAGTTGAGCAAACACTTAATCCAATAACATTTTTGGATATTGTGGGTGTGGTGATGAGATACAAGTCAATTTGGAAATCCTGTTCAGACACGTCTTATTTACCTTCTTACTGCAATCAATGGGCAGACGGGAAACAGTGTTGGGTCAACACAATGGTCTTCCTGCTGATTGTATCTCAGACTAAACTACCAGTACACATTTTCTGCGTGTTTTTTTAGGATCAATTTCAGGTAAGTATCTTAAGCCTGAGTCTTGTGGGCCGACTTCATATCAGTCTGCTATAGCTCAGGAGAGAGAACGAACGTCAAAAATCAGCGGTGGTGGGATCTCTCTTTCAGTCTGGAGCTTACAAGTGGGCTGCTGTTCCTTCGGCTCAATTTGAATTCAAAAGAGGCAACACAAAGAGAACACCATTACATGTTGGGCGGCTCTGAGTCATGATGAGTGATGACTAACTCAAAAACACCAAACACCAAACATCTGTTAGTGACGTGTGAGAACTGACTCAAAACTCATTCATCCACTGCTGATAATCAATGATGAACTGATTACCAAATTCTTATTATGATGATCAATATGGATATTTTCAATAAAGAGGTCATTACGTGTTGATGCCTCTGATGATGGAGGTGTGACTGGGACATGTCCAGATGTGTGCGTGTGTGATGTTGCTGCTGAGGAATCGTGCATGTCAGTACAACCCGTTTCTTGTCTTATTATTCAGATTCTTTCTTAACAGCTGCTGACTCAGCAGCAGCGCAATGAAAAGCGTGTCTTCGTGGTGTATTGCTGATATCGGCAGATGGAAATAACAGTTCGATGGTGATAAATGGTTCTACTCGTTGTGAGAGTCGCTCTAGCACGAGCAGCGGGAGGGAAAATGTTGTGTTCCCTTAAGGCTAAGAGGTAATAAAGCTTGTGTTGTGAACATGTTTGACCTATTAGACCTAATTATGAGAGGAAGACGTGAACAAAATGAAGAGGAAGCTTTTCAAAGGACTTGCAACACCACATTAGTGAGTGCGTATGTTTTTCACACAAAACACATCATTTATATGCGTCTTTGCAACATCTGTTTAAAGGGCTTTTGACTTGATCCTCAATCCAAACACATCGCCATCCAGACCTTCACCCTCTATCTGCAACTGTAAACTGAAACGCCTTTTTTGGATAATAAAAGTCCTCTAAATCTGAATCTTTTTGGTCAACAGAAGGAGCCCAGATTTATTCTGACACTATTTGAAGCTCGTTGGGTGAGACCAAACCTTCTGGTATTTATTCACAGAGTTTCATTCAGAGGCCAGGTTGCTCTGCACAAAGCAGGCCTTTGAGCTCCGCAGCGGTGTCTCACCACTGAAATCAGCCAGGTTACAATCATGCTTTGAAAAGGTGGGCTTCTGCGTTTCAGCAGGAAAACATGAACACATTAAGAAAACTGAGGCCAGGTAAAATGTGTGTTATCTGTGCTTTCATTTGGTGAACGCAGAAGAGAGGCAATGAACAGTCAGCTCCAAAAGCCTCCCATTTCCAGGCACCATGACAATAGAAACAACAGTATGAAAAGGTCAGGAATTCTTTTCTCCAGGACAGACAGGGAGGGGCACGGGGGGGGGGACATTAATTGGGAGCGCTGCAGTGTTGTTGACACAACCAAGATAGACAGCATACTCTGTTCGAACAAGAAGATTTCAGAGCCAACTTTCAGCACCACTGGTTGGACATGACGGATTACAAATATAAAATAGAAGCAAGGGAATAAAATTGGGGTTGGTGGGAGGACAAAAAGTGTCATTCTGGAGAGGACATTCAGTCCTGGAATACCAAGAAAAGGCCAGAGGAGGGAAGTGATGTCACCGAGACTGTGACTCTTTTCACTATCAATGAATGTGTCAGTTATTTTCTTTATTGACTGACTAATCTGTTGGTCTATAGAAAGCCAGCAAATGGAAAAACCAAGATATTATGTTACAATATCACGCAAGCCCAACTTCTAACGGTAAAAAAAAAAAAAAAAAAAAAAATGATTTGCTGCGATAAAAACCCGGAAATGACTGTCTTTTTTTTTTTTTTTTTTTTTGGCTTAAGGCGGTCACCTGGGTGTGACATGATATGTCAACTGCAGCAATAACAGCACATCAGCAAACATCAGGTATTTCCGAATCAGAGCGACTTTCCTCCACTGACAAATAAAACGAATAAAACCCAAAGACTGAGAAGCTGGAGTGATGGCGGATGTTAGCCCTGTGTGACCCGACGACAGCTCTGCCGTAAGACATGCTCCAGTTTATGGAGCGATTTCTCAAGTCCAAATAGCCTCAAATCACTTTTGTTGTTGCTATTCCATCTACAAGTGCACTGGCGGTCCTGGGTTAAGCCTCTCGCTGGGGGCTGCAGAAAGGCATTCTGTTAAACTACATTCTGGAGGACGGGTACGGTTTAGCCAGGAGGAAGTGGATACAATAAAAAGCAAAATAAGAAAGTGGAAGGCAAGAGTAAAATTATTAGTGTCGGGAGAATTTCTCCTTCAGTGAATTGAAACTGCAGCGTGAGCAGCAGAGAAGGTGCCAGAGAGAGAAACGCTGGCAGTGCCAACAGGCATAATGGCATTAAGGCTTACTAATAAGGGGAGAGGGCTAGTCCGCCCCAGGCTCAAAGACTGCAGTATGCACACAAACAGACTGCCTGCACCCATCCAAGAGCCATTTCCCAAGGATTTACAAACAAACAAAGGCTGGTATCCAACTCCCACGCTCCACAGCGCGGCCTGCGTGTACAGGGCGGGCCCGTCAGGAAAAGCAGCTTCCTCGAGCTCTGTGTTCAGAAGTGTGTGTTTGCACGGGGCCGTAATGAAGGCTATTAACAAGCCCTAACAAGATCAAAAACTCTCAACGTCTGATTTAATCTCAGTTATATTCTTCAAATTTAAACTTCTGGCGCATTTCATCACTCCTGCTTTTGATGTTGATAAAGTCAATATGACACTCAAAGGGTAAAGATCGTCTGAAGCAATGTAAGCAAAGGATTATGAACAAAGCCTATGGTTTGCCAAACTATTCATTTCATCTGCACTGATTACAGGCTACGTGCAGGAAACCAAGAAGGTCAGCTGCCACATTTCAACTGATGCAAAAACACACACACACACACACAAAAACGGCCATGACAGGAAAACCAAGAGGGCTGAATGGAGGCTTCACTGATCTATTGAAATAACACCTTTACGTATAAAAGAGTTATTATTATTCATATAATAGCTATAATGGCTCCAACTTGAAATCCAAAAATCTGCAGCTGCTCCTCAGATACAATTGCAGGTCCTGTCTGAGACAATGTGGCTACTGGTGGTCAGAGGAATGTGTAATTTATCTCCCAACATGGCCACACTGCAAATAATATCCTCCGTAACAAAATTCACATCAGTGCCATCACCTGAAACGAGCAAATCCTTCAACCTTAACTTTCCACACAGGGGAAATTCCTTCGAGGCTTTTTATTTCAGCTGGGGAATTTACTTAACACACTTGAGTAACCTGTTTGGGGTTTTTTTTTTTTAAAGGGGGGGTCTACAGATTTTAGTAAAAAGAGGAACTAGAACTAGAAGATTTTCTTTCATTATGCAACTTAACACATCTGTGTACTCAGGAAATGGCTGAATTCAATCACAGCAAACAAGGAACAGGAACAAGATCAAGTGGACGAGGTGTTACAACCAGATATTTTTTACAGTGGACATCCACAAAGCGTTATTCTTGGTGAAGACGTATGAAAAATGGATGTAAAACTGGGCTCACAGGAGGGGCAGTTCTCAGCCATAACAAAGGTTTTCAGTTGGACTGTTATCAGAATGAAGGGTAGAAATAGTGAGGGATGAGTGTGAAAGGCAGCAGAGATGATAAAAGCTCCTGCTGGCTTCTCAGTTTTCCGACCCTGTAAATGCTGCAGTGCACCGCCGCCATCTTACTTCTCTATTCTCCACCATCCGACTCAAATATGTCAGACAGCTGCTATAATGTTAGTTTTCACTGGTCAGCATCATTTTCACCGCCTGGTTTATTCCCTTCAGAACAAAAATCACCCGTCGAGTCTTATTCCGACACAACAACGACCTCTTATTATCTTATCATCATTCCCTAAACACGCCCACCCCCAGCAATATTTCCCCTCTGGATGTGGAAACTGAAACAATAGCATCTCATTTAGTTGCATTGGTGACTTTCAGCAGATGAAATGAAAAGTAATAATAATGAATAACAGTTTGATGACAGCAGCTTTCAGTCACATTGCGCAGTAAAACTGAGGATGACAAACATAAACTTATCAAACATTTGAAATTCGAGGAAATCAAACTGTTTATAGGGTCAATTTAAAAAAAAATAAAATATATATATTATAGGGGGAATTAAAGGTGGTGGCTTCTCTCTCTATTGTCTCCTGGTCTTAATAAATCAGTTACCACCGGCTGACACAGAGACTTTGGCCGAAAAGAGCGCACCGAAACGTCATTTTAAAGGAAATACATACTGGTTAGTTATCTCTGCTGCTTCCGGGACATTTATCACAAATGAACACTTTAATAACATCTGGATATATGTTTATAAAGTGCGTATTCAATGGTTTAAAATCCGAGAATTAACAATCAGCGCCAAGCTGCCTACATCATGACACGACTTTTCCGGTTCGAGCCTTCAGTATAAAATGATAAGCAGGCGACTTGTGTTTTTTTTTTTTTTTTTTGAATGTTGTTCAAAATACATTTCAAGCTATTTATGATGAATAAATAACAAAATAAAATCTGATTGTACTGTTAATAAAATTGTATTTTGGCTCACATATTCGTATTCGTCGCATCATGAACCAATAAGTCATCTTTTAGATGATGTCGATGGTAGAAATAAATTGAAGAAAAATAGCTAACTACAGTAACATCTTAATTATTAGTTTATACAACTCAATTTATTGTTCTTATTCTGGATTATCTCCTCGGTCAGGCTCTGAGCTTTAGTTTTGAAGGTACAAAAACGCGTCTCTTCCGGTTTAGTCGTGGCTGAATGTCGCCAGTTTGGCTGACTGCAACAACAATATGGTGGAAATTACTCCAAATTGTCCTCCCCCTCCGGCCAACAACACATTTTTATCTCCATACCTCGGCACTGAGAGCCGACGCCAACACGGCCAGCAGCAGTAGGGCTACTCGGTCCTCCATGTCGGCTCCTTCAGGCGGCGTTTGACCGGGCGGAAGACGGAGGAGTCGGCGGAGAGACGGAGCGTCGAGCTGCTGCGACTCCGGCAGTCTGACGGTGAGTGATCCGGAGACTGCACAGCTGCTGAGAGCCGGATCACCTGACCACAGCGGGTCCGCACACACACAGAGACAGAGAGACAGAGACACACACACACACACACACACACACACACACACACACACACACACACACACACACACACACACACACACACACACACACTATCCTCTATCTCGTGCTGTTTATCATCCACGTGCAGGCAGAAACACACACTGACGTCAGCGTTCATCCGTAGAAAAAAAAAAAAAGTCACGTTTTAATCACATCTTTAATTTACAACACATTAAAAAAAAAAAAAAAATCACACTCACTCACTTTACATCGCACACAGCTGAGATGATGAATGAATAAAGATTTACAAAGATTTGTCCTCCATTTTGGTTCAGATATAATATGACCCCCCCCCCCCCCCCTACACACACACACACACACACACACACTCCCTCCCCATCAAGTTCAGTTTACACCCCCATATTGTTTCAAGTAAGGCAACAGTCCATTCAGGTCAGTGTTACTCTGCATTATGTGTAGGACTCATCATCCACGTCCACCTTATTAATGTTTTTGTTCTTTTAAAAACAAAAGACTTCTTTTTCTTCTTCTTCTTCTTCTGCTGCTGCTGCCAGATTTTCCCTCCACGCTGACTCAAATAGTCGTCACCTTCAAAGCAGGCCTCAGCCTTTAATGTGCACAGGCCGGACAGATAAGGATATCGGTTATTAGTGGGGGAAAAAGTACCAGCTGCAGGCGAGCACGGCTGCTAACACTTATCACGACATGCACATGGTGTGGCCGTCTTTAAATTATTATTATTATTATTATTCCCTCTATACCAGTTGGTCGAGACTTCTGCTGGAATAAATTGCACTGCCCCCCCTTTCTTTTTTTTTCTTTTTTGTTTTCATGTGGACTCTTTTTGGCTCCTCAGAACTGCAAATAAGCAGCAGCAGCTTTTTGGAGGCCCGGCAGCGGAACAGCCTCGTCCAGGTCTGGGAGGAAACTGGGCCGTGAGCTTCTTCTGAAGCAGACGGCGGACGGTCTCTGCAGCATGGATTCACTTGCGAGTCAGGCCAGGATACGGAGGAGGAGGGGAGGAGTTGGCAGGCCGAGGCTGAGTCGGGGTGTAAGGCGGGGGGTGCAGGGATGGAGGGTACATCTCGTAGTCGTAGGTGTACGGAGGTGGAGGACCTGAGGTCAAGAAAAGGAAAGAGAGGAAGAGTTAGTGACGTTAAAGACATTTACTTCTTCCAAATGTTTCCTAATGTGGTTAAAGGTGAATGAGGCCATTTCACAGGCAGTTTGATGGGACAGTCGCCCCCTCTAGTGGTTGAACTGAGGAACCACATCCAAATGGTGAAATGATGCACTCAGCAGTAGTTTCATTGACCACAGATGGATCTACATTATCCACTAAAACATCCAAGCAGCTGGTCCAATGCTGCTCCAGGTTGATCAGCTAAACCGCACATTTCTGCTACTATTACGACCAATAAGTAATTTTGTAACCTGCTGAAGAAGTAGCTTTGGTCTAAAGTGTCCACTGCTGATCTGACACTCAAATGCCTTTTGTCTATGTGGAGCTGGGAATGGCAGCAAGACGGGTGAAACACTGAGGCGAAGGAGAGGTGATAAATAAATAATGACACTCAGAAAAACCAACGTTTCCAAGGCTGGAGAGTCACAGAGCACCGACTGTGACGTGCAGATAAAGTAGCTGCGAGAAACAACAAGAAGCCCCAACGTTGTTTTCTCCCTTCAGGCAGGAACAGGATATAACAGACACGGGAGTCAGAGGCAATACAAAAAAAAAATAATCTGGTGTTTTTATGTGCATTTGAACAGTGTTTTGCCTGAATTGAGCTCAGGGTCTTTCTGTTCTGGAAACAATCAACTCTCTTGTCAGGAAAGATGCCCAAGGCCAAGCCAAACCCCACGACACCTTACACCCTCACTTATTTATTCATTTATTTTTTATATCTGCTGTTTTCTCTTCCTTTGTGATAGCCTGAGGTAAGAAGATAAGGTTTCACTGTCATAGGCCACCGTGTGTGTGTTTGAAATCCACTTAATCACCATAAAGCCACTAACAAATATGTTGGAAGCAGTTGCTGATAAGGCTGCAACTCACAATTACAACTGGCATGGGTGGAAATAGTCATCCCAATAACTTAGTTATCATTTATTAATCAGAAACATATTGTGAAGAAAAACTTTAGTCACATTTAAAGATGAAAAACTCTCATGGCTTGTGTTTGTTTGTACTGATAGACACCTGACACACAACTCTTTATCCAAAAAAATTATTAGGATTATTAAATGAATTTGCTTTTTGAACACCATCAAGTGAAACTGATAAATGAGTGATACATTGCAAAGCTGTTTTGTTCATATTAAGAAATAATTTATTCATACCAAACTAAATTAGATGTGAGGGACTGTAAAGGTCACCTTTTAACTCATGTATAGACGTGTGTGTGTGTGTGTGTGTGTGTGTGTTCTCACCTGGATAGCCTTGGCTCACAGTGTTGATGTAGGAGGTGCTGAACACGCCGACCCGTGCGCCCCTCCCATTCTTCATGCACATACAGATGCAGAGGAACAAGGCCGCCATGGCGCCCATCAGAAAGACCACGCCGAAAACAATACCAGAGATGGCAGTGCCCCTGAACACACACACACACACACACACACACACACACACACACACACACACAAAGACACACAGTCAAATTTCTGCCAGTGAGACAAACGGCAGTATCTAACGCTAGCAGGTTTTGTGATGCATGCAGGCAAAGTGTGTGGCGGTGGGGCAGTGTGTGTGTGTCGTGTTGCACTGCAGAGGAGTCTGAGCTGGCACAGTCAGAAAAACAGGCATTATTAACAGGTTTGTTACGTCTTCACAGTCAGCATTAGTCAGCATGTTGGATTCAGCTCCAGCAGCAGCCAGCACAGCTTTTCCAAACCATTCAAGATTCTGAATGAAAATGTATCCAAACCAGAAGATTACAAATGTGTAGACAACGAGAATCGACTATGGGAAAAGACACGGCTTTCCCAAGAAGCCTGAGAACGAGGTGAAAGTGTGAACGCAGCTGTGAGGAATCAAGTCAGGAGGAGGTCAAGAGGTCAGCTTCTGAAGACGCCTCTGGCACTTTAACAGACAGCTGGTATGTGACTTAGTTCCTCTCAGGCAGAAAGAGGGAGGTGTGTGCAGGGAGTTAAAAAAATAAATAAATAACACCTCATGATGTGTTCAAGGTAAAATGTCTTCCAGTCGTGAACATGGAGGAAACAAAACGACAATATGTGGGCAGCAACATTTGTATTGTGTGATGGCTGACACGTAGACAAAGGTGATCACAGTTCTCTCCGCAGTAAAAAAAAAGCATGAAAGTGTTTAAAAGTTGCCTGGTTTTATCCAGCGTGTCGTCTGTGTGTGTGTGTTAACTTACGAAAGGACGTCCCCCACGTAGGCGTAGTAGGAGCAGCAGAAAGGAGGCGATCCATCGCAGCAATACTCGATACAGCCTTCACACTGAGCCTCAGTGCTACCTGCAACACGCACACACACACACCTGAGTCTGATTTGATAAACTTTCCTTCAGTGGCTGTCTGTTCAGAAACACTTTGAGCTGTCTGGGAATGTTTTCCAGCTCTAAGAACTCCCTGCTTCAGATAGATTTCCTCTTGTATCCACCAATAATGAAACTATTGAGTCAGGCTCTTTTTGAAGCTTCCCCTTCAATGGAAAAATAACTTCAGTTCTATAATGAAATGTTTCATGAACTAACCTCAACGCACACAGCGTCATCGAGCGGCCTCTACTTATACCTTCAAAAGCATCCAGACAGCTGATTTATTACGGGCTCAGAGACTTTTTAAAAGAAGCTATAAATAGCTGTGGCGTGTTTGGGGGAAAAATAAAATAGGAAAAGATCTGTGATGAACTCACACCAGGACCTTGGGTCTGTTCCATTAAACCCAGCCGCCACCGCTCCCCTCCATTACCATATTTCTTGATTTCTTTTTAAATATCCATCCGATTAGAACACAAATTACAGCCTCTGGGAGATTTAAATAAGTCTCCACTTACAGCACAGAGAGGAAACGCTCTCTTCCCTCCACACTCTGTCACGCTGTGCTGTGGATAGAAGATGTTTCCACCAAAAACAAAGCCTTAAATGACATCTGCAATTTTGCTGATGTTCTCTCCTTTTCAGATCCTGATTACAAAAAGAACTAAAGAGGATCCTGATCACAAATAATACCGACTACGGGAGCCGTTGCCATGTAATTTCTCTGCAGTATCTCATTGTGTTAATGGTCGACATGCATGCTTTTATTTTCTATGTTCAGACCTGACTGAGGTGACAAATCAGCCCTCGTGGGCAGCCAGCTGAATCAAAGACTGTAGGCAGCAAACTGGCTGAATCTGTCAGATGAATATCTAACACCACCTGGAGAATTAGCACATTTCCTGAGATGATTACGAAGTCGCCATCGTTAACGAATTTGGGCCCGGGTTTGTTGCCAGAGCGGCCAGAACTGACACAACATCTGCAAAGTGGCTTTCATTTCTTTTTTGTGAAAGGTTGCAGTCGTTCGATCAGTGTTGTTGTGGTCGCAGGATGAATCCATTTATCCCCACTGATCGGATTTATCATCGATTGAGTCACAGATTTACACTGTTTTGAAATATTGAGTGCAGCTAAAACGTTTTAAATGTTGGTCTGTCTGCAGAAAGGCTCCATAACGACACTGAATTGTTTTGCACTTCTTTTTTTTTTTTTTTTAACTAAAATATGATAAGTGCAGCTTTTTTCTCTTTGTTTTGTGGAACATAAAATCTTGATGGATTTGGGTTTTGGACTGTTCCTGGTTACAGATATACTAAATAGTGGCTGCTGAGTGCTGCTGAAGTTGTTTTGGCTCAACTCAATGTAATGATGACCAAACTTTAAAGTTTGGCAGTTTTAAAACGGCGCTCAGATGCAGCGTGGCGGCTCCTGAAGCTCAGTAGAGCAGCATCCAGCACATATTCCTGCCATGAGCAGACACACTATTTGCTGGATCTATGCTGGTGTGTGTTTGTGTGCTTAATGTGGTTCGCCCCACACACACACACACACACACACACAGCTCAGCCAAAGCTGAGCATTGTACACACAGCTGTGCTCCTCCATGTACTCGTCCCAACCTGCTGCCCCGACATACGCCTTCTTCATCTGAAGGCTTTTCCTGATGTGAACTGTGGGATTGTGCGTCTCGCTGTCGCCGTACACTTTGAAGAATGTAGGACACTGTGTGTGTGTCTCAGGGTCTGCTCTCTCTCAGCCATCACTCACTCAGATGAGGTGTGCCTGGAGGCATGGGGGCACATTTCCAGACGCCGGCTCACACACAGGTAGAGATGTGAGGGAAGAGAGCGAGAGCTGCCTTTTAATTAGTGCAGGAGGAGGAGAAGGCGAAGAGTCTTCTTCTCCGCGAGGAAAAAAAGTTCAGTGCAACTTAAATCCACCGAAGAAGACAGAAGCCCTGATTTCTGTGATCTGAGCCGTTGGTCAGCCGGAGGTCACAGTCAGCCCACCTCTTTAAACATAAGAGCGGCTCCCTGCAGAAAGGCCGGCACATTTCCATGTAAATGGTTTGGTGGGGGTTTGGGGCGAGGGAGGGGGGAGGAGGGGAGTGGGGTCATTAGCAGACTGGTGCTGCGCTCTGTCTGGGTGGTCCTCAGAGGTCCTGGCTCCTGTCTCTCCACACGCTCACAGACAATGGCACTATGTCCTCCCCCCCCACCCCCTTTCTCTCCTTCAACCCCCCCCCCAACCCCCCAAACCCCCACTGTACTGCACATGAAAGGTTTCCAGCACTTCTGCGCAGTTTGGCTGTCATCTCTCAGTCACAAACTTTGACTGTGTCTCCCAAAATGAATGTCCATCAGCCCCCCTCTGATGGAGGAGGGTGGGGGGGGGGGGGGCATTACAGGCTCAGTACAGATACTTTACTTTATCAGAGGATAAATAACTCACCAGTAAAGAAACAAAGCAGCAGAGAGTTTCCCAGCCAGGTCCAGGGTCCCCCCGCCGGAGTCCTCCTCCTCCAGAGGTTTTCCATTTGTCCCTCAGAGGACAACAGAGAGTCTCCGCTGTGTCCCCTCAGTCACCTCCGGGACATACTCTGTCCCCGTCCTCAGGAAGTCCAACTCTCCGGACTCTTCGGCTACTTTTCCGGATCTGTCCTCCGTCTGTCCCCCCACGTGTGGACCGACTGCCTCCTCCGTCTCTTCCGTGCCGTGTCCACACCTCTGACTGCCGGATCCCGGTCCTCCCCCCTCCCTGTCTCTCCTCCCAGCCTCTCTCTCCTCCCCCTGTTCAATTTACACTGAGAGAGAGAGAGAGAGAGAGAGCACAACACTGAACAACACTTCTCGTCGTCAATCTCAAAATAACACTCTAATTGGCTTTAAATCAATTCGATAAATTGCTTATAGATTCTCTTCTCTTCTCTTTTCTACTGACATAAACTCTCATCACCATCTTTTACTGAGCTCATCTTTTCACTCATATTTTTGAGTCACAATCTCAATAAATATATGTTGATCGTGACAAATTAAAAGCTTATTACTGCCATCAGATAAAAAAAAAGATCACACATGTGTGTTGTTTTCTTCTTTTGAAATTTTCTTAATATATATTAATAATAATAATTAATATATTTATATATCATATATTTTAACACACAAGTTTGAGTCTTCCTGGGCTCTTAATCACTGTTTATGTAGTTGGGACTCTGAAAATGAGTTTAAGCTTTTACTTTGAAGGTTTAATTATCTCTTTCCGATCTTGATATTTTTTTTTCTGTCTTGATTCAACTGGAGGAAAACACACGTGCACGTGCTTCTACTTTTGTGCACGTCCATGTGCGTGCACACACACACACACACACACAGGCCTGTTTCAGATCTCTGGTTGTTATATACTGAAAACCTCTATGAATGAACTCATCCTGTGAGACAGAGACAGCAGACCAGGACAGACTTATTAAGATTAGAGAGCTTGTCTGTAGTTTTGGATAAATAAATTCTTATCTGTGCTGGGGGGGGGGGGGGCATACCCGGCTGTAAATGGGGCAGAAAGAGTCCAGCCTGGGCCGTCCCACCATGGGACACCAGAAGATGAGTGGCTGAACGTGGAGGCCTCTGATCTGTGGACAGACCTCCTGTCCCTGTCCCAAAGCCCAAAGTGTCTGAGTGTCTGAGGACATAAGGACGCAGGGGAAGGCCACAACCCCTGTGACCCCCGCCTCCCGCCCCCGCTTCGGTGCTGGGATTACTCTGAATCAAAAACACTGCTTGTACTAACCTGTTGTGACTTAACTGCAGCCATTAAAGTGCCAAATTATACTTTTGGAATGGCCCCTTATGAGGATAATATACAACTGCTGGAACTGGCATCATCAGGATTATATTTTAGGGGGATATCTTGCAGCCATTTTTATTTTTATGTAAAAGTCAGAAACCACAACAGCATTGCAGATGCTCAGCAAGAAGTGAAGTTTCAAACCAAATGTCCTTACTGAACGCATTAAATTAAAATGCTTTAAAGTTTTTACACATGTTTGCACAAGAGTGTTCGATATTGTGGCTGGACTAAAACTTTAGCATTCAGAAAATGTGAATGCTGTCTTTGGAAGTTTGAAAATTTGCGTTAAATCAAACAAACCGTTGCGGCCAAGCAGGGGTGGCAAAAGGATGAAGATAATTTGGCTCTCGGAAATGCCACCCACATCGAGCAGCCATGATTCATAATGCTTTCCAGATGTTTCTTTTAAGCGTTAATGATGTGATGCTGAGACTTGAAAAAACAAGCAGGTAAAAAAGGAGGTTTGTCACAGGAGGAAATATTTATGTTGACATTTTCCTTCCCTGGTTTGGGTTTTTCTTTGTCTATCGTGAGGTCAGAAAGAGAAAAAAAAAATCATCCAGTAGGCCGCCTGCCTGCTCCAGTTGTTTAGCCTGAATCTGGTGGCACATTATGTTATTAGGCAGATTACAGAGATGGACAATTTTCTTCTTAACCATCTATAATTATGGGATAATCATTTCCTTTGTGCTGTTTGGGAGCCGACAAGGCAGGAGATCATCTTCCTCAGGTCCAAACAGGAAGTGCCACATGGAGCCCAGTTTTTAGTAACTCCGCTGAGGTACTTTCTGGTCTCAGCTGGAGTCCTGGAAGTTTAAAGGAGATATCTGGGTGCAATGCAAAAGACAAGACAGTGGTTATTTAATCTCTGAGCAGTTTGTTGTTCTGCTTCAAACAGCATGTCGGTGTGTTCGTGACAGTTTTGGAGGTGGGAGGATGGCAGTGGTTCATTACGTGAGATGTAGACTCACACTTCCCTATCTGACTGTCCTCTCAGCAGTGAGAGGAAGTCATCGTAACACAAACAACTTTATTTTCATGAAAATAATAGACTTAAAATCTGTCCTCACGACGCCAAATCTGGATTCTAAAATCGGCAAAAGGGTAATATAAACGTTTCCAGGCTGGTGAAACTAATTGGATTCAAACTGCACTGAAACACAGAAACATCTCCATCTTGTGGGAAAAACTTGAATAACAGAACTATAACTCACATCGTGAGGAAATGTATCTCCAGTGCCCCCTAAAGCATAAGTTATATAAATAAATGCATTATTTCTTCTGTTTTAAAAGATCATTTTGACAATGACATCACCGCATTGTGCTGAAATTTTGGCCCAGATGATGTTTCAAGGTTTGCTGATGAGTTCAGGTTAGACATGGAGGACGAGGTGAAGGGTGAGGATACAGTTATTAAAGTTAGTTTTACTATCACTAAAAAGACAAACCACACTGTGGACGTGAACTGCACAAGTCAATGTGATACTTTATTCATGAATCTAGGACCATATATATATAACACTGTATAAATACTCTATATATTCTACTTCCTTCTGTGATCTCAATAACAAATAAAAAATAATATTAAAAAAAGCCACATGATTATATTTAACAGGCTGTACAAAAATAAATAATGTTTGGATATTCTGTACAAAAGAGAAACAAAACTTAATAGAAAAAAAAAAACCAAAAACCAAAAACAAAATTGCCTTCCCAGAAGGCAGGAGAGACTTACTTATGAAGTATTAGCAGGAGACAAGTCCCTCTTTAGATCTCCACGCACTCACACATTTCTCAGACTCACATGACACTCACACTCTCTTCTTTGGTCTTGAAAGAGTTCCCTCACTGAAGGTCGAGTAGATGAAGGAAAGATATGGCTAAAGGACAAAGTACGGTGTACTGAGGCATTTAGAGACAAATGGGTGTTACAATGTGCCACTGGCAAAAACAAAGCTGAAGTGCTACAGGTTTGTGATAAATAAACGTAGACTGGCAAGTTTGAACATAAACATTATGACTATGAGCTATCTTATTATCCATACCTGATGGGGTGTTTCTTTATATACTCTGCAATATCCTCCCCCACCCCAACCCTGCCTGTCCAGCCCAGCTTGGACAAACACCATGTACATGCATAAAAACCTGGCACACTCACACATACACACACTGTCTCACATGACATCACACACACACACACACACACAGGCATGACAATGGCACGGTAAGCAGCATGCTTTTTTTTGTGTTGGTTTTTTTTTTTGTTTTTTGTTTTGTTTTTTACGAAATCAGGAATGTCCATGCTTTCTTCTCCTTAATGGGAGGAGAAATGTGCCACGGCTGCTGAGGACAGACAGCCAGCGAGCTGTCATCAGTCTTTGTTGCTGCAATTATGTGGCAGCGCCACTGTGGTTCAATGGATGGGTACGACTGTCAGCTGCAGTCACTGAGGACCCGTCAATGTGTGGGACTGTCAGACGACCAGGCACCCGTGGACACCTGCAGCACTCTGGCTCTGGATGTAAACATTCATCAACCCCTTTAGATTGCTCGCTGGGAACACGAGGCTGTGAAGAGCAGTTTTTATCTGACTTCTTTCTGAAAGCTGGGGGGATGACAGGAGGTTAGACTTGTGAAGCAGTCCTTAGCAGGCACCCTGATTGCACAGTTCCAGCAGGGGTCGCGGCCGGTCTTTGGGGTCACAGCTGTCGTGAGAGAGCGAGCGCTCGTCGAGGCCGATGCAGCGCAGCTGGCGCTTGCGGAAGCCGCGGCCGCAGGTCTTGGAGCATGAAGACCACTCTCCGAGGAGCCAGGAGGGGCAGGGCTGGGAGGCACAGGACCGTGAGGCCAAGGGGCGCAGCTCCTCCGGGCACTCTCTGGACAGACGACCCTGGGGGTCCAGACACACCACCTCTCTCTGCTGCATGCCTCCACCACAGGTCTGGGAGCAGGGACCCCACTCTCGCAGAGTCCACTCAGCTCCGCCTACCTCTCTGATGGCATTGATGGACTGGCGGCGGCCTCCGTTGTTGTTGGAGGCTGAAGCAGCGTTGTTGGGCCTCGGGGCGAAGTAGCTGTACTTCACTCGGGGTCTGGGGGCCTCCCCCACGGACAGCACCTGGATGGTGATGGGCCAAGGCAGCGGGGAGAAGCTCCGGATGCGCTCCAGGGTGGCAGCTGAGCCGCTGTAGCGCAACAGTGCACCCCGCAGAGGAATGTCAGTCTCTATGGTCATCAGCTTGTAATCGCCGTTCAACAGATAAGTACCATCCTGACGGCGCACTGCCAGGTAGCTGTTGTCATGACGACCATTGCCCGGGGCACGTTGCTTGATGTCCAAGTTTGTGGCACCGGCAGGGATGGTTACAACATCCTGGTAACCAGGTCTGAAACAAAGACAGACGGAGGTCAGACTTCACCATGACACGTTCTTGTTACGCTCGTGCTCTGAAGTTTGACTGAAACGCTCTCGGCTGCTTACCTGGCACGCTCCAGAGAACCAGACACCTTCTTGCAGGTAGAGCCGTCTCCACCGCACACACCACACTTATCGAAGCGCCGGCTCGAGCCGATGACGCGGTCGCATCCGGCCTTGACGCACTGGCCCTGAACACACACGGAGGTGGAGTCTGGGCTGCAGGGTGTGCCGTCAGCCACCTGGGGGAGGCAGAGAGGGGGGGAAAAAAAGGGCGCTTCAGGCTAATGTCTTATAAAACTGTTACATAACTGTCTGAGCAAAAAGGTGAAAAGTAAAAGTCTCTCCCTCAGCAACACTGCAGCCTGAGGCCACAGACAGACTGCAACAGCGAGACTTTTATCAGATTTTACCCTCAGACGCAGTAAAAACAGAGCTTGTTAACATAATACTGTGTCAGCCAACTCTCACCTTCGATTTGAGGACAAAGAAGTATCCAGTTCCTTTGGCCCGGCACACCAGCTTGCAGCGGTCTTTGGGTGAAACTCCAGCATACTTAGGCACCCACTCAACACCTTCCCCTGAACCCAAAGACACTTGGGCTGACATGTCGTTGTGGGCCAGACACTGTTCCTCACGGAATGACAGGCCTGAGAAAGACAGACAGAAATCAGAGCTACTGCTGCTGCAGCCTGACCTGCGTGCCAACTTTGACACCAACGTGCAACAGAGCTCAAAACATCCAACATTCAGGCTGACTTCATTAGAAATAAAACTGCGGCATTTGGCAGGAATCACATGGACCAGGTCTGGCTTTAGAGGAATGGATGAAACTTCTTACCGTTGGTGTCGGGGCAGGCTTCGGTGTTACAGGAGCGGTACTGGATCCTCTTGCCCTCGCAGTACTTGCCCCCGTTCTTGGGCAAA
The DNA here is from genome assembly GCF_900963305.1 of Echeneis naucrates. Taxonomy (NCBI): domain Eukaryota; kingdom Metazoa; phylum Chordata; class Actinopteri; order Carangiformes; family Echeneidae; genus Echeneis; species Echeneis naucrates. The sequence goes on along the minus strand of NC_042512.1, from coordinate 17,233,094 downwards.
GGGTTGTCACAAGCCCGGAAGGAATACTGGACTCCTCCACCGCAGGTTCGAGAGCAGTCGCCCCAGGGCCCCCACACCCCCCAGCCGCCATTAACGGGAGTCTGAAAGCACCAGCAACACAACCATTAGAGTTTTAATCTGCGGTGGATGCACCACTGATCATGACTGTGGTGGATTTGGCCGCGGCTCCTACCTGGTGTTTGGCAGCTTGGCTCTTCGTGAGACAACGTCCTGCCAGGCAGTAGCTGTCGTGCCGACATGGCGTACCGTCAGCCCAGGGGAAGTTCTTGGTCTGGCACACCAGCAAACCATTGGATGTGGTCACGGTACACCACAAAGCCGCACACATGGTGCTCAGATCCGGGCAGTGCTGCGAATCTTCACCGAAGGTCAGCCGGCACTGATGGTCCACGTCGTAGACCGTCCCGGGCAGCGGCTGAGGCAGCGGCTGAGGTTTGACCGGCTTGTCCATCAGGCACTGACCGTGGCCGTTGTCCAGGAAGTTTGTGACCATGAGGGCGGAGCAGGGGGACCAAGGCTGCTGCTGATCCAGGTTGGACAGGGTGGAGGCCATCAGGTGGGAGCCCCAGTGGGCACCGTTAACGCCGGCGCACAGCTGGGCATCATCATGAGGCATGTTGAAGACGTGGCCTGTAGGACGCAGAGGAAAGGTTTCTTTGAGCACCTCTGGCCTCCAATAGCTGCTGGATCTGCGTTACTGATAACAGGAGAACATTTCTACTCACCCAGCTCATGTGCCACGGTAAATGCTGCCTGAAGTCCATCGTCCTCGATAATCGAACAGCTCCTGTCGGGGTCACACACTGTGCCGACGTCTGCCATGCCCAGAGTGTCGCATGAGTGAGCGCCACACAGGTCCTGGACGGAGGCGGAGAGAAAAGTTCCGGTGTGAATACATCTGAATGCTGCTTCTCTACCTTTTTTCAGACTCCCTCTTCCACACCCGCTTACCGTTCTGGTGAAGAGCACAGCCGTGTCATAGTGCTCGGGATGTCGGTCACTTGGAGGGTTGTGCTGTCGTTGCCACTGGCAGAAGTTGCGGAGGGTCATGGCGGCGTTTGATGACACCTGAGGGCCACGCTCCTCCTCGTACACCACCAGCAGCTTCACCACCGCCAGGGTGATGGAGTTGTGGATGCTGGGGTGGCGGTACAGACGGGACGCCACCGCCATGACCGTCAGGAGGTAGGGTTTGAGCCCGGCGCCGTGGAACTCAGCCATGGACTGGTCGGCCACCAGCATGATCTCCAGGAAGCGAGGGGTGGAAACAAAACGTCTGGTCCTGTGGTGGGCTGAGGGGGGAGACACAGAGGTCAAAGGTCAGGAGCTTTAACCCCATTGCACTCTAACTCATCAGACATTGGTTGTTTTGGCAGCCGACTGGCAGCTACAAAGGCTGTTTTTCAAAAGGATAGAGGCTCCGAAGAGCTCCGGATGTGCCTGGGGGAGCCTGGCTCCCGTGCCTCAGCGTCACACCGCCGAGGCTCCTCCCCCTCTGGGTCCACATTCCTAAAATGACCTTCTCTGATCTTTCACTATGCGGGAGAAAATAAACTGTGGAAGCAGAAAATCTTTTCTGGAGAAAAATGTCTGCCGGTGCTTGTAGTACCAGGAGGCGCGTTACCACTTCTCTGGCTGGCCCCACCGCCCCCTCCCTCCCTCTTTCTCACCCGCCCACACTCCTCCTCTTTCCCCTTGGAGAAGTTAGCCGCCCCCCTCCCCTCTCCTCTCCTCCCCCAGCACTCCCTTCCTCTGTCAGAGGTAGCTGCTCTGCAGCCCGATCAGCTCCAGCCGGCAGCAGTTTCTCTCCACATTCAGCGTTTAGGGACCAAATCAGATCAGATGAGTTCAGATCGGATCAGATGAGTTCAGATCGGATCAGATCAGATCAGTTCAGATCAGTTCAGATCAGTTCAGATCAGATCAGATCAGTTCTGTTCAGATGAGTTCTGTTCAGATGAGTTCAGATCAGATCAGATCGGATGAATTCAGATCAGATCAGATCGGATCAGATAAGTTCTGTACAGATGAGTTCAGTTCAGATCAGATCAGATAAGTTCTGTACAGATGAGTTCAGTTCAGATCAGATCAGATCAGATAAGTTCTGTACAGATGAGTTCAGATCAGATCAGATCAGTTCTGTTCAGATGAGTTCAGATCAGATCAGATCAGTTCTGTTCAGATGAGTTCAGTTCAGATCAGATCAGATCGGATCAGATGAGTTCAGATCAGATCAGATCGGATCAGATCAGTTCAGATCAGATCAGATCAGATCAGTTCTGTTCAGATGAGTTCAGATCAGATCAGATCAGTGATCTGTCTGTTGGTAAACTGCTGGAGACAAACTGGATGCAGTAAAAAAATCCCTTTCTCGGTGTTTCCTTTATGGGATGGCGGTCTGGAGAGTGTGCATGTGACTTCCTGCAGTCTTACCTGTCTGCTCTGCGGCTCCGCGTCCTCCTTCTTGCTCCAGATTCTTTGGCACCCTCTCCTCGTCCTCGTTGACTCCGCACTTGGAGCTGCCCTCCTCAGCCAGAGCTGCCCGACCTCTGCGGCGGATCGTGTGGACGTCGTCCTCGGAGCCGAGGAGCTGGCTGGAGTTGAGGGGCTGGATGAAGTACTCTTCCCCCTGGAAGTAGAATCCGCCCCGGAGTCCGTGGCACAGGTTGAGCGCAGCGGCGGAGCTCTCCTCTCCGTTCACTGAGCCGGAGTAGAAGCAGCCCGGCTCGGCTCCGGTCTTCGGTTCCTGTGTTGGCTCGGACTCGGGACTACCCACAACGTGGAAGACGAACCCCGGTGCCAAGAAGGTCTGGTCGGGTTCGAGCTGCAAGACCAGCTCATTACCAAATACGTCCAACCGGTACACCCTCATCTCCGCCTCCTTCTCCTTCTCCTCTGCGGAGAGAGTCCGCCACGGTTCGGGTCCGCTCTCGGACCGGGCCGTGGGGTCTAGTCTAACCGGCACCACGGTGCTCTCCTCCCAAGCGCCGTGCGCCGCAGCGACGCACAGAATGAAACCGACGGAAAGGCGTAAAAACCACATCATGTTACTGTGAAATCCGACAAGTGGAAAGACAATCTGACAATAAAGTCTCTACGAGGAGGAAAGTAAATCCTTTAAAGGCCTTTTTTTTTCCCACTAAAAGCTACGAAACCCAATTCTTTGGACTCCCACAAAACTGTCCAAACGCATAAAAATCTAAAAAGGGATCAAATCCAGTGCAAAACTCAGTTAAAGTTACGTGCAAGTCTGACTTGTTGCAGAAAGTAAAGTCGAAGCTGGCTCTCAGCAGTAAATCCAACAGGTCCTCTTCGGGACCAGATGATCGGGTTCTGCTCTCTGAGTTCGGGGCAGCTCGGCCGGCCCGTCTAGTCTGTTCTCTGCTCTTGCCTTCAGTCAGAGCGGACCCGGTCCGTCCTATATATCCCCCTACCCGGGACCACCCCCTTCCCGAGGGCCCTTTGATCTGAGGGGCCAAATCCCGTGCGCAAAGAAACGCACCAGCGACTTGGAGCGGTGCCATGATGGCCAATCACTGAGGGGAGAAACCCTTTCTGCTTCAGACTCAGTCTGTTTGTATCGATATGTTCACACACAAGCACAGCCCGGATTACACACACACACACACACACACACAGTTATCAGAGCCATGTGAGTTATTCCACCCAAAGACCTTCTGTGGTCCGTTAGTGTGTTTCTGTGGGTGACCCACATCAACCCAGAGCTCTAACTTCACTCATGGCGGAGTGTCCCAGGGCTGATGTGGACCGGGGTTGTGGTGTCAGTGCAACTGGAGAAGGGACATCACAGCAGGTCGGGGACGGGAACTGGCCTGGGCTGGAGCCGTGCTCACCTCCCCCGTGCCAAGCCGGCTGTGGTGCGCCATGGCCGGGTTCCGCAGCTCTGCTCCTGGGGGAGAGGGAACACAGAGGGGCCGCTGAGGTCTTAAGGTGGAATGGCTCCTCTCACCGGGCCGCCTCGGTGTTCAAACCAGGCCGGGAAGAGCCCCTGTCCTCCGGCTTCTCCCCCCGCCCGTCCGGACTTTTTCCTCCTCTGCAACAGGCAGGAAGAGTTGACACTGAAGTTTCATTAAAACAACTGGCAGAGCAGAGATCCTGCTGTCAACAGAGACAGAGGATCAGCACACATGAGTGAAAGTCCATTCACAGCAGAGAAAAACATCACTGCTTCAACGACAGACAACCAGAGAAGGAAGTAAAAAGTTCAAATCTCTGTGAACAACATTAAAATGAAGGTCAGGACGGGAGAATATCATGTCACAGTACAACAACAGCGAAGGCATTGTTGATGTTTCATTTTCTCATCAAACACACATTAAAAACAGGTTTAATTTTCTATTTAAGACTCACTGAGGCAAACATCAGCAGTCGGTGTTTTCAGGGGCAGATTGTGGAAGTCCACCTTAAGAGCAGCAGGTCAGAAAAGTGGATGGTTGTACTTTCGGAGTTTTCCAGCAGATGGTGGACACGTTCAGGAAAAACACCTGAGTGTTTGGGCACATTTTCCCAGAAATCCAACAGGTGGCGCCTTCGGACCGTGTTTGTGTCTCCAAGCTTGGTTGACAATTTCTTTCTTCCTCTGAATTTCTAATTTCAAAGGATCTGATCGAGTTTATGAGTACACCTGCATGTCAACTCACTGTTACATTAAAACTAATGCAGTTTGAGTCTTTGGATCGATATTCAAGTCATCCTGCAATAAAAGAAATATCAGTCTGAGCAGAGCATCGACTGTGAAGCTTCCTTCTTCTCCACTCACATTATCTGGCTGTTTATTTTTTGCGGTTTCCTTTCCTTCTTCAAAAATGCAGATGACAGGGAAGAGGAAGTAACTTATCTTATCAAAAAATATGACATTAAACTTCTTAATCGTAGATTTAGTGTATACTCATCTTTGATGGCTGTCTCATCTCCTCTCCTCTCTGGAATAAATCAGGTACTGAAGAAATATTACAAGTACTAAACTACAACACAATAACAGTGGATTTATCATTTTGAATGAGAGGACTGCTGTGTCATTTTTCTTCTTCCCTAAAAGACAAATAACAAACGAGAGGAAAGGAGCATACCGTTACTAAACATCTTCAGCAACCAGATTCAATGGAATCAATGTGTATTTTTCATATTATATCAAATTAATAAAGAAAGATCAATATTTGTGATAACATTGCAGAACTATCTACTTATCTTTTCTTGTGATTGTCCCGCCAATTTTCTCCTTCCCCCATCTCATTGCAGTTCCCCTTTTGAGAGACACAGTTGATAAGAGAGGAAACAGTTAATAGTTTGAGATGTTTGTAATATTTGAGACATCACTCCAGAAACATTTGTTTGTTGTTGGACTCTCTTCAAAGTTGATTTTCATCAGAAGAAGACTTGTTGGCTCCGAGGCATCCAGCGCAGACAGATCAGTCTTTAACACGATGTCCACTGCAGATTCTTCTATTTATCCTGCCGGTCTTTGGTGGATCGGTTGTGTTGTAGATCTGACTGTGTACATGAAGCTCAATTCCACTTCAGACACCGGCCAGCTCAAGAAATAAAGAAATGTGCACAAGGCACCAGCGCAAGACGCACTAATAATACTGAGCTGTGTGCCACAATCATGAAAAAACTGTTTATAAATTTACTGTTTACTCCTCAGCCAATATGCTTGATATGGTGCAGAATGTCTGCGTGGGCTCTGGTGCAAGACGCTACCTGGGGCCTGGTTAGCTCAGCCAGGAGCGAATACAGTCCTGGTGACCTGCCAGACGCAGGACACCAATATTGTCAGTCTCATTTTTTTCAGCAACAAACGTTGACTGTGGAGTCATATCCACACTGAAGGCTCTGATGAAAACCTGCAGCGGTTTAAAGACCTGGAGGTCCACCAGGAACTCCTGGATGTCCTAGTTGGTCTGTTGGACCATCACATCAGACGGTTTCTTAGGTTTGTTACTAACAGATAATGGAAAAAGACGAAGAAGGAAATCATTACTCCTGCTGGTCAGTATGATGTGACTGGATTAATTCAAGCCACAATATGACTTTAAAGCACAGGGAGAGCAGGAATCTAGCATTATTCAAATGTGTCGGGGCTTTTACAGCAGCTGACGCATCAGTCATTCCCATGGCAACCACGTCACTGACAAGAGTTCTCATCAAAAAGTTTTATTATTTAAAAAACATATATATATATATATCTGACATAAAGAGGAACATGTTTTAACACAAAGCAGAAGTGAGAGGCCTCCAATACATTTTACCGAAAGAAATGACTGTGATGAAAGAAGACTGTTGATTTCTAATTCAACATTTCATGAGACAAGATGAGAAGTCCAGAACTGCATCAAGAAATATGACTGCAGACAGCGAACACTCGTGAATTGTCCCTCACACCACAAACTGTGTCTGTATAGAGCCAGCCAGAGTACGACGAATAAACGAGGGTCCAAAACTTACAGCATGATATCCTGCAACCAACTCTGGCAGTGTGTTGTGGTATACAGACACTCCTGGGAACATTACACACACACACACACACACACACACACATTTATATATTTAAAAGCATTGATATCATATAGTACTGAGTCAATATCTCAACTTATTGAACCTCTCCAGTAATAAATGAGGATTGGCAAATCTTTTGCATGAGAGCGTAAAACTCAACCTTGGCCTCACAAAAGCTGCACAAACACACACACACACACAATCATATCAGCAAATGTGACCAAAAGTTCTTAAAATACCAAAGGTCACAGTTTTACATGTTATGTGCCGTTAATATCAAACTAAGTCTGTTGATCAATTTGAAACTGCTGAAGTGAATGTAATAAAAATACCACTGACCGCATTGAGACACAGAGACAAACATATTTAAATATATAGATTTTATATACATATATTCATGTGGATGACTAGAAAAGAAACACTATATTCTTACAAAGGAATGATTCTGCACAGTCATATTCCTAAGTTAAATAGTAATTTGATACAAAATTAGTATAATAAATAAAAGTCATCTCATTGTTGTTTTATTCACACATACCAGTTGTACAAACAATAAATTACAAATTCAGTGCTGTGTTTCTGTCGTTCAGCGAGAGGGGTTTCCCCACTGGAAGAGTCAGAGTAAGTTGTGTAAATGTGTGTTTGTGTGTGTGTGTGTGTGTGTGTGTGTGAGAGAGAGAGAGGGAGTCTGAAATCCTGTGAAACTGTAACTGATGGATTGTTTCAATGGTGTATGTCTGTATGTGTAAATGTCTGTGTAAATACAGTTGAATACTAACACATATATGAAAGATCTATTCGTGTACAAAAATGTCTACATTGTGTAAATAAATGTGAGTGTGTGAGGCGACAGGAGAGAACGCTTAGTGAGTGGTATGTTGACCCGTGTAGGATCTGAAAATGTTTCTGGTGGTCTAGTTTCTCCTGCACAGGTGCCAGATGGGTGAGGTTTGCCACACAGGAAAATATGAAGGGTGCCGGAGAGTTTCACACAATTACAGGAAGGTATTTCAGAGTCCATTGCTGTGTTCAGCCGAGGCTTCATTTTCACAAACAGAATGCTTCTTCCTACTTTTGCACTCTCTACATAATGTTGGACACAAGCATGAACAGACTGTCGTGTGAGGAAGCCTCGTCTGAAGACATCCTGGATTGAAACAGATGATACTTTTTGGTCGGGTGGAGGATTTGAAAGGATCACTTAGAAAAAAACCTCCAAACATATTTTCTCACAGTTGCACACAGTAATTGTTTTGTGTTTTGTGGGTAAGAATAGTTCAACCTTTTGGGAAATAAACACGTGTGTCTTCTTGATGAAAGTTAAATTAGCAGCAGCATCAGTTTCCAGGACCCATGAGTCCTCCAGTCACGGAGACTATTTCCTGGGGAGTGAATAAGGCTGTTGACTGTGCGTTCTGTTGATTGTCTATAATTGAGGGTCTGTTTTGGAAGAAAGCACTTGTGATGTTTTCAAAGCTGCGAAGAGCACTAATGAAGTTCCAGCGCATTAGCAGGAAGAGCCTCATTCATATGGCGATAAAAACCAAAACTACATTCCAATCAAAGTAAGCGTAAAGTAAATATTCAGGGTGATCTGATCCTTAAACATCCTCAACCATCAATATCATCCAATCTGATTTGTTGCTTTTGGCAAACTCCGCCCATCAGGGGAGGAGACAGGTGGAAAAGGAAGGATGAGTAAAACTGAGTTGAATTGCAGAAGGACAGGAATGGCAGTATTAGTATCTCTCTTGCTGTCGTTGCAAGTATCCAGGGCACACATTGTCAAATTAGCATCGTTTCCTAAACAGATAGACAAACAAACAAACAGACATTGACTGCCACAAAACAACAACAACAACAACAACAAAACCCCAACGTGACATGAGGACTGTAAACCTCCCAGCACCAGCAGAATGATCAATACAGGCGGAGCTGAGAGTTTGGAAGACACAGTAGAGAACAGAACATGTTCACGGTGCATAAAGTACGTGCTTTAAACACACGAGTGTACACAACGCACACAGACACACACACAGAAATCAATCATCGCCGCAAATTTGATTAAACATTACCCCCCATAAATGTTCAGGAGTGTCGTGGTTACTTTGCCCCTTTGTCGATTTCACTGCTACAAGGTTTGTCCTCTGAAGGCTACTGTACTCTGCCCTCACACCGCGCTGCTCTTTCCTTTCCCTGTCGGGCTGTCAGTACTTCTCACAAGCATGGAACTCACCGGGACGCCTGATTGGCTCGTCCTTTTCGTCTGGATCTGCTCTGTGAAATCACCTCCCTTTCATCCTCAGTTGGGAGCTGTTTTTGTAAATGTGCTGCGACTTCCCGGTTATCATCCGGACAGATCAGCTGGGGTCTGTGGACAGCCGTGATCCAGAACCATCAGAAGTTAGATGCTTTAATATTCTCTGATGTTTTTCTTATTTAGCAGATGACGATAGGGAAGAAATATTGAAAAATATTGAAATTAGATGTGCTGATACGACGTCCTGCAGTCTTAAAACGGGGCAGGCAGAAGTTACAGCGTGGTGAATGATGAGGGCTCTTGTCTCGGACATACTCAGGACTTTCACATACCCACAGTGATTAGAACACAAGAAATAGCATAAAAAAGACACAACATGCATGCCATTACACGGCAACACACACTAAGCCTCCAGCATTTGGAGACTGATGCAAAGACAATCAGTTATTGTCTACGTGGAGATGACATGCAACTCAAGTTCTCAGCTCTGTCGGGACAATACATGTCACTGTCGTACGGAAACTCTCCTCCATTTTACTTGAGCTCTTGCTACGATGCTCCCAGGACATTCCTCTAGTTTATAATCAGGTACAACATGTCTCTGAGTCCCTGGTAGACTGGTCCAGGAGTTAAATTCATTGGTCCTACATCCAGCGCTTGAGACGGTTATCAGAAGTTCAGATTACAACTTCTTCTTCCTGCACATTGTTTCTCGTCTCATCAGTCATTTCCCTCTCCCACCTCCTCAACATTTCTTTACCAGACAGTGTTTGAAGGCGGAGGGGCGGGAGTCCAGTGTGCAGCCTTTGGACAGTTTCCCGTCCTGGTCCTTACACTGCACTGTCCGGCTCTGCCAGCCAGTGTCACATGTCCTGGAGCAGGTCATCCAGGAGCCTGTGACCCAATGGGGCCCCGGGGGTGGGGCTGAGGGAACTGCAGCTGTAATCAGGACAGGGGGGGCAGAGGAAGACGTAGTGGTGCTGCTGGTTGTGGAGGTGGTTCTTGTTGTGGTTGAGGCTGTTGTAGTGCTCTGTGTCGGTGTCGACTTCGGGATGGGAATGAGCGGGGCAGACGGCTGCTGTGGGGCTGTCCGCCGGGGCACGAAGAAGCTATAACGAACATCCAGAGGCTTTTTGGCATCTGTTGCTAGAATCTGGACGACCAAAGGCTCTTGGAGGGCCCCGGGGCCCATGCTGTGAAGCCACTCGTCCCTTTGGCTCCACCCACTGTAGTTTAGCACAGAGCCGTTGAACGGGATGATTGTCTCAGAGGTGGAGATCATGAACTTGCCATTGAGGAGGTACTCGCCGTTGGGTCTTCGGAGGGCCAGGTAGGCGGTGTAGCGGGTCTGGTCCTTGGCCTTGTGTTGTCGAACCTTGACGTGGGTGGAACCAGCAGGGATCTTAACTACGTCAGTGTAGCCCTTACTGTTTGGCAAGAGCGGAGGCAGAGGAAAGATCAGACCAATGCATGAGCAGTTTTCTGTTACTGGCTTTATTTTGATGCAGCCTGGCATTCAGACTAAATGAGCACTTTGACCAAACATCATCCAAAACATTAAATAAGCTCTAAATTATGCTGCTGGCATTTGAAATTTCTACATAATAGAAATAGCTTATTTAAGCTACATTTCAATTCATGGAACCAGCAAAAGGGATAACCATCAAGGAATACTGTGCAATTGATCCAAAGTCAGAATAGCAGGAGAGCTCAGTGTTGTCTGATTTAAAGCCTCAGAGCTTTCTTACCTCTTCTTTGTGAAGTTGCCCACCACTCTTATACATCCTGTGCTGTCTCCTCCACATATGCCACACTTGTCAAACTGCAGCTTGGAGCCGATGATACCGTCGCAGCCCGTCCGCACACATTTCCCCTTCACACACACCGAGCTGCTGTACGGGCGACACTCCGTCCCGTCCACCACCTGGGCACAGAGTTATGACGCCACCATCACTTCACTTGATCTTTTCATGAAGAACACTGCGCCCTTTTCTGTAGTACTAACTCACCCTGTGAGAAAAGACCACGTAGTATCCTGTTCCTTTTGCTCTGCAGGTCAACTTGCACACATCTTTAGGGAGAACTCCTGCGTACTTCGGCACCCACTCAACGAAGGTCTTCACCCCTTTAGGATCTGTCTGGGGACCGTTCCGCACCTCACATTGCTCCTGACGGAAATTCTTATCTGGAGAAAGGTTCCGTGAAAAGAACTTCAATATGAAGAACTATATTTCTCTTTATAATAAATCAGTATTAGCTTCAAATCTTGCTGTCATAATATTATCAGTCAGCATGTATTCTCACTTGATGCTGGGCATGGTGTGACGTTGCATGACCGATAGATGGCTCTCTTCCCAGTGCAGTATCGGCCATTGTTGCGTGGCGGCGGGTTGTTGCACAGGCGCTGAGCAAACTGCACCCCGCCTCCACAAGTTCTGGAGCACGCACCCCACGAACCCCAGGAGCTCCAGCTGCCGTGGTTGGATGCCTGGGAAGGGGGGGGCAGAGACAGAGGAGATAAGAGTCAGGGGAAATGACAGCAGTGCAGAGATCAGAGAGTCGAGAAGGGTGAAGAGAAGAGGAGAGAAAATGAGATGAAAGAGGACAATTAGCGCTTATCACAGACATGCTGGAAGTCAGAGTAGTTGGCGGCCAAGCCACGTGTCGTGGGGAAAACCCTTTGGAGACAGATCTGTGATAAAGAAAAATGTGGTTTTGAGATTGTGGTTGAGGAAAGAGACAGAAAAGGAAGGAGGAAAACCTCATGTGATAATGACTAAAGCCTGTTTAAAGCTGCAGCCGCAGCCCACATGCCTCCCCTGAGGACGAGCATGAATGACACTCTCAAGGTAACATACTTATTTTTAATCACTGGATAAGTAGCATTTAACTTTTTATGAGACAAAGTTCAATAATCTCGAAGCCGGAAAACACTCTTCATTTAGTTCCACTGCTGAGTCTCTAAAGCACGTGAACTTCTTTCCATCATACTTCACAAGAAATGCAACGGAGCATCAAAGATTGTGAATTTTAAGATGGACTGAGCTTCACTGGTGGTCATGCGAGGCAGCCAAAATGAAGGGAGTCTAAACTTGGATCCACAGACACAGTCGCCTGCCAAGGATCGTGTCAGACTCGTCGACTGTCATGTGACCAATAGACACAAAGAAAATATTCTTTCGCTCTCTTCCATTCATTTAGACTCTCACTGGCTGAAACACACACACAGCCTCAGTCTGCCAAGAACAGTTTTGGTGCTTCAAGTTTTTCTGGCCAAATTCGATTTAGATCTGTTTAAGTCAGGCCAAGACAGCAAATAGCATCAATCACAAGAGACATAAATAAAAAGGTGAAGCCACATTAAGAACTCATGACATATTTCACAGTGAGTTTGTCTACTTCCTCTCAGCAGCTGTCCTGTGTGTCCTGTGTCTATTCCTTTTTTACTTTTGTCTTCCACGGATAGGTTTGTACAATGTGGAGAAGAGTGCTTAAAATATCAGTTTTTGAGCTATAAAAAGGAATCTATATTTGATTTTAGCCGTTTTTGTCTCCTTGACGTCCGCCCCTCTTACCGAGTAGTGCCTCTTGCGGGTCTTGTCCACACACTTTCCCTGGAGGCAGATACGTCCCTTCCCGCAGGGCGTTCCCTCCACGGCCGGCAGCTTCTTGGTCAGACACACCATCTGTCCCTGGCGAATGACGGCACACCACAGCCGGGAGCACACGTCCATGCCGGGGCAGACTGTGTACTCGGGGCCGAACGCAAGGCGACACTGGCGAACGGCGTCGTAGCTCTGGCCTGGGAGCTCCTCGGGCCCGAGCAGGGGCTGGCGAGGAGAATCTAGGAGACACTCAGCTGTGGCAGAGAGGAAGAAGGGTCACAATCTGTTTACATTTGGTGCTGTACTACTGCCTATCGTTTTTATAACAACTTCTATCTCAGTTTATGAGTTAACCAGGCCTCTGTGATTATCACTCAATAAACCAGCATTTACTGCCACACTATGCCGAGTCTATCACATGAACCATGCCAACAGCAGTTGAAGTTGCTTAGCACAACGTTAATGGCAGTGATTTGTGGCCGTGTTTAATAAAAGCTGGAACCAAAGCGTGACTCATCTTGATTTCCTGCCCATGATCTGTCTACACTTACAATGAAGTTAATAGGATTGTAAAGACGAGATTACTGCTTTGGTTAGTAATAAACAACTCTGTGGTGTACTGCAGGTCACACGTTGAATTCACACGGAGGTCATCTGTAGACAGAAAATGGAACTTTTACTGGGGAATAGTTGTCACAGTCAACACAGTTTCCCACACTCACCGTTGCCGTCATCGAAGAAGTCAGTAATGGTCGCTGAGGTGCAGCGGCTCCAGGGTTTGGAGGCATCAATGGAGGTCAGGATGGAGGACATTAGCCGCTTGTCGCTGTTCACTCCAAAGCGTTCTTCACAGAACTTGGAGTCATCGTGAGACAAACCAAGCAGGTGACCTGGGACACAGAGAGAAAGACAGAGAGGCCATTTTTCATGAGGTGTTTGTCTCAGGTTTACTTTCTGCATTCTGGAAGGAGGAGATGTGTGACGTCACATGGAACTCATGCGCTCGTCGGTCTCACTGGCTTTGTTGGTGTGTGTGTCCATGACTACCTATCTCATGCGCGACAGTAAACGCAGCATGAAGCCCATCGTCCTCGATGACAGCACAGCTTCTCTCCGGAGAGCAGATGGTGCCCACATCCGCCATGCCCAGGGTGTCACAGGAGTGGTGGCCGCAGAGGTCCTGCACAAAGGAAGCACTGGAAGGTTAAACTGACGCGCAGAGACGTAATCGCAACAGTTGTACTGACAGAAGTACAACTTTTTCGGACCCCCTTGTTCTATAAAATTGGAATGTCACTCTAATTTCCTTTCCACTGCTTGCAATATCCACTTCCTTCCTGCGGCTCTACCATCTCTCTCTGCCTCACAGGGTGCCAGAAACAGACTATTGATCTTTGTTTTGATTCCCACACATGCCCAGGCAGATGAGGCCACGGGGTGCACAGATCAATCTGCTAATCATACCGTTGCATCAGGGCACACAAGCCTGCACACGTGCATCCGCACTCCTTGGACATGCATGCGTACATAGGAGCATAAAAAAATGGAAAGCAGAGACACACACACGTCCTGCGGAGAAGATGAATGGTCACGTTAAGTGCTGCTGACAGGGCCTGCTGGGTCATGTGTGTGAGGAGCTCTGGGAGGGTGTTTACTCGTTCACAGGCCGATCGGTTTGGAACAAACTGCCTTGTGTTCTGCACTCACACACAAATCCAAATATGCGCAGATGCACACGCTGTGATTTAAAGGCTGTACTAAAAAATGTGTTTTTACTTGCACATAGGGAGCATATACATCACTTGAATGGGCACAAACACACAGTGCAAGTGGAGTGTGCTTCCTTTTCGTTGGATACTTGAGAAGGCCGAGTCTGACTGGATGAAGCCAAACTCTGCTTAAGTTTCTCTTTGCTTTTCTGTGTGCAGACAAGCTTGAAAGAGAAAGAAGAAAGCCCGTTTGTTGTGAAAATGTACAGAGAATCTGACCTTCATATTTGATGTTTCTCTTTCCCTGTTTCCCACACTCTTTTCACCTGCACGCTCTTACACCTCCCTCCATTTCATTTATTTATTCGTTCATCCCCTCCCAGGCTGCAGTCTGAGAACAGTTTTTGTTCCACTCTGTTTTATATACACGTTTCATTGGTACAGCAGAGACGAACAGGAAACATGTGGGTGAAAAGGAGAACAACGGGAATCCCACACTAGAGTTGAAATACTGAAATTTCAAAAAATATCTGAAACAATCCTAAAACTCACATCTCTGTCGACATATTATTGACTCTCTCCTCTGCCCTTTGTTTTCATCCAATGGCTTCGGATGTGTGCTTAAAGAAAAACGGGGGAGGGAAAGAGATGCTGGGAGGAAGGGATGGGGTGGGCGGGGTGGTCGATGCCGGAAATTAGAGTGAAGACCTCAGAGTCCAAGGAGTTATAGAAATATTGGCAGAAATACCAGGAGAACAGGTGGCAAGCTGGTTTTCAGGGGCCAGGAGACGACCAGAGCTCAGCGTGTGCGTTATAAGACCACTCACTATCCAGGCCAAGGTGAGAGTAAAACAAACACACACTGAAATCCCAGAGCGATGAAAACACACCAAAGCTGTAGAAACCGTCAAATGATGAGAGACGTCCATGTGTATCCACAGCTGAATAAAAGACACTGCTTCTGATGTTCCCGCAGAAACAACTTCAGGCCATGATTTTATTATTCCCTTTATCAGACATACAGCTCAAAGCACTCAGCCATGTTGTGTATGCCGACAGACGTGGAGCCGGCGTGGAGGGTTTAAGGATTCATGAGCCGTGTGCAGGTCGTCAACATACGGCAGACGAAAAACAGAAAGTGTGAAATATCAGGAACAGTAAAAACAAATAGAGGGAGTAGCTGTGATGGGGGCGAGCGCTGGGAAATGTACACTCTAATGTACAGGGAGAAGAGACGAGGAGAGGACAAGTTCAAATTCTTCTAAGATGTAACCTGGTTCAACTCGTGGGGGAAATGGGCTGTGTATCGGTACATGCTGTATTCACCGCTCTGCAACCTCCATCGATCATATAAAGAAAAATTTGTTCCGGCTGTTGGCCAGACAAAAGAAGATATTTCAGAACTTCAGATCAGATTTGAAGAATTCACACTTTTTTTTTTTATCAGATTTCATATTATCAGAGTTTCATTCAGCTGCAGCCTTTAGAAAGCATTGAAGACACTTGTGCTGATGTTTGTATTAAAAAAAAAAAAAAAAAAAACTTTCCGATGACGCATCCTTCATTTCTTTATTTTTTTCTTCTCTCACATCACCACTGCCACTAAAACACCACATGAAATATTACAGAAAGTTTCTGATCTGATGAAACGCTACACACCACCTACATTATTACACGTTTGACCAGCGCTAAGTGAAAGTTACCAAACTTCAAACCTGGTTGAATATGGCTAACAGTTCAATATTAACGGTTCCTGATAGAAGCATTAATCCAAATATTTGCCCACACATGCGTCTGCACTGCTCTGCAGCTCTTTAGTGGCCACCTTACAGTGGAGCTTTGTCTACTGTCCGAGCTCACAACAAGTGAACAGCCATGCATAACATTTAATGTTCCCATATACGCAGATGCACTCTCAGAGGAGTCCTCTCAATGTGCCTGTTGTTTTGTTCTGGTGCTGGTATGTGTGCGACCGGGTGACAGCACCACACAGGTCAGCTCACTGCGGGTACGGGGTGTTGGAGTAATTGGAGCCGACCACAAAGGGACGAGTTCGCTCCAACTCTGCGCTCCCCTGCTGCACCCCCGCCCCAATGTGGTCCGACTTCACAGTCACCAAGCCTTCAATGAGCTTCAGTTCGAGTTCAGCAGACTACAATAATCGGCGCTGACTCCACAGCCGCTCTAAATACAAAGAACGAGGACTTATTTGGTTACCTCTGACATTCAGTTTGAGGGAATACCAGGCAGACCATCATCTATTTCACATCTGAACTGAATCTACATCACAGCTTAGTCTGTCTCTCTTTGTTAAGTCTCCAGTGGGGCCACAGCCTTACTTATTTCTCAGAGAAAATAGTTCACACATTACCGTGCCTCCTATGTCACATTCTTCTTCTGCTCAGTTTGAGGTACCTGAGCCAAACAGTTATTTCCTTCCTGGCATTCTGTCAGTGGAAACATTAATGGGTCTAACCTGTTTGTAAAATGACGAATTCTGCGCAGCTCTTGACATTTTGTGGGGATCTTTCCTGGCAAAATGATTAATGGCTAAATGAAAGTGTGGTTCTAATACAGAATTGGGCCAAATGAGCCTTTTTGAAAATGCCAGTGTAACATACCACATCTTTTTTTTTTTTTTTTTTACTCTGCAGCCCCTTTAAAGCTGTGGGTGGAAACCAATTCCTCCAGAATAAGAATCCAGCAGCCGTCTTTGAGAGGCACAAAGTGTTTCAATGTAAACAAACCCCAGTCTTGTTTGTGCGCATGACAATGACTGAAAAGGCAAAGAAGTAGCAATTTACACACTCAGCCAAAGCAGAGAAATCTGATAATGGTCTCAAAAAGCCAAAAAGATCAGAGGTCAAACTTAAAGTAAGGTGGGGGCTGCCTTCTTTGGCTTAAACACTTACCTCTACAGTATTAAGGTCACGACCCTAAACTGAAGTCACACATTAGCTGTGTGTTTTCTCTGCACGCTGACTGAATTCAGCTCGTTTCTTCTAAACACACCAACCTCACAATGTCCCCTGAGGTGTGTACTGAGTTACACTGACCATGGCAGATGATAACTCGCCCTGATGACAGGTTACATCTACAGCGTGACCTCCGTGCTCAGGAGTGAAGGGGAGATGTGTGTGAATGAAGGTCTGTGGACAGGCTCATGAATAATGCCGGCGTGGTGACAGCTGAGAGACAACTCCAGTTTGAGGTTGATGGCTGTTTAGTAGAATAGAGTACAATCCACTGTGCATCCTTTCCGTTTAGCCTCAGCCATGCTGTCCTGATGCCGCCTTCGAGGTATCCGGATTTCCCTGCCTGTCTGACTCTGTGTTGCTGAACCCAACTGATGATGGTGCTTAATTTCTTCTTCCTGTGTTGCCTGTGCAGGTGGAGCGGCACGAGGTGGCTGGCAGGGAAGAGCTGCGCCGCTCTGTGCCACATGCCAACCTCAGGTGTGCACGACCGACTGGTTTGCCAGTGCGTGGCTGGGCCAAGTTGGCACCGGCAGCGGAGGATCCGGGGCAAGACCTCTGGAGCTTTGCTGCTTCGGCCCTGAACCACGGCAAGACCTTGCATGACTTGAATTCACCGCAGTCCAAGGCGAAGCGATCTGACACGTCAACTGGAGCTAACCACCATGAAGCCACACCCGGAAGGGCGAAAAATGCACGTGGATGGTGCTGCCCTGCGGCTTTCGGACCAGGCAGGGGGGGGGAGGAGGGGAGACGGGGAACGATGAAAGGCGGATAAATGAGTGTGGTCTTGGGAAACGTACGGGTCCTCGCAGGGCGGACGTGTTTGCTTTCCTGACAGCTCCCAGCTCCAGCTGACAGACGCTGGAGAGAAACTGGGGAAAAAATGTGCAGGCTGGTAACAGAGAAGGAAGCGCGAGGCTGGGATGACCGGCTAATTAAGTCAAGTTTCAAGGGAGTTTGAGGGAAATTTCTGCAATGCACCCAGCAGCTGATTTCAAACCTCAGGGCCAGGGAAGAATGTGCGTGCACAGACTCGGGCACGCGCATCAGATCACACAGGCTGCTGGGCTGTCTGGGGACTGGGAGGGGGGAGGCTGGAGACAGAGGAGTCTGCCTAGAAAAACACTGCTGAGGAAGTACAGCTTTATGGCTGTTTCACTGATGCTGTGCCGCATTACGCAAAACAAGAAAGGAAATTGAAAACAAAATTAAAAAAAACAAAAAAAAAAAAGGGGGAAGGACACAGATAGTAGCCAGAGACCTTTAAGGATTTAAGTTTCCTCGACTGATTTGACTGTAATTCTCTGTCAGGATTTATGCATCTCCTCCCCACAGAGGAAAAAAAAAAAATAACATGCACTTATATCATCACATGCAGGAAGAATAACAAGCTGATGTATGACAACAATTTTCATCACATTGTGTGTTTTAGAGCAAACCGGGGGTTTGTTTACCTGCCTGGTGAAGAGGATGGCTGCGTCGTGGTGGTGCTGGTGGTCGTCGTCCAGCGGGTTTTGTTGGTTCTGCCACTTGCAGAAGCTCTTCAGAGTGGCCGCTGCGTTCTTGGACACGTCCAGGCCCTTCTCCTTCTCCCCCAGCGTGGTCACCTTCACCACGGACAGCCGGATCGGGTTCTCGATGCTGGCGTGGCCGTACAGCTTGGAGGCGATGGAGGCCAGTGTGAGCAGGTAGTGGTTCAGGTCCTTGCCGTATTTCTTGGTCATGGTGTCGTCGGCCACCAGGAGCAGCTCCACGTGCCTGGCGCGCGAGACTGACCTTCTGCGCCGCGCGCCAGGCTGCGGAGCGAGCCGGCTCCAGCGCGTCCTTCCGTCGGCGTTTTCCGCCGGGCGCCGCTCTCCGTGCCCTCTCCGCTTCCCCCGACCTCTGAGCCGGCGTCTCCCGGCCCCATCCCGGCGTCCTCTGCGCCCGTCTCGCGTCCCGCAGCTCTCGCGCCCGCCGCTCGTGGCCTCGAAGCTGAAGCGCTCACGCGTAAACACATGGAGCGCGCTCTCCGCGTCCTTGTCCTGCAGGGCGCGCACGCCATGCTCGTGTCCCTTCGCCCTGACGATAGGCGTGATGGAGTAGCGCGCGTGGTTGACGGCGAAGAAGCCCTCCAGACCGCCGCCGCAGAGGTTGAAGACGGCCAGAGACTCCGGGTTGGAGTCCACCGTCCCTCGGTACGCGCACTCCCGCTGGAGAGACTCGGGGCCGTCCCCCATCATGGCGAGCACGTACCGGGGGCTGAAGTGATGCGACAGCACCGACTCGTCCCGCTCCATGTCCAGCTGAAACCGGCTTCCGTCCAGGTACACCAGGTAGCCCGCCTTCCCTCCTCCGTGATAAATCCGGTCAATGGTCCGCACGACTCCATCCGTCCTCCGGGCAGGTGTGAGCAGCGACCCGTTCGCAGGTGGAAGATAGAAACCCTGGAAAGTGGAGAGTCCTGCTGCCAGCTCCAACTCCACCGCGCACAGCAACACAAGCCGAAACCAGAGCCTGCCCCCGGCCAGAGCACCAAGGAGCCGCACCATTGTTTATTCCAGCCCGAAAAACATCTATGAATCCCCTAAAACAAACCCAGAGCGGCCAAACACTCAACTCTGGCGATTTGTTCCCCCAGAACGCGCATCCTCCCGGTGTCCAAGCCCCCCGACGCCAAAACAGCCCGGCGAGGAAACACAACCATGGAGGAGAGCAGCAGCGGAGAGGAAGAGTGTGCAGGCTGCGCGGCACTGAGCTGAACTTGTAGAACAAAAACACAAAGTTTGCTCTTAATAGGACCCAGAGAGAAAAAGTCCTGCCCCCTTTGCGCTCAATCACCACTCCTACACCCCCCCCCCACCTCTCTCTTCCTCAAATCAGAGTAAAGTCAAGTGCTGGAGGAGAGAAACCTGAACAATGCTGTCACCGGAGTCTTTCCCACTGAGGGAGCCTGTGGTGCTTTGCAAGTCCATCAAAATTCCTCTGTCATTCTGAGAGACAAAGAAAAAAGACACAACTGGGGGACCTTCAAATCTGCAGGGACCAACACCATTTATCTCAACACAATGTCTCCATTAAATGGCAGCCTGTTATTTTTACACTTTTACCACTTTGACTCCTTTAATAATTGAAGGCTAAAAGTCCAACAGGGTTTGGCTGGAGTTTCAGAAAACTGGAGGAGAATAGATAATTTATGGCCAGTCCCAAATAAGAACTGTGGGAGTCATACATTTAATGGTGTGTGTGCGTGTGTGTGCGTGAGGCAGAGATGGAGGAGCATGCTGAGTATGAGAGAGAAAAAGTGTGCGACTGTGGCTTGAACTGACTTGATTTATTGTACCTTTAGGGAAATATGGTGCCAATGGGATGTTGGACTTTTTTTTTTTTTTTTTGGTGGTGGTGGTGGTGGTGGGGGGGGGGGTAATGGGTTAGCAATGTATACCTACTGGGGGCATACAGTGTGCGTGACTTTCCAAACACACTCGTGTTGGCTCTGAGCTCGTCTGAGAGCCAACATGAAGTCTTTAAAGTTCTCACTTGCTGAGTCACCTCACAGAGATTACCTTCGCACAGCACAGCGGGGGTGTCAGTGGGTGCTCATGCATGAGGGAGTTCTCTCTTTGTCCACACACACTCAAGAACCTGAGAACAGATATTTCATTTCAACTTTGTTGTGCCGAACGGTGAGAGGCCGTGTGTGTGTGTGTGTGTGTGTGTGCATTCTCCTAAAGCGAAGTGTTAATCCAAAGTGCCCCCCCCCCCCCCCCCCCACTGTGACAGAGCGCTGTGGGTAGCATGGTGCAGGGATGCAGCCAGGGAGAGAGAATGAGAGGGAGAGTGGGTGGACGGTGGGAAATATGGCCAAAACACAGAACACAGTGTGCTGCCACCATAAGCCTTGCCATGCCCCCCCCCTTGTCAAATCCCACCATGGTACATCCCACACCAAAGACACACTATGTTCAAATTGGCCTCCAGAAAAAAAAAATGTCAACAGAGCTGACATCCAGAAAGGCTGCAAATTTTACTTCTGAGGTCTGGTAATTTTTTCCAAGAGGTGTGGTTGCATTGGTTGGGTGTGGGGGGGGGGGGCTTGGGGCCTCATGACCTCAGGGTTTGTAAAATCTTTTCTACGGCTATGAACACACACAGCTCACACACCCACGGGCTTCGTGATGATGACCACTGCAGAGTGGATCCAGTCTCAGGCTGAGTCTCATGTCCAAATCAGCCAGCTGTTATGCAACGCACCCCACGCCCCCCCCACCCCCACTACTCGTCTCTGTTTTCCTCCCAGGCCTCAAGTCTCGCCTCCGACCGAGCCGCTGTCGGCCGCTTCTTCTCTACACCGCAGTGTCAAGTGTATAACCTGCAGTGAAAACGGCGCCCGTAAAGACTGAGCAAACTGAAGCTGTGTGTGAGAGAGGATGTTTGATCAGGACAGTGGGATGTCAAGAGGCAGCTTTGGAGCTGGTGCGTCCTGATGCATTGAGACTCTTTAAATAAAGTGTCCCGGGTCAGCCCCCCCACCCCCAAGAAAAGTGTGCTCAGGATGTGGTGAAAAGTGCTGCAGCTGCGAACTGCTGGAACTGAGCCTGAGCAAAAATTAGGCAACTTTCCAGAGCATCTCCACACCATACACAGAGAAACAACACACACAAGCATCCGTTGGATCACATCCCTACATGTCCTCCTCCCTCCCTCTTCCTCTCTCCTCTTTGAGTCTCACTCACTCAGCCCATTGGATCGTTTTTAATCCCCATCATCTGAAAGAGAGACGTATGCCAAAGCAACCATATGGACATAAACCGCCCCCGTTCTCCACACACACACATTCACACAGTAACCCGGATCACACGTGCAACATAGGCTGCATACAGAATAGCGTGTCACCAAAGCATATTGTGTGTATGTGTGTGAGACCCGCGTGCCGAGCCACGTGCGTGTGGGACCGGCCCACTTCCTACGGTGGCTGGGAGGGGAGGGAATCCAATACGGTTAATTGATAAGCTGAGCCTTTTACATAACCATCTAAGTGGTGGTGTCAGAAACCGCCCCCTCCCCGAGCACTGCTACTCTGCGCACACACACACACACTCTCCATCCCCAGCCTTTTCTCCCGTCCCTTCATGGATGTTGAAGCAGTCATTCCCATCCGGATGAAAACGCTTCAGGCGAAGTGTGTGTCGGTCCTTCATCTCTCTTTGACTCTGCATAGAAACCCGGTGTGTTGCTGGCATCGTGGCACAGAGGGAGAGTGTTGTCTCCAGAGGGACAGTAAGCGGCCACCACAGGTCTTCTCTGGGGAACAGACACACACACCTGCACACACACATTCAACTCTTTGCACGCAATAAACACAGTGAACACAAACTCTTTTATCCAATGTCAAGCTATATTTATATATATATATCTATATATGTATATATAAATACATGTATTCTGATTTAGAAAAGAAAATAATGATACACATAAAAACAAAATAAAGACACAAAAGTATACCCCTGTAAAACCAGACGATAACACAGTTGGAACAAGCCAACGTACCTTCAAGTCTTTCAAAAGACACCAGATGGCTTTAACACTTTGCTTGTTGTTAAATTAATCTCAGTGGAGCATTTCAAAAGATGAAGGAAAAAACCCAATCAATAAAAATATGATTTAAGTCTGAACAACAGCAGTTTACTTTAACTCATTTAACATGAAACATAACAGAGATCATACAAAAGTTATTCTCCTCTCTAAGTTTTCCCAGAGTACAAGAGTACATTTTGACAGTGATGATTTCCTCCTTAAGACACTGGAGACAGAGTGATAATGTGAGTATACACGCAAGTATACAAAACATTTTCTTGCCCGACGTTAAAAAAGTCTGAAGTGATGTTACTGTAAGCGATACATATAAGACGTTTGGAGGATCGGTAGCTGCAGCACTTTTATTACATTATGTAATCATATTGAATATGTGCTGATTTGGCTACTGAACTGCATGTTTAACAACTTGATAGGTGATCATTTTGGTACAGTACAGAGACAAAAACTGCCTTTGCAGAGTCTCTATGAGAAACGTTTGAGAGAAATTGAATAGGTACACAGATGTTCTTCTTTTTTAAAAGTTAGATACAGTACATATGTTTGATGAAAACAGTATGAGGGTTGACCATGACCAGTTTAAGCTGTTGATATATTTGCAGTAAAAACTGTTCTGATTCATCTCTCTCGTTTGCAGTTCTTCTGGGTGTAAGGCGCTATATTAGCATTACTGATATTCCAACTCAACGATTTGGCTATAATATTCAAGGCAGAATCAAGCTGAACATCACAAGCTAACACGAGATCTCTCACGAAGAGTCCAGTCGAAGGCTACGTAAAGATCGTTCTGTAAAGGGGCTGTGATGAAATGGTCCACAAATACAGTGATTAAAACTGACAAATTAAAAGAAATCTGGAGATAACTGAATGTGCGTTTTAAAAATAGCTCTGTAGTAAGAGGTAAGAGCTTACACTGGCTGCATGGTGGTGGAGTATCACCAAACCAACATCCCACCAGGCAGAGACAGTGGCATGTCCATTACACCTTGTATGTCTCGTCTTCATGAATGAATTGTCTGAACTAAAATAATGAACGGATAGTCTGAGCTTCATGTAAAAAAAGGCCACAACTGAAGGTTGTGGTGCTTTGTGGTTTTTTTATAACAAACATTACCAAAGAGCCAGGCCCAGCAACATCACCTGCCATGACCGACCTCCACCCTGATTTCATCCCTGGCTTTTAGCAGGCCATGTGATCCTGGTTGATGTCAGTAATTTGCTCCTTGGACTTCTCGGTGAGAGCCAGTGCAGGGGTGTAGGAGGGCGCTGAGTTGTTTGAGTTGGATTGGTAAATGGCCTTTGAGAAGTTTTTGGCAGGGCTGCATAGATGTTGGAAGCGCTGCAGGGTCGAAAGATCAAAGTCAGCCGAGGATTTTAAACACATCATCCTTAATGTCTAGATTTTAGTTTTCCTCTCTCAATAACATGAGAGGGGTGTTGAAGGGAGTTGGACTAACCTGTTGCAGCGTTCCTGGAGTGGTGGCTACGGCATAAATGGCCCAGATGGGTAGCAGGGAGACAGATGAAAAGGTAAGAAACCAGCCCAGCATGGTGGCCCACAATGGAGCAACCAGGCCTTTCCCCAGACTCAATGGAGACCAACGCACCAAGGAGAACACAAAGGTGGCCTAAAGAAGTCAGAAAACTTTGTTAGCCAACTGGCCTTCAATGACTAAACTACATTACATGCTTTGTATCTTCACACGGAATTACACTCTAATGAATAGTATGAATGCTTTTTATGTTTCACTGAATTTACAAACTGCTGCACACAGTACAACATGTTGATGGACAGCTGTCACTGGAGTTGGACTGATGGACAGACGAGAAGAACACCCCAAACTTGCATTTATGTGGGTCACATTTCACAGCTACTGAAACAAAACAGTGCGAGAGCGGGTCACTCACAGTGCAAACAGCTGGGGTCAAGTATTTCCAGCACAGCTTGAAGACAGGCAGGGGAATGTAGCCGGTCATATCCCTGATGTTGGCACTGAAGCGCTCGGCTCCTGTGGCCAAAGAAGAGCAGCATGAGTGCTTGTGGTTTGGTTTGACGTCATTTGGCTCACGGCTGGCTTGTTGTTTTTGGTGGCAGTAGTAAACTCCAGTTCATTTTTTTTTTTGGCTGACATTTACAGAAAAGAGGAAAACACTTGAAAAATGTCTTGATTAAGAAAACTTGTTTACTATGCAACAGGCGGATCAGGATTACCAACAGCAGTGGGAGTCGTACAACGGTAAATGATGGTGACAGTTATGGGAGTTCTGAAGTGAAAGCACATTGCACAGGCCATGAAAACCCCAAAAGATTACTGAGTATTTTCTTTGTCTCCTGTGTTTCAGCTGTAACAATCAGTCACTTTACTAGTTATCAGTAACCAGAGTAGTAGTGTTGTAAAAAAAAAAAAAATGGGGTTGTTGAGTTGAGTCCTGTCCCGTCTTCCCCAGCCCACTTCTCTCTCCTCCTGCACTCATCTACCGCTGGGACAGCAGCAAAATTTGCCAAATACAAAGTTAATAGTACAAACCCAGTAGCACTAATCTGAGCTGTCCTGATGTGAGCACTTTACATTCCACCCATCTCACACTTAGACAGACAGAGTTTTTATAAATGCTTTAGAGCCTCAGGTCTGGCTGGGATAGGAGCTTCCTGGGGCCGCCAGACTGAGACTGAGAGGCGACGGGTCCTAGGGGCTGATTTAGGACCCAGAGGAGACAGACAGGGGCCTGGCTAGGAGCCAGTCTCCTTACAACAGTGGGTAGCTGCAGCCATGTTAATATACTGTCTACTGACTCCAAGTGGAATGCAGGAGGCGAAAGTAGACGGGAAGCCTCTTGGTGTGTTTATCAGATTTTAGGAATTACTTTTTTTGTGATTTCAAAAAGTGTATGAAAAGCAGTTTTCATATTTTTACAATTTACAGCAGTCAACATTTATTTGTATGATTTCTATTTTGGCATAATGTGAAGTCCTTTCATCTGACGAATGAGCTCCAACAGAGTGGACATTAAGAATTAGATTAAGACAAGGAGAAAAATGGGCTGGTTTGAAATAAGAAGAGGACAGGAAGAAAATAAGTAAAAGAGACAGAGACAGGAAATTTAAGCAGACGTGAGGAGCTGAGCTTCATACCGTAGATCCAGCCGATGGCCACAGACTGGAAGATAGAGAGGAGCAGCAGGCTGGCTCCACTGCAGGAGAAGTGGTCATAGACCTGAAAAACATACAGACCTCCCTGCCTCGCCATAGAGGCAAAGATGCACACAAAGGGAAGAAATTTGTATTATTTCAAGTCATTTTGACCCAAAGATATAGAATTCATCCATCATAGGTTGGACCTACCGGCGTCACCATGACCAGTCCGATCAGGAAGCAGACGGTGCATACGAACAGCAGCAGCAGCTCTCGTCGGTGACCTCGTCTGATCAGCTGAGGGTACAGGTCGCTCACCGACGTCATCAGGGCCTCCAGACTCACAAACTGGATGACAGAGAGGAGGCAGGGTCACGCCATTTCCATCAGTGATTCCTCAAACTTGGTGTGTGTGTGTCTACCTGTGTGTCCAGTCCGAGCATGATGATCATGAGGAAGAAGCAGACAGCCCAGAGTTGAGGCAGAGGCATCATGGCGACAGCTCTGGGATAGGCGATGAAGGCAAGGCCGGGCCCTGAGAGGACATACCACCGCAGACTAAATATGAGGAACAATTCAAACACAAACAGCTGGGCACTGGATTAAATTTAGGGATTCTGATTCTGCTCATCCAGTCAAATCCTATTTTGAATTCTTATCACGTTATATAAGAATAAAAGACATAACTTATAGTAGTTATAGTAGTGTGTCAAATAATGAGGCATTCAGAACAAAACCACAACGCTTTTGTCCATCTCTGAAGACCTTCAGGTTTTCTACTGGGGAGCCACAGTTAATCATTTAAAACAAGTTAAATGTATTCAATTAGATCTAATATCAACACCAGGTTGTTTCATACAGCTGAGCACTGCAGTTTTTGGAAAATATTGGTCAAAAGGAATAAATGGTGCATTTGTTCAGGGCTGCTTTCATTTGTGGATTAATATAGATTCATAGTTTTGGCCAGTGATGGAGTTCTTTGGCACAGTTGGCTACACAAGCATCAGTAAAATAAATATTGCTGATTTTGGTTTGTTCAGGGCATTAGATGAAATAAATATTGAACAATATCACGCATGCACGCAGTGAAATTTGATTCCTCAAATTATACATATCTGCAAATTACATGTGAAAGATTTTAATAGAGCAAAGGTCAATGTGAAAAAATAATGATAAATCTTTTGCTTTCCCTGCAAACCCGTCCTCACCTGACTGGGCCACGGTGGAAATGTCCACACCCTGCTCCTCAGCCATGAAGCCCAACACTGAGAAGATAGCGAAACCTGCCAGGAAACTGGTGCTGCTGTTCAGGAGGCAAAGCAGGAAAGAGTCCCTGGAAGAACACAGACACACATGGAAATTACTCAAGCGTTATGGCAGGGCACAGCTGGAAGAAAAACACGGGGAATAAGGAGAAATAATCAAAGTGATGAAGGAAAACAAATAAAGTATTCTCAAGGTGAAGGTAAAGGTGGACAACCAATGAGGTCTTGATCCTGGTCTCTGGCCTTGTATTGTGGAGCTGTGCCCTGTTACTGTAAATACAAGCCAAGTGTTCTGTGTGTGTGTGTGTGTGTGTGTGTGTGTGTGTGTGTGTGTGGATGGGGGGGGTAAGAGTGTGGGAAACATGGCAATGGGGGCTTTTCTTTAAGGTGTGGCTGTATCAGTGTGTTTTCTCTGTCCATTCCAGCCATTCCTTCTGGAAGCCATCTGACCAGCAGGAGTTCACATCTTACATTTCAGGAGAATTCAGTTTGTCTGAAGTGGAGCTAAAGGAGGCTCCTGGTGTGTGGTTGTGCTAAAGTGTTGTATGACAAAGTCTCTCACTTATAGCAGTTGTTGTTGTATTTGTTGTAACTGCCCAGGGCTGTGAGACTTCCTAAGCAAATTCCATAAGAGAAAAATATCTGGGTTCCTGCATCCATCCATACCTTCAGAAAGAAAGACAGACAAGGCGCAAAAATTACAGGATGCTATGATGATGCTGATACGCTATCAAAGCGGTAATTCTCTAGGTGTGTTTGGTGCCATGCATGTAAACAAAATAAAAAGTCTGCAGGCAGACTAAAAACAGTTTCTGAAGTCAGAGAAGCTACATCAACATCTCTACAGCCCGTATCAGCACAGCAGTGCTTCAACTTAGCATCTTGCCTAAACTCAAAATATCTGTATTTGATTTAAAAGACAATCTTTTTCAACAAGAGCAAACACTAATTCCTTAAGAATTCCACTATTCCACTATTGTGGAGATGTTTGCACAAGGGAATGAAACTGATGACATATAATCTCTAAGGAGAGGACAATGTGTATCTCATGGACCATTTATTATCGACCTTATCAGGACTGGCCTCGTTTTATTTCCCAGATTTGTTTACGTTTATGATAAATAGTTTGGAAAAAAAAGGAAAAAGCTTTAAGCTCTCTATTAATTACAGGAGCCACTATATCACCTTTAAGAACAGCCATTTCTATGGTGCCACACCTGTGGTGTGCATGTGTGCTTGTACCTGGGGGTCTGCCAGGCGAGTGTGGTTGGGTTTGAGGTAGTAGATAATGCCCTGGGTGGCTCCAGGCAGGGTAGCACCACGCACCAGCAGGACAAACAGCATGACATATGGGAAGGTGGCTGTCAGGTACACCACCTAGAATATACACACAGTATGCTGGGATGTGGTCAAGACAGCAAAGAGAGACAAAACAGGAAGGAAGAGTGTGTGATGCCCTCGAACAGGGATGAAATACTAAAAGAAGGAACCCTGGAAAGTTGGCATATTAAACCTGTTGACAGATGGCTGTGGTGAGACAACAAAATTATTACAGTGCCCAGGCCCTTATTTCATTTACTGACCGTGTAAAGGAAGATTTATGTTCTGTCTAACCCTGCCACCCCTCAAAAAAACAAGATCAGCCTTGTGCTTGTGAATTGTACAGGATATGGCCTAGCTTATAAAAAAAAAGCTGAGAGTAAACATTTTGTCAAGGTGGTATCCCTGAAAGTGTCCAGAATGAGTTATTGGCAGTTGTTGTTTCACTGATTCCCACTGAAATGCTGGTGCTTCAGATTCTTACATAACTTCTGGACCTTTGATGTTGGAATTGATGTGCTTGTTTCAAAATGTTTGATACTTCGGCTAATGTCACCAAAAAAAAAAAAAACAAAAAACAAAACACCCACAAACCAACCCAAAACAAATCAAATGGTGAAGACATCACGCTTTGTGGTCATTTTGCGTGTTTTTTGTGTTCACCTTTCCAGTGGACTTGACTCCTTTCCAGACACAGAAGTAACAAACGATCCACACGACGGCCAGACAGAGAGCCAGCTTCCAGTTGATTGGACCCAGCTCGTCCAAATTGTTGGAGAGGTGGAGCACCTCTCGTCTGCCATGCACACAGACACACAACAGTTAATACCTCATATCAGGTGGTGGGTGTTTTGGACTGTGTGAGAAACAAAGCCACTCACTCCCAAAACTCCATGACAGAGGACGAGGCGTTCTCAGGCAGGCTGCTCAGATTGGCTGTCTGGTTCCGGTGCTCGAACAACACACACGCCTCTACAGACACCCGCAACAGACTCCAGTTAGCCGTTAAGGTCTCGCAGTGCACCCTCAGATGGCATTAACAGATGCTTTACTGACCCGTGTTCCACGAGTTGTTGCAGTGTGACCAGGGCAGCTCTGCTTGGAAGCTGTAGGCCAGGTAGAAGAGTGCCCAGGCGAGGATGACGATGTAGTACACGCAGCCATGCAGGATTATCACCTGACTTGCATAACCAAGACCTGCAGGAGTATGACAAGACAGACAACGTGATGGTTTACACAAGCAGTTGTTATTGTTAAGCTCTTCAAAGCATTTTTGAGCAAAGACACATTTTCTGGTCCAAGTCTCTTGAGCTTCTGTTGAAAGAATCCATTTAATGTGACACTCAACGAACAGCCCACATCGAGTGCATCTTCATTTGGAATGAATGATGGTCTTATGAGGCCTTGAGTGGGTTAGAAAGCGTGGGCTGTTTGCATCGACAGACAGCCGTTTGTAGTTTCTTCTAATTAAATTCAGGCCATTATCTGGTAATAGAACATCGAATGTGAAGACTAGTGAGGAATTCCCACTGAGGCCTTCCATTGTTTGCACGTCTGATGTGGCTTCTTTTGCACTTTCCCAAAAAGCATAAATGTAATAGAGGATCACTGGTCACATTGTAGGATGGAGGATGTGAGTCAAAATAATCAGTGTTATGGTCTGCTCTGGAGTGATACGTGTATATCAGTCTCACTGGTAGGATGGTGACGCAGACGAATCGCCTCCCTGCTGAAGTGCCTTTGACCAAATGCCAAAAATATTTTGCAGCCAAGGCCGCCAGATAAAGCCCCGAAGCCCATAAAATCTCAGCAATCAAGTCGCTGATCTTTGGCCCTTGATGAATTCATATGATATATTTATAAGAGATTTGTAAAAAACTGTTGTAGTTGTAATTTGAATATTGTAAATAAAAGTACAACTCCTGATAAGCGCAGACAATGGCGGAAGAGAAGCCCAATAGCGCTAATTTTTTGGTCCATGCCTCCCCAAGCAGATAAATCTGTTCCTGTTATATGACTGAAAACAAAAACCAAATTTCAGTTTTTGTTGATTGACTTCTGTAGTCATACAACTAAATTACTGTTCTTTAAACATAAACTAATCCCAGTCCAGCCTGTAGAAAGAGTAATAGCATCCACTGTGAGTATTGTGCAGCGACAAGGAAGCATGGATATCGACTGCTGCTGTTGGCATTCACATCTGTTCTCAAACTGCCCAGCACACTGAGAGATAAGAGTCCTCAATGGGAAGGTACAGACGGCCCAGCTTCATGAGCAAAACAAAAGTCTTTTTGTTATCAAAGATGATGTGTACTTGACTTCAGCGTGTTATTTTAAAAGTTGGGAGCAGATTCTGTTCCTCTGGTGTAACTGGGTATCAAGTTAATGCTTAACTTTGTCTGAATATGATAGCATTGATCTTCAAGTGTGTTTTACTGGCAGACATGCACGCCTAGTTTGTCTTAATACAAACAGATTCAATATGACGTGTGCGGCCAGAAGATGGTGTCAAATATTTTGATTGCGGTTACATAATTTGTATGAATTTTGTATTGGTGTGGAACCATTTATGCTTTGATTGTTTGCGCTTGTGTGGTGAAAGTGCTCAATTAGGAGGACAAGAATAGAAAATAAAGAAAATGGGAAAAAAAAAAAAATTTCACAAGAAAACAAAACAAAACACCAGGACACAGTTATAATTAAGAACCATGATTACAAGCAAAACAAGAATTTTACAATTAGATAAACTTACCTCCAAATAATGGGCAGATAGACCTCCAGGCACTGACACCTCCCAGACTGGTGTACTGTCCCAGAGAGGTCTCCAGGAGGAAGAGGGGGATGCCACACAGCACCAGGAACAACAGGTAAGGGACAAAGAACACACCTGCGCGCACACACACACACACACACACACACACACACACACACACACACACACACGCTCTATGCTTTTGAAGACCTTCAACAATGAAATCCATAAAACTAAAGTCATCCCAGTTGACACTGTAATCCGAACCATTTCCACTGTGCCATGTGCTTTACCTCCTCCGTTCTTGTAGCAGAGGTAAGGGAACCTCCAGACGTTGCCCAGACCAATGATCTGCCCTGCCACAGCCAGGAGGAACTCCGACTTACTCGCCCACTGTCCTCTGGCATTAATGCTGCCCTTGGCGGCTTCTTTCCCTTGGTAAAACTTAGGCAGGAGCGAGTCCTCCTGCTGTTGAGGTATTTGGTCGGCCATGACTGGTTTGGGCAGAGACACGCAGACTCCCCTGAGGATGGATAAACACAACAGACAGATAGATAGAGAGGACACAGATGAGACATGCTAAACCAGCTTTTGGAGGACAAACATCAGAAAAATGCATAAAAAAAAAAAGAAAGGAAAGAGCACAATGCAGGATTCACTCACATCTTTGCAGCCGGGGACTGAATAACCACGAGGCACACGTATTTTCAGACAGTTGGTCTGGCTGCAAACTTATCTGTGATGTGTGTCTCAAGGGCGAACTTTTGTGGGTGTGTGTCCTTTATCTACACTCTGCAGCACAGACCTAAATTTGATCCACTTCAGCTCATACATACGGCTGAGAGTAAAAACTGGGCTCACATAGCCGTCTGTGTTGGTTAATGCTTTCCCTGCTTTGGCATCTTATCTTTTATGCTGTTTATTAGGGAACTGTCTTATGTCACATGTGTTTGGGTGGCGTTTTTGTGACTGATGAACAACCTGACAAGACAAAACGGATCCAAGAACAATGTGGAGGAAGAGTTGAACTCTGCTGAGTCACATGGCCCAAATTACGGCCAAATAACAAACCTTTCACTGCCACCGCCACCCGAAGGAAACACAACAACAACAAAAAAGGGACCAAGACATTGCAACAACACAGCTGAACTCTTTGTATCTCTGTATTTCACGCCACATGTGATAAGCTGTCAGGATAACAGTGCGCCATCGTTGCGGAACTGAAGCGCGGAGGCGTGAGGATGTCTCACCGAGCCCCTTCAGCCGACACTGCGGCCGATTCCGCCCGAACTGTGCACAAATCCTTTCTTGGTTAGCGGTAAAAAAGACAAAAAGCCCAGGCACTGGACGAAGCACAGCCTACCTCTGCGTCTGCTGTAGTCCTCTCCACCACGGCCACCCCCGCGTCCGGCCGGTGAATGGTTTGTTCCGGGCCGCAGCAGGGACTATATTAGGGTCTCTCTCAGCGCATGGATTCAGTCCAGCTACCAACAGGTTATAAAATCAAACGTTACAAGGTATCCTGGGCAATGCAGAGCTGGTTAAGTGTTACAAAATAATATGCATCCATTATAAATATTCGCGTATGATTTTTCATTTCATGTCATCACACACATAGAAAAGATGAACGCAGAGCGACTATTCATTTTGGTTAAAGTATAACATTGTAGATGTGATTTATTTATAATTGATGACAGTTGATCTTATATGATTTAAGTTTTACTCTACTCCCACTCTAGCTCCTCCTTAAAATGTGATGTCATCAGCTTACATTCTCACAAAAACGCACACACCTTAAACATGATCCCACCATTGTTTTCCCCTGTAACACAAACAGACACATGACAATACAACCCCGAGGTTACATAAACATCAGTGTGGTGTGTCACCTGAAACCTTCACTGACACTCAGCATCTTCCAACTCAACGGCAAAAGATTCACAGAAATACACATCACCGTTTAACCAAAGGTAAAACCGCAAGCTTTGCGTTCTTTTTCTGAATCAATGCACAATGTACAACAGTACATTGTGTAGTCTGTCGTGTAAATGTTCTTGGCATCTTGACCGTTTAGGCTGCCTCACGCAGCTCGTAGCACATTTAATGGGCTGCATCATTGCAGCTGAACGTTTACGGTCATTAGCTCGAAGGACTTCATTCAGAAAGGTGCATACTAATGCTGTGACATATTAAGCTGCACTGATTTTTCTAACCACCATGCAGCCGTGTTACTTCTGCTTATTCCTTCAGGTACAGGCTATATAATACGTTCAAACATTTCATTTCAGGGGGTGCTAAACCTGTAATTGAATTCCTGTAAACTCTGGAACCACAAATGTCACAAATTTACTTCGTTAGGATGACAAACATCCATCAAGCTGGAGTTGTGAAAAGGCACAATTGCTATGTTTCTAAGTCTGAAATGAAGGTCTAATATGAATTTATGTCAATTCACTTCATTCTGGCTCATTAACAGAGCAACCAAAAATCAAGAAGCCAAAGGTCAAGAGTCAGGAAATGGTAAAAAGTCTTGCAATCATATAGAATGTACTAACACACTAACACACACGCCTGCATATCTTCTGTCGGACTGCAGACTCTGCTTTGCGTCCCGGAGGCCAAATAAAAGTCCAACGTTAAGGGTCCTTCAATACAGTCGCCATTGTTCTGCCCTGACAAACCCGCAGCCCCTGTAAAAGTGGTTCCATGGAGTGTAACTTAGACCAGGCGTAGCTGTGTACAATCTCTGCATGCTTTATGGCCATCTTTATTGGTGTCTGGCATCCTGGGCAATGGGTCACTGATACACTGTGGTTGGCAGCGTGCGTCTAATCTGTCGTGAAACTCCTAGGGTTTTCCAAATTTTTTATAGGAACTAAAGTACAACTAAAGTAAACCTGAACAAATTCAGATTTGATTGCATCATATGTCTGAATTCCCCTTATGAAAAGAAACAGAGTGCAACACGTCTATGAATGTGCCGCACCCAGAAATATTTGTGCTCACGTGAGGTTGGTACAGGCAAATGATTCTTTACACACCCCTAACACACACAAGCTTGTTTTCCCTCTTCCCTGTTGCAGTTATATGAAGCATTACACCACCTGAGGTGATATTAACCTGTGCAGCTGAAAGGATTAGGAATTATGAGCTACCTCTCTTTGCTTTCATGTGCATTTGATCAGCACGTTTTGAGACTGGTTAAAAAAGATAGCGGCTGCAGAACAGTCAGCTTAAAAATTATCATGTGTCAGTTGACAGATTTCTGTTTTTGCCCCATTTCGGCCGTGTGAATGTTTTCACAACATAAAACCATCTATTTGATTACACTCTGCAAATTATTAGACCAGAAAGGTAAAGTATTTGGAGAATGATTAAAATTTTTTGTTGGCTTGGTCTAGACACGTTAATCTGCTGCCTCATACAGGTCAAACGCATCATAAGAAAGAAAAGTGGTCTTCTATCCTTGTTTGAACTTTGGACTAGCCGACTTCCACAGCCTTACATCTCTCCTGTACTCTACTTTCCGTGTCCTAAATTGGTAAACATTCCTGTGGCTAAACCCCCTTCCCCCTGAACCTGTGTGAAAAAAACATACCTTGTAAAAGAGGAGTCATTTAAAAGTCACCCCTGGCCTTATGTCCACTTTGCACAGGAATCCCCCGAGGTCTGTGGTGGGCAAGATATTTGGTGCTGATAATCTTTCCTGGAGATTTTATGGGAATGTTTTCAGGGGCAATTCCCTACATCAGTCTTAACCACACTGGGTAGTCCTGTGAGGTGGATGTGCTGCTGTCAGCGATTTGTAGCCCCAAAATATTGAAATAATTTCTTTTTCAATACAAAACTCTAACGGTCTGTTTTGTTTTGTTTTTCTGTGGAGCATTTTTCTCCTCTTCATTAAGGCATTACATTATTTTAAGCCTATTTGCAGTTGTTTGGATTCCCTTTGTGGTCGCTTTGCAATTCTATCTGGGATAATTTGTTGGCAAGACCAGAGATCCCAAGGTGGGTGTTTTGTTTAATATTCTAGCCGGCACATTTTTCAACCTATCAGTAAATCAAAGGAGAGCAGAAACATACATAACAGCGCATCACACCATCCTGTAAGCAATTTCCTGATGAAAGCATCCACAAACAACAGACTGGTAATCCAGCTCCTGTCTGAGTGCTAAATTCACAAATTTCAATCCAGATCATGGTTCTAGATTTCACTATAATCAAGTAACCAACCTCCTGTAAGCACAATAGTCATCGTATATTCATCCACTGTTTAAGGAGTCTACAAATATATTCCAGACCTTGTGATGACTGTATGAACTAATTAAGTTATTAACACAGTTGTTGACTAAGAGGTACGAGATAGATAATATGAATCAAATATAATCGTACGCTAATCTTTTTTGAGGCAGACTCACTCTGCCTGCCCTCATGCTGAACTTACCTCTGTTTGTGTGGATGTGGATTCTCACTAAGCCTTCAATGTAGCACCTTAATTAGGTGAATTAATTGAGACTGTGTTCGTCCAGATCATGTTACAGAAAATTAGAATGACCCTGCGTCTCTTCGCCAATACAACTCGCTTGTAATGAACCTAGCTCTCAGGCAGGTCAAAGCAAGCTAAGCAGACCCAGATTCCTGCTGTTCAGTGAGCATAAAGCCAGGGGCTTGCTCATCACATGATGGGACTTTAATAAGTGGGTTCTTCCTATTTGGCATCAAACCCCAGCCACCAAGAGCAATGCTTTACATGTCTGAACAACAACAACAATGTGAACTTCTTGGTTAAATACAACAGACTGTATGTAAGATATATGTCACACACAGAAGTTTGTGTCTGATAGTTTGTGCACAAGAAGCAAATAAATGAGTGTGGAGGCAAAAAACTTCAGCCAGCTCTGCAGCCATTTAAACATCTGATGTGGTCGAGGCACCCAGACTTTCACACTCTGGGCCGAGGTCGCCCCAGGGAGGAATGTGGCGCTGGATTAAATCAAAGCATGAAATAATAGGCACCCCTTCTGCCACCACTGACAGTAAATAGAAAGACTCCTGTTTTTCATCCCCACGGAGAATTCAAGACATGAATAAACTCTGTGGGAGACCAGCTTTGAAGGCAAGTTAATGAAATCACTGGATAGCAGCTTCGACTGGCCTTTGTCGACTTCGACAAAGGCCAGACATTAATAAATTGATTCATCATCAGTGACTAGTACCCCGCATAAATGTGGGTACATATGATATAATTACTCTACTGACAAATACGGCACAGAGCTCCAAGGGAAATAGTGCTTCACTGGGGATTTGTTGTGTCTCGAACTGGCTGCTCCACTGACAAATACGGCATAGAGCTCAAACAGTGTGGTCTAGGAGCTAACAACCAAGTGAGGTGATGGATGGCTATGTGGATGTATTCTTTTACAAAAAAGCTGCTGTATTTCATGCAGAAACCAGATTTTCTGTTTGGGATCTCCAAACTTAACCGATTTCCTCCATGGCAAGAAAGAAGACAAACGACACCTTAGTCAACCCACCAAACATAAGCTGGGAGATCAACTGACTTATGCAAAGGGCCGACTCGCCTATGAGTAAAATCCTGTACAATGTAGTGCCAGATTTTTCCTTTGTCCTTTGTCGCTTTGACAAAAAGGGGAACTACAATTTTGGCAGCCCTTCAATGCTGTTGGGGGAAAACTGAGCTGTTGTTCCCCATTTCAACTATTCGGTTTAACTCTCCTGCCAGCCGCTCATCAAAGGGGCCTGATAGCTTAACACAGGCCAACGTCCGACCACATGGTGATGACAGAAAAGTGCATTTGCCAAATCCAAGTAGCTGCCTCAGCACTGTGGCCGGATCACAAGAAAGGGTTGGAAACATCCGTGGTCAACTTTGGCAGGCACTACAGAATCCACGCAGCTAAAGTGAGACCGCAAATAAAACACTTGTACTGTAACACAAGTGACATCACACTATAGTAGCAGAGAGAGATGAAGTTGGGTGAATAAATGATTTATTCTAAAGACTTATACTGTATATAAAGTATAGGAACCATGATGTTTGCAATTAATCCACCATGTTGAATATTTACTGAAGTAAATGGCTTCTTTGTTGTTTACTGAATATGAGTTTACTTAATATAGTCCAGGAAAGTGAACAACTGCTGAAGTTTTAAAACCCCAACAGGCCATGACCTTATCTTCTTACTGTTTTGTTTAATAATTTCACAACTCAGTCTGCCTCAGATCACAGTCAAAACTATGTTCACAGAGACCACCAGACAAAATAACACACTTTTAAATGTTTTTAAATGAATGTTGATGAATGATGAATCTATGTCCAGTAAATTGGTGTGTTTTGCAGTCAAACTGATCCAGTTTTATCAGGTTTTGTATCAATATGAACTTATTGGGTGACTGTTAACTGTTCTGGAAATGATTTGCTGAGTCAGTCTGGCACAGTTTTATGACTCTCTAACTGTCACTTTACCTCTTATTCTTTGGCCTGTGTCATAGGTAATAAAAGATCATTTGAGTGCACTGGAGGAAAGCAATCAGGTCAGTAAATGTCTATTATTGGGCATATAATAAAATGAGAAAACAATGCCACTAATACAGAAAAAGGATCTGTGTTGTATTGTCCTCAGTGCCATTCAATACCTCCCCACAGGTGTTTTACTTATTAATGCAACCAGGTGTTTTACGCTGCCTTTATCATCATAATCATCTCATATTCCAAACGTGGATCACACTACTGTGCGAGTAACGGCTTTGGACATCACAGAAGTAAATCAAACACAACAATCCGAGACTGAAGCACAAGTCTTTGCTGACTGAAGCATGATTCAGCTTTTTGTAGAAGCTACTTTGCTCTGTCTGTTCTCTGCTCTTGTAACTGAGACAACATGACAAACTGTTTTTGGATTAGGGTCATCAAATACAAGATACAGGCATTTTCCCTTCAGTAAACATTGCTTCTATTTTGTATGACAATCACAAACAAAGACCGCAGACATTGTGTCACCACATCACCTCAACTTGATGAACTTGAGACTTCCTGCCGACATTTAAATAAAACTGATAAGCACACACACGCACATACACACACATTTGTACACACTTACATATTGTGCACCTATCAGAGGTACGTTGTGTTGGCTCTGTAGTCTTCTGAATGAAATGACTCAGCGTTGCCTAAGAGAGTGATAAATTACCTGGGTGGGAGGAGTCAATAACTGTCAGGTGCACTGGATTTGCAGACTCGCCCTTCAATATGAAAGCTGCACGTGTGTACTTTGGAGGGGTTGTGATCAGCCAAGTTGTTTCTGTCAAAGACAGAAGAAAACACCACCAGTGTCTTTTTTTTAATAATCTGGAAAAACCACATCACTTTTATTTCCTCAATATTCACAAGCAAGTAAACGTAAGACAGTTTTATGATTGTACTGACCAAGTCTTAAAGGTCACGTTTCTGTTATTTTGTACGTGACCTCTCCTCTCCTCTCACTGTGTATGTGATTGTAAAACCCCAATTAAGCCTGTACCTGTTTCAACTCAGTGGTTTTCTCTGGGAGAGCGAGCAAGAGATGCCGACTGATACGAGCAAAGGCAGTCTGTCATTAGGAGAGCAGGGCCCCCTCAAAACAACACCAACATGCTCTAATAAGCAGCTCTCTACTCTCCTCTGTCTCCATCGCTGCACTCTTTTCTCCCAACTTCTTTTATTTTTCGCTCTAGATTATAATGAGACATATTTTACCAGTGTTGTGGTCACAGTGTGGAAATGAATAATAAACTGTTCTGGTCAATATGCAGGCAAACTGGAAGAAAACATGACAGCTATTGTGTGGTTTAAATTGTTTGCTTCACAGAGTTAAGTGTCCAATGTATTTCAGAGTCTGTTAAAAGTCACAGCAATCCTAAACGTTCTCACACCACAGTGAACATGTTAAAGTCCATGAATAATTACTCAGCTTTATTTTTGCTGCTTACTGTTTTCAGATGTCAGAGTTACTGCTTGAAGAAAGAGAAAACATCTGGGCCTTGGAATGATCGATAATGATGCGTCACCCTATCTTGATGGTGTGCAGCACTTGCATGATAAAGAGTTTACACAAACTAAAATCTTTCCAGAGGAGAGACCACTGTCTAATTTGACACTTTTTGACACATATGGAACTAATTATCAACAAACACCTTCCCTGAGCAAACATGCAATCAGGGATGACACACATCATTGCTGGAAACTTTGCTTAAACCTAATAAGCCTTGGTGAAGATGTCACACATGACAAATCGACATTCACTGTTCCAGTTTCACTGAAGCCATTAAAGCTATTTCATTCTCCATAAAATCACGATCTTTTAAAAGTGAATAAACATGAAACACTTTGAAAAAAGTTAAACCCTCAAAAATGTCTCTGTGCCAAACTATCAGCTATTATTACTGTATTATTGAAGTGAGATAGAGTCATTTTTTGTGCAATTATACCCACACCCTTTCCCATTCTGAGCAGGGGAAAGGCATTCCAGGCATCCTCACTCTGAGCATTTAGTATTATCTGACATGCAGTCACAGCTCTCTTTATCTGATGGTTTGGTCTGATGCTGTCAGCCAGAGTGAGGAGCAAAGACAAACCTGAGGGCTGGCAGGTGCCTCCTTAACTTTACAACCTTTGTCACGGCTGTTTGGGGTGAGATTTTTTTGTTAGTAGTAAATAGCAAATAGCATGTTAATGACAGAGCCAGGCTGACTTGGTGCAAAATGCACAAGTGTAATATGAAGTGGTATCTATATTCTCATCACACTTTTAACAAGAAAGCTGATTAACTGCGTTTCCCTAAATGCCCCATCACCATTTTTTGCTTCTGTTTTACTGCAACTCATATGAATGCACACCTGTAAACTGGCTAAGAAGTCATTCACTCATGTTGAAATATTTACAAGCCCTCATCTGAGGAAACAAGAGCTGGGGTCCCTTTATTACACCTTCTACCTTTCAGCAACCACTTACTTAATAGAGTTGGTGGAGGAGAGGAATCTGACAGTGTGCTGGGTTCCTGTGAGGGGCTGGGTCTGGTCTCGTAATAACACAGAGGGATTCCTGAGGAGTAAACAAAAGGACCATGATCAACAACTGTGGTCCTTGTGCCAGAACATGACTCCAGTGTTAACATTCTTCTGGAAAAAATCTGCGGATTATGAAGACAGAGGGAGTGGGTGGTGGTGTCATGGAATGAGGCGTGTGTTTATTGTTTATTGGCAAAGGCAAAGCAGACTTTTTTCTGACTGTATGAGGGACATTTTTAATCCTTCGCATGTCTGACTGACTTCATACTGCACCAGTTTTGTCAAGACTTGGCTTAAATAGAGGAAGAAAAATGGGATACGTGACCCACAGTGTAATCACAGTATGTCAGGGCTGGAAGGGAGGGTCCACTCCTCCGGTCCAAATCTAAATTCTCTGCCGGGACCTCATTTATAAAACTCTCTGCGCCGTTTCTGTCCTTCTGCCCTAATCCAAGCCAGAGTGGTGGTTCATGAAAAGTGTTTCATTTCAATAAAGCTGTAACCCCGTGCACACGATCCGCATTATAAAACGCTTTGCTGTGGCAGCAATGTCGCACGGCACAGACGATCATT
Organism: Echeneis naucrates; assembly: GCF_900963305.1. NCBI lineage: Eukaryota > Metazoa > Chordata > Actinopteri > Carangiformes > Echeneidae > Echeneis > Echeneis naucrates. Next base: position 17,192,322 of record NC_042512.1, on the reverse strand, counting down.
GCACATAATGGAAGAAATATAGGGAGTGACTGAGTCAGGCTGAAAACACCTTATCATCATCATCATCATCATTATCAGCATCATCTCTTCAAAGGCAACGCAAACACCAAATCAAAGGCCATATAAGGATCAAAGTTGTTTAGTACAATCATTCAATGTGGAGGAAGTTTTTAAGATGATAAATGCTGTCATACGTTGCAGCCAAAAAGCCCGCACATATACACACACACACACTTTATAACAAAGCAGTAAAACTGTCTCATTAAGTCTGACTGCAGAACACCTTCGAAAAGTATAAATTCTTATATTGTAACTTAAAAGTGCCATCTGCAATTTTGTCCAGTTGTAGCGAGTAGCCGTTTTTTTTTATATAGACAAGGCTTATCGGTTTTATGCCATTTAGTTTGTGGTGGGAACATGATAAGAAATGTAGCAATGTGCCAACAACAGCCAGATTAAGAAACAAACTACATGGTAGCATACATGAATGGAAACAGTGACTCCAGCAATTAGAGTAATCATGCTATTTGCTGGGAATGATCAACTTCAAGGGGAAACAGTTCAAAAAGATATTGTCCTGAACACACAAACAGACAAACACCTTGTCACATGCAAATTTTGACAGACAGCACATCCACATTCAGTGCGCTGGCCTCCAGGTTGTTGCAGCTTGAGTGGAGTTACAGTCACCCCCCCTCGCTGCCCCCTGTCCCCTCCAGGCTTTTCATTACCTTCCCCTCTTGATGAATTGCCCCGAGACACAATAGGCATCCGCTATCTTCTGACGCCTTTTCTCAACAAATAGCATTTTTCAAGTGCTTGAAAGTACAATTTTGGGATGCTCAAAGTTCCTTAATATTCCTTGTAATGCTGTCACTGAAAAATCTGACTGTCCAGCTGCTTTATGTTGTTTCTCTTGTTAGAAACCAGCATTAATTGTCCTGACTGAAGGAAATGCCTTCAAAAAGAAGTCAGTTTTGCTGTAAATTTTCAGCTTGTACTCTGCTGATATTCTTGGCTCACAGTCCAGATGGACTTGACCTCGCACGACATCCTGCTCCTCGTGGTTTTGAGTCAATAATTTTGTTTTTGTCGTTTAAACTTAAGAATCTCTTTCCTGTCTAAGCTCTTAATAGGCAGTTGAACAGCATTCCTCAGCAGCAGGTCATAAAACAATAGACGACTTTCCTCGTGAATCTGTAGATCTTTTGTGCTCCATGCAGTTAGCTCTTCAGACTTCATATGAAGTTTTACTCAAAATGAAGCCTGTAATTTCAGAAATTATGATGCAAATGGAGGTCACAGGGAATTTCTAATGGTGAATGTCTTAATTGGGATCTTCGTGTATCATAAACATGATATGTAGAGTCATTCTACTTTAAACGAGGACAGTTTTCCTAAAACAGTTCAGAGAACAAGCTGCTATTGTGTGTTTGAGGCAGCCAGTGCTTTTATGATATACTGCTCGGAGACACAAAGAAAAGAAAGATGTCTAAAAAGACCATGAAAATGCATGACCAAAAACCACACAGGCAAACTCTGCCCTGTCTCGCCTGGACTGCAATTAAAAAACATGAGGTTGGCAGACAGAGAGCCAGACAGTGCGAGGAGATAGAGGAGCAGACCCAACATCTCAGGCTTCACCCACGTGGAGAAAACCTCCAGAGATGCTTCAGACAGTAAGTCTTAGAATTTGTGGTGTAATTATCTGATACAGAAGAATTTGGGACTTGTGAAATATGAGCACTTAAAAAATAGTACTGTGAATTAACCTGAAGGCAGAATTCCTTCAGAGAGAAAAGTAACTTAAGACGATGTGGGCTGTCTGTCTTCAGAGGGACCACCCCATCTGTATCCTACTGTTTGTCCCACTACAATATCTTTGCTCCTGTTCTCCATCAGTCGGATGGTTGGAGCTCCTTTGGGAGTCCCCTCCTCACTCGCGCTGTTCTGGCATCAGATTTGATCAGAACTGAAGATGCGATGTCTGAGAATTTCTGGTCCTCCAAAACAGACGAGCTGCCATTCACACCCACTTGATGCCATCATCTGCCAGCTGTGCTGAGGTCATGGGAAATCTGATATTTGAACTTTCTTTGTACGCAACTGAGCGTGTCCCTTTTCCCATCATCCCCTTTAACGACATAAATGAACTCAATGCTTTGAGCAGTGGGGTGATGACACCTCGTGCTCCTGCTAGTTAATTAATGAAATGAAACTCTGTTTCAGAGTGAAGGCCATCGATGCATGTCATTTAAATTTTGTCCACTCAGACCTGGTAATATGTGAAATATCCACATTATCGTTTGCACAGCCAGATATCAAGAGGAATAATATACGTGCAGGGCTTTTATTTTCCTCTGGCAATGGCAAGAAGCATTTGGGTATGAAGTGAAATCAAATGTTTGTCTTGAGTCCAGCTGTACTCTCCATTTCTACCCCTGTGGATTTTGTCTCTAATATCCTGGAGCTCCTTTCCTCTGGGAGGATGTTTGACAGGAAGTGGAACTGGCCGGAATCCCTTGCGGGGTTCAGGCAGCCACTTCCTTTGCCAATTCATGCCAAGCCATGCCAGCTTGCTGCTCAACCCAGACCACCGTGAGAAAAAACAGTCTTCGACATTCTCTGGGGAGTGAGAACTGGGCCCTCACTTCCCTTGCTGTGCATCCCCCCACAAAAATTTTATTTAATTCATTCATGTACATGCTCACTGCCCAGATTGCAGCATTGCAGGCAAAATGCCTCAAAAAAAGCCAAAACAAACACTATTGGACTGTGAATATGGAAACCAGAAATCTATCGAGGTCACGGAGTGCAAAACAAGACATGCAACACAGCAGGAGGATGAGAGATGAGGATTTTGATGATCCATTGAGTTTAATTTGCTCTTTCGGAAAGACAAAAGTGGAAATTTCAGAGAGGAGAGTTCTGAAAAACAGACCAGCTCAGCAGAACAGACAGCAAAGAACTGATAAAAAGGGGGAAGAGGCAGAAAGGTGATAGTGTGGAGGCGAGGGGAAACAGATGGAGGCTCAGAGGGGAAAAAGAGCGAGTTTGAAAACAGAGCGGTAGAGGAGGAGCGAAGGAGCTGAGGAGGAAGACGGGAGGTTTGGCGGTGAGGGTTTCCCTGATGAAGCACAGCTGACGGTGCGAACCTACAACGCTCTCTTGACAGGCCTTACCACATCAACCCGTTGACATTATTATTCAGCCGTCCAGCGCCTGGGGCCCACACACACACTCCTGACCTGCTGCACTTCGCTGTGCCGCCAGCGTGTATGAATGTCTGATCTCTGATTCAAAGGCACGCACACCAAATGCTTATTCATGCTCCTGCAGTCAGGTACACACACCACCCCATCACACACACTGCTCTTTCTACACAACTTGTAGTTATGTTCTTTGGCTCTTAGCTCAGCTTCTTTTGGAGCAAAGTCACACCAGCAACAACCAAATGATTTTAATGCAATTCTGAACATGTTTCGGCGTGTGTGTGTGTGTGTGTCTGTGCATTGATCCACACAGCTTTACCTCAAGCTTGGCTATGTGCTGCAAAAAGAGAAATGTTGCCAGGTGTGTGAACCCTCCCATCTGCACAGCCCTCTGTTCCAAACTGCCACCCTCTGTGTTTTAAGTCCTGTCAAACTGAGTTATAAGCACAGTGAATGCAGCACCACACAGCAACCTATAAACCAATCCCTCCAATTTCATTGGCCAAAGACCCTGCTGAGATCTTTTATTTCAACGCTTTGATAAATGTCTGCTTCCACAATATATAATGAACAGTACAAAAAAAAAAAAAAAACCTCCCCCAAAAAATGAGTTGAGCATCAATAAAACTTGCTCAATGATTAACGGGGGGGAATATGACTGGATGTGTTCGTCCAATTTAAATTCAGTCTGGTTCAGGGTCATGAGACATCCTTCTAAAATGCTTGCTGTCAATATTTGACCCACATTACAACTTTGAACAGCCGCTTCCAACTGGACCCTGAGGAGAACATGCATGTCTAGATTCTGACAAACATGTGTGTGTCTCAGGTTCATGTGATGTGTCTGGTTTTACTTTCTCTCCCAAGAATCGGTGTGTTTACCTCCAACTCTGGAGCCAGAACTGCTCCTCACAACAGTCTGCAGCTGCACGGCAGGTAGCCGGTAACATACATCACCTGATGAGCCATGTGAACAGTCGGCCCCCATGATAAACACTGCAGACACACACACACACACTTATCACTCATCAGTCCTATTATCAAAAGACAGGATGGTCGGCGGGGAAGTTTAGTTTAGAGTCAGGGGATTGGCCCTGTTTTGCGCCTTGCGTGTTATTGTGGATGGAAAGTGCATGTGTGATGATGTGTGCATGCTTGACCCTTGACCCCTGTCTGTCTTTGTGTATAGAGCTCAGGAGACTGTGGAGCAAAAAAAAAAAAAAAAAAAAATGGATAGATGGAAGGAGTCTGTTTCCCTGTGTTTTGGCTTAATGCAGCACAGATGAACTTTCGCGCTGAAGTTATGAATAAAATGTACAGAATCCGTTTCATCCAATCTTATTGTTCATTTTGTTCAATTAATCGGAAAAAACTAAGTGTCGTCCTTTTGCTGTTTTGGGAGAGTCTCTTTAAATATAGAGAATCTTTCAGAAACAATTTCTTCCTCTTCAATTAGATTAATACTACTTTTCATGAAGCCTCCTGTCAGCTGTGTCCATAAAACAGAGAGGAGAGTTTGGCTTTGGCTCCCTTGGACATGAGAGGAGGAATGTTTAGTCGCCACGTGTGGTGTGAGAAAGCAGAGTGAAAGTCTGACAGCGTCGTTATTCCCCTCAGGGGTTTCTGAAAAATATACAAGGTACCTAGAGCCATCCATCAGTCTACAGCCACCTACATTGCTGCTCCAAGTGTCCCCGAGATGCAAATCATTCGTTCAGTGAGGGAAAAAAGGGACAGGAGCACAGCAAAAATCTGAGTTTTGAATAAACAAGTAAAGTTAAAAATGCATTAAAAAAATGCCCTTTTTTTCTGACTGCAAATTAAAGAAATAAAATGATATTTTCCCAAAACAAAACATTTCTAATGAGTCAGCAAGCACACCATTAGGTCATACCCATATCAGATTACCTTAAAGAAAACATTTGCTCAATCAGCGTGAAGTCAAACAATAGCAGGGCAAGGTTGAATGAATATACACACTTTGTGACGAAAATCATCGTCATTTCCTTGTAGCCTTCCTGTCGCTGGGCACGAATGAGACACACACCCTCAAGCACACATCACTGATATATATATATTGCTTTCATTGGCAAGACTGTTTTAGAGGAAGAGCTGTGATGGAATAACACAGAAACAAGAAGGGAGCTCTGCCCCTGGAAGACCTGCTCATCCCTGGGTGACAGAACCGGTGAGGCCTGGGTAGTTCTGGAGGGTGTGGGGCGAGGAAACGGAAAGCTTGGAAGGGAGGGGCCACCCCGCCGAGGGATCCTTTTAGCTGCAGCCAGGGAGATCCTTCTGTGGTCAAACACACACACACATATGGAAACATATACTGTTCACATTGCTCTTCTCCCTCAGTGACAGGAGCAGCTTCCTCTTTCTCACACACCGGGCCAATATCAATACGCCCACAGTGCGTTTGATCTACGTTAGGTCCACGCAGACAGTCAAGACAAGCGAGGACTCCTCCATCTTTCAGAAGACTACACAGAAATAGTGCCTCGAGACAAAAGTACACAAATCATCTCACAGACTTGTTATGTTTTACTTGTACTGATATATTTCTAAGAAATACAAATCCTGACTTGGATAGCTGAAGACCACTTAGACGTAAATGATCCAATGTAAGCATTACATGCCATTCAACAGTAGTATTTCTGAATTCATTAGCAGGGCTCATGAATTAAACCTGAAGCTGTTAAAGCTGTCTCATTTAGGGAGTCAAGCTGATGTCTTTTCTAATTCAATTCTGTGCCCATTAAAGGTACGTTTCATGTACAGCTGACAATTACGAGCACGCTTGAACACGAGCCGCTGTGACAGTGACGGTGAAAGATGTGCATGTTTTTTAGGAGTAGAAGCTGCTACAGGACAGATTTTGAGAAAAGTCACGGCATGTGCTTTTGCTTTTGTCTTCTGCGAAGTCACTGAAAAATATCACGTGCAGGGTGTTCCCCAGTCCTCACCAGTGGTATGTCCTGCATGCCAATAGAAAAGCTCTCTGCTTCAAGGTGATGATGAAGATGATGATAAGGTATAACTCATGTCACGCAGCTTTGTCATCAGAGCAGAGACGTAAGATGGTGTGACTAGTAGGGGCCGGTGACTGGGCTCCAATTCTCCAACGAAATGCATTGTGCTGATTATACAAAGGGGGAGTCAGACTTTTGATTCATATAAATAATAATCTACACATCAACAGGAAGAATAGCATTGTACTGTATTTAGTGAGTGTGTGAGGTTGCAAAACAGGATCTACAGAGCTTTACCATAAACCTCTCCCACCCAGCACCTGGTGTCAATAAACCGAGCATTAACAGGGGGTCCCCAAAACCGCCAACGTTTAAGAGGCCACGGCGGTCGCAGGAATGCTTTTATTTTCATCCCCGGATAATAACGCTGATACGGACAGTGGTATGTGATAGAGATCTGCCCTCTCCTCCCTCCTCATTTCATCTTCTTCATTCACTCTTCATATCCTATCTTCTTCTCTCCAATTTCCTCTCCTCCTCTCCTCCTTTCCTCCGATGCTCCACCACATCTGTCAAAGACGTTTTCCAGATGACACCCAGCTGGCAGGTTGGCCGTCCTCTCATCTCTCTCACTCTCTCTATTTGTCTCACCACATTAGGGGAGGAGGAAGAGGAGGTCTATCTTTATCTGCCCAAAACTTCTTTTTCCCTTACTCTCCATCTGTCCATCACAAAAACATCCTGCTCCCATTAGCAACGAGCCTCTTCTTCATTTCATCCATTCAACATGTCTTCTCAGCTCCATGTGGCTTTCAGCCCTCCCGTCTGCTTTGCACTAACATGATCGACATTCAAAAGTGGGACAGCAGGAGACATTAAAGGACATTTGTCAAAGTTGAACTCTGTCTACAACAACTGTCTACTCAATAGCAAAATTAAGAGCTAAATGAAAGTGCACACTTGTGGACGACAGGCTTACTTTACAGACAAATTGCTGACACACAAGGTGTACCAAATGTTTCCTGGACAGGTGAGAAGGGCCAGCTGTGCATCAGTGCTCGCTGACATTGACCACAGTTTGGTCTGGCAGACTGTTTTTGTAGAAATTTGAAGGGGTAATGAAGTATCTTCGGAGGGAGCCGTTTTGAAGCAGCAGCGATTTGTAATCACGTTTAATAGGAGGGAGTCTGACATGGGCAGAGAAAGTCCAGCCATGTGGGTCTTTAATGGAGGAGCTCTGGGAGAGTTCGTTGTCTCCCACTGTGATACGATCTGTGAGAACCTCCCTGCAACATTAGTCAGCTGGTTCCAGAGATAAGCCTCCACGCTGACCTCAGAGAGGCGTTCAGTGCCCCTTTGTGTATGAGCAACAAGCTAAATGTCTTGCTGTCTTGCCAACAGACAACAAATTTACTTTGCCGGAGTAAACATCAGTTAGATAAAACTTAGTATGACCATTTTGCTTAGTTTTAAATAAAATGAATGCCGAGGAACTAAATCTGGTTACAGGGAGGAGGTCACAGGTGGCTGGTAATGCTTCTTAGGTAAATATACCTGTTGGGTTGTTGTTAAATTATGGTGAATAATCTCTATAGAAACCAACTTTTCAGGTCTTTAAATTCTTTGTAAATATTTAGTCCACTTGCTTTACATAAATTATTCAGTATTGTGAGGTCTAATTTTCTAATTTTCTACATATAGTTTATACATTTACAAACTGTAATTTACATTTCTAAGCTACTGGAAGACAGCAGAGCGTGTCTAACTTCAGTACTTCAGTTTTGATAATAAATTGAATGGTAATGCAACAAGCAGAGCTGGAAATTTCCAGGAATACTGTAGGTAGCCCGCTGCATGGCTGATTATACGTGAAATAAGACTCGACAATGTGAACCGTAAATGTGCTTGTGCATTAGTCTAAATGTGTGCATGTGTGTGAGTAATATGTAAGCCATACAGCCACGAGCCTTTCATCTGATTCAGCTTGACTTCGTGACTTTGCCCTTCGCCATTGTTACCCTATTTATGTCTCTCTCTAATTAGACATCTGGAGACGATCTGCACTCAGCGTGTTCATGTGTCTCTATGTGTGTTTGTCAAAATGCTGACTGGGATTTTCAGCCAGGGCAGCCCGGGTTGAAAAGTGGGATGCTGGTTAGAGAATGACATGGGGAGAGTGAGATTTCCATCTTAGGAGGTTCAGTGATGAGTCAGGTTGGTAACCTTGGTCTCATTTGAGGAGCGCGATGAAAGTGCTTACATGACATTCATAGTTAGCGGTCGACTGAAGGTGATTTAAAGTCGAATAGTCTCCTGTTTTAGAGGTAATATGTGTGTGTGTCTGTTTGTGTGGATACAGTATGAATCCTTTCCCTTTTTCATTGCATTAGTATGTGGCAATTGGACTCTAGGTGCCAAACCAGCGTTCTACCAACATTACACTGGGATTGTGTAAGCACTGCTGCAGTGGCGAAGGCCAGAGGACGAGGTCAGCGGCTGCAGCTGTTCACATGTCCTCATCCTCGAAGCAACCATGACTTCACAGCAAGCATCGGTTCCACCTCACTCCAAGGCTGAACTCTGCATTGCACAGTTTAACACTCAGCAGTCCACAGAGAGCTCTTGAACATCAGTGTGTTTGTATTCGTTGATTCGGTTTTTTATTGCCAAATTTGTTTAATTATTTATGTGAGTTTCGTCCACTGCTTTTTCACCCCCACCACAACCTTTCATTCCTCTCCTCCAGCGGACTCAGTGATACTGTCCAGAGACTATGCGGTGTTATTCCTCAGCTCCCTCTAATAGCTTCTGATGCTCCCAAGCTTTCAGGATCATGTTCCCACCCGGCTAATACCCCCTTGACGAAGGGCAGAAATAACCAAACACGCCCGTTAAGATTCCGTCTTGGACTGAACCAAATTGTAATGCTGAACCATTCAACTACCAAATTAAGCATGGTTGATTTTTCCTTGTGTCAGTACAGTAGCTTTGAAATTCGATATATGGTCTGGGTGAAACATTTTAAAAACCATAAAAACATAATGTTCTTTTTCAGAGCTTCTTGGGTGTTTTCTCTCATGTGGATTACGCTATCAGCTACCTTCCTGTCCATCACTGTACCAGCCCGTGACCCCGTCTGTTTATTTGGGGTTAAGTTGGAATTCCTCTTATGGACTGGGTTTCTCCACTTGAAAGAGCGTTATTGGATTTGCAGGTCAAGAGTTGATTTGGCTTCAGATGTTGGTCTAGTTGTATTTATTCAGACATTCTTTGGATTTCCAAAGGCAAAAACATGATACTGATATAGAAAAAAAGCCTGTGGTCAATGCAGAGGTTGATAATAAGATACCCAGATCATAGAGCAGGTTGTTTGTGTTTTCTTGCGGCCAGCCCGTGGTGAGGTTGTGTGCCTCAGTAATGATGTCGTGCTGCGGTCACTGGCATGTGCAAATGAGCGTGCAGGATCAGCGTCTGTTGGCCTTGATTTAGCAGAAAAAAAAAAAAAAGCACTTCCTGTTGTTGTCTGTCTGGGTCTCACGGTCAATGACCTAAGGGTCAAAGGTCAACTTCCTGTGAGAGTCCTGTCTGGCTGCGTTACAGTACAGTGGGTTTAGAGAGGACACTTGCAACAAGAGGGTTCACTCAGTTGCATCTGTCAACACACTCACAACAGGCACAACGAAGATTGATAACAGGAAGCTGCTGGAGCTGCTGGCAAACTGTGTCACCCACCCCTGTGAACCAGCCTGGTACTCTAACACACTGACACACTGACTGACTGACACACCCTCACGTAAAACCCACCAACCAACAGGCTCCATGCACACTCTGGACACAGTTAAATCATTGTGAGTGGCCTAGAATAGTGTGCATTTGGAGAAGTAGGTCAGTGCCCGCAGGCAGTAGCAATCCAACCAATATAACACCAGAATTACCAAAAAGGCCACAACAGCATATTTGATACGGACGAGTTCAAAACTCTGATGAAAACAGGAAATCAAAGGAAAACATAAAAAAAAAAAATAATCCAAGTACACACATGATGTCTGAGTAAACTCGTACTATAGTGGAGTACAGACTCAGTGACCCAGACGTGATCATTATCTCATTACATGGAGCGCAAACCAAACATCAGAGCGGCAACATGGTTCATGTCAGCAAGACATTTAACATCCACAATGTTGAGAAATGTGCACATGTGCAGGTCATGTGGTGCACTCTTTATCAGCTGTGCCATACCATCACACTTCACACACACTCTTATACATGTCACAACTCATTTGTGGAAGAAGCGTGTGACAGACTCCTGCTTTGTGAAATTGAACTTTATGAAGCTGTGTTGCGGCTCTAAAAAGCAAAAACTAATTCAGCTCAACAACACATGCTTTATCTGAGAGGTTAAAAACATACAGTACATCCACACTGCAGGCGGAAAACCTGAGAGTTCGCAGCACACTGTTGAATCCAAACGATTCAAATGCCAGGAAAAAGAGGAATGTTATGGAATATGTCATCCATCACAGAGTCAAATCCATCATCTGAGGTAATTCACTGTGAACCAGAGAATGATGGTTTAAAACAGCAGTGGTCCATTTCATTTATCACAAGGTCCTGACGCTCTTCGGGGGAGAGGTGTAACTTATTGATGGCCTACTCAAGCTGCAGGAGGGGAAACTTTTTCTGAAAATTGTTTCAATTATCTAATTATTTTTTTACTTTCTCCTTAGCTTCCCTCATCCTCTCCTGATCTGCCTGTCAGCTTTCTTCTGCTAGTTGTTTTCCCCTCTCCTTCCCTCTCACCGGCTTTCAAAGAGACTGAATGAATAATGTTCAGAGGCTGGAATGTGTTTTTGTGACCAATATTCCTCAACAGAAAGAGGGAAAACCTGCTGAGTTGCTCATGCACACTGTGCATTCACCTCATTTCCAAACTGCTCCTTTCCCGCTCGCCCCTTTTCCCTCTTTTCTTATCCTTTTGACCTGCACTTTTCCATCGTCATATTTCTGTCAATCCTCCCATGCATCAGGAAATCTAATCAGGCAGGGAGTGTCCTTCCAGATTGTTTCAGGGTGAGAGGTCAGTCGTGATTGGCATGTCAGAGTAAATGTGCTTACAATGGAAGAGCTGCAGATGTGAATGTGTGTCTTTGGCACTTAATTTCTAACATCTTCTAAGGAAAAGTTAAAGGATCACAGATAGTATTTCCAGGAAAAGCTCTGTTAATTTGTCTTCATGTATGGTATTTTTTATTTTTGTTTTTCTATATTTCGTGATCATGTTTAAAAACTTCAGTGAGAGGTCAGGAGCTATACAAAACTAATATAATGATGTCAAGGTGGCATCTGTAGGGCATTTGTCAGCTTGTACTTTGATTAAATCTGTGCCCTCGACTTTCTGAAGCTGCAACATTAAACTTTAGAGGATGGAAATCATTGCTTAAGTCCTATAAAAGCTGTGTTCCACTTTAGCTCCTTTGATTAAGTGTTCACATGAGATCACATGTGTAACTAATGCCTGTGTTCATTCATTAAATGTCTCCCTGTGTGTATCTGGTACATGTCTGTCTAATGAACGTGTGGGTAGTTCGTCTTTATCTTCCTCTTCCTCGCTCGGGCCCTGACAGAGAATCCTCCCTGTCTGTCAGCAGAGCCCCATTAATTCCTACAACTTACTCCTACACACACACAGATAAAAACTACTCTTTCAACACCTTTGATTAAGGCTTACATGGCTGGGGGCAGACAGATTTAAAATTCCTACAGGTACATCCAACTCAAACATGAACTTCAATGGCTTTTTCCACATAAACAAGCCACAGATTGAATGGGAAACACTGTCACGTCTTGGCTATAATGATGTCAGTAAAACGCTATGGTTGAGCCAATAATCCTTCGGGCATAGTCATTTCAACTACACGGTTATAATCAGCTTGGGTTGCTGCTTGGTGTACGTAAAACACACTCTTTAACCAAAACCGCAAGAGCAGCTGCTTCCACCTCCCTCTGTATGTCTGCTGATGATCATGTCCAGTCTGTGTCTCCTGAATCTAGGCTCTATCTGATCCTTCCGGCCGGCTTTGACCAAAAAATAGTGCTGAGCCAGACAGACGGTCAGCGAGGTCATTTCACACGGCGGGAACGCCTGCATCCAGAAACTGTATATCACCCTCGAAGCAGTAGTCACTACATAAAGCAGGTCAGATGTTTGCATAGCGTGGTGGAAAATATGAGGAGAATAATAAAAGAGAAAGATGTTTGACCTCTTTCCCCTAGCTCTACTCTCTGTCTATCTGCTGTGTCTGGAGAAAAGATCAGAGACAGAGGAGAGAGGAAAAAAAAAAGAGATGGAGAAAGGGAAGGAGAGACTGTGGGGAGGTCCCCAAACTGAAATCTAAGCTCCATCCAATGGATTGCTGAAAACATGTGTCCACACCATCATGGTGTGTCTCTGCTCATGTCAGTGGGAGACCATAAATGTATCGTTAAAGTCCTATAAATGGGAGAAATAAAACTGTCTGTGAGGTGCTGCACCCTGACTTCAGTCTCTTAAGTAGTATTGCAGAGTGATCCTGGTCTAATTTCTTCCTCTAAAAGTTGCATATTCTTGATTTAAAAAGTCAATCAATCGTGTGGCAGCATGGCAGCGTAGTGGTTAGCACTACACTAGTGATGGATTGCCGACCTGTCCAGGGTGTACCACACCTCTCGCCCCAGAACGTTAGCTGGGATTGGCTCCAGCAACTGGCCCGGCCCGGAACCGGAAAAAGCTGTCGAAGATTGATGGATTTTTTTTTTTTTTTTAAGTGCTCCACACAGACACAGAGAGTGGCCGAGATAAAGGTTTTTCTTTTGTTTCTCCTTTTTAACGTGACGGCCCACTTCAAGCCTTTAAAGCCAAAAGAACCTTTTGTGTTTGCTGGTTTTCAGTACTTTTCCATCAAGTCAGTTTGGACACAACCAGGCATTTTAGGTTCTCTTGCTCAGCATTGCTTTTACTCACAGAAGCAGCAGCAGGTGGCCTCTCTGACCCTCTCCCTAATGGCAAAACCACCATGAATATGCACAAAAATGGACTGTACACAAGAACATTTCTGCAGACACACATGCAGTTTACACACACATGGTTGGCACCAGTTGTTGTCAGCGTGTGTGTATGAGTGGGGAAATGCCAGACTAATCCTGTGGGACAACCTGTCTGTCTCAATGTGTAACATGAGTGATGTCAGACCACTGCCCTATTCCCACTAAGTGCTGGGAAAAGTGTGTGTCCAAGTACATTTTGTGTGTTTTTATGTCTGTGTGTGTGTGTCCAGGGTGGTGTGGGATTTAAGAATACCTCTCATCAGTCTGTCTGCTGGCTGCAGAGAAGCTGTCTTCACAGTTTGGGCGTGTGAAGACACAACAAAGCTTCAAACTGAGAACTTGCTGACAGTGCTCTTGGTGTCAGCCTGTTTGCGCCGGTGTGTTTACATATGCTTGTCTTACTTGGTTTTTATGTCCCGATGTCTATGTGTGTGAGACAGAAGGAGAAAATCCCTTTACTAACCTCAGCAGAATTCTTTGTCACCAAAAGCAAATAAACTTCCTGTTTTGCAGATACTTCTAATTGATCTAAATTGAATAAAATCATTACTCAGGCAGCAGTGGTTTGCTACAAAACACATTTGCTGATGTGATTTAACCGTGAATGAAATGAGGTCCTGCTGTGTGCGGCATTTTGTTCGTAATAGTTGGGTGGGTTGACCTTACAGCTCCCTCTGGCATCTCTCTGCTCCAGAAACTTGGATCGTTCGGCTCACAGCCACATTAGGAATCAGTGGAGGGATATTTCAAGTCACTCAGTAAAACCTCTTGTGCACTCCTCGACCTGTGTGATGGGCTCCCTGGCGGTCAGGAGTGAGCAGTAACGGTGCTGTAAGTTGAGCTGTGAGTTTGGGGGATTCCATGGAAGTAGCTGGCCTTCTGTCCTGCTTGCTGCAGATGCTCTCTTACATAAGTGTGTTAGGTCTCCCTGCAGACGTTCAAACCAAGAAGTTCTGGTCTCTCCGTCCTCTTTGGCTCGGTTTGTCTCGTCTGTCTTGTAATACTTGTAATTTATATGTTTTCTCAGAGTGGTCTCATTTTGTAAGAGTTTTTACTCTCAGTGGCTCAAACCTTGTCAAATGACAGACAAGTACATAAAATGAATCTCCTGCTTCGTTACCTCCTCCCTGTTCTCCATACCTGTCACTTTGATTGCTTTCTTTCTCTTTATTTCAACCTCAAATGGTTACGGCATATTTCAGCTCAAAACTACGCCACATGTCTTCTGGGTGCTGTGCTGCAAATCCCCATCGAAGCATGTGAGCTCAGAATCCGACCGTACGTTTTCCAACTTTCCCAGAGCTCAGAGAACTGTGTTTTTCTGGCAGCGGCACACAGAAACACTGCATTAGGTTATGCACGTATGGTTTATTTTGCATGTCTGGAAAGGAGACGAGGTTGCGACATGGTTTTTAAGCAGTAATTTTTTAAGCATATGACTATAAACTGATCTTTAATTGGCAATGTAACAGTGCAGGGCTAAAATTTCCACCTTCTCCAGTTTCTCTATGTGCACCATCGTTAGATAGCCAGGACAGAAGCAGGGGTCTCTGTCTGAGGCGCCAAGCCAACAGCTGAATAAACACGACATCACAGCCGTGGTGTGTGGGGCGAGAGTAGGAGTGATCCTGCATTTGATTGATGTCTCCTGCATTAGCAGATCCCTAAATCAGCATGAGGCTGACTCACTGGCCTGCGTAGGACCGACTGTCAGTGTCTTCATTAGCTGCACCCACACTGCTGAAAAACTGCACATCAACTTGTCCAAATAAGTAAGTTTTGTGGCAAAGTAATGTTGGTGCAGTGAAAGTTTAGATGGTAAACTTTTGGGAACGTTAACAGGGGTTAAGTTGAACTGCTGTCTGAACGGACACTGATGCACTGAGTAGAAATCATGATGCAATATAATTATTATATTTATGGCTGTCTGTAAAACCTTACAATAATGAATCCATTTCAAACTTTAAAGCAACAGAAACCAAAGTGAAGAAACTAACCAGGAAGGTGGGAGGAAAACTGACTGCATACCATAATATAAGAGGATATGGCATGTTTGTGTCCTAGCAGACTGATCAGGGTGTATGATAATGATCGGGTGGCGCCTGTGGCAGAAATGATGACGACTAAAGTCCATCAGGATAGCTGTTTCAACCCCACTGACTGCAATAAGTTGAAGTGTGGAAATACCAGCCTTCCCAGTGCAGTGTTAGGTTAACCTGGGACACATATGGCATCTTCGTACTGAGCCCAGCCCTATTCCAAACTACACAAATCTCCAGGTTAAAAACCACCTTTTTGGCTTTTGGTGAATCGCTCTACTGTTTCCTCCCAGAACCGGCTCGTCCTTTGCCCTCTCTGAAAGGTTGTGAAATATTTCCAAAAGGGTGCCAATCCACTAATGATTGTATTAGTTTCCAAGGCCTGACGCGTAACGTGTAATTGGTCCTGTTGCTCTCTCATCATTTGGACTCAGACACCAGAGCGCACTTCATTTATAAACCCTCACTTCTTACACTTGTATACGAGTCTGACATCCTCCTGAGGTGTGAAAACTGTCTCAGACTCTTTACTAGCAAGACTGAATCCTTTGAATCTTTTCCACTTCAGCAATATTTACATGGATACAATTAGCTACAGACCACCAACATAAGCTCAAATTCAGTTAACCAAGGTTGAAATTTGGTTTTTGGTGCTGGCACAGCAGAAGTTTACAGCAATGTTTACAAGATGCTCCAAAAGCCAGAACCTGCCAAATTTGTCAGTTAGTGTCTGCTGCTGCGTTTCATATGTGGTCGGACGCTTGCGTTGCCTCATAATGCTGTACTTTTCACAAACAGACACAGGCATAAGGCGCTGCCTGCACCCGCACATGTTAATGTGCAGTTTCCATTCTCTCACCCTGGTATTACGGGGAGTTAGCGAGGAAACAGGACCTCGAAACGAGCCAGGTAGGCCCAGAGTTACAACAAAGAGAGAGCGAACACGTGTGTGTTAGAAGTCCACATTAAGAGCACCAGCCACACAAATTTCCCATCCCATTAAACATGCACTTAACAAGTCTATATCCTGTTTATATGAACTAGAACTCATTTCCTAATTGCACTCAGGCACCTTCATATACATTACAATCATATGTGCAGTACAGTATTTAGTGGGCATGTTGGGATTTCCTGACATGAAACCCTGGGCTGCTCCTGCCCACTGAGTCTCTGGTGCCCATGACCCTCTTAAGCCACATCCTGTGAGACAGGACGTCCACTCTGCACAGGAAATGACCCTGATTGATTGTTCCCTGTTAACTGAGAATGAAGCAGTCGGAGGGAGGTGGAGGAAGTGACTGGTTAAAACAAGGCAATTTGCACAATGGGTGTTACTGTGTGATGTATGTGTTGTACATTTCTCCCATCAATGTGCATGCATGTATAATTCTACTGTACCTTTTCTTCTATTCGATAGTGAGCAGGAAAGATCAAAAACAGCTTGAATGCAAAAGATTTGTTCTGATTTATCCTCCCACCTCTCTACCTGCAATGATTTACCCATCTTTGGACTTTCTGTCCATTTGACCCAAGTATCATATTTTCTAATTGCATGTGCTGCAGCATAATCCAACTCTCCTCACTTCCAGGATTAGGGGTTGATTTATTCTCACAGCTCGCTCACATTATTCATCAGGATTGAAGAAAACGGTTCTTGTTTTGTCCCTAATGTTTTCCCTTTGTTGCTCTCAGGAGTGTCCTGGACCACTAGGAAATTACACCGCAGTTACTAATGATTGGAATTCACAAGTGTGTCTAAGTGTGTGTAATCTAATCTGGTAAAATAGACGGCTTCCTGCAGGACAAAGCCAAAAAGAGCAGGTGCATAGAAGAGAAAAACAGAAATGTTTTTCCTCTGAGACCCTGATGGCTGAGTGACTCTGAATCCACTGAGGAAGCAATTAATGACAATAAATAGAAATTAGATACACCATTGTTCTTTTCTTTTTTTTTATGTTGCACTTGTATGTAGTCACGCATCTTGGTATGAAAAGAGATCTCTGCATTTGTCTCTTTTTGTTGTGGAAAACCAACCGTGACAAAACTTTTTATATGTATTTCATGTGCACAACTGGCTGGTGCAAAGCAAAAGATAGACCAAATCAGGACAGACAGAGTTTGCGTGATCTGACCTTTGGCCTGAAACGGGCTGGACAGCATCCTGGCAGTGTGACATGGGTTTTGTTTTAAAGTGCAACTACTTTGTTTGCAAAGTCGGGTGTTACTAACAGCAGGAAACAAGCATGAACAAAGTCAAGTGGCCGGTCACCTGTCATGGATAAATACCTCTATGTGGGCTCTTTAAAAGGGCAGTTTGTTCAAATATGAGTCGTAAAAAAAAGCTTTGTGACATCTATTGGGAAAAGAATATTGACTCAGCTTTGGAATATCTGTTGGGACGCCCCCACACACCATAGACATCATTAATCTTTATATTAATGCTCTATTGATATTGAACCTCTGATCAAACTTTGGTTAAAACTTTTCAAAGTTGTTGTTCCATTTACTTTTCTCCTGTTTCTGTAAAGTTAAAGGAACAGTTAGTGGTTGGTGGGCTTTGCTCATGTTTTATCGATTTGTTCTGCATGTTATTTTCTGGGAAATGTGGGAGAATGCCTTTGGGGGAATCTGCAGTCTGAACGGGTGCTGATGGGCCGTAATGCATAACAAAAATAGACCCACCAGTCGACTTCCTGACTTTCTAACTAACAGAATCCGTATTTCTAAAAAAAACTGAGGAATACTTCTGCAGCCTCCCTCCAACCATGTATGATAAATGAACAACAACAGAAATAGAAAAACACAAACCATGTGCTCAATGTACATATCTCCATCTTCTGGAGCTCAGCGCTCACTTAGCATACGTCTTTTCTAAATGAGCTGTGGAATAACCACAGCACATGAGAACAGGCTTTCATATGGACTGTCCAGTGTTTAATTCCTTGTGCCATAACACTTACACTGCCCTGTAGGTCTCACTGGTATAAAACAGTTGGAGAAATAAACTGCAATAAACATTCACTGTGGAGAATTTCAAATGGCCTGGCACCATCAAATGCAAGACGTACTGGTAATCCACATCTGCCAACACACACCATGTGTTTGCTGTGGTAGGATGACGTAAAGAAGAAGCGTAAGACTTGAAATGTGAGTAATGGGAGAATCAGTGAGCAGTCTGAACGGTATTCAGTTCAGAAAGTCCAGCCTTTGTTTGGTTTTACCTAATAAACCACACCAATTCCAGTTAACACGTTCCTCCTCACAAAGCTACTCTTTTTGTTCAATTACTAACAAAGTGATGCCATGAAACTGCTCACCTGCACCAGCATTTCTGAGGTTTACTTCTGACATCCACAGAACATTCCCTGGCGGTCAGAAGCTGGTTCATCTGTGGGGAAATTACACCCAGTGGTTTGTTGTGTTAATAGATCTTGTAATCCAGTGTCTCGGGGTGCAAACTGTGTGGTCCTTCCTTTCAGCTCCTCTGTCAGGTGTGGGCTGTGGCATTATTTGTTAACTTTTCTAACTCCTTGGCTCTCATGTTTCACATAGGAATTTTGTGGGGTTTCTGTGATTGTACATGAAACAGTGAGTTTTAGCCACTATTATTACCTTGATGGTCTAAACCATGACCCATAAATGCCAAGTGCAATTCCTACTTTCAATGATGCCAGCCACACCTATGCTCTGAGCTTTGAATAAATGCGACAGCCGTTGTGTGGGAAAGATTACCCTTAACCTACTGCTGTTATGATTTAATGTGACAGTTATGCTGAACACCAGCATGAAAGAAAATAAGTCTTTTCCTTCAAAAAATTGGCAACTCATTTTAATTGTTTCACAAGGACTGCGGACTGTACAAACAGCCTTCTGCTGAAAATTCAACATTCCTCTGTCTCTTCAGCCTTTATTATTACACAATAAAGACACAAGCCTTGTACCTCTACTAAAAAGCAACAATATATGTTTAAGTCATCTGTGAAGTTGTAACGCAGCTTTATTCCTTTGGTGTCAAAGCTGCAGTTGCCCAAGTCCCTCAATGGCTTCATGTGACTGTTGGCGCAGCATAAAGGTAGCTCTGTAAGTCTGGGTTGTTTTTGAGCTACTACACGATGGCAATAGTGACATGCTTAACCCCAAAGGACTAGGGAATAAATCTGCCTTTTACTGAAAAGTCTTTTTTTAGTAAATTACTTTCCGCCACTATTGCCAAATAACAGTCTAAACACACAGTTATGTCATTTTGCATTCTCTCAAGCTGAGTCCATGCGGTGCAATTTATGAACCTTGATATAAATAAAGTTAATTATTGGTATTCTGGGTCTCATGCGGCTTTATTAATGTTTAAATGTCTGTGGACGTGGGCCTGTGCTGCAAAAAATCCAAAGATTCCAGTATTCAATGCCAGCAGTTATGACAAACCCGTCATGAAGGTCTTTCCATTTGGCCCTGTGGTGTGACAACGTGTGTGTGTGTGTGTGTGTGTGTAATTGTCTGATGGTTATGGGTAGGGGGTCACACGGAAGTACCAAGAGGAGCAATTAGACTTTTATGAGAGGAACTGAATTTCCAGTCGCCATGTTATTATTGTAGCAGGGGACCCTAAGCAGACAAAAAAAGCTCAATAAGCGAGGTGGACGCGGACTGAGAGTCAGTGTGGTTATAGACACAGTTAGTGTCCTGCCCACAGGAAGAGCATTCTTATGATTTAATGCTCCCTGTAAATAATCTGAATAAGCAGCCTGTTTACAGGGCGCAGATTGGCCTCTGAGCGGCTGCTAAACTTTTCCATGGTGGGAAACAGACTTCTTGTAAACTACAGCAGCCAGGTAACATGGACACCATTGTTTTCTGTTGGATAGAGCGTAATTTTATCCTGGCACAGTTATCAGTCCTGTAAACAGACTTGCAGCCGGTTCAGGGTATTTCCCCACATGTTGCCCAGTGCATGCTGGGATCCAGCTGCTATGTCTGTGACTAAGAACAAGCAGCTAAGCAACTAGGTGACTAAGGTATGGATGTCAAGTGTTTACTCGGACTGAAGTTGATAATGCTTACAGGAAGAAATGACTCCTTGGTTAATCGACAGTTAACCAAGGAGTTTTCCTGCAACAGGAAAAGCAACTCGAGAGTGTGCAGTACATTAACCTGCTTTACAAAGACACATTCATCAACACTGTGAGACTGAATGCAATGACGGCTTGAAACCATGAAACAAATATTTTAAACAAATTCCTCACATGAGTGGTTTACAGATTCACCGCTGAAGGAAACAACATGGCATTGCAACATTAAAATGCCTGAGTACGTGGCTGTTGAAAACATTAAGAGGAAAAACTTGTGGTGCTGGTTTTTGTAACTGCCACTGCAGTTATCTAAGCATAAAGACACAAAGACTTTTGTGGAAAAAAACTTACCCTAAAAATTCACTCACAAACACATAAAAAGTACAGATTTTACCAATTTGTTAGCACATGTAATGAACACCTCTGTGAAGCCATCACCTGTATGGAAAAGGCTTCATCCAGTTTTGCATAAAATATTGAAACATAAAGTATTGTCTGGACCAAGTTCAACATTTTTCCAGGTTCTAACAAAGCAGAGCGCTAATCTGACGCCAGCTAATGGACAAATGCTGTGATCTTTGTGTGTCATCAGTGGGAGACATCTGCTGAGCACACAGAAAAGCAGCAGCAGGATCAGAGCTCAGTGTTGAGTCAGGAGCAGCTTTGTCCCTCCTCGCAGCTCGCCTCAGGGCTTTCATGGCTTGTTTTTTCATAATTATCATCTTAAGCTGCGTTCATGAACACACCTCACTTTGTGTTTTCCATCATTATGCTTCATTCAGATTACTTTTAGCGATGCAATTTACCTCTACTGTAATTTTCATACTTCAAAGAAGCTTATTTCACCAAATACTATAATCTAAAAAAACCTCATGATCTAATTTACTAACAACTGTTGTGGACAGTTACTTCCTCTCGCTGGAAAAACAAGCGAATCGGGAAATGAAACTTTGGTTGAGATAAGATCAGACTAAACTTGTACAACATGATTCACGCTGTTTTTACTACATGTCATGAGGGTTGATGTGGAGCAGCAATGTTTGTTGGTGGTATGTGTAGCGCCACAGTCAGAGATTCACTTGTGTAACTTTGACAAAAGTGACACAAATATCTTCCGTTTAAGATTCAGTAAAGGAAGTCTACCCCCCCAGCTAAGTTCTTCTCCACAGGAGCAGCTTGATTCTCCAGAGTAGTAAAGTGTAAAATATGAGTGAACTCACACTGAGAGTAAAGCCAGAGGAGTCAGATGATGTCATTTCCTCACCAGAGTGAAAACATGTCGCTTTTAAGGTGCAGTGGTGCAGAAAACAGCCTTTTGAGGGTTTACAAAATGTGCTATAGCTGCTAACTTTGCTCAATCTGTGTGTCTCCTTCGCTGCATACTGAATATCTTCTGTGAACTGTGACCTTTTTAGCCCCACCTGTCCACATCTAAACCATGTTTGCTACCACCGTAACCACAAAGACTCAAGATTCATACTCTTATTTATTTTTGAAGTGACCAAAGTAAACAGCGCACTGTGCCCTCATGTGGGCCTTGGATCCTCAGAGTGATACTGGCAACCTCTTTCCCAATGGGCACCATGTCCTCGTGTCCTTTGTAACACAGCTGGATTCCATGTCAAGACGCAAGGAGAGATGCTTTTGGGAAACCCTAGCCCAGAGCGAACCACCGCAGGCTGCGAACGGGGGCCAAAGCCAGATCCTAGGCAGCCAGATGTGGGCGTGTGGATCGCCAGCTGTGGCTATGCCTGCACTAGCTGACCTGAGCCTGCATGTGTATACACACCTATAATCACATGTGCTGTATTTTTCCTGTATTGTGTTAAGTGAGAGGACGTAGCTGCTGATTAATGTGTTTTTTAAGGTGCGCATATGGACAGACAGTATGACAAAAAAAAATCTTAGTGAGTGAGAAAATGTTTTTAGAGTGTATGGACAATCATGCACGATAAGTGTATGTGTGCGCACTGTATGTTGGAAGTGTAGCGGCTCCCCCTTGGACTGCCAGACAGTGTTATTGCAGCTGTGAGCAGCTCTCCTCCTCCTCTTCCTCCCCTGACTCACACTTCAGGTGCTTTCCAGTCTTGGCTCTCCTCCTTCATTTCCTCCTCTCTTCTCTTTTTTTTTCTTCTTAATTTAGTTTTCTCAAACTGTCCACCGCTGCTTTAAGTACATTCTTTGCATTCATGCCAACCAAAGAATGACTGACAATCCCACTAGGCGAGACAGGCCGCTGACTCTCTCATTAACCCCCAGCTCCCATTGCTCGCTGCCATGACAACAGTCAGATCGAATGGGCTTACCTGCTTGCTAAGCCAAATAGTAATTTGAGGGTGTGTTTTGTAGGTATGACCGAGGACATGCATGGGTACGTGCAAATGCACAATCACATTTGTCTCCAGTGTATGTTTTCTGTGAATAAATGCTGGACAGCTAAAGGGAAGCGAACCCTCTTTGAGTGGTTATATGATTTCTAAATGAAAATAGATTTCGTTGAGAAGTGACATGTAATTTTAGGTTTCTATAAATTTAATAAAATCAGACATTTCCACCTGCTGGAATGCTGCTTTTTCTTGACTTCAGAGGATGAATTCAGCTGTTTTAAAGTTTTGCAAAACACATGAATACCAATGTGAGGAAAGTAGACCTGATAAGAAATACTTTGTCGCCACTTCTTACATTTGAGCTTAACCTCCTCCTCTGAAAATACTCCCTTATTTAACCCTCAATTAAATAGGAATGTTGACAAGGTGGGTGTTTGTTTTTTGCTATAAGGGCAGACCTACAGCTTTTTAAATGAGAGTTGAACTTCTGGACTGAACAGTAAAAACAGCATATTCAGGGTTTTTATCTGAAGTGTCCATACATTCAATTTTTTCCAAATTGTTGTTTCAAACTGGTTCCAAGTAAACAAGAGCCAGCCCTTGTCAGGATCTGTCCCAGGTGTTACCTGTCTCTGCCCTGCTCATCATCCCCATGACCATCACCTGTGCCTGATTATCACCTGCAGTATATACAGTAAATACACTGCCTCTCCTAACACACTTCAGACTGCAAGATTGTTCTTTGTGGGACACCAGACTCGACAGCAGTCATCCCTGGACTGAGCTCTCGGTGCCTTATCTCTGCCTGCTGAGCATGACCATGCTCGATGACCTGTCTGTGTTCCCTCCATGGAAGGTTCTGCTGGATGAAGCCATCGTCACCGATTGTGATCTGTTGCTGCACTTCTGTGTCAAGTTGCGGAGGACTGCACAGTATCTGCTTGCTGGCATGAACAGTCTCAGCTTGACCTCTGCATTCCCACGTCATCTGTGCCATAGCTGCTGTTTCAGTAAAGAGTCAAAATGATCCTTCCTTTGGGTGTGTGTGTGTGTGTGTGTGTGTGTGTGTGTGTGTCGTGCTGCAGTTGCTTCCTGAGCTTTACTTGACATTGACCGGTGATGTGCTTAGTCAAAATTTCCATATTTTTTCCATTTCTTTTTTTAAGCACAAAGAATGAGAAGTGTCAAAACAGCATTTTTCATCAGAACTAACATTTCTCTGGTCAGTTTGGACAGTTTAATTGTTTCTTGGGTCTGTTTTGGATAACCCTAACCCTCTCTTGACAAGGCAACCTTTTTTTTTTTTTTTTTTTTTTTTAATGGGAAGGTTACCCAGTAAGCGTGTACATTTTTTCCAGCCGAACTCAAACCCACTAAATGCCTGACCTCTAGCCTGCCAAAAACCACATCGCGCTCGTTGATGAAATTTAAAAACTGCCATTTTCAAATCCAGGCAAAAAGCTACTGTGTTAAAATTCAACACAAGCCTCCTTATGCATTGCAAGTGAGGACAAACAGTCTGGGACAAAAAGCAAAAGGTGTGGTCAAGCTCATCTGACTTAACATATGGCTGGCTCAAACACATGCTGAATTGCTTTCAGACTAAAAGCACATCTGAAATGTGCAAAGTAATACCTTTCCTTGGCAGCTTCTGCGTCAAATGAAATAACTGAGAGGAAACTCCAACACCAGGTTTCAAAGTATACTAGGATCATGTAAAAAAACATGCCTTTGAAACTAAATTTGTATTGGAACTAAGAACAATTATCTTCTTACATGCATATTTTTTTCACTTGCCCAAAGACAATACTTAAGTGAATTGTTCTTTCATCTTTCCCTTTTATTCAGCAGCAGGTACAGACCAGATTCCCAGATTCCCTCCCCAACCCTCAGCCTGTTTTTCCAGGCTTGGATGGCCCATTAAAGCCCTTGACCTGGGTCTGGTGGTGAGGCTGACCTGCTGGTGACCAGAGCTGGTGGTGAGAAGCTCAAGGGAGGCCTTACTGTACCTCCACATTTACCCTTCTTGGGTGGGGCTCACCAGGGAGGAAGGGAGTGAATGGTTTTGTGGGGGGGTGTATTTTGCAGAGTGTCCGGGAAGCACCCGAAGTTGGGGAATATCTGGAGCAAGCTGTCAACTACGGTATGTTGGAGGTATAATCAATGTGATTAAACAGGAAGGGGTTGAGGGAGACTGTATTATAAGTTAATGTTTTTGGAGATTGCTCAGTTTTAAAACCATACTTGATCTTTGAAAGAGGATTGTCAAAACCAAAGCAGCAAAATACACAATTTGCTGGATGTCAAATGTAACTAGCAGGCGTCCCTTCGCATGTTTAGGCAACAAAAATACTTCCACTTTCTGAACCCTTTCTATGTATGCCTGTCATTCAAGTTACACAACTCACTAACTGCAGGACACACACACACACACACACACACACACACACTGACATATGCTCTCTGAATTCCCCACTAAGTATTTGCATGTGCTGGTGAACATGTATCCGGGTCATGGTGACTTGGCAGAAGCCAAACAAATCATTTACAGATCATGTGAGGTTACTATGGATACATCACTAGTTCAAGAGCCATATGCTCTGTCTTATGTATATTTTCGTGTCAACAGCACTTTGGCATGCACTACCATGTTTTTAAATGTGCTTTATCTTGTGTTTTTCAACTCATATCTATTTTGCTGCCGTTAGCTGAATGGCTTCTACTTGTCCATTGGAAGAGTAAGAACAGGTTATTCTGCATTATTTTAAGTCTGGCAGTCTGTTGGTGTCAGCAGCTGCACAGCCAGCTGAAACCAAGTAATTGTTTTGGAGGTTTCATGTCAGAGGATCCGTCTCCCAAAGAGAAGCTCAAACCATGCACCATTCCCTCGCCTACAAAATGCTTTCACCAGCTCCTTGTGTTTCCGTTTGGAGCTGATCCTGCGGCTTCATGGATCATTTCATGTACAGTCCAGTGTTAAAGATAAACTGTATATGAGGAGTCTTGTACAAATAAAGCCATGTGCACATATGCATGCTGCCCACACACACAAACACTAAAAATGGTTGCATATGGAAGTTTATCCAGCTCTCTTCCACGGCCTCCAGGCAGAGCAGGATTTATTAAAAACAAATGATAGAAACATAAAGAAAAAGAAGCTAATTTAATGGTCAGACTGATAAAAATGTGACATTCAATTTGAATTTGTTGAAAGGGAACAGAGCCCAGGTTTGATATGGATATACAAGCAGAGGGACAGTGTGTTACAGCACACCTGCGTTGTTGCCAAGATTTATCTGCTTATTGTGTTACTTCTGTGTGCAACTGACCTTCAGTTGAAGTTTTCAGAAATAGGAAATTATTTTTCCAAAGAGAAGGGAAGTTTTGAAAAATGTATTTTGTAGAAGGGGACATTACATCGGGGGAATTTTTCTATGAAGATGATGATTCAGGTCACATTTCCTGCCACACAACTTCTACCCAGACATGGAGAGTTAGTCAGTGACCACGGGACAAAACAGCCCATCCATGGTCCAGCACATGATCCTGTTGCAGCAGAGAGGGCACTGGAATATGGGAGATTTCTGCATTTGTCTGTTACTTCAGTCATCCTCTTTCATCACTCTGGTGCTCCAATCTCAACACAAAGGGAATCTTTGTATAAACACCTCATGGAAAGTTTTACTGTAAATTATTGAAAGATATTGAACAGTCCAACAGCAAAACAACTGAATGGCTTCTGTTAGCGTTAGTTCACTTGTTGATTTTCTTCAGGGGCCTTTTCAAGTGTGAGCCTTTTCTGAGATTTATGGTTACTGCGGGCTAATGCAGAATATCTTTGTAGTCTAGAGACTCAAGCTATAAAGTGCGCAGGGGAATCTTTATATTGATGCACGTTTAATAGCTCTCCTTCTTTTTCTACTTCCTGTCTACAGCCCAATGAAAATTCCCTGTTAAAAACTCAGCCAATTGTGCAATCATCCATCCCCTGTGTCTGCTGGATATCAGATCCCCAGTGGGGTTACAGATCAAAATAAAACCGAAACCCAGAGAAACACACACACAGAGCATTGTCCTACTGACCCATTCTTTGGCCTCTTTGTGTGCGTGTGTGTCTGCAGTCTGGGGAATGTGACTGCACAGCGGATCCAAGCCGACAGTCCTTGCAGACCGGGCTCCAAGCTGTGAGGCCAGAGTGAAACGCAGAGGCCAGACTCACACTGGAAGATGCAGCTTGGGTAACATATAAAGGCATGTAGAATAATCTTGCATCCCTTTTTGTTTTTTTCTTGACTGTATGTTTAATGAGTTCAGCTCGAAAAAAGTTTCTCCAGTTTTAGTTTAATCAAATCAAGTCACTTTGATATCTCGACACAGTGCGGCAAAATCTAATCATGCAATGGGTCCATCTCAAGTTATGGCAGCCATGTGTTTCTCATCAGCTGAGATATATATGCACGTGAAGGCATTCCTGCCTTCTCTTTGTCCCCCTTCTGCGTTAAGTGAGTTTGGCTGAGCAGAACATTGTGTCGGTCTGCTGAAGGATGGCAAATATTAGACGTGGCTGTGCACTGACTAAAACAAATGCCACTTAGTAGACAGAGTGCAGACCAGGGGATTAAAGTGCATAGATGAAGTAGAATGTGTTCGTCACCTCAGTCTGTTTCTCATTTGCTCTCACGCACAAACACACACAAATACACGCACACAGCCTCTCGCTACAGCTCTGTCTCACATGTGTTTTTGTGATTATGTTTACTGCAGGTGGGATATATGCGGTGGTGCTGTCAAACTATGGGTATCCACAAATATACAAGTGTACAAATGGTCATGCAAAATGTATTTACATAAATACAATGGACCCATTTTATAACCTGAAATTGAAAACAGAGGCTACCTCTCCCTGATAAACATTTACCGAAAGCTCCACCCGATGGAATGATGTGATACAAACACAAAATATAAACACTATATACAGAAAAGAGCTGGATTTTGATAATTAGATTTCAGTTCTCTCATCATTCTGGCGTGGGTTGGTAAACAGTTTATTAGCGTCACATACTATGATTTATCGGTACTGAAGTTCAAACTGTGTCCAACTGGTTTACCGTCACTGCTGACTAAACTGCACACATTCAAAAGGCCAAGTGCAACACACAAATCACAGGAGCTGCAATTTTAGGTAACATTGTTGGGCACAGTTGGCGCATACACACTGTGGTGCGACAGAGACGACACAGCCTACAAATCCTACTCTTCATCCACAAAGGGACATATATGTTATGTTGGTAGAAAGGAGTGAGCACTGACTAACTTCGTAGTTTACTTGTTAGCAAGTAGCAAAAACAGGTCAAAAACACCAGGCAATGTGGCTGCTGTCCATCCCTGGGCAGGCAGCGGACTATGGGCTCTGTGCTGAAAACAGCTGGAAACAACATATCGTTAAACAAGCTTGATTGGCTTGTACACTGGAGCGATTTCCCTCATAGCCAACAATCTAAGTTTGTCATGCTTCACTTTCAGTTTCTGGCAGGTAGCTCAGTAATATGTTAAAGCTGTGTGGGCAGGAGGAGGTGAGGTTTTGGCTATTTCCTGGAAGCATAACATAAAAGTACATGCCGAACTTGAAAAAGAAAAGAAAAAAAAAAAACAAAACATTTAGTGGTTCATTTCTTGCCAGCATTAGTCAAAGTAAGACACGCTGCCTGAGCTTGAAATGACTGGCATTAAAAAAAAAAAGGTGACGACCTCAGCAATGAAGAAAATATTCACATTCTCACTCTGCTCCTTTCCATTTGTTTCACATTAAAGGCAGCTGAGAAGAGCTGGGGATTGAGCCAAACTAAAATCTGAAGTGTCCTCTGAAGGTCCAGGAAAAGAGTCTCTCCATATGGACTGAGAGAAGGGAACGACAATAGAGGACTTCTCGCACACACACACACACACACACAACACCTGCAAACTTTGATTTATATGTGTTTACCTGTTCTGTAGGAACTAAGATAAACTGCCTGCACGTTGGTCCTGAAAGAGACATATTTTTCACTTTTACTTATGTTGCATAAAAAGAAAACACACACAGACGTGGATGTAGATTTATATCCATACAAACACACAGACAAACACACACACACACACACACCAATTTCAGTCCAATTTTCCCCTCAGCATACTTTCCATATTTTTTCTGGTGACACAAACCAGCTCAAAGGTGTGTGTGTTTGTGTGTATTACTTTCATAACAAACCATTACTCTCTCAAACGTCATTACCTGCTTTACACCCTAAACAAACACAAATCTATTTCAAATATGTGATTACTGACAATACTTTGATGAGAAAACCTAATTCTGTGGATTCTTCTGAATCCTTTTCTGGATTCAGATCAGCGGTTTTCCTGATGGTTCTGATCCAGCCCTCTCTTCACCGATCTGACAGGAATGTATTTATCCTTGCCACGTTGGCGACAGTCTCTTGTAATCCCACTCATGTTCTGTCCAAGACATCAGTCATTCTGAAAAAGCTTTTAGTCACAAAACCACTTGAAGCCAAACTGGAAAAGTAAACGAAGCAATGAGGTGGACAGAGTGGAAGGCAGAATTCCCAGAAAGCTTTGCATCGAAACAGGCTCTGGCCCAGCTCTGACCTGTGAGCAGTCAGGGGATGTCTGTCTGGTGTGTATTTGTGGATGTGTGTGCTTGTTTTGGTGTTAGTGAGTCTGCAGGGGAACTGGTGACAACCTGTGGGTAGTTAGATCTCAGCTGGAGTCAGAAGCAGTTGTTTTTCGGCAGAATTACTCGGTCCAACTAAATAACCTAGCCCCCCCCCCCATATAGAGCTGCCTGATACTGTTAGCAGTAGGCATTTGAAGTGACCAAATCACCAGGAGACAATAAAAAAGACAGTTTTGATCATCAACCTTTACATCTTATTTTCAGCATTTGATGTTGTTGATGCTGCAAGATCTAAAACAACTGCAATTTCAAGCAAACATAGTACAGAGGCCTACAAAGGTCAAACCACAACATCCATACATACAATTTCCTCCTCTGTCTTGTGAGCATTCATATGAAGCCTTCATTGATTTAAAAAGTGATTCATTATATTTTGGACTTGTTCCCATTTCTCTCTCACACTTGACAAACTGACAGACTGCGGCCAAATCAAAACACAACATCCGGATGTGGGGCACGATTTGTGGTTCCTGTGTGCCCCTGATAAATGAATTCCCACAGAAGCGTACCTCGAAACATTTGTGACCCCTCCTCCTGGGTTTTTGCTTTTAGAGCAGTATTTCCCAACTGTAGAGATCATATGAAAGTATGAGGGCAATAACAGACTGGAGGAGGCAGCTGATTGGACATGACTGACCTGTCATCTGCAGTAATCACAAGAATGGAGAAAGCGTAGTTTACTCTTTTTATAAATATCCCCTATGCACTTGGTGTATTTTACCACAGTCCCCTCCACTTCCTTTGGCCCTTTTGGCACACAAACAATAAAATATGATCCTGAGATCCTTTTGCTTCAACAGAGAAAATGTTCAATGGTGGCTTTAGAAGTGTGAGAGAAAAAGAAAGAGCAGAAACACACATACATCCAGAAGATAAATGACCAAAGCCCTGTGTGGCAGAATGTATGGGCTGTCATTCCTGCACAGAGCAGTTGTTAATGGCATCGGGCCAGATTTTGGATATTTTTCTTATGTTCCAAGTACAGAACAGCAAATTGAATCAAGTTTGTGAGCCCCTGCACTGACTGACGAACTGATCATTGACCATGTTGACCTGATGAACTGACTGGCTGTCTGGGCAGCTGCTGCAAGCTGAATAATTCCCCTTTTCTCTCCAAAGACTAGACATGAATTCAGAAACAATGCAGCAATAAGTCTTGAAAAACACACACCAGAGATAGATACACACATCACCCTGGACTCTCCCTGCTCTGACACAACCACTGAAGCAGCTTGTTGACCTCCACCTCAGGTAAAAGCTGTAATTATTGACATTATGGTCATTTGAGCCTTCAGCCTTACAGTTCAGAGCCATTTCTCCAAAGCCGTGCTTTATCAGCGGTGACAGCCGGCATTACATCTGTCTGTCTCCAAGACGGAGCCAGTGATGCCTGAATGATCCACCACTGCACACACCTTCTCTGACCTTTGTGTCCACTCTTTCTTTCTTTTATGGATCTTTCTGGTCTTTTCTCTACTTGTTGATCACAGTCTCATGGGTAGTGTGATATAATTAAGGCCCTTATTCAGGTGTTGGATTGATATATTAATCATATCATCATATCAACGAAATTGCGAGATTCTTTCTTTCATTGTGTATCACAGAAGACTAATTAGCATATGCAGAGAACAAATCTTCAACACTTCAACACATCAAGTTCAGCTAAATCTTTATAGTGAACTTTGGCTTGTAGTATGAAGAAAAGACACACCTCACCAAAGAAATAATAGGGATTCAGTAAAACTGGATAAAAACAGGTAAGCCCCTGAGCAGTGGCCTTTCTTCAGATTAGTGGTTTCTGGAAGGTATAAAACTGTGATAGACTTGCAGACTTAAAACCAAGTCTCTGACAGAAAGTTGGAGACCCAGACTGGATAATCCCGTGGATTCCCAACCCCCAAGCACGAGCTGCTTCTATCAGATCCCGGCAGCTGACAGACTGACATGCCAGACGCTCTTAGCATGCAGCTGAAAACACTCTCCAACAGGCAAGGACGAGAAAAACACAGCAACTCTTCTGCTAAGAGACACATGGCATCTTGATAAGGTTTTGTGGGTTTGCAGGGAAAAGCGGAGCAACGAAAGAGCTGCAAAAGATGAGGGATAATATCAGATGGAAAGTTGGAAGTATTGTGGCAGCGGGTGAGGAATGAAAGGAAGTCAGGACAATGATAGACGTGTGTGATGAAATTAAAGTTGTCAGCACAGCGACAAAAAAGGAGAAAGGAATGTGAATGAGAGCGAAGCACTGGGGCAAACAGAAGAAACATAGCTGCTCTCAGCCAGGTGTGTGGTCTCAACACCTATTTGAAAGTAGCGGACACTAATGCTAAGGATACAAGCCTTTCTCCATATGTGTTCTGTGATTTGTCAATCACATTTGTTTTGGCGTCTACCTACTGCCTGTTTTATTTCACCCATGAAGAACAGTGGAAATTATTTTTGCCTCCATGCCCCATCTGACTCATGTAAACCCATGTTCAGCGGCGGTGCCATGGTTTGCTTCAGAGGCATCATTATTTGTTTGCCTTGTTTGGCACGTTTTACCTGATTCTGACTTAAAAATATTCAGCAGCATCCTCAAACAATTTAAATTTCATCCATTTCATAAAAAC
Source organism: Echeneis naucrates (assembly GCF_900963305.1). Lineage (NCBI taxonomy): Eukaryota > Metazoa > Chordata > Actinopteri > Carangiformes > Echeneidae > Echeneis > Echeneis naucrates. The sequence continues at coordinate 17,160,275 of NC_042512.1, read as the reverse complement.
ATAAATGAAATTACAACTCCTGAAATATTATAACTTTCTTCACATACTTAGTTTTTTATTCTATGCAATTACAACTTCTTAATTTGTGAGATTTTAAAATTATTCCCAAACCTTTTTTTTCTGGGATTGTGTCCCCTACATTTACATGTTACTATTTACCACATGGATTTCATTTATTTTAGAAACATGTCATCCCCTTTATTTGATCAAAATGTTAAGCTGTCTCAAGCTCGCCAAGTTAAGACAACACATTTGGGTGAACTCTCATTCTGTCTAATTTCGGCATCATTCATTCCTTTCCCCTTTCACTGTCATAAGTAAATCAGGCTGTGGTCATAAATAAGCACAGAAATTACTTCACGAGTCAAAGCAACACATTTTTCAGAGATGTTTTCAGCCAAATGTAGCACATTCATCTGCATTCCTCCACTGAAGAACATCTCACCGCTGTCAGCATCAGGGTTATGAAACAAAGGCCCGAGGCAGATCTGTAATAGCCATGTTTGCTGCATTATCTGCCCAGAACATAAAGAAAATACCTCGCAGTGAATTCAACTCATTTAGTTTCTCTATCAAGTTACGGCAGGCTCTTAAATTGCGGGTGTAAAAACAGAACCTGAGGAATTCTGCAGCGGACATATCCTTTGACCGTCAAGCTAAGAGAAAGGGGGATGATTTGTTTTGACGTTAACTGATAACCACCTGAGGTGGAAAAAAGGTGACTGCAGTGCTGTATTTCTGTCAATATGCTGAAAAACGTCCACCCACTTTCAAGTAGAGGTTGACAGGTCAACAACTCAGGCCTCATGAATGGCCGTAAGGTCTTTTTCTGGATGCACAAACGTAAGCTTCTTATCACATGCAGGACACTGATTTCTTTTTGAGGTTTTCCATAAAGGAGATTCCACGAGGACTTAAGTGAAAATTACCAATTTAAGACGAAAATGTCAGTGAGGAGTAAGCTTGAAAAACAGAGATGGGAGAGTGGTAGTAATGAACAAACAGTGCCAGGTACAAGGATGATGGAAAGGAACACTGAAGACATTTGACTTTCGTGTATTAAACTCTGAGGTTGATGTTTAAAGAACAGCTGGAGGTGTTTATGTGCCCAAACACTGCCATGCACCAGCAAGAGTCATGCAGAAGAAGACAAGTCAGCAAACATGGATGTAAACATTTCATAGTTTAGAATATTTTTCAAAACAGATTTTGTAAATGTTTTATGTGGAAGGAAACTTTTCAAACATTTGTTATTCCTCAATGATTCACACTAAGAAAACTGAGTGTAAACCGAGCTCCATGAAAGCTTCACGTGATGAGAGTCAATCCGGCGAGGCTGACAGCTTTCAAAGAGGACATTGAAATGTTTAGTGACCTTCCTATACAATCCCAGACAGCTGCTATTTAATAGGCCTGTGATGAGGAGGAGGCCAGACCTGGCACCTTACAAAACCCCACTTAGATGAAATCACCAGCATGCAGGCAGATTTCACAGTGGTTTATCAGCCAACTAGGCCAATGCCCAGTCTATGAACTTTGCTCAGTCAGCAGTTGGAGTCAGGATCAAGCGTCAGTCTGGAATTATCCGATATTCATTAACATCGAGTAAATGGAACGGAAAACACGATTGCGCAGTGACTCAGTGTGGCGATGTTTATTCTTGAAGCTGTAGTTGGCGCTTTTAATTGCAATTCGTGAAAAGTTGAAAAGTTTCCATTTTGGCATTTTCGCTGGATATCTAAAGGATGAGGTATGATGAAGAAGGGGAGCAGAGGGCTGCTGCATGCTTCTATTTCTTCCCTCCAGCTGCCCCCTTGTTCTAAGTGAGCTTACACACACACACACACACACACACGCACGCACAGAAATACTTCCCTTCCTTGACCCAAAGTGCTTTGATCCTCAGCCCGTCTACTGGTATGAATTGGCAGATCTGGCCCTTTGCCCCTGTTGCCCTGCGCTGTGCTTTATCTGCCCAAACAGGGGAGCAATGCAGGGATGGAGAGTGTGAGAAAGGAAGGGAAGGAGGGGAGGGTTGAAACTTTGCACCTGCAGCACTTGGGAGCTTTCTAGAGGTCAAGCCGTCCAGTGCAATGCAGGGAATTTATCAGGAAATACTTTTCTTTAACGTCAATATTTTCCCCCCTGACTCATTTTGTGTGGAGAGAGTAAGCTCATTTTACTCCTTGTATTTGTATTTTGATGCGCAAACACAAACGCACACACTTGGACTTCAGGTCGACTGCCCTCCCTCGTGACTGCCATAAAGCCCAGAGCACTTCAAAGTGGCCCTGCTGCCCAGAGTCCCAAGCTGCTCTGACATCACTTACTGCCTGTTTTCACAGCTGCTGCTCAAGGTGCCAAGACAGCCCACTCCTCACACCGCTTGTGTGTGTGTGTGTGTGTGTCACTGAGTGTGTAGAGCGGTGTTTATGTCTGAGTTTTGTGTCTTATGTATGTGACCATGTATTTGTTGGCATGTTAACAGATGGATTGTGGATGCCAGTGTTTTACATGGCCTTCAAAATAAGATGTGGTTCACCCTGTACATCACTGAATTTATTTGTTGAAGAATCAAATTGGTGACCTGAGGTGTCACTCCTCCAAACTAACATCCACTCCACCTTTCATCCTTCAAAGTTTTGGGTCCAAGGATTTTTCATTCTTTTCTGACATCAATCGATGAAGATTTGTCAAAAAAATCATCAGCAAATTAGTTGATAGTGAAAATTTGATTCTGGCAATTTTCCTGCCGTCATTAGTCATAAAAAAGAATATAGGATCATGCTGTAAAAACAATCTTCTAATTTGTGAAATGCACCTCACACCCATTCACACAGCACCCTGACAATCAAGAGGGAATCTGACTCATCCTCCTCTGCTCTGTTTTGCTGCCTGATGTCAGATTTTGGGTCGTCCTGTCCTGGAATGGCGGGGATTCCCATAATGTCACGGGTCCCCTGGGAAGGGAAGGAGGGAGAGACACTGTCGTCACCCCAACAGATAATCGACACCCGGAGGCGGCTGTCACACGGGAGATGTTGGCATGACTTACTGCGCAATGGTTGTGGGATTGCCTGTTTACATCACTACCGTGGACCGCACCAGTGTTGCCGGGCTACGTCACTGTGATGAACTCTGGCTCGGCGATGAGACGGAGCATTATGCTTGAGGGCCTGAGTGGTGTGCTCAGTGGAGTGGCGTCTCTTGACAGTCATCACAATACACAATGATGAGCTTTCATGACTCTTAGGGCCATTGTAGGCTAGAAACAACAAGTGATACAGTAAGACTTTCTCCAGGGGTTTCTGTGACCAAGATGAGCCTATGATTAATGAGATCAGATGATGGATTGTGAGTGACAAGTGAGGTTAAAAATGAAGGACCGAAGGAAGTGTATATCCTTTTTTCCTTCTTTCCTTGACCCTGTCATTCTAACACCTCCTTTATTATTTCATGAGCCTTATATGTGAAGAGCTCCACCTATAGGCCAAAGATAGATTTTTATTTTCTCTTCACATGTGGTGAGCATCTGACAACGCAGTGAAAGTTTGTTGTTTTTTTTTTTTAACACAACAGAGAAGCCCTGTGGAAATAGCACCAAAGATCAAAATATCATTATATATATATCATGGTTAGCCCCGTCATCCATTCTAAAATGACCAGTAAAGCAGAAGTACAGTACCACAAAACTGACCAAGCAGAAGTTTGAACTGTGAAATGAGTTGACAGCCTGCTAAAGCTAGCACTATGAATCAAGATCTTTTAATTGCTTCCTGATTCATTCTTGCTGGTTTGCATCTGTGCACTGTGCACACCAAAGTCTGCAGACTGCATGTCTGTCAGTAGCAAAAGTCATCGTCCAAAGAATTCAGTCAGCGGACGTTACGCCTCTCTCCTGTTTGCATTAATCTATATAAAGATTAAGAATACCCAAATGATTGATTCTGTTTCACTTCCTCTCTGGGTTAGGGTTAGGCTTCCTCTTTCTTGTCACTCCCTGTCCATCATCAGTGCCAAACAAGTTTTATTAGCACCATCATTATGCAAAGGCACTCAATGAACCATTGGGAAAAAAATCACACAGAACCTGCGTGTCTCTCAAACCACATATAATTCTCATACTGCAGCTGTAAGCGGATCTTTTTGCATTTAGCATTGTCTGATGGTTGACGAATCAGCAGGCTGAGTCAGCCACTTATTGGATTTTTTGGCTTGAGAGATGACAAAAAAAAAATCCATGAAATTAACTCAATACAAAACTCTATTGGCATTGAAATATGTGCATGATATGGCTGCTTTTGTTGTTGAGTTCATTAATTTAAACCAGACAACACATGCATCACACTGAGAGCATAAAGACTTCATTTGAATTGTATCCAACTCTTTAGGTCAGTCTACATGTGCACGGTGAGTGAGTTTGATCCCTGAATGCAATACTAATGCTTCCTCGTGTTTGTGTTTGCCACATGAGAATTTATGTCTGTAAGAGGAAATGCTTGTAAACGTCTGGAAATGGGATCTGCTGCCAAGATGTCCTCATATGACTCAAAAAGCAGGCCACACCAGGACAGGAGATTGATGTGTTAGATGTGCTGGGTGAACAACTTGGCATGTACTCTAACTGTTACCAGACACACCCTGCTTTTTTTGTTGGAAAGATACTTAATGTGCTTCTCACATGTTTCGGAGAGTTCATTAAGTTCCATTAGGCTTTTTGTCTTCTTCGGTAGAACATCCACATTTTACCAAAAACACCACTTTAAAACAGCGGAAGGATATGGGAGAACTCTATGGGAGTGCAACACACCAGAAAGTCAAATTCAGAGCAAAAGCAGACTTCACAGAGGACAGGAGGAGAGGAAGAGGTGCTGATAAAAGAGTAGAGGAGTTCACACAGGAAGACTCTCTGCTCTGGGAGGATGGAGGGAAGAGGGTCACAGAGTTAGCATCAGTACAGCTGAGAAAATGCAGGAGCGATAGATATGATAGGAATATCAGAGAAAGAGGGGGAAAACATAATGTTTCTTAAGGAGAGAGAGTATTTCATGGAGACAATAACATCTGCACGTCTGCAGCTTAACAATACAAGTCAAAATTTACAAAGTGCAGCATTTCAGACCAATCATTCAGGTCAGCTTGATTCATACCAGGCTAGATTGATGACTACTGTGATAAATTCACTGTAAATGCAATTTACAGTACATACTAAAAAAAATGTATTTGTTTTATTTACAATCCATTTCAGACTGCAAACCGGTATGATTAACTTATATACATTAAGCTCACTATGCAAATAACTTTTTTGCTGCACAAATATGCAGAATTACATTAATACACAGGTAAAACAATGTTAGAGGCAGACAAGTTTCCTTCAGTCAGTCACAGTATAGACAAACTATCACCACAACACACTGCGCTCCCCCTGCTGGTCCGCCTGTGAACACTGAGTAATCGTGGAAAACAGCTCCCCTTTGGTCATGCTGCCTCCTGCTGGCCATAAAAAAGCCTGAACAATCTGATCACAGACAGGTCATCAACACTGCTGCACTGGTTCACAAACAGCAGGGGGCAAAAAGGAGCTTGGTGCCTGAAAGTAGGGCAGGCGGTGCAAATTCTGTGCAGAGGCCTTGCTTTCACCACTCAGAGCTGAACTGTGTTTCTCCTACTTTAGTCTCTGACACTTAAGTAAAGAATAACACAACCAAACAAACAAAAAACAGAAGGCGAACGAATTTGAGGCTATAGTCAAGGTTTTTTTCTGTATTTACAGGAAGCACTAATATTGTTTCTTCCCATCCACCGTCACTTCCTTTTATTCCATGTGAGTCAATATCTATCAAGAGCTCTCCTCATCTCCCAGAGTCAGCTTGAGCCTTGAGGCTCCGCTGTCTCCATATCCTAAGGAATGTCTAGCCGTGTGTATCCCACCTGTAAGAGACACACACAAACACACATACATATCCAAACACACCCCCCACACACACTAATAAAATAGAGATGCCATTGTCTTCTCCAACAAACCGGGCTGAGGGATGTACACATCATCACATGGATTTAGGCATTAGTCAAGAAAATGAAGAAAATGCCTCCTCCTCGCTTGTTTTGTACAATTCCACCTTCTTTTTTTAACTTTTGGCCAGCAGCTGCAGCTTTTGCGAATCCCAGGCATTCTTCCTCCTACACACATACATTCAAACGCCCACTCTCCCTCACATTCACATTCGAATGAGATAAAATTTTAATGACCATTCTGGGAAAGTCAGGCATCTTCTCACACATGTAAAGGCCAAAATCTGCGCATACACACAGTGGTGGCAGGTGGATGTTTGGCCTGAGTTTGGGCGGGTGAGTCTCTAATGGCTAAAGCAGGACAGATTGGAAAACCACACCCAGTGGGGACAGGAGAGGAAGGCCTGGGCAGCTAAAAGGCTGCAGCGCCTCAAATGGGAGAAACAGGTGAGTCAATGTGTGTGTGTGTGTGTGTGTGTGTTAGCAGGATTCTTCTTGTGGAAGGTAATGACTGGCTAAGAGACAAATACTGGCTTAAAGGATGAGTGAGTGCTAATAAAAAATGGGAAAGAGGCTAATAGGGATAAAATGAGGGGTCAACAGGAAATCACATTTTCATATTTTCACCTCTCCTTCACCTATCACCTCATCAATGCAGCTTCCACCTTCTGCAGACACAAGAAAGAGGTGCCTGTTTACAAAATATAAGATCATACACATCTCTGTAGGGCATGTAGTTGCAGTTACATGCCCAAATATACACACACATACTCATGCACAAAGTAGCTTGCACACTATCAAAGCTCCCATTGTTTTCCTCCTTATCACTTCCCTCTCTGCTGTTTTTCCCTTCCTGCACTCTCTTACCTGCCCTTATCTGGTCTCCCTTTCATCTTGGGAGAGGCCTCTGAAGCACAGGAGACAAAGGGAATAGAGGAGGAGGAAAGAAGCAGCAGCAAGAAGAGGGCATGAGAAGAGAGAGGAGAGGAGGAGAAACGGAGAGTAGGCTGCCTTATCTGAAATGATACACACACACATAACGCGCACACACAGGGGCCATTGTTCAGTGGTCTTGCCGCGGGGCCCTGTGATCACGGAGGCTGAGACTGATGAACGTGTGGCCCCTCTTTTTTCCTCGCTCCTCCTTTAATCTCCTCCCAACTTGTCTCCTGCCGCTCAAAAGAGCTCTCTTCCTCCTTGTCTTTCCGAGTCCCTCATCGACAGGAGATAAAAAAATACGTATGGCTTCCGTGGATGTCAGTTGCAGCTTGGATTGCTCCAGGGTGACTAAATGTCTTGCTTGCCTTAGTTAGGGCCTTGATATATTTTCCTGAGTCTACGTTGTCTGCTTAACGAACGGTGAACATGGAGTAAGAAGTCTTTCACTAACTGGTATTTATTAACACTAACACAGTATTCGAGTGGAGTAAAACCTACTGATATTTTAGTTTGCTTCAGTATTTCCCCCAAGATAATGACGAGTCTAGTTCTGGAAACAAATGAGTGTACAACAACAGAAAACACATACATGCTATGCAACAAGTCTGGGCTAGTTTGATCCTGACGGTCCCCGGGCACAATAGTCTTTAATAAATGCTGAGAAGCTCAAAAACATCTAAAGGGACATTTGTACACAAGTTGAAACAGAATTTCACAAAGACAAATAATCTAAATACCAAAAGAGGAGGTAGCAAGTGATAGCATGAAAAGATATTCAAAAAATACTGATGGATAGTCAGCATGAACCCACTGAAACTGGTGAAGAGCAGTGAAAAGAGTGCTCAGTGTTGATGTTTGCACAGAATAAATCAGCCATTCAAATAACTATCGAATGATTATCTGCTCGTATTTGAGCCACCAAAGCCATTTCAAGCACCACGTTGGTCTCCTGTTGTCATTAAAATTGCACTGAGTGACACACAGTGAAAAGAAAGAAGTTTGTTACAACTCTATTTCAGCAGAAAGTCGAGGTTAGGACTGAATGAAGTGATAGACGTTCTATTGAGCTATAGTACAGCTTGAGGAGGAAACTACCTTTGGATCTCTCATAACTAAATCAGATAAAAGAAAAAAGACTGAAACAAAGGCCTCTTGTTTGAATTTCACATAATGCACCAGAAGGTTGACGTCCACAGGCAAAATACGGCATCCAACTCTTCTCTGTTTTGACATCTTACCCCTGTTGCCAAGGAGACAGCAACAACTCCCTTCTCCACATTCCCAACGTCTATCATGATGGACAGAAAGTGGCACGGGAGGAATGTGCGAAGAGTAGTCGCGCCGGGATGTCCGACAGAGGTCCATTTCCCAGCAGCTCATGACCTCTGGACTGCAACGCTGTAACCTTTGAACTCTTTCATCGTGCTGTCATCACACCCCGTAAAAAGGACTTTGAGGTAGGAAGGGAGTGTCTTTCAAGTTTTCAAAAGGCTCAGGAGAAAAGTCTTGAGAATTAACATGAATGTTTTAAATTGAGGCTTATGATTTGTAGAATGAGGGATGCGCACACGGTTTAGAAGACACAAGATTACTGAGAGTGAAAAATATTCGCTGTCAATCATTTTTTTCCTGATGTGGTGCACATCCTTACAATTTGTTACGGCAGTGTGTAAGGCATTTGGGACCCATTTACATCACCCTCATCTTACGCTCACCCAAATCCAGCTGGCTACACATCTAAACACATACTTTATTGGTGACAAATGCCTGCATTACCAAAAAATAAGTTGTGAACTCTGTGAAACTGCAGTATTTTCCATCAATAAACCAAAATTGGAGATATATCTTATTATTCTCTCTTTCTGTCATTTCTCCTTCTCTTCGATTGGCGGGGGGAATGTGGCAGGAATCTCAGTCGAATGTTTTGGTATGCTTAGCGGACAAATGCTGGTGTTGCCATGGCAAAGGCTCACATGGAGATGGGCCTCTTCCATCCTCATTGTTTTAAGAGCACAAAATGATAGCAGTGGAGGTACAGGGTAGCATTGCTGCTTTAACAAGGTACTTGGAAAGTATGTGTGATTGTGTGGTGTGTGCTCAGACACACCGTCCCCATGGAGACAGTTAAGTGATCTGTGTGTGTGTGTGTGTTTTGGGTGACTGGAAGAGGATCTGACCAAGGTGATGTAATCGAGATGACCTCTGACCCTTGACCTAAGCAAACTGGAATAATTTTTGTGTTGACTGGGCCTCATGGTAGCGCTAAGAGCTCCTGTCTGACCTTTTAACCCCAGATGTGTTGTATACACAGACAAACATGGCCTGGCTGTGATGTCACAGCAACAGGTGAAACTCTGTGAGAAGTCACTCACTTAGCAGACACTGAGTCTGTGGTTGCATTTGTGTATGTGTCTTTGTGTATGCAAGCACAATAGAGCATGAACAAGCATAAATAGATGGACGGAGTATAAATATGAAGCCCGGCACTTTCTGAGGTCAAAGAGTAAATCCTGGGTTGGTTCTGTTCGGACGTTCAGTCAAGCAAATGATGTACTTCTCTGCGTTTATACAACAGCGATAAGCTCTAGGTCTGCTACTGACATGCTGTTCCCATTTAATGCTAGCCCACACAAAAGGATTAGACTGCAAGCATGCAACTGCAAACCGACCTGAATATGTATTTAACGTTTCAATAAACTGCTATAATAATTTAATTATTTTTCTTCTATAATTTACAGTGAGTTACCTATGCCTACCTATGTGAGTTACACAAGCGTGCACACTTACAGTGCGAATACATGTGTGTGTCCAGGTGTCAATACTTGCACCATCCCTTACAGGTAGCTGCTACCTGTGTGGCTATATTTTCTAAACATACAGAGCCTACACTCCAGGTCCACCTCTTCCCAGAAGCTGCTGTGGATTGCCCAGTGGGCTTGACAACTGTTCACACACTAACACACCCACCCACCCACACACGCCAGGGTTTAGACACACACACATACACACACACATAAGAGGCAGACAGAGAATGCTGCTTCTTGTATTCTTTTTGAGCCATGTTGATGATTCTCATGACAAAGTGCTAACGTTGGCGCCATTGAAACAGCTGCTGTCCAAAGTAAATTTCAATCTGCCAATTGAATGGCCAGGACTGTTTGTTTTCAATGAGGCACCTAGATATGACTTGAGGGGGTTTGTGGTATTGTTGACATGCATATTTGTATCAGCAGTGCTCGCACGTGTGTTTGCATCAGTACACATGTTCGTGCATGTTTGTGCAAATGTGCATGCATACAGCATGCTGATTTCAATGTGCAGTCATTATTGAGGAATGAACCCAGAGCAACTGTCCTTCATTAATAAGCAGTTTCACTTGAAATCATTTTATTACAGCAGGGCCTCACAGTCCCTGTCAACCCCTTTTCCCTGGCGTTACCTAGATACCAGGCTACTGTTTGTCTAACACTGCTCTTCTCACATCAGATCCTCACTGCTTCTTCTGCTCAAGGTCTGGCTAGATTCCCCCTGAGTTTATAGTACCTGTGTGCGATCTAAAATACATGAGCCCATGCTTTGTGGTTATTCTTTGGTCTGTCCATTAGCCTTTCTATTGATCGACTTTCAAAATTGCAGCAGTGAGAATGCAGATTAAACGACTATTTTGAATATTTTTTCCACTCAAAATCTTCAGATGGCATTATTCAATGAAGAAATTCAAGTTAGGAGCTTCAAATAATTGAGATGAAGAATGAACACGAAAATAAATAAAATTGTCAAAGAGAAAACATTGATAGAAAACTTTGCCAGAATAAAAACAAAAAGGTACGTGCACCACCTTAAAAGGAACGTCAGCTATGTTGAATTTTATTACTTTGGCAGACTGTGTGATGCTAGCAGATGTGGCTGAGACTGATAAGGATCCAGCAGGTAGCTGTGCCCTGGATGTGCCATCTGCATCTTAACTGTTTCCCATGATCCCTCTTGCAAGCTGGCTGGTGCACCTGGCTGTAAGGCCAGTACGTCTGGCCAGTATTCACATAACCCAGGCCACTCTGGTGTCAACAGACACGCCCACCTGGACTGCACTGGCTATTTTTACTCTGAAACATACACACACACACACATCAAACGGACTCACCTCGCCCGCCAAACATTCCACACCAACAAGCGAGCACTTTGAACGTGGCGCCACACTGCCTCCTCGAGTGCTGGGAAGTCTATATGGACATCATTATGACCCTCTGCACCACCCTGCCCACGTCTGAAGCCGACCCTGTCGACCTGCTGTCAAATGCCCCTCAGCAAATCAAAGGGGATGGGAAAGACGGCGCAGGACAGAAACTGGCACACTCTGGATTTTCAAGATTTCTCTGGATTTCACTGGTGATGATGAAGACATATTTATCGCAAACCTGAGGCACAACATAGTCTACGTTATTTTTTCTTTCTCTTCATTCTGTTGAGAGAACTGAAATTTTGCATTTACACAATGCTGACTTGATGAATGAAATCATTATTTCATTTCCACAGATCATACAAAGACGTAAAGAGAAGTTTCAACTTCTCACAATTTTATATTTTTGTTACATATACCGTAAGTAAAACCAAAAGATTTCAAACACTGTCTTGAGGTTCACATTTCCCACAGCTAAGGGGAAACTGAAACAAAACACTTGCGTGGCATTCCAACTGGATAAGTTTTTTTTTTTTTTTTTCTGCTGTGCACCACATTATGACGACATAATTCCTGGACACAACCAGTGATCATCAACAAGACATATGAACGTCACTGGAGTGAGTGCTGGGACGAATGAGTCATCATGTGTGGGACTGTGGCCCCTTCATCTTTACCAAAACTACAGCATGTTAAACTTCCGCTGCCGTTGTCCCAGCGGAAGTGACCCTGTTTCGAAATACAACTTGTTTATTCTGGCAGTAAGTGTTTCAGCTCTCTTAATGATTGCCTCTGAACACGTGTGCGCTCTTGTGCGTGGTTTGGTAATGTTTTCCTGACAACATCAATCAGTGAATGACCAGCCTATCACTGAGCACGTCAGCATTATAGCTATTTCACATAATGTTGGATGACGCAAGACAGTTGATGGTAAGCACAAGGTTTAAGGTGAAAAGGACTCAGAGGTCAACCACTTTACAAGAGAAATTTATCGTCGATCGTCATCAAAACACTCACATCACTGTTCATTCTATGTAAAATGATCATATCTGGTGTTTGTTGTTTGAACATCTACATGAACTGAAGGGTAACAGCATAAGAATGTGAGTGCGAGAACACAAGCAGCCGTATGCTAGAAGTTGTTCTCTTACTTACTTTTACAAAAACACTACTCTGCTGCAATTACATTATACTATGCATGTACTATGTGTAGACATGTACATTGCCCCGAGCCATCTACCAGAGGTCATTGTGATGCCAATACTGTTGTATCATGTATGAGGTACATCTGGCATACCCCTTTGAAAGCTCTCTTCTTCTACAGTTACAAGTTCATGACGCTGCCTCTCTGTGTTATATCACCGTCTGCTTTTTACAACTTAATTAGAATCATATCTTCAGGGCTCTTTTCAATCAGAAGTGAACTTCTGGTGTTAAGACAGTTTAACAGCTAACATGTATCTCACTTTCACACATGTCTGCAAACATGGTATGAGACCCCCACAAACAGTGTAACACACACTGTAGATATTTGTCTTGATGCTATAGTATAAAATGCTTTCATGTTACCTGACCAGTGACCCACGACAGCCGGTCCTATTCATGGCAGCTTTACATACCCAGGACTTGATCTAAGAGAAAATGTATGCTCCATCTAAGGTTTGCCTTGAGATGGCTGTGGAGATTGGGAGAATTACAACACATTTCCTCCAGATAATCCTACATCTGGATTAAGTCTTCATGCTAGATTAGGCACACTCTACTATAAATAAATGCAGCGGGGTATGACAAGGGGCAAATCAACAATGAAAATGTTTAAAAAGGTTCACAGGCATTTCTGAAACCCATAACTATGAACAACATTGTTACAGTTAATTTTCAAGAAGTTAATCGGCCCACAGCACAATCAGTAAATAAATACTGCGAACATATAGTCAACATGTTGCATAAGCGGAAGCAAGCAGGGCAATGAGTCTTCACATTTCAAATTTATGCCAAATGTAGTTGAAGTTTTCAGTCAGTAAAATGGAAATATGCAATTAAAGTACCTCAAAGCTAAACTGAGTGTATACTTCACATAGTAAAGTATCAGTTGCATGGGTAGATAGAAATGAGCTAAGAGATAATAAAATGCTCCACAGAGCTCAGGCAAACTGCAGATTGGATGATAACTACGTTTGTCACACATGCAAATAGTCCTGGGTTCAATTGTTAATACAAAATACCGATTACAGCAGCTTTACAGTCTCATCAACTATCTATAAAAGAACTATAAAACTCCGATATTTATGTTCTATGATAAATTCCTTTCACCATTCGCTCACATTTCCTTTCCAGTGAGCTGACTTATTAATAATTAGAAGCATGAGGATGGTAAAAGAAAAATGTGACTGTCGTTCTTTTAAACTTGGAACCAAGTTTCCTCTCTGCCTTGTCATTTATGCTCTTCCCTCTTGGATCACAGGGACTCCTTTCCCCTCCATTTCAACTTCAGATTTAACCCTGATAAGTTTTCTTGTTTAACGCGCCATTGACAGTTAGCGGCACTGAGCTCCTTTAAAAACACCAGCAGCAGGAAAATGCTGCTGGGATGAGGGCTCGCTGGGACGGTCTCGTATTAATCTACTTCACTATGTATATTTATGCTGTTGGTATATTGTTGGGAAAGTATTTGTATGGTAATGGGCCTCATTTGATGATGCCCTCTTCTTTGTGCAAGTCATTTGTTCTTTTGTATAGTGTTGTCGTGTGACTGCCTTCCTGTCATCCACAATGCACGTAAATATTCCCAAATCAGAGACATCAGATTGTTCCTTACAGACTTCTCTGGTTTGCACAATCAACAGAAGATGTGCTAACAAAAACAAAAACAACAAAAAACGATTATACCAGGGAATGTCACTGTTTTAATTGCCACCACCTTTCACAGTTTGGCTAGAAAAAATAAAACACCATTGCCAAGTCGATGTTCTCTTGACGGACTGACTGACTCCAGCCTTGTAGTTCCACGTCATCACATTATGCCTCTGACATCATCTAATGTCTCTTCATTGGGCAGTAATCATTTACATGCGTGTGAAATTATGACTAACCGTGTGAACACGAAAGTTGCGGTTGACCTTTGTTTACCTAAGTGCAGTGGGCTGCCTCAGCTGCATATCTCGCGGCGAGCGGCACATTGTTTTCCGCTGTCTGACTCAAACATATGGTTGTTTTCATCTGTCAGTGCGTTATGCTGCTGTGGCTTTGACGTCCAGCGGTCTCCAACCTGTGCAGTGCCCATATTTAGAGTATGCTCTCGGTCATGAAACGGAGGCTCCACATGTGGAGTGGGCAGTTCTTTTCAACACCAGAGAACCTACAACTGCCTGCTTTGTTCTTGTTTCTTGCTTTTTCTCCTGCTTCTTGTGTCTGTCTGTGGTGAGACTCTCTTAGAAGTCTCTCTCACGTATTCATTGTTTGCCATTTTTACTCTTTATTGAGCCTACTTCCTTCATTCTTGGTGCTCATCTTTGTTTTTAATTCTCTCTTCCCAGTGTGATCTTGTTCTGCTTTGCAATAATCATGTTATCACTCCCAGGCATTGTCAGTCTCCTCCATCATCCTCCATCCACGTCACAAAAACAACTGAACAGTCAGGATTATGTGTGTGCACAAGAAGATTATGAAATGTGGAGAAGCTACACATGTTCAAATGTTTGTGAAATGGAGGGAGGTCTAATCGTGTCTTGATGATGAACAGGTTAAGTTTTTTTTTTTCTTCCTAAATCACAAAGTGCTTGGCCCCAGACTGAAGAAGATTTATGCTTCCCATAAGTTTCAGCTGATTCATTATCTCTTTCTCTCTCTGTATGAGTCCATCCCAGAACACAAAACGTCTTGGTTTTGAAGGAACATCTCTGTGTGTTTGCATACCCTACAAGGACTGGGTTCACCTCAAACTGCACCCAGGAAACACTGCCTTTTTAAGAGCAGAAAGAAATCCTGCAGAATATGGTTCTACTTTGACATACAGTCCATATTACGCAAAAACCAAAGAATTTTATTTAAAGAGGCATTAGGGGGATATTATTGGTGGTTATTTAGTTAAATGATTAAAGACTTATAGTAGCAAAATGAGAAGAAAATTTGATTTACAGTTGCAGTTCTGCTTCACACTTCAGCAATAACACAAAAGGAGAATTCCTAAGCTGCCACTTAGGAGCAGATTTAAAGCTCCCTTAGTATTCATATTTCATGAATTTGCCTTGAAATAGACATCACCTCGGGATAAGAATAATGTCTTTCATGAAGTCTTTTAAGGGCAGTTTAGCTTGTGTTTCTTGGATCAGGTTTTGGAAGGATAAGTGCTAGAACAGGCTCAAAGCTGCAACTTGAATGGCAAAAATACACCCCCCAAACACAGACCTTTGCCATTACCCACCTACTTAATTTAAATGATGCAAATCGACTATGTGGAGACACTCCATCGAGACAGGAGATGTCAGACAGTTGTTAGAAATAAATACAGCTATAAGTCTAGATGTATAGCCTTAATTGGACATAACTAAAAGTGCATGTAAGAATGAAGGATTATATATGCCATCCACTGACCCCCTAACACAAACATAAATCATTTTCTAGACATTTCGTTGAGGCCTTAAAGGCCTGGAGTGAAACAGGCAACAGTGAACAGGCAAATCCTCATTGCTTATGTCATGCTTTCAGTGACAAGACTGACTGGCAAGCAGATATTGTTGATCTGAAGGAAAACGGTAAACAAAAAGCAAACAAAAACTTATTATACTTTCCATTCAAATCTTGAAAGCTCTAAATGGCCACAGCAAACTACTCAACATTTAGTTGGAAATGGTGCTCTGGGAAAGAAAGGCCAAGTAAGTTGTAAATTCTGATGGCAACTGATAACAGCTCAGTCAAGCCAACTTTTTTTATCCATGTGTGAAATGAATGGAGCTCCAATTTTTCCTGATGTTATTTGGGTGAACTTAAAAATAAACTTCAGCTTTTGTTTCCAATGAAGTCACTGGAAACAAAAACAGGAATAAAAGGAACAGGAGGGGACCAAGTAGGAAGACTCATCAACTGATATTCACAAATGATCGGTAAAACCAAAACAAATGAGAGTGCAAAACCACATCGGAGACCTTTTATGTGTAAATCTAACAATGTGTTTTATCCTTTTTACAAAAAGTTGTTATGATTTAAATTTGATTATGGTGTTTGCAAGTTGCAAAAATGCAAAAATGTTGCGTACCAGGAGAACGAACACAGAAGAGTCACAGATTCAACAGCCTGACTAAGAAATGTCAGTTACACAAATAGGTAAAGTTTGCTGAGCAACATTACTAACATTAATACCAAATCAAATAAGGCTTCAGCTGAGCAAGGTTGGCTTTTATTGCTCAGAACTTTCATTTGTAAAAAATGTGTTTTCCAGTCAAAACACACTTCTTTGTAATGGTTCAAAGTTGATCATTGACATCTTAGGTTTGCTAAATTGGGCATAATTAACTGGAAACTTTTCCGTCCTGCTGCGTGTATTCTTCCACATCCATGAATAGCACACACAGTCTACAAATGGCAACATTAATTTTATATTCCAGTTCACACCCACTACCCTCAATGGTTCTTATTGAGGGGCTCTTTTAACGGAAAGTGGACACTAACCAGTAGCTGTGGGGTTTGCAGTGAGAGGGGGCTGCCGTTAGGAATGGAATGAATAATTCTGATATACACTGCAGGCCATACAGGTGTGACGCACCTGTCCTCCAAGACAACATTCCTCCATAGTGCTCACAGTCCTGCTGACGCACCAAAATGTTATTCCAAATAAGGGACACATGGTGTGTGTGTGTGTGTGCGTGTGTGTGTGTGGTAAGGTTCTGGGGCTTTCCCATCTTTGAGGAATCCCATTTCCAAGGTGACGAGGGAAAACACTAACAACGAGCCGAAGAAGGGATTGCTCTGCCAAGTAGAGCCCCCCCAAAATCCCCTGATGTTACCCTCCACCTCCTCCCTTAAACATCATTGTAAAAACTTGACCTCCTCTCCTTTGGCCATGACATTACTGAAAAAGGCATGTGCATATGGTGACCTCCAGGAGGCATCGTTTACGGAGCGTCTGACTCACAGAGAGGGGCCGTGGACTGACAGCCAGCAGGAGGATGGTAGGCATCCCTGGTTGTGGTCTTGGTTACCCTGGCAACACAGTCCAAGGGGGCCCAAACTGTTTGCACTGCACACAGTTGTGTGATTTGGAGGGGCTGGTGAGAGTGGGGTTGGTGGGAGATGGGCAGTAATGTCAACAGCTTCACACAAGCTGCTCCTTCTTCGAGCAGTCGCAGAGATAAAGAAGGAGAAACAGCCAACAGCAGTGGAGAGATGCAGCTGAGAAGACTAAAGGCAGTATTTTTTATTTATTTTTTTATTTTTTATTTTTTTGCACAGAAAGAAGCTGCAGTCCATAGGCAGCTATTTACTAAAAAACTGTCGTGATTTTCATACTAACTCAGCCCATGCCTAGAGAAATAATGCATGCCCTGTTAGAACCACACAAATAAAATATAGGATATAAAATATAAATCAAATGTTTATGCAGAAATTTCAATCTAAATTCCGTAAAGCTCCTAGCCTACTGACACAGTTTTGGAGAGAAGTGTGACAAATCCACAAAAGACATTATGCGAACGTCAAAAGCCTTGGAAATGAGCACTATTTTTTTTCTTGACTATTTGACAGAAGGCATGCTTTCACACACAATAAGCTTGTGGTATACCGGGAATCAGTAACGCTGAGCTCATCACTTTGCAGAAACTTCATCCAATAAAACAATTTATGGTTTTCTGCTGATGTACAGCTGGCAGGCTAATCACTAATGGCTTTAAAATGTGCCTTTTCTGGCTGAGAGAGGCCGAGAGACTGGAGAGGAGAAAGAGAGGCAGAAGTTAGTCAGGGGTAAGAGAGTGTGAGGGAATTCTGATTTATGATCACACCTCCATCTCCAAATTTCAGCAGAGCTTTTAGCTCGTCTCAAGCCTCAAAGTGGTGTGATGTTGCAATGTGTCCAGAAATCTTGACATCATTGCTTTCTTTGTGAAACTGAGGCCAGAGCCTCTGAAGTTCAAGCTCAGGCTGTGCCAGTCTGATGAGCAGCAAGCCAAGCAGCAGCTGACTTATGGAAGCCTTTGATGTGAGCCTGTTGAAGCACTTGCAATCCCAACAATCCTGAAGCTATAGGCCACCCAGAGGGGGCTGCACCTTCGACAGAGCATAATGTGAAATGCACATTATCTGTTATTATCCATGTAATTGGATTACAAGCTCATCCTCTTCACTTTAAGAAAACATTTAATCACAGTGCCAGTCAACTTTTCCTGGACAAATATGAACTGTATATTGTATATGCACCATTTAAGTACTCAGTTGGCATTTTGTCTTTAAACGCATTGAATTTGTGAATCGCTACATCAATTTCTATGGAGGCCGTGAACTTAATACTTGTCAAATATGTTAACTAAGAGCACGAATGCTGGTGCTTTTGCCTCCATTGCTTCGTGGCAACTTCAAGGCTATTGTAGTAGCTACTAAAGAAGCAAAATTCTCTGACAATGGAGCTCTCTGTGCCTCATCACGAAGCGCCCTGTTTATATTTTACCGCTCATGGCCCGTGACCGAACACAAAGATTTCTGGGAAATTAGGTAAATAGGAGTGGTTTGGGGTAGGCGGATAAGGTACTGCAGAGGGTTAAGGCTGTGCTTAGGTCAAGAACAACCGCCGTTTCCAAAGTTAGAAATGGAAGCATAGGTCAGTGTTTCCTTAATTTCTTAAATTCTGTAAAGGAAACTCAAATCAAAACGAACAGAGTAGGTTTTAAAAAAAAAAGCTTAAACAGCATCTGCTTACTTTTGCAAGCTCTTCTCCCACTCTGTCTTATTTTCTTCCTGTTGTCTTGTTGGCTGTTTGCCAGACATTACTTCAGATAGGCCTCATTAACAAGTCTATCTGATGTTAGCCACTTTAGATCTTCAAAACTCTTTCTTTGAACTGTCTCTGGTAACTAATGAAGCAATGATATGGTTAGATGACAGCTTCATCTGGATGATCATAAACGGATCACTGGGCAGGACTGAGTCTTATCATGCTTTCAGGGCTTAAGATGTAGTGCCCCATTGACCAAAGTAGTAGAGTATGTGCCTGTCTGAGGAGTGGTATTTCCGTGTGTGGCCACTAACCCATTGACCTTTGTGTTTACAAGGAGGCAGTCAAGACGGATTATCCATTGGCCAAATTATCATGACCTTTGCACTCTGTCAAATGACATCATCATGCTGTTGCCTTATAACTGAACAAGGTTGATTTAATTTAGGTGCAACAATTTTATTTTCTTTGCTGATATTGTCAAAGCATCTCTTTGCACAGTTTTAGTATTAGCACATGTAACAGATGATTAATTATTCAGGATAGAGTCTGGTGAAAGTTTGGAATGGTTGTTCACCTGAAAAGTCAGAAACGGTAACTTATTAGCTGAATGACACTAACTCTGCAGGCTTTGGGACATGAACCTATAAATTCAAATGTGTTCACGAGTTGCAGTTTCAGAAGAATGACCTTGGATACCACAGTGATGATCCCTTCTTATGTCTCACAGTTAATGTGGTCATGTTCTATATATGTGAAAAATGCTACACATAGTTTCTTGTAAAAGCAAAATGAAATATGAACAACATAAATCCAAACCATCCTTTGGTGGTTACTGTCAACTTTTATCTTTCAGAGTCCTGCAGTCAGCTGTGCTCTTGGTGAAGGGGTGTGCAGGGGTCTGCAGCCTCTTCTGTGTCTGTGTGCCATTAACATGTCGCCACTCTGACCCACAAAGCCGCTAATAGCAGGGTCTTGAACGAGACTGCTTTCCAGAGGGGGAATCTGTGGCCACAACAGGGTCACTATTGGGTTTGGAACACAGAGGTCTGCTTTGCCATTTCTAAAACTGCGTCTCATGTTCTGTCGTATACTCCAGAAGAAGAACGTATGCCAAGTCATTCGCTGCAGGTAAATGCTTTGTTGTTGGTGATAAACAATACTTTATGTGAGTTTAGCTATCTGTGTACGTGCATTTGTGTATGAACGTGAAGTTTGTGTTTCTGCTTGGATTACAGAGAGCATGGAGAGGACCTCACATCTGGCAGCCTGGCTGTCCGCCCACCCTGGTGATGGGCTCCAGTTGTGGCACAGGGCAACCGTTGTCAAGGGGAGGGGCCAACTGGAGCAGGAGCAGCTGGTAATGTATCATCTGTCAGCCCAAAATGGAAGTGCACTAAGTGAGCATGTGCAGATGAGGTTGATGAAAAGATTTTATCACAAGTTAAAATGTTAAAATAAAACTGAAACCAGAAGACAAAAGAGAGTTAAAGCTGGTTTTCAGTGTCTAAGAAACAAGCGCATCCGTACAGTGTTTATTGTCCGATGTCTATTGGGACGTCTTCGTTTAGACATCCGGAAATCCTTTCCCTTTGTGAGGACTTGCCTCTCAAATCCCAATCATGGAAATGTAAAGCCTCGGATATGAGGCTGCTGATGTGTTGGTGAGCCTGAGTGGCTGCGGTTGTTATCTAGACTTAAGCCCTGGAAATAACAAAGGAACACTGTGCTCCTCTGTCTGGCACCAAAAACCTACCTGGACAGAGAAGGAAGGGGGAGGAAAGGCGCTTACTCCAAGGAAGGAGGGGTCGGAGAGAGTAAAGCAGATATGGTAAGGAATAAAGAAGAGAAAAAGAAGGAAGGGAGAGTTCTGCCGATCTGGCACAGGGAAGAGCTGGGTTCAAATCGAGTCAGCACATGCTGGAAGATAGACAGCCTGGCTGTGAGATATTACTGTCACGTTAAAAGGGTCGTTAAAGTGAAAGAAACTGGGCCAGTGGTGCTCATGGGTTCACAGCTGGGTTTACCTGTAGACCAGGAGTCCATACAAAGGCGAGAGGACTCTCACAGGCTTCATACAAGAGCCATGTATCATTTGGAGTCTGTCTTTGTTTCAATTTTTCCTCTGGAATAGGTGTATACCATCCATTAAGTGTTCCATAGTTTGATTCCCTCCTCCAACCAGGACACACTGTGATGCACGCATGCACATCCACTCATAAACACAACGAGGTATGCACACCACTGCTGCCAAGATACATAATCATATCTGCTATGTGGTATAGAGTTGCTGGAGCACTGGACTTGTGAAACAATGTTCTGCTGAGTGAAACACACATGCACACATTTCAATAGCATGCTGAGTGTTAGTGAGTGGAGAGAGCTGGGTGGGGAGGGGGGGGGGGGGGGGGGGGGGGGGGACACTGTATACAGAAGACAAGAATCTGACCATTGCTGTTTTCTTGAATGTTTTGTTATGAATATTATTTAATGTTAAGAGTGTTAATAATATGATCATGAATAAAACGTTATTACTGATTCAACTGACTATAATCACCAAGATTAACTGACAACTCATTAGTTTTTAATTTTAAAAACTATTTGGTTTACTGATGGCTATTCAGTTAAGTCTAATCTATTGTCAAAGTAGTTGTTAATGGCAGCCATCTAATCCAGCAGAATCCGGGGTTTGAATATAACCATGGGACTCATGCTCAAGGGCATTCTCCTTCCTCTTTCCTTTTTGCCACTAACTGTCTGAAACAAAGGCAGTTAAAAAAAATCAAGCTCAAAATTGTTGTTGACAAATTATAAACTTTCCACTGGTTGATTAATTTTGAATTTACAATATTTTCTGTATCTAAAAGGGCACCTTCAGCCAATCATTTACTGATGTTTTTGCTTACGTTCCTCAGATATTTTATTGGCAGCTTCTATTATTGGTACTGTGGTGTTTCTCCACTGGCCATAACCTTGGCTGTAAAGCCACAATGTTTTCCTCACCACAATGCATTAGAAAACATTGCTGAGTTGCAGGCTACATGAATGGCCGCATGTTACTGTATATGACCATTCTTTCCTTGGTTATTATCTCATGTCTCGGGTTTCCATAGCAGATGTCCCCCTGAGGCCATGTCCATTTCTGACTCTGGGCCACAGTACAGATATATGTGGGTAAACAATATGCTGCATATGGTGCCCACAAAAACACACTCTATTATTAACTATTGGTCCACAGCTGCTGAGACACCATGCGCTCACGGGCTCAGACCCACACACAAAAAGACATGCACGGATCATTTCAAATCATATGGGTTTAGACATATAAACACAATGTAGCACTCTTCAAACATGCAAACAACCAACGAATGCTCCACCACCTGACCAAACCTCAAACTCAGTCTGTTCTGTAAGCTCTGTTTCTATACACATGAAGGCCACATGAAATGTAGGTCAAACCAGAAAGGCCAGAGTGGGAGTAAGAGAGTCCAGAAAGGCTATATATGTTGGCCAGTCCTCCAACACTCAAAAATTGATATTATTTCAAGATTAAGGGAATTGTAATATTTTATCCTTTGATTTATGGTATCTCAATTATTGCATCCATTTCTGGCAGATGAATCACACTTTGTCTTCCTGCCACTTGTCCTCAGCAGTTAATATGTTGTATTTTCTCAAAAAATATTTCAGAAAGAATGAAGACTGACATATTGACTGGATGCTGTTTCCAGCTCCTTTGTTTTATATTTTTTGGGGTACCACTTTTAAGAGTCAATTTATTATCCTTTCTGGGTTTTATAAGGAAACCTAATAGAATGAAACTATTTAAAATGGTACAATGTTGTTACAGAAAAATAAATACAAATGAATATGTTTCGATGAACACCATTTACTTGTGTACATTCGCAGCGCATTTCCTCATTGTTGCCCTCATTTAATTGAACTTTCTTGCCTGTAGAACCGCAAATGAAATGATTTCAAAGCAGAAAAAATGCATGCTCGCTCCATCTGGCAAGCAAGCATCTACTGGAACCTACTGGTGCCAGATAGGTCAGTTTGCTACTGGAACAACCTGATAGAGAGCGCCATGAATTTTAGAATTTAGTATCCTATTGAGCAGCCGTGTGGATTAAAGAGTAACACTTATCCATTCACTTGGTTTTATTAGCAAGACAAAGTGAGTTTCTCTGTACATCCATCCATCATCCAACCTGATCTCCAGGAAAATGTGTCTCCGCACCCTGTTGTAGAAAGGCAGAGAGCAGTAACAACACGAGCAGCTAAGATGAAAATGTTTTTAAATGTTACATGGGCTCTTTTATGTGTGTCAGAAGGCAACTGATGGAAAATCACACAAGTTAACAAACTGAATAATTACATATCTTGTCAAAAATATTCTTATCTACTTAGATCATCACAGCAGGCATACAATTAATAAAGCCAAGGTATTTGAGCTGCCTATCTCCATGGTATAGTTTGAGTTGATTTTTGCTCAATTTTAAAGTTATATATACCTAGATTAGACATTTATAAGTCATATGTTTCTCAAATAAACCACCTGTAAAACTGATGATGGTGTGTTTATCTGTCTATCTTTTACAATTTTGCTGTTAGGGCTCTTTTGTTGACCCATTCCAGTGTGTGCCACAGAGTTCACTTGGTGCTGCAAAGGCCAAGAGGAAGAAACATCAAGCTGTTGAAGCACACACGCAGGTGAATTGCGAACACTGTGTGCTTCTGTCTCTGGCGGCTAAAATGCTGTTTCACTCCATGGCTGTCTGACTCTCTTTTCTCTTTTCACCCTCTCTTGTCTCCACACACACACTGTTACATAACTCATTGAGTTATTGATAGTTGGAGAGGGGCTATGGCAGTTTTAGTCTTATGCAACATGTAAGTGCAGTGGAGGACCTCTTAAGAGTGTTTCCAACACCTCATATCCGACACTTTGAAGACTCTCTACACTGTAAACCTACAGTATACGGTAATCAAGTGCTGCACATGCTGTAGGTTGTGGGTAAGGTTTGCATGGAAAATAGATATGTAAGTGTTGAATGCTTTCCTGTGATTTTTTTAAATTGCTACTTCAGGGGAATATGTCACTCCATTCCAGGAAAAAAGAATAGGAGACTTTAAACACAGACCTGAGAGTAATTAATCCTTAAATCATGTTTATTCAAATGTCACAAGGCCAATTCTTTATATTTGTCTTCTAATGTGGTGTATTTTTAATAGAAAAACTTTTCCTTTAAACATTTCATTGCCTCTGACATGAAAGGAAAAACAATGACAATGTATTGAGTCCTAGTGTTTAGTTGGAAGTTTATGAGCATTGTCACAATATGGGGCAGATTTTTTGGTGAGTTCGTTGAAGTGGTTTTAGGAACAGGAGATCAATATGCATTCAGTGGTCAACCTTTAAAAACAAAGTTTGCAAATTTCCGGTGCACATAGTGAAGCATTTAGCAGATGACGATATTTCCCGAGAGAGATGGCATGCACTAAAACAGCAGTGAATCCTGCACTAGCAGCAAAATCCATGCCAATGTTTCTGTTTGCGTCCATACACAAAACTCTGCCAACTGCAACTTCTCACCCTTTCGAATGAGATGATAGGCTATCATAGTTGTTCAAACACTATTTATAAATCCAGAAAAGAAATGCGTAATTGCAGTTTTTCATTCTCATCTACACGTTGTGGCCTGTACCCATCATTGATCTCTTGTACATCTCTGACCTTGTACCGAGCAAATACATCATTTGAGAAAACTATTTGGAACGGTGTGGTCTTTGTGAATGGATTAAGTGTACAAACACACACGCAGAGGATGATGGTTCACAGTATTCAACAGTAATGAATATACCGTAGATATTAAACTAGAGCTTAAGGCACTTACACACACACATACACACAGAAATCATAGAGTTAAAAGGATGCTTTCATACAGCTGGAGAAGTATTCCCAAAGTCTGGCTTACGTCCTCCTCCGCAAAGGTCTCTCTCTGGACTTTATCCTCATATGCTCAGTCTCAAGCACACAGATGTGCATGCGCACAGGTACACACACACACACACACACCGGATTTTACCATCACCACCTTTGGCAGACCTGCAGGGTCAGCAGTGGACATACGACTCCACTGGGTGTCCCAGTCCACCTGTAATATCAAACACTCCTGAGTGCTCCGAGTCAGATGTTGAGTGAGATATCAATCCCATCTCTCTTTCCGCCATGGCCAGTTTCATGGCTTTAAATCATTTCCTGGCTAAAATGACTGCACAGTGTTTCTGTATGATCAGCTGCACTTGAAGACCCATGCCTATGTCACAAAGAATGACCACACAAAACTCGTGGCACCCAAATACATTCTGCTTTAGCAGCTGTATTACATGTGGATCCGTGCTGCTGCAAAGATCAACTCGAGGCATTTCATTTCATATATAAGCCCCTGAAGAGCAGAATGAAAATACAATAAAACACATGAGGGATGGGGAATATCTGCAGCGCGTTAGTGAATAAATGCAGATGGTATGGCGTGATATCTGTGTATGTGCATACACGTTTGAATGTGCGCATATAACACTTACTGTTGTATGTTCCATAATATTCTAGGCTTGATTGTTCACAGCAAGTGGGCTCCAAATAGGTCAGGAAGTCTTACATGGCCTATATTTCACATATAACAATCATTTCAGCCAATGAATATCATTATATGGTGTGAAGATATGTGCGTGTGTTCATTTGTGTGTGTGTGTCTGCGTGTACGTCTGGAGCGGACTCACAGTGAAGTGACGCCAATGTCAACATGTGCTTTGTAAGCAAGTGTTGAATTTGGAAACAGGCATTGTTACTTTCAGCAGGGATTTGATTATGATGTGGTATACATATAAATGAGGAGAGAGCGTAAAAGCCAGTTTAAGCTTTGTATCACTCCCCCATGTGTTTTTTATTAAGCCTTGTTTTATATGCTGTGGTTTTGTGTAAAGGGAGGCAGCTGAATTGACTCTTCAGCTTGCTTTAATGAGGTGTTGCTGGCTCATGTCAATTAATACAGATTTGAGGCTGCTGAAGTGGAGCTTAGATTACAAAGAACTGCGCTGGTTGTGACAGTGACTGACAGACTGGTATTGATGTTGCTTGTAATGACAGACCAGCAGAAAATTACCCAGCTCCACTACCTGGAAACTAGCTGGAGCCTGACTTTTCTCTCAGGAGGTGGCAGAGACTAAAATCCACCACCTATATTGAACTAAATTAATCAAGTGGCCAGGGACATGATCCCAAATATAAACTGATGTCACACTGCGCTGGATGAGCATGTTGCTCCAAGAAGCTTATGAAGTTGTTGCATCACTGTCAGCCATGAAATGTTTTCCATCTGCACACCACTCCATTGTTCCTTGCATTGCAGGACAATAACGCGCATTTACAAAGCACTCTCAAATCTGGAATCAAGTTTAGTGTGCATACTGACATCTCTAAATAATGGTGAAACTAATGGAACAGGAAAAAATGTTTTTTTATATGCAATTAATAGTAAACTTTTCTGGACCTCAAAATCATGACCTTTTCATGCCTCTACCATCAAGGACAAACTTTCAGTTATTTTCACCTGAAAGAAATTATAGGTAATTTCATTGCGTGATATAAAACCGTCTACATTTCTTTATAATGTACCAGATGTAATCAATCTGCTTTATTACTTCTGCCTATTGGCCTTGTGAGGTCAAAACTGGTCAGCATTTTAAACCATTATACATAACTAAACAAAGGCTTTTGATAAATCTTTCCTCTTTGTCCAGGCTGAGGGAGTTTGAAGAATGTTTTCTTCTGTTTTCATTGTAACAGACAACCACACAAAAGTTAACCATGCTAGTGCTGACAGCAAAAAGACAGCCCCTGCATTTGCGTAGGAATGACGTTGTGGTCTCTGTGCTTGGCTACTACAAAGCTTTCATGACGCCTGCATTGAATAGCCAAACGGCTGATCAAAATGAAGTGCTCCCTGAGCTAATCTAACAGATCACCATGTAGCTAGTGCATTGAAATTCATCACAATGTCCCATATGGTGAATAACTTCAAAGGCCTTCTTTTGAAGTACTCTGCCCTGACAAGTCCAAAGGCTCATAAGCCTTAAAGAGGCTGTTATTGCAGCAGAAGAACACAGTGCATGTACGGAATAGATTTACTTCATAAATCTTTGCTGCATATTGAAATGAGGGAGCCATTGGATCCAAGAAAACACACAGGTCCGTATGTCATAACAACAGCTTACTGAGCAGAAAATAGGTGAAATAAAAAGGCCATATTGTTTTACATAAGTTAAATGTTCTTACAAGTTCCTACTCCAAGAAGTATAATATGCTACTTGAAAATGTAAACCATCTCCTTGAATACATCACATCTCCTGATGCCTCATGCCTGACTATCTTGACCTATCAGAAGGACTAAATATCTTACACTGCTGCAGCACAAAAGAGCTAAACACTGTGATATCAGGTTGCAGTGGTGCTAGCAATTTCATATCCTTGAGGGAGCAAAGAATCCCAAGACAATCACACATTCCCGGGGTGATAATACCACCATTGTGTTTTAAGTCTGCTATTAACACTTCCAGCTCAAGTTGTCCCTTTTTCCCTGTTGCTAGGCCTGGACAGTTGGATATTGTTATCAGTCCTCTTGCCTCTGGGAAGTAATGAGCATGTTCCTACCATTACTGCAGCCACCAAAACAGACCGGGTTGGTAGGTAAACAAGACAGTAGTCATTACAGCTTAGTGTGGTGTTTACTTGCCGTAGGGCTGTTGAAGGCTCTTGAGTGAGGATTTCCCCGTGTGTCAGGCTGTGGTGAGCGAAGTGAAGAAATCAGATGTGCACGGGAGCACACACACACACACAGGCAAATTGTGGTTCTAAAGTTAACCTTGACTGCACTGTAATCATCCGACTGATATATCAACGCTTAAAGCATGCACATACACACACACACACACTAAAACATGAGCTTTCACCCAATGCTCAAATACACACTTGTGTAGCAAGTATAGTATGAGCTGTCCTGTTGGTGTTATTTTTTTTTCTTTTAGTATGTTTCAGTGAGTTTCCTGCAGAGACACAACACATATCTCAGCAGACTTTGTGTTTCTCTGTGTGTATATTGTATGTATCTTAGCGGCACCTTTAAAGGCAAAAATTGCAGACATTTGACAGGCAGCTCACTTGATGGGACAGATGATGTGCTAAAAATTATCCCCATAGGAGTTGGCAGTTTGTTCAGGGTGCATATCCCATAGGAGTCTCGACCAGCCTTGTAATATTTATCATTCTGTGGATATTGGCGCTGAAAGTTTGTTAAATATGACTTTGACTGGTAATTTAAACCCTGACAAGACACTACACCAGACAAAGGTCTATAAACATATGGGCTAAAAAAAAGCAAAAAAAGAGTCAAGACAGTTGCAAATATATGCTGGTTAGAAACAATAGCACAAATGTTCCTCTGGTGAGGTAAGAGGTACAGTATGTCCTGACGTAATGCTTAACAGTCTTTAAACAAGGCTAACAGTGAAGAGATATGAATTTGAATTTTGTCACCTTCCCTCAGCCATTTTCTCAGTCAGACTGCCTCAGCCATTTTTTATGGTTGTTTTCTGAAAGGAAGAACTAACTTTTCACTAAATTTGACATTCATTTCCTTTGTTGCAGCACAACACATCACATCAACCTTCAGAAACTCCTGTAGATTAAACTACGCTAACCAAATTCTTTTCAAGGCTCTCTCTATTCAAGAAGACAAATATCTGATGAAATGAATGCATAATTGTCTGGTCATGAAATATGAGACCACCTCAACTTTTTGAAAATTAATTTCCAGAGTGAAATATTGTTCTTTGCTCATGGCAATATTCTTTCTCTTTAAAGTGGTAAAGAACAGTCCGCATAGTTTTTTCCACTATCCAAGTCTTATAATTACTTTCTTAAATTTTTTTATTTATTGTGCCTATACTGTGAGAAAATGGTCCTCTGTCTGACGTAAACTAGTAAGGGCCCAGTGTGTGCATCAGCGCGTGCAGGCATGCGTCTATGCATATGTAAATGCCTATAATCTGTTCATCTCCTGCCACCTTAGACTCTTAGACTTCTGTTAGTTTAAGATCCCTTATCTATATGAGAACCTGCTCACACACATACATGGACGAATTTTTCCTCCATGAATGCAGCTTCACTTAAGGTTGAATACAGCAAAGTAAGGAGGAAAATGATAGGCTTCAGAAAGAATAAAGGATAAACATAAGTTGGACAAAAAGAGTCAGCTCAGATTTTAAATTCAATCAGTCAATAAGCTGTGAAATGATGTGCCACAAGTAGGTGTGTTTGGAAATTTTCTTCAGCTCTACAGCCAAAAGCTCCGTGGTGGCCAACAACTTGAACAAGGTGACAAAATGACTCATGAACACTGACATGGATGATTTAGTCACTTTTCCATCCAGATCTCCTTAAGAATTCTGCAGAATCAGGAATAACATTTGTTCTACTGTGACACACTGCATGAGAAATAAACTTAAACTTGACGAGTCCAATACATGAATAAACAGACAATAATTTAAGATAGCATGAAAAGGTCCTGTCGAAATCTTGTGGGAAAAGTATAAATGAAAGCAAAAAAGTACAGTGGACATAAATCACAACACACATGAAACATGTGATCTCAAGATCCACTGAAGCTTCAACCTATCCAGGATATACATGAAGGTATACCCAGACATTATGATAAAAACACATAATCACACAGGTAACTTAATCTCACCACAAGCTTTACTCCTTCCTGAATAAGTAGACCACAGAGGTTTCTCTGTGGGCGACAGGAAGGAAGAAGATAAGAAAAGTGGTCGATGCCGAAATGAGCAGCCTGTGCCGGGTTTTTGGAGATAGCATTAAAATAATATAAAAGATAATATCACCTCTCACCACCATCTTCTACTTCTTTTTATTATTTCAGATGTGCCTTTTCTGTGATCCCCTTGTGATTACTTTGCTTTGCTAATGCGTATTTGTCTGTGCAGTCAGTGGAGTAAAAGTTGGCGTTGCAGCCTCTTTCTATAATGCATTGAAAAATACCTAAGAGAATGGTGCTGCAGCTGGGTGGGCATGTGATGTGTCTTCTACTGTCTGTCAACCAAAAAAGGGAGCCAGAATGAACGTGGTTTTATGAGGCTGAACATACAGTAAGACAAATTGTCAAATGTGAAAGTTGCAAAAATAAGATTTGGACATTACACAGTTGGCAAATAAATACAGGAATCACTCAAGAGTTCAAGAAATGGAAACACAACCAAACAAGAGGAAAGTTAGGAGTCACAAAAAAATGAAAGCTGAATTTTTATTATTATTATTCAACTGTTTCTATTGGCATAAATGTTGAAACGGAATCTTAGTTTAGTGAGAAGTTGATCCATGACTGAGTTTCACTTTCGGTGTTAGCCATGGATGTGGGATGGGAGTTGCACAGAATTTCCAGAAAGAATTACAGTAATAATGTGCTGAAGTACAGTTTTAACTGTTGAGATTCAGAGAATAAAATTCTGAATCGGGGTCAAAATGGTACTCCAGATAGCATAGACACCTCATTGAGAAAATGGAAGTAGAAACAATGTGCATCATGATCATTATATTATTAAGTTACTCCTTGACCCTCTGTGTTTGAAAATCAGTTTCCATTTTAAGTCTTTGACACTGTAACAGATTTTCCTTTCTTCCTTTCTGGACACTGACTAATAAATAAGTAAAACCTCAGTTACATAACCTCTCCATTCTGTGGCTATGAAAAACCTTTGTACCACTGTAAGTGTAACAAATAAAACCATGCTCTGACCAAAAGCTCTTAAATGCAGAGGAAATTGAAGATGTAGCTTCTTTCATAAGAAGTACTATGTGAGAGAAGCACTTAAATACAATGTAAACTCAACATTAACTGACTTATGTCTGATTTATAGGGTAATGTAGTCCCAAAACCAGTCATGCTTGCAGGTTGACATGATGCCTATATATGGAGAAACCCAGCTCCTGTAAAAGCCACCGCTGTGCTGGCAGGTTAATTGTATGTTATGTTCAAGTTTAAAGTGTTTCTGTCGTGGTTGCATTCTCAGAAAAGGAATTCACCTCATCTTAAAAGATATTTTTACAAGTTTAAACAATAATACTGGTTTTGTGCTTTAGAAAAGCAGCACAGTTCTAATTAGGTCTAATCTGGACTCAGGAAGCAGGCTCTGTTTTGGGCTTCTTCTTCTTCTTCTTCTTTTCTGTGAACCCCTCTTTTAATGCTGTGCTGGCTTGTGCCTGAGTATAGGTGCATGATGAACCATTGTTTTTTCAGCTTTAACACATTGCTGTGTATCGTATGATTTATGGTCACACAGCCTTCAACGCCGTCACACATCCACATGCACAAACACACAAAAACACACACACCATAAATATATGTTCAACCTTTCATTGCCTATTCAAACTATACTGCCTCATTTGAAAATGAGGACCTTTCACATTGCTCTGTTAATATATTATTTTTGGGGCTACATTCCAGCTACAGGGAATAATAATATACTAAAATGATAACTATTTCTAATGGGATGTGAGCACTGGAGGACCAAATGTGATCCAGCTTTTGGTCATTTATAGCTGCCAGATCTGGCAAAGTATTGCTGGTTCAAACCTGGACCAATTTGGGCCGCGTTCACAGAATTACAGCCAGCTTTGGTCTATAGTAGGCCCATGTATGTTATGTCATGCAAGTCATTCATCATGATTCTGGCATGAGTCCGACTGCCAGGTGTGCCGGATTTAGTCAACAATTGGACAAAGTAATTTCAGACACCTGTAACATTGGGCGCTGTGTATGAAGACCACCTCTCTAAGATTTTTTTCTCAGGGGTTTCATAACATTTGGAAAAATTTGCATTTTCTGATCATTAAAATGCCAGAAAAGTATCATCAGGAAGGCATTACAGACAGGACGGAAGTTAGAAAAATAACCAAATCTATCTTGGAAAGATTAATTTGACATATCAGTTCCCACTGAAGAGCCACTGACTGGCTTTTAACTTTATCACATGGCTACTACCAGTTGATGGTGATCTGGTATCATGCACTTTCAATATGAAACCAGTGACAGTTTTATTGAATAAAAGTGACTCCTAATTGGTGGAAAAGTCAGAATGATTTCACCCTCATTTTTAAGAGTCTTTGCTGGGGAAGTAATGGCAGCTTGCTGCATGGCTCACACTGGTGGTTATACTCTGTCACACTGTCTATCCTGCAGTAAGCACAGCTGGAAAATGCTGATCATGTACAGAAGGCCTTTACCATTTACTCATTTTCCTGAACTAAATGTAGTTTTGACTTGCATTAACCCTTGGCTAACCTCTTCATGTGAAAAAGTATGACAAGTGCTGTCTCCTATTCACAGTGTCCGTGTTTTGTTAGTTTTGGATTTCATGCTCATTTCACAAGTTGTGTGTGAAATGAGCCGCCACATGTACCCCTATGTTTGCTGGCAAAAGTGTCCCATCCATCATCAAAACATCCATACGTCCATGCATGTCAAAACAATGCACAATAGGGACTGTGTGAATGGGTCGTGCCACACCCTCCCTCCACTCAAGAGCCATGAAGAGACAGGTACCTAATGCCCCTATTGTTTTCGCCTTCTTCCACACATCCACATATAGACATGTATGCAAACCTTAAAGGATATGTAAGTCCCTGAGGTATTTCCTCTGTCTAAGCTGTGAAGTGATGAGCTGTCAGACCATGGTGATTTCAGCAATGATTATATAGGCTGGTAGAGAGAATAGGAGGGATACACAGGACTTCTTCTACACTGTAGTGCTGTGTGGTCCAACACACACCCACCAAACACAATCACAATGAGACTATTGTCTCTCATGGACAAGCCTGAGGTGATGGTATGAATAAAGGCAAAGAGAGTGAAACATGTGAGACACACAAGGACAGAAGATGAAGGATACAGGTTCGCATTGAGAGAAAAAGAAAGGAATGATGTCTCAAAATTGAGAAAATTACGCAAGCATCAGAATACAAAGAGTAAAGAAACAGATTTAAAGTCAAAAGAGAAAGAAAGATTATAGGTGCAAGGACGGACGGGTCGATAAAAGAGAGGACAGTTTATTTAGCTGCTGCTCTTAAGTGCTTTGTATAGATTGTGCTGACTGAGTGTACATTTGGCTTGGAGACTGTGCTAGAACATAATGACATTCTGTAAATAAGGATTATACTGCACAACAAGTTGTGAACCATGCAGTCTGTTTGGTTAGCAGACATGTTCCAACTGCTGTAGAAAAACAGAGATGATTGCTGTGGCTTGATAAGACAACTTTTGATGAAAACAGACACAGGTTGTGGTTTTCCTCTTTTCTCTATTAACTTTTGTTCATTTTATTCGAAGAGAACCATTCAAACAACCACCACAAACTATTACATAAATACAGTACGTACTGTAGTTTTCCCACTTTTGTGCTTAACTGCATTGCCACTGCACCTATAATCATGCTAAAGCACAGCCACAGGTTCTTTTTCAAATAAAGGAAGCTGGACAAAAGCGGCTTTGGAAAATTTATTTCAAGTGTTGTCAGTTCATGAATACCAAGAAATGATGGGAGCACTCTGTAATTAAGATACACTCCATTCATAACTCATCCAATAAAGGAGTAATTATTCATTTCATCACTGAAGGTTCAGCCTGTTACGACAAGTGAGGTATGATGAGCTCATTTAATTTTAATTGTTAAATGAAGGAAATTCTTTCTTTCATTCTAAATTAATTTCTTCTTTGTGTTGTAAGCTTAAAAGCGCCTAAAACACTCAGGGTCTTACGTTTGCGTCCTGGATGAAGGGAAAAAGTTTGCTGCTTGCTGTGAGCGAGTGACAATAAACCTAAAAAACATATCATGCAGACTGACAACGCAGAGAACCAAGAAATTAGTCCCACATTTTTCACAATTGCAGAGGTTACCTTAGAAGACATGTTTAAAATGAAAGTCCAGATTGAAATGGTTTATGGTTGCTCCCACAGCACTGAGCCAAATGCACTGCAAAGAGGCCAGACACGTAGTGCTAACACAATGCCAAACAGCACAGTCACACCTGACAGTGAAAGCCACACACACATTAACACACAAACAGACACAGACACAAACACAGACATAGACATAAATACACAGGCACACACGCGTAGTCTCAAGGCACTTGTGCAGACACACAAAAAGTCATAAAAATAGACAGACCAAAATACATGCACACTCACATTAGCACACTCATTCATAAACATGGATATTCACACACAGACCACTTTAGATACAGACAGAGACACGATATGCCCTCAGGGTATGCACAGTTATTTTTTCTGCCACATGGCTGCTTCATCTGTCTATCACACCAGTAAGAACCTGTTTAACGTGACCATAACTGTCTCGTTGACTTATTTCATTGCGTTGGTAAGCTGTGGGCAACCAACCCTGGCTACCAAACCAAGACCAAGGTGAAAATGCCCAGAAGATTGGCATTACCTAATGGAGAAGCCTCTGCAATGAACAGACAGGCTAGTTTAGACATGCACCAGTCACAGGCATACATCAAGCTTAAGTAAACTCACAGTGAAGGAGAGAATAGTAATAGATTTGGGGTAAAATGAGGGTGCATCACTTGCATGCAAGCAAGCAGGAGATGCAAACCTGACCTATTCATTATGTTTTCAATTGGTCTGACGAATAATTCAATGTGAGACAATTAGTTAAATGTTATTTTGAGTCTTAGAGGCCAAATGCAAAATGTAATGGCCTCTGTGCACTTAATATGATACAATTTCCTGGCTATTTCTCTACCTTAGGCCTGAATCCACAAGCAACAA
The DNA here is from genome assembly GCF_900963305.1 of Echeneis naucrates. Lineage (NCBI taxonomy): Eukaryota > Metazoa > Chordata > Actinopteri > Carangiformes > Echeneidae > Echeneis > Echeneis naucrates. The sequence goes on along the minus strand of NC_042512.1, from coordinate 17,125,306 downwards.
GTTGGACTGATTCAAAGAGATAAATGCAATTTATATATAATGTTTATGTACCTCAATTTGTCAAGTCAAATTCTAATGATTCATTGCAGGGCCTTGTTATTATTTTATAACAATCAGAGAAGGTATTTTTCTGTGTATTCAGTGCAATAAGCAGCAACTGATGCCAGCCAATGCAAGATAAGCTTCCAACTGCAAATGAGTTTGAGTGATTGCTTTAACAAGAGCAAAACATAATAGCAAATAAGCCTACATTTTGTTTCCATGGATACCTGACCAATGACTTAACAGGAGAAATAAGGTTGGAAATAGGAAAATACAAGTTGGGTTAATTGGAAGTTCACAGCAATCATATAATTGCACCCAATATCATAGACTGTTTATTTATATTGTCAAACTATTAACCAGTGGAGTTTTCTTCATACATTCTGATGTAGCATTAGGAAATGTAGCCAAAGACTGATATTCTCCTGCTGACCTCAACCTCTAATGCCAGTCACCCTTGACCTTCTGTGCAACACTGACACACACACATCTATATACACAAAGAAGACCCTAGTAACTGTTGCTGTTTTGCTTTCTTTTAGTGCACACAGAGTCCACCACCACATCAAGCCAACCTTTGTTTTAGTGACCTGGAATGGTGAAGGCACCTTCTCTTACACATATGCGCACCTACATAATTGAAGATACAATAGCAGAGTAGTCGTGGAGTAAATCTATTTTATCTTCAGTGCTCTCATAATTTTCTGGTTAGTGCTACACATACCAGTCATACCCTGTTATAGCCTGTGTACATACTATGCAAATATGTTTGTGAGTGTGTCTGTGTGTGTGTGTGGCTGCAGGCAGGCCCAGGTCCTGTTGAAATCGCAGTAATCCTTGCAGCCGATAAAGCCCTGTTGGTGGCAGTCCGAGAGACCCCCAGGCGCTCACCACCCGGGACCAGGAGCTGTAAGCTGCTTTCTTTGTGTCAGCCGCCACATGCCACACCAAGACACAGCCAGCACTGGTGCTGGTGGGCAGTGGAGGAGATGTACACACACAGGACCAAAAACAACTAGTTAATCATGACGGGGATTCAAGCATAAAACCAGAATGCCTGATATAAACACGATCCCAATAGGTGTCTCTATTTATGAAAATAACCCACTAAAACACACTATATGGTCCTTCCACACTGATATCGACACAGGATGGCAAGTTTTATGCTGCAGTGAAGTTCCTCAACTCGAATGAACCACCTTAAAAAGTAGAACCTCCTTCTAATTCCAGCACTTCTCTGAAGAGGACTTTTCTCTGGTGCAACACTGACACCAGCAGCAATAATGAAAAACTGCAGGTAAAATCTCTTAAGGTGGACTGCCATGGATCGTGAACTCAACAGGCTCAATGCAGCAGAGAAAAACTAATGCTGTAACTGGTGTGTAGTTGATATATCACTTGATATTAAATTGTTTAATATGGATTTCATTTTGTCATTGAAATAATTTGGAATTGCAACATGCACGCTGTAAATACTGCTCAGCATTTAACCAAGAGAAGGAAAATATCCTCAGAGGTCATCAGAAAAGGTCAACACACTTTGTGCCAATGGCCTCCAGGCTCCTCTCACACACATACAGTAGTATGTAGACAGCTACAGGGATACCAGCCAAGCTGTATATGATGGATGTTATTTCAGATATTTGCCTTTGCCCAAAGTAAAGTACGTGCATCAGCACAGTGAACAACCCCAGAGTCACACATATACATAAGAGATGCAACACTAACCACACAAAGTGCGCAGTATGGAGCTGATAGGTCAGAAGTTCATTGCTTGGTCAGCCAGATGACACACTGGCAGCTATGTATAGGAAAAGCCCTTTTTTATATGAATTACTTCATAATTGAAAGAGTATGTTTGAGTATTGTAAGTACAGTAAGGCCACAAAGGGAGCACAGGAAAATTATCTGAACAGAGATGCATTTAGGGAGGACAATAAGGTCAAAAGCTGACAGCCTGTTGCAGACAGCTGCAGACAGGCAATATACGGCAAACTTAAGATGAACAAAAACAGAAAACATAAGATTAGATGTAAACAACCAATGACCCAGACTTGTTTGTCCAGTTTAAAATCAGCTTCACTGCTTCTTCATCATGAGTATCTTATGTATCAGAATAAAAGCTTTCAAGATCAAGCACATCAGACAATTAACCGAAAGGGACCTATGGGTGAGAGAGGTAAAAAGAGCAAGAGAGAGAGGGAGAGAGCAGATTAGATAAATGAGAGAAGGATGGAAACACAACACAATTACCAGATGAGAGAGAGGTGAGATAACAGGATCAGTGAGACACACCACAGGACTGCTGCTCTGACAGGAAAGGGGACCTGCAGGGGTGTCTAGGGTGCACACACACACACACACACATGCGCTTACAAACATCAAATAACCAGATATCAGGGCACTAACATGCATATCACATAAGCTCTCAAAACAAGTTTACTTAAGAAAGAAGACAAAAAAAAAATCTTCACCAGGCTACACCACCAACTTTCGTCAAAGTATTTCAAATGGACAAATCCTAGAAGTCATAGACTAAGTAACAATGCAGTGTACCAAGACCTGTGACAGTGTCATGGGTCTCTGGGTTGAAGTCCACTGACCACAAACCACCACACACACACACACACACACACACACACACACACACACACACTGAAGCTCATCACAACAACCCTCCAGTGCAAAGCTCCTTCACTTAATTAAAGACCTCTCACACAACACAAGCCCACTCCTTTAACAAAGACCACGCCATTTTCTGCACATCTGCACACACACTGTATTACACTGATACAACTGAAGCATTGAAAGCTACAAACACACACTCACACACACACACACACACACACACACACACACACACACACACACACACACACACAGTGATATCACATCAGCATGCATTGGGATGGCTGACTGACCTGAGTCTGCCTTTGCTGTCTCCGTTTTGCGGTGCGTCGGCGGCCCCTCCACCTTGTATCTCGTCTCGGCATCTGTTAAAGTTAGGTAGCCTGGCCTTGGAGTCACTCCTTCGGTGTTTGTTGAGGTTTGTTGATGTCGGCATTTTGTGACACCTGCTGATCTTCCTGAAGTCTTCCTCCTCCGGCACCGCGTTAGCTAGCTAACCGTGCTAACTAGCGCGAATGCACGACGACTCACAGCTGAGGCTGACGACTCATTTGAGCTTTTCTAAAATATATATATATATATTTAAATCCAGCCAAGATTAAATAGTATGTATATCTTAATTTGTAACTACATGTCATTATTTATGAATTACCTGTCGTTATTAAGCACCAAGTAAGCTAACATTTCACAGGCAACTAACAACCAATCAGGACACGGGATCTCTTCTTCTTCTTCTTCTTCTTCTTCTTCTTCTTCTTCTTCTTCTTCTTCTTCTTCTTCTTCTTCTTCTTCTTCTTCTTCTTCTTCTTCTTCTTCTTCTTCTTCTTCTTCTTCTTCTTCTTCTTCTTCTTCTTCTTCTTCTTCTTCTTCTTCTTCTTCCTCTTCTTCTTCTTCTTCTTGTTTTGCTTCTCCTTCATGTTATTATTATTATTATTGTTATTATTCAATGGCTCTAATGCAGCCAAGGAAATTATCTTCTAGATCCAGGCCTAAGAGGAACGTGGTCTTTTGTGGTATTCTCCATCCCTCCACCAAATTTGCTGCAAATCATTTCAGTACCTTTTGCGTAATCGTGCCTACAAATAAACTAGAAAACATAATTTCCTGGCAGGGAAGAGAAGAGGCTTAGGTTCTAATAAACCAGAACTATCCTTAGCCTGGGAGGATAAATGATTTCAAGGTTTGGGCCCAGTATTTTGGTCAGTGAAGGTCATTCCAAGGATGGTTTACAGTATGTGCAGTAAATGGATAATTACATGGCAGAGAATTTTGTCTTCTGTGTCTCTTTTTCTCTTATGTCTAAGAGGGATCGAACCACAACAGCCTAATTTGCTGACTCCATAGTGTCCATCAACAACAATACTTTGCCCTTGTCCTCATTCATGTTTGACACAGATTAGTTTACTCTGGCAATGAAATTTGCTTTTTTTCCCTCAGGCAGAGATGGGCTTAATGAAAACATATTGCAGGAGTGGAAATATAAAGCCTGTGCCAAGATTTTAAATCTTAGGGAAAAACCTAAACAACAAAAACTGATTGCACGAAAATTAAGTTTGCAGATCCAAACTGGAAAAGCTTGGGTCTTTATTTCTGATAAAGTCGATGAGAGATTATCAGGGAAGGAAGCTGAATCTTGGGAAATGTTCTTCCTATTATTGTAAGCCACTCACACTCAGAGGGGACAGCCGATTCCTGTTCAGCAGCTTTACAACTCAGCTTCACCTCAGCAACGTCATTAGTCTGCGAAAGTGAACAGCTCCTAAATTCTGATGGGAAAATTTGAATGAGTCACCAATCACACCACCACTGCTGGATGGAGTTTGGGAGATTTTCTTCTTTCGTTTTTCTTTTTTTTTTTTTTTTTGCGATTAACCAACGTCAAATCAGCATCTTACTCACGTCACAACAAATTAGAGCCATCAAGTTTCTTTGGGACTGGAGGGCTGAGGCGCTGGCCAAGTTAGCACTAAGATAAACAAGGATGAGACTGGACATGTTTCAAGAAAAGGAGTAGAGGAGAACTGGAAGCTCCTGACCTCTTTTTTTCTTTTCTTTTTTCTTTTTGGTGTTGTTTGGGTTTGGACATTAGCCAGACTTTGGAGCCCAGCAGTTTACTGACTTTTATTATTTGTCATGGCATCCTTTAGTTGATGGGAAAGGGTTGAGCCAAGTAGGAACTTTTGGCGGGCACTATGATTTTTTTATGCTTACTCAATATTTTAACACATACATGGCACTGGCATTTGACTCAGTACCCACGTTTTCCTCTCATGTTCAAGCAATCATTGGTGTGGCATAGCAATTGACCACAACATTCAAAATAAAAGCTGGCCAACACTTTGGCTTTGGATGTGTACTAAAACTGTGTCATTAAACCTAATCCTGGGGTTTTGCTGAATTTCCCAATTTCAAAGTTCTGCCTGGTGATAGTTCAAAAGTTAAAATGTCAAAACAGATGGACAACAGACATAACTGACCAGGACCTTTACATGTTGTACGAACTGGTCCTTGTCTGTCAGGAAAAATACTCTTATGTTTATGAACAACTGATAACTGATAATTTACTTTTACTTTTCTTAGAACTGACACAAAATCATCCTCGCGAAAAAGAGTATTGGGATCAGGAATTAGAAAGATTTGACCGATTTGTCTCTATGTTTGGAGGGGATGCTGTTGGAGTTAACTGCATGAAAAATACAGCACACCTTATTTGTACCATTTCATTATAAAACTTGCTTCCTTGAAGATTTGAAATATCTTTCTTGTGTCATGCTTGAATGCAGTCAGTTTTGCTTGGAATCACACAGACACCAGGTTCACCCTCACCCCTGTGTGTTCTCTGTTGTCTCCATCCTCATTGACCGCCAGCCTCCAGATGGGGAGAATTGTTTGCCATGGGGGTAAACAAGCAGACTATGGGTTGGTTCTGTACTCTGGTCCCCCTTCTCCCCATGTCCTAATGGGGTCTCTTGAGGATGACTTGGTGAAGCCACAGACTTCTTAACGCTTATTTTCACCACAGAGGCAAAGCTGGCCAAGACATGTTTTTTACACCAACAGCCTGGAGTAATTTTGAAAGGCAAGGAAAGAAAGATTCATAATCAGATGTTCCCAGCTGGTGTAAGCATTCAAAAACCTCCGGAGTCAGAGGCCTAGCTCCAGTCCTCAAGGGAACCATCTTTCTTTGTGTGATTTATTCCATAAGATAAAACAACATGTTTTTGAATAGATCAATTCCATTTATGCATCCCCTCTTTTTCAGTTGTTTACAAAGGCCTGCACTTGTACACATTTCCTGTACACTGCCAGGCCATCCCAGGGACTTAAAAGGGTGTTTTAATGGGCCCAGAGTATAACAATTTATGTTGGCCAGACTCCTCTTCATGTACTCACTTCATTTTCGTGTCACATTACTTTTGGCCCTGTCAGCTGTCTTCCTCGTCCATCTCCCTCGCCTTTCTCAGTTCATCGCTCTCAGGTTTTGTCCTCATCTCAACTTTAATTTTTCTCTCAGCCTTCTATCTTATTTGGTTTCACAAGCATCCAACCATTTATTCATTAATATGTCTTTCCCCATTCCTGTTTATTTTGCACAACAGACTTGTGACAGTTTGATTTTATGCCTTTACCATCTGAGTCACAGTGTCTGTTTTCGATCATAGAAGTCCATTCATCCCTAGAGAAAGTTACTGTCCTATTAAAGTTCAATCTAAAGTTACTCTGCACTTGTTTGTCTGTGATGTTTAATGTACAGACTTTTAAGACCCAACTTAAAGAAGCCAAAGCTTTAAAGGTGAAATCTCATTGCACGAAGTCAACTAGATATAAAAAGGAAGGGAAATACACAGTTTTGGTTTGCAGAAGTAAAAAAAAGCACAAAAGAGAGAGGACACAGCATGCACGACTGCGTGTGAGTTATCTTCTACACAGAAATTGGTTTGTGTGCATGCAGCCGCTCATTGTGTGCTTGGCTCCGTGCTGAGTGTGCTCTCTCGTCGTGTCCTCTCTCCTGTGTCCATTATGGTGATAAGGCCTCAATTGATGTGCTGCCAACCCACAGATAAAGAGCCACAGAGAAACTTTCTGTGAACATGCCGCTCCTGCAGACCCCCGTCACCCTGCCAGTGCCAGGCTCCCATCAACATCCCCTCCAAAAAACTCCCCATCCCTTCAGTCTACATTTCTCATCTGCTCTTTGTTTTCCTTTCTTCTTTTGTTCATTCCAGACTCTTTCCTTTGGGCAGAAAAGGACACACTCTTGCAACTTTACAAGATGATCTCCAAGACGTCAGTTTGTAAGTGTATATTTTCTTTGATCATTTTAGTTGAAACTAACTTTTTTACCTCTTGTATCTATATACTATGATTACCTGGAAGGCTTCTCGGAATCAGCTCAGCATCTTTTTAACAATGAACTGCCACTTCCAAAGTTTGCTTGACTTTTAAAGTATGTAACTTCCAGATCCCCTTTTCCCTTTTGCCCCTTGTCACTTGTTAACATGCCTCAACAAAAGCACACTTCCTTTCTGTTCTTGCTACACCCCTGTCTTTTCATTAACCTGTTTGCTACTCACTATCTGCAGAGGAGACTTGAGAGGTGGCCTTACATGGCCTACCCCTGACACACTTTACAGAGCAATACAGGGCACTATATCTGCAGGCAGGACTATTTACTGTACCTTCATGGTTACTTTGAATTGTGAAAACAAGTAGAAGAGCTGTTGAAATACAAATAGAAACATACATTTTTGTCCAAGTATGTGACAGGGTTCATTCCAAACACTCTGACCCCTTTTACATACAGAATTACAGCTGGCAGGAGGCAGTGAAGAAAGTTTTGGCTATTCTGAGACTGTTTGAGCGTTGTGAAATTTTATGTTATCATGTTAGCCTGATGTAGATTAAAGAGGTGTTTTTACACAGATTTTCACGTGTCAGAGGATATTCTCTTCCTGGATGACATCAGCTGATGAAAGAAATGTTGTGCTCCAGATAGAGTTCAATCAGCAGAAAAAGCAACCACAGTTTGCCTTAGTCTTTATTTATGTGGGATCATCTGGACCAACGGGGAGGGGAAGAGGCAGGGAGACGATTCACGAAGGGGGTTAGTGAAAGAAATGAGGATCACCATGCTCTGTTTGTCAACAACGTCTCCCCTCCAGCTGCGATGGTGCTCAGATGCTCATTTTTCCACAGTTGTGAACTGTCGCAGCCAGAGCCTGGTTGGACTTTGATCCCAGTAAAAGAAATATCTTTATACCTGATAAATCCTGGGAAGGACAAGTCATTACTGACATCATGGATATTGAGCTAAAGGTGAAGTCATATCAGCGAAACCCAGCTAAAAAACTGATATGACTTCTCCAATTATAAATTAATCAGTGCTGATAAGAGCAATGTTGTTGTCGTGTACTATTGAACACTAATGGCGATGACAAATTTGTTAATAATAGCATTTCCATTCAACGCACAGTCCATTAGTATGCCTATCGGCTGGGAGGATTTGTATTTGAGGAAAGATCAAGTCTGAACTCCCAGTTCCCAGAAACCCACAGGATGTTACATAGACTTGATGCATCCTCTCATCAGTCAGTATTTTGGCTTTCAGTAGGAGTGAACAGGACCTGGAGCAAATATGTTCAATGTGGCTTTCCATATGTGTATGTAGAGACCAATTCAAACTGCAAGTAATACACAGAAACACGTTTTAATGAGTGTGCAGGCATTGACACCTGATAAATCCCTGAGTCACAGTTATAATCCTTCTTTAAGAGTTGATTTTGAGTAGAGAGTCATTCAATCTGGGAAATTCAGACAGTCTGTCAGAGTAGTGCAGTCACGTTTTGGCAGGCACAGAACTTCACCATAGGGCAACTCCTGGAATGTGTTGAGCGTAATGGATTGATGATGTTGAAAGTGTCTGTAGGTGTGTTTTTTTGCTCGTTAAAGCCACTTTGGTTAAGTGAAGGGAGGGCTACATGAATAGTTTACTATTCAAAAAGTGGTTTGTCATTTTTGTGGTTTGCAGTGCTTAGTTTATTTGTTTCTTGGTTGAGCTCTTCCTGGCATCTGCTAAGCCCAGCGATGCCCAGGGCTGGGAAATATAAGTGCATCTATCCTGTCAGTCTGAGGGCAAAAATATTATGGCAATATGTGAAATCAGTAACTTATACAAATTATAAACATGAAATGATTCCTTTTCCAACATCATTTGAGGAATAACACAATCTTTCCACGTGCACCATCTAAGAAGGAATAGGTAGGATGGAAAAATCCTCAAAATTCTTCCAGTTAATCAAATTAGGCAAATACAAATAAACTTCCCTTTTATTTAGATTAACTAAGTACAGTAAAGCCGCTATGATTGCAAGAAATTACTTTTTTTTTTTTTTTTAACATATTTTGAGCATATTTTTCCATGGCTGATTAGCGTCTTCTCTCCAAAAGGTGGATTCTCACTGTGACTTTTGCTCAGAATAGTTCCAAAAGCAGAAATATCCATGTAAATTATATCTGATACTCATATGCTCTCTGACCGTGAAAGCAGCAGAGTGCCTGTCTTAATATGTCCTCGGAAAAATATGTCCTGAGTCAAATCATTGTAATGTTGGCTTTTTGTCTTACACTGGATACAACTCAAGTATGGAGGAATTTGCTGTCTTCAGATGGTAAAAAATTGTTGAGTGACTTGTCAATATCAGAGAAATATCATTCACTTCTATCACTGTGGTGTCGCTCTTCTTTAAGAGTGCTTTAGTTTACAGCTGATCTTTGAGTTGAAAATTAATAATTGAATCAGTGACCACAAGGCATGGTACAAACATTGTTATCCCCCCGCTGTGGAAAGTGGCAGTTTTATGCACAGAGTGTCTTCCAACGAAGACCAAAGAGTTTGAGAATAAGATGCTGTGAATCATCCAGATAAGGACGATACGGATTATTTCACCTCAGATGCATTCACGCTGTTTCATTTGGCTGTACGCTCAAATAGTGTTTAAAAATTTTGCCCAGAATCTCCCACATCTTCACCTCAGCATTGTGGTCAGCATCTTTGAGTGATTATTTCCAATTTATGTCAATTGTGGAACAATTGTGTCTCCATCGTCTCCTCATACAAGTTTTAGTGTGGTGTCGTGTAGCTTGTGAACATCTCCATCACTTTGGAGCGCAGTCTTCTGCAGGATGTTTCGTGGTGATGATACAGAATGAACGTCTCTCCAAACTGAAGTTTAAAAAAATGTCTGGCAGTTTAACCTAGCCTGGGGCATATGGCAGTGATCTGGCTTAATTGTCAAGGATTTCCATTGCTTCTTAGCAGTTTAATCATCTCTTGCCGATTCTTGTGGGCCATCTGGAAATTATATGCTCTCAATTAACTCTTAACTTTTCCCCGTTCGAGGTTTTAAAACCCTCTTCCACTTTGAAGTAGCTTCCAGGCCTACAGCAGACTGATGCATCACTCGGGTTTCACCTAGGCTGCAGTGCGAAAACTGCTATGACTGTACATCAGTTATCTGCCGGACCCATTTTTCCTTAGTTGCACTTCGTTTTGTGAACCTGGTCCTCATTACATCTGAAAGTGGAAAATAAGAAATGATTGAATATCTGTTGGAGGACATGTAGTGGCATTTCTCACAATACAGGCTGACTTCATAGCTTGACATTATTGCACCAGTCAGTCCTGCAGTTCTCTGCCTTCTTTTGGGATTTGCCCTTTTTTATGTTAATGCAGTCTCTCCACCATCATGTCTACAGCACCTTTAGCTCTTGCATTGGCAATGTCTTTATAAAATTATCATGTTAGCATAATATGTCTCAAATGTAAACAAAAGTAAAAAATTACCAATTTCAATCTGCCACGCTTTAATAAGAAAATGAGCGCAAACAGCAAAATGCTCATAAAAACTAATTAACTTCATGAGGATGGAAAAAGTGATGAATGTTTTGCTTCGTTGCATTTTAGTCTCCAGATCTTTGCCAAGGCCATAATTTGCATCCTTGCAGTAATGTTTATTTAGGAGCAGATGTTTTATTGAAATTTGGAGAGATGCAAAACTTCTATCCATGCGGTCTCCTTTAAGCTTCGCATCAAATGTCCCAGCGGCCCCGTTTCTCTTCTAAACAAACGATAGTATACATATGATGACTTTTTTGTGTGTGCACCCACATGTGCACATTTGAAACAGGAGTGGGTCAGTTGGAAGCTGGGAAAATCAGGCTTTTTGGCATGAAGTCACATGGCAAGTAGCTAGCTAGGTGATGGCAGGGGGCCAGTTTTCCACCTTTCTGATGAGAACCATGTATCTGGTGCAACACGTGCAGAAGACGGTCTAGTGTCAGGGAATAACAGCACCGCAGCTGCACGACCACCCTGATCCCCTTTTTCTCTTCTCGCTTCTCTATCTCTAATATCTCCTCTTCATCTCAGTTACCCGTATCTCTTTTATCTGCCTTTTTCTCTCTGCACTCTCTTTTGGACATGCACACACTCTCCATACGTACTGTAGCCCGGTGGCCTCCTCTGCTTGTGTGTGTCCCCATGTGAAGCTGAAAGCAGGTCAGGGGGAATCTGTGTAGGCTTGTTTTTGCATGGAGGTGAGCATGTCACAACAGAATTGAATACTTCCCATGGTCCTTGACACTCCATAGGGCCCGCTGTATCCCTCAGCCCTCTGTTTAGATAAGGGGCCTTGGACCGTCCTTTTTAGGGGCCCCCAGGTACTTACAGCTGAGATGCAGGCTGGAGTGATTATTTGGACTGGGAGACATGCACGTGCACAGCCTTCCCCCTCACCCTCCTCCCAAGTTTTATACTTGCAAACGCACCAACTCAGCAGAGTATATCCCCAGTCATCCCACGGCAACCTCAGGGCCCTTTTCATGTTGTTTTCTTTGGGCAACAAACAAGTTATTGTGATTTACTACAGGATTTTATTGCAGAATAAAGTCTTTACGAAGCTTGCTGAGGACTAGTGAGACTACCAGGCTGGTTAAAAGGGTCCCGGTGGACTGAAAGACCCCACAGTTCTCTGAGCTGATTAGTTCGCACCTTGTTTCACATCAGTTATAGATTTTTCAAAAGTTTATATTACTTGATTGAAAAGTTATCAGCGTAATCATGTGTCTTTCAGTAATATTACCCAGAAGAATGAATAGCTTTTAAGTTTTATTCTAAGATAATCCAACACCATATGGAGAAAGACAAGTCCTCCAGAAATCAATGTGTATATATATTTTTTTTCTGTCTTAAATTGAAAAGTTTTATTTGACCACAGCTGGTTTCAGCATTTGTTGAATTCATGAAATTAACTTTAAAAGTGTGTGTGTGCGTGTGTGTGAGGCTTAATGCCCTGTTGCTCTTATAGGTTCATGAGCTCAATATTAGCATAATATATAAGGAAGCATATGCCATACGACTATAGGGAGGACTATTGAGTACCAGATAAATGTTGAAGATCAAGAGGAAATCTTCGGTGCTCTTATCACCGACACGGCTGTGATCCTTTCCTAAACCTGTCTGGAACCTTTGTGATCCCCTCTTAAGTTTGAAAAACCACCAGGACCTGGACAGAAGTCGGGTGATAGAATCTTCAAATCTGCAACCCTCTCTGATTACCTGCCATTGTTAAATAAGTTTACATGCAGTATGTGAACTACAGGATTGAAAAGAGGTTGATTGCATGGCAAAAATTGGATAGTATTGGAGATGAGAAGCTTGATACCACTATTGTCGTGTCTCTGGCTGCATATTTATAACACAGAAAAGGGAGTGGCTGCAGTTTTATAGTGAATTTGAGGCCCCCATCTTCCTCAGTTTGTGAGAGAGCATTTACATTATGCAGAGAAAAGACATGGTTTCTTTTAGGTAAGTGATCTAACAAAGCGGTTTGGCTTTAAGATTTATGTGCAAAGGCAAACTCCCATTCAAAAGTGAATATTTATTGTGGGGGAACAGAGAATCCAGTCCTACACCACAAATAGTAAACATTTGTTGAGATGGTCTTCCCACAGCAGTTTTGCATATTCTGAACGTGCAGTACATTCACTCAGACAGAGTAGCCTGATGAAAACCGTAGTGTAATGAGGAATGGCTCATGACTCACTGTGTCTGTCCCCATTTTCACAGAGGTAGCATGGCCTCAAGGAACCTCCAGGAGCCACATTGAATTGACTTGCTTTTGTGATGATCAAAATCTACACTTACTATTCACAAGCAGTGAATGCAATTAACCCAACTTTACCCGTCAGTTCATCAGGAGAAGGTCCACGTGAAGTCAGTGACCCTGAATGTAACTCGCTGTCATTAAGACATGTCTGACAGAATATGTCCACCTGAAATGTGGTGAAAAGCCAGCACATTCCATGGATTCCTGCCTGGTCAAAATAAAAAAATAAAAAAAAAGAAGAAAAAGAAAAGAAAGAGGATCATTTGTGGATAATTGCAACCACATTAAGAATACACACTCCAGCTCTTGGAGACAAAGTGAATGTGATGGGTGAAATAAAGAGAAGGCAATTTATCATTATCATATCATTAATTTTAAGAAACTTTTGCTTAAATCTCATTTCAGTATTAATCTATGAATCTCATCTCTAAATTCCTCTGAAACAAAAATCCTCATCTCTAATCAATGTAACGTCATACAGAGATGCACCATTGCAGGCTTTAGACAGAAGCTTATTCTGCAGGCCATCTGGCTTCAATGAGACTTTGCAAGCTGGACAACTGGTCCAACACTCACAGTTCACTGAACTTGAAACTTGTTTACAAGCTACTACACACACCAAGAGAAGAAAAATGCCTTCTTCTGAAATCCTCACCTTGTTCTCAAAGGGATAGCAGTTTAACCACAGTGAATGACGTCCTCCACGAATTCAGAGGGAACTGACAACAAAAATGTCACTATGACTAACAAACTTGTGACATTGAAAGCAGCAATGCTGCAGTGATACGGGCCGTGTATGTACATTTTATCAAAGCCATAACAGCATTGAGATGAACTTCATCACTAAGATGAGAAAAACCTTTAAATTCCAAAATCTACAACGTATGACTCCACATCAAACGACAGCCAGCATGAAAAAAATCTGTCATTTTTTCAAAACCAACTGTCAGAGATTTATCTGTGTGAAGTCTCGTGTTTATGTCCATTTTACATAAAAACAGATGTGGTCTTTTTTACTTGGTGCCATCATGCATAGTGTAAATGCAGAGGAGATGACGTTACAGCACATGCACAAATACGAACAGGGATGTCAATTATGAACATGGAAACAGACACACAAACAGAATTCAGGTGCTATTAAAGCCTTTGCCAGGTTTTGATCACTGGTTTTGGTTTCAGTCATCACAAACAGACGCTCTGAGGTCCTTGAGCAAACACTTTGTGGAACCGACTACTCCTCCACACGTCCATGTGGATGCAATTCTTGGTTATTTAGAGCGGAAAGTCTCCACAGGGCTACTGGAGAGAAGTCGGAATTAAAACACAGCACAGCATCTCCTCTGCTAATTAGCAGCTCCAAGTTCCTTGTGTCTACTGTTTGACAGTGGATAGTAAACAGAGACGCTCTTTGTTGTGTCCCCAGATTGATCGGGGCTTATTGTCTACCAGCTCAGCTGTGTGGTTTCTCTGGACTTGTGGGAATACAAATTTGCCCTTTCTCAGTGCTTCAAAGTGCCTCCATTCATCCGCTCTCTCACTGGTTGAATGCAGTGAAGTGTAAATGAGGTTATATTCAGAGGATCAAACCCACAAAGTGGGTGTCCACAAAGGGGGGGGGAAAGGCCCTGGCATGGTGTTGTGTCTAGGATGCCTGATTTGGTGATGAGCTGCACTCTAATGACCCTGAACTCTACAGGACCCCACTTTGATCCTGCTCAGTGCCAGCAGTCACCTTTCTCTGACCCTTTAACCTCTGCTCACAAACAGCTGTTTAGACGTCAAAGCCCAATCCCGCTCTGCCAGTTCACCTAATCTATGCCAGGCCTCACCCTTGATCCCAGAGCAGAGAAATCCTGAGGAAAAACACAGCACAGATTCACTGTGTGATCCTGCTTTGTCCCATTTACAAGAAGCTGAGAAAGGCATCCATCCATTGGCCCCGCCATTGGCCCCATAACTCAACTCCCAGCCAGGGCGTCTAGTTCACCTCCACCCCTCTGTGCCTCAGCTCTGGCCATGTGCTGCCCCTCTGTTTGTATCATATCCATTCATGCCTGTCTCCCCTCTTTCATCTCATCTGTCTCTTCCTCTTCATGGAGACGGAAGTCTTGTTTGTTGTCAAACTCAAAATCATTTGGCCTGAATTTGGGTTTCTGGGTGGGAGTTTGCCACTTTCCTTTCTTTCCTTTCTCCACTTTCCTTTTGATTCTGAGAGAGTCCCTCAAAGTTGAGTAAATATTTTCTGCTCTATTTAAAGGAAGTTTGTGTTTCGAACAGAGGAAAGGAATACTGTAAATTGGGACAAATAGCGAGACACACAGAGGGCAGTTTCTTTTTTTCCTTCACAATGATGCTCGACCTGCTCATTTGATGTTTGGCCGGAGACAGAGGTACCTGCCATGAATGAACGAGTTACACAGAGCAGCCCTTGTTCCTCCAAGTCCATGCATCAGCTCTTTTTTTTTCTTTAAACTCATATTCCTTTTATTCCTGTCAGGGGCCTCCCACAGGCACTGCAGTGTGTGCTTTGTCAAGGAGGAAAGCAACTGGAGGAAAGAGCGATAGATAGATCTTTAAGGAAGGTGCAAACCCTCACTTTTCACTGTCCTGCCTACCTTAATGCTGAGTCTGCACATTGCCCCTGCTTTGGGTTGTAATGGAAAGTTCTGGAGATGTTGTAATGGAAGAATAACCTCAACAAATCTGACACACAAGTCCAGCCACTAATTGAAGGAATGCAGTCATGGCAGAGCAGCTGCTTTGTCAATGGCACCAATTTCAAGCAGCACGGCTACTGTTACTTCCGCAATTAAGATAACATAAACCAGGGAAACAAAAGAGGATAATCCAAACTACTCTTGTGTTTAAAGTCCTCACAACGTATCACTTTCTTCCATATCTGTTATATCTGATGCCTCTGTGTTGGGATTGGGACTTTAGAGGATTTTCTGTTGGAGTAGTGGAGAGATTTGTCTGCCAAAACTCCTCTTTCAGTCCAAAGACTCTGCATTCCAGTGTCTCTGCTGCGCTGCTAGTCGTCCAGCTTCCAGAACTCAGAAAAACGTGAGCAAAAGAAGCTCTTTCTACAGATTTTTTTCTTGGTTTCGAAAGCTGTTTTCCTTCCCAGCAGCCCTCTCGTGCCAGGATGTTGGCTCTCAGGTTTGTGCTGAGGGGCAGAGCTGAAGTTGCCCAGCCAAGGGTGTGGGTCAATTTGTCTGTCAGTCAACATAATAATACCTGCAAACCTAATATGGTTCCATATATGGAGAGATTCAAGGTTGTGCCATTCATCCTCACAGTTTTCTGGAAATGTTGAGACATTTACGATGATTTCAGGAAGCTCTCAGGTGACATTTACTTGTTGAGGTTTCAAATGAGGCTGCATTTTATATTGAAAATTACTGCTCAAGTGGCATTTGTTCTGTAGTTTCACAGGGTTTACATTCATACCCTCAGAGTCTCATGCAAACCTATTGGACTGTAGCTCGTGCCTGAACAAGCTCGGTGTGTCAAATCAGACAGCAGTCCGACACCCGCAGCTGAATATTGATCTTTGTCTAAACTTTGACCTCAGCTTTGGAGAAAATTAAAGGCTCCAGTCACCACTCAGCACAAGTAGTCAAGTGTCCAAAGGATTAGATGTAATACTGTGGAAGAATGAAAACATCAGAATACTGAATAACAGGTCCTGTTAGGACATTACGTTGCATCAAGGTTCACAGAGTCCAGTCAACAGCCGCTTGAAAAAGAACAATCAGATTTTATTTAGTCTAATACAATAAAAAAGTTTTACTTTTTTTTTCCATAGCCATGAAAAACGCTTATGTCTGATTTACTTGATTGTGTCTGTTAATATCATCTGTCAGGGTCACTCACACATAGTTGCAAACAATAGCTTAAATCCGCATGCAACCCAGTTATATAAAATGAAAATGAAGCAGTTTTAAACCACAGCATGCTGGAAAAAGGTTGACAGTTGAAGGGCAGGACCATCTCTTTATCTGGCCTGTGGCCATGGTCAACAATATAATGGACAAGGTGAAGAGGAGTGTCTTTTTTATCTGAAAATGCAATAGGCTGAGCAAAGGTCAAGCCTTCTTGACCGAATATTATCAGGTCACAGAAAAGAAAACATTTGCCTCTCCCAAAAAAGTTTTACTCAATGCAAAAAGTCAGGAAAAAAAAATATTCATCCTTATGGAAAATAAAGAGAACTCAACTTTTTGCGTAATAATGTTAATACTGAGTCTTAATTTTCAAAGTTGATTTTAACAAGGCCTACATTTTGAAAGCTAATGGCCCTGTACTCAGTTTGCTTGGATTTAGTGAAGAGCTAATGGATCTCTGTGGCCAACACTTGACTGGTTTCCCTCCCAGTTTGGCTGGAAAGGAACCAGTCCCATATGACTCCAGTTATCTCAGATTCTTGGTTCATGAAAGGAGAACTTTTGTTTCACATTCTTGAACATGATGGGTTCATTTCAACCAGCACTCAAAGAAAATACACAGAAGGAAGTATGTTTCAGACTAAATGCCCTCCTCGCTCCTGCAAAGAAAACGCTGGTTGGATTCTTGGTCTGTGGGCATCTGCGTGTACGTAGTTACATATGTGGGCAAGTGTGTCTGCATGTGATCACGCTGTAATAACCCAGGACTAGTTTCCACCAATGAAGACTGACTTTATATTCACATTAAAGACTCCACAAAGGTTACAACTGCTGTAACAACGAAATTAACTGCAGCCCTGCACACTAAACACTTTAGGACTACCTGTTCCTCCTAAATCCCCTCGTGTGACACATTCACGCTGCACAGGAACTCAACATTTCCGATCAGCGCATGATTCTGACAAACTATAACTTTGTGGTCACCAGATTAGTGATGAGTTCACGTTTACTTCACCAGGTTTGGAGCCAATTTTTCCAAATGCCGGGAAAGGATGGGACTCAGTGGACACTTAATTATCTGAGTTCAACTTCAATATGAAAGATTTACAGCATTAATGAGTATTTGTTACTCTGATGCAGAGAATTTTTCTCGACTGTTTGCTTTTGTATAATCCATTTTTTTCTGGCTGAGTTGCTCAACTGGGCATTATTTTTGCAGTGTACGTGGTCTCTAGGAGACTGAGGGTGTTTCTCTGCATATCCACCTCCGGAAAGTGTGAAACAATGACTGGAAGAGTCAGCCTGCCATCCATTATTAACCAGGGAGTTGAATCACACCGCCGGGTCGGACGTTAGTCAGCCCTCATTGCTTCCTCTTTTGTTTCCTGATGAGCCACTGCGCCCTAATACGCTCCATTAGAAGGCAACTTTCCTGATCGCTGCTGTGGTCTCCACCCTCTCCTGTGGAAATGGAGGGCGGCATGCAGGTGTGATGAGTACCACACTGGCGTCAGTGGTGATATCAGAGGGGAAGTTGTGGTTGGGTATTTCAGGGAGAAGGGGTATTTCCCTTTTGCTGGTGTCCAGGAGTTTGGTGAATGCCAATTTCCCATATTCTTACATCATCAGAGACAGCTGTGTCATTGGGGAAGTTTCCGTTTGGTCATTCACCCCTTCTCTGTTTTCTCTCACCGGAGATTCAGCTCTGTCAGACATGAATCAATGTTCTCATGAACTGAAAGTGAATTTGGGAACTAAATTTAATTCTATTTAAAACATTGTTCAGAATCAGTTTAGATCGAGTTCAGTTAGGTTTTTTCTTGTGAACTTTTTCTGAGTGCTGTATGGCTTTGATAGTAACTGCAGCTCCTAATTACTTCAAGAAATGTCGGTGTATCCTCTATAAACCCCCCCCCCCTTATCTCCCCGTCTCCCACCCTGTTTTCCTCTAAAGGGTAGAGTGGTTAGGTGACTCCATTAGTATTCTGACTTTCCCTGGGAAACGGCCTCATAAACAGCTGGGAGTCACAGCAGGGGCCACACACACAATGCACAATGTGTGTGTGAAACTGGGACTTCATATGCTATGACAAGCTAAAGGCTCACTCCTCTGTTACGCACAAACCCACATACCTGCACACTAAATAGGCCTGCTCACCTTTATTAATCAACGGGTGGCTTTTGGAAATGTTTTTAGTGTTTTTACTGAAAAACACCCAGGTGTGCACAGTGGGGCAGTCAGCATCGCAGAGCACAAGCTATGACGAGGTTAGAGCCCCACACATGCAAAAACAGATTTTATTCAGAGGAGAAGAACAGCTTCAAGACAACGTCACATTTCCCTGACTAAACAGCCATGTCATGGTAATTCCCCACTCCAAAAGTGCTAGGTGCCAACTTAACAACAGTCACTGTTTTTGCAAATATTCCTGCAAATAAACGCATCGTGATTTATTGGAAAGATTGAAATCAGTTGTCTCCTGATGTCTCATCCTTGTTGTCTCACTCAGTGAGTTCGAAGAAAGGTGACTTCGATGTAATATCAGTCTTACATCTGTATTCTGGTTTAACATGAGAAATCACTGAGCAATTACAGCTTTGATGTGGATGATATTTTACAGGGCTTTGTTTTATTGTGCTTTTTAGTAGTTTTGTTTTTTTTGGGGTTTTTTTTCTAAAGGAGCCGCGCTGACCTTTTTGCTCACAGCTTGTTGATGACGTTTGAATTGTTAGTACCAATCAGTTTCTTCGAAAGCCATCTGAGACAGACAACTTGAGGGGCTCAGTATTTGAGTTTAAAGGGAAACTCAAGATCTATGCAGCCAAGTGTTCATTCTGATGCAGTGGAAGTGGGCAGGAGTGGTGACAGGTTGCCCTTTGACCTGGCATCCCCGGTGATAGACATTTTGCCAGGGTCAACACTCCGGGAGGCTAATTGAGACGCGGATATTTCTCATGTCATGAGGAATTTGGCTTGGTTATTACAAAGACTCCAAAAATACCTTGACTTCTCTTCTTTGATGGAACTGATGGGCGCATGTTTTGAGGCGGCTGAAAGATGGTAACCCCAAAGAACAGAGCCATGCATCAAATACAGACAGTAACAGGTGGTAAGAACTCAAAATCTCATTTCAGCAAAGACTGAAACGGACATGAAGAAGCCGCCCAGCTCGTCTTCTGACACGTGATGCTTCAGATTCTTTTTCCCAAAGTCTCTGATGGTTTCTTTGCAAGCTTCACATTCCGCTCTTTGCCTTCTTATCCCAAAGTGGCCAATGCCTCAGGCCTCAGCGAGAACCGTGGTTACATAACCTGAGCAAAAGCTATATATCTCTGCAACATATTTACCGTTGGTGGATTGACTCCTTGTTGGGCAGCAATGGCAGTGACTGATGGCTGGTTTTCATGCATTTCAACATATCAGCAGGGAGAGACCCTCTCAGACAACGAATACGCTCTGTCTGAATTGGAGAAAAACATTATTCCTGATGCAGCTTTGCTTTTAGACACTTTTTATTTCATTAATAAAACAAATAGGAAAGTATTCCTGCTCTGTGGAGAGCAATGTTTATTCAGCTTTTAGGCACTCGACGAGATTTGAGCCTGTTGAGGCCTTAATGCAACACTGGCTCAGTTAATCAGGGTGCAGCACCTCCCACTGACAGTTACCCTCAGGTTGGGTTTATTACCGTCACACATACCAGAAGGAAGGAGGTGACTTGTGGGAGTCTGCTAGTCACCATTAAAATTAATACTGTATGAATCTCAGCCTTACTGAACCAGAACTTTGTGATTTAGCAGAGTAATATCCCACTGAGGCTCTTATTTTGAAAAAGAAATTATCCAGTGAAAATATTTAATCACACTTTTATTTTTAATCAAAAACCCTAAACTTTAATCAAAAACTTTAATCAGAGAAAAACCTTTAGTTAAGTGGAAAGTAAGAGGGCTCAGAACCAAATTTGCAGCGCGTTTATGACCGATATGTTCAGTGGCGCAAGATATAGTACTGGGCAGAACTCCTCATTCTTTCTCAGGCTTCGAATTATGTGAGGTATTTGGAAAAAAACTAGAATGGGTCCCCAGTGGATCCAGAGTGCACAAGGGTATAAGCTCCTTCTTTGGAAAAACACTGGAGATATGTCGTTAAACTTAGAGAGGCAGCACAACAGGACAGGAGAGACCATCTTACAAGTTATTATAGAGGTGGAGAGACAAAATGAGTTTAATGACTCTGTAAATTGCTTGGCTCTTGTCTCTCTTCTCATATTGAATATCTTGTAGCAAGTAGTGTCCACAGTCAGCCCGTACGGGAGCCACCAAAGCACCGCGAGTCACAGAGAAGGCATGTTTAGATTAACATCGTCAATGGTGACAATAGTACAAGATAAAGGCTCATCAGACTGAAGCCTTGTACAGACCTGAGGCGCCATCAGTCATCTTCCACTCAGGCCCTAAAGAAGGTGTTAAAATGTCTAATTCTAATGGCATTATGAATGGGGTCAACCATGTGGACACCAGGTTAAGTGACTCAGAAGGTTCACACACAGTGCACACAGCGTCATTTTGTGTTTCTCAGTGCCCTCAAGAGCATGTGTGCTGTTTGTGTGAGTGTGCGCGGGAGCACTAACGCAAGCAAACGTGAATGTGACATCAGTACATTTTCAAATTTCAGTCTGCTCCCTCGCCTCGCTACCGTCCTCTGCTGGAACCCAGGTGGTGAGATAGACACGCTCTTCTTCTTCCTGCATGTAAACAAAGTTATGTAATTGTACCGCGGCAGATGATAGATGGGACGAGGTAGTGATGGGAATCTCACAGTGGTCGACGTCAGCACTGAGTGAAAAACCCCAGCGCTGGGTTTGTCTTTGTAAATCATTTTTTGTGTGACAGAGACAGAGAAGACGGGAGGAATGAAAACAGCAATGAGAGATAGAGCGACCAGGGGCCAAGGGAGACAACGAGGCATGTAAACCACAAATAGAGATAGAACAAGAATAAGTGAGACAGAGTGAGGCCAAGTGTTGACGTCTGCTTGACCAAGCGAGTACGAAAGCAGTCGACATCGATGACAATGCGATCAGCTCAGGGGAAGGATTTTCCACATCTCTCCTCTCAGTGATTAATATCCCTCCTCTGTGGAGAGCCTTCACTGTCTGTACATTCTGCAGGCATCATACAGCCTCGTAGATGTGCTGGCTTCTGGTCAAGCTGTTAGACACACTCAGCACATCTCCTGCCTGCTCTCCAAGCTACAGATTTAATCTTGGCGAAGGGAGGTCTTTTCAGGAAGAACAATGAACCTGAATGATGGCTCTCTCCTTATGCACAGGATGATGTTTTTAACTGTGCAACTTTCAACAATCAATAAATTACAGCGAAAGCAAAGCAGAGAGCTTGTAGTGTAGCTCAGTGCTGACATCAGAATCTGAAATTACTGAGCACTTCTGATGGGTTCATGCTTCTTGCTAAAGCAAATCCATGTAAGTAGAATTGACACGTAAGCAGTTCAAAGAACCTACGTGTGGCATGAGTTCGCAGGTCCAAAGTATGTAAACCACAGGCTTTGTTCATAGATTTGATCAGCGTGGAACAATTATTCTGCTGCAATTAACAGAAAATTAATCATCAGCATGTAACTAGGTCATTTGTCATGAAAAAAATCCAAAAAGTCCCTTTGCCATTATTAGAGTTTCTGTTTTCTATCATAAAAAGAATGTTCCTGTCACAAACCAACTTGGAGAGTGTGCTGCATTTTCAAAAACAGTTTTCCATCCTTCCATCGATCCAATCTTGATTTTTCTGGCCTTTGGTATAAAAAAAACAGAATGCACAATCAGATGAATCGTTCCTCTCAGGCATCAAACTGTGCCGCCAGACTTTGCACACACGCGTCTCTCCTCTCAGAATAAAACTCCGACTTGAAATTTCCTCAACACACGCAACCGAGCCGGCAGTAGTCATCACTGAGGCCGAGCTTCCAGTCCTTGAAGCCACAGAGAGCGGCCCTGGGGCCCCGGGACACCCAGCCCAAGAATGCAAGGTGCAAGAGCAGCAATTTCGCTTCTCGGCCGGCTGTCTTAACACGCCACACACGGAGGCCATCATTATGGCTGGAGCGCACTCCAAGGCAGCTTTACAGTCAGAGCAAGGAGAGACTAATGGCATGAAGAGGATGTTGTATGTTAAAGCGCATTTTCTATATCAAATAAACAGAAGATATATTTGCTGTGTGGAGGGAATCATGAAGTTTAGATACATAAAGAAGTGGCTGCGCTTGTCGTGCATGACCTTGGCACTGGATAGAATATGAAGTGAATTACAAGCAGCACAGTTTCACTATCCAATCGTAATTCATATTTCCATATTGTTGTGTTTGTCCAGGTGCGTAGCAGCAGTCTACAGGGCTACAGGGGGGCACTGAATGGGGTTTATGGGGGGTCCTGTTTCTAAGATAACACCAAAACACAATTAACCCCCTGTGACACACGAGAAGCACTTCCTGAGCCTCAGCTATACCAGCAGTTTCCCTGCCAACCAGCGCCAGATAGGGGGTCTATTGTAAAAAGGTGTATTTACTTTGGCCTGAGCTCACCTTTTTGCCATTACAGACCCCCCCCCGCCCCTCCCAGCACCCCACACATGCACACAGGCTGGAGATTTCGCAGATGAAATTCAAGCCATATTGCAAATTACCTTTGTCACTGAAAAAAGCCTTCACCTTGGCCCTCCCAGCTCCTTTTGTAAAAATTTTATTTTGCTGAGTTTCAGTGGCAATTTTTGGTGCGTGTCCGTGCCCCTCCACCCCTTTCTCTGCACATTCCTGGCAAAGTGCTGTAAAATAAACAGCGGGCCAGTGAATTTCAACGAGCTGAGATGGAGCGGGCGAGAGAGAAAACAAGCACACGCCAGCAAGAAAACGGGCAACGGGTAGAATTCAGCACTCTGCTATTTGTTGTTACAGATGGCCACGCTCTTATCAGGCCTCTGTGGATTTTCATTGTGGCAGCGCCGAGTACAATAAGAGCGAAAGAATCAATTGTAAGGTGGAGTGAGACATCTGAGCTGTGGACAGAGCAGAGTTTTTTGGTTTTGTGTCGTCACAGAAGCGCTGATTGCAGCATGTTTTGGCCTTGAGAAAGGCTTTGTGTTGACTTGTGGTAGGAGGCCAGTGCTGTGGTTACTATTGCTGCTATTTTCTCCCTTTACAAAGCGAATCAGTCTTTGTCAGAGAGTCACAAAGCTCTGGTGCAGGTCATCCAGTTCTTCTCTGTATTTATGCCGAAGCTGCATCGCCCTAACAAACAGTTTCTGACTCATCTCTCTGCTGTTTGAACCTCAGCGTTGTTTTATGGCTAGTATACATCAAGGCATCAGTGTTGCAAGCAGGGCGTTTTAGGTTTACAGTGAAGAAAGTGATGATCCGCACCATCCGGGGACCATCATTAGATGTGACTGAGCCTCATCCTTTACTCAGGACTACACTTTAAACACCATACTCTGTGGATTTACTAACACACAAGACCGTCTATTTGCAGCCGTCGCTGCTGTACAATCTGTAATCAAAGATTTGGGCTCCGGAAGCCATAAATACACACAAACATGTGAATGTGTATTAATCTGGTGTTGGACAAGTGTACATGTTCATGAAGTGGATTTTAGTGTGCACATGTGCATTTGTCCACATCTGTATTTCTGCATGTGTTTTTGGAAGAGGGATATGGAGGGAGGTGAGGTAATGGGCAAACAGCTGGCCACAGCTTCTTACCCTCCATCCACCACATATCAGCAGAAACAGCTGGAGTTGTCACCGCTCGGACACACCACCTTCAGCAGGCAGCCACCTGGAGGGAAGGCAGAGGAGGAGAGGGAGCGAGCCAGGATGAGTGAGTCAGATCAAATTCATGTCAAAAGCATTTTATGCAAAACACACTCGCTGAGAAGCTTTCCAGAGTAACAAAAAAAAAAACAACAACAACAACAACAACAAAAAAAAAAAACACAGGTGGTCAGAAAGATGAGGAAGAAAAGTTCAGAAAGGAGCTCTAACGGCTGTGTAGAAGTGAGGGAAACATGGGAAAACACATCTACAGTATTTTATGCCCCTGACAGACAGAGAGGACAAAGATTATTCCAAGAGGTGAGGCTGGGTCTCTGTGTGGGTGCAGCATCATTTTAAGGAGTGAGGCTCCGAAGTTCAAGCTCCTTCCCTCTTACCTCTGTGGTTGCAATTTCCCCTTCTTTACTGAAACTCTAGCTCAGGCAGCTCATATGAAAACACTTTATCTGTGAGTTTGCAACGCACTTTGACGTCAAAAGGGTTTTCCCATGAGGCCACGGGGACCCTTCTCAACAGCGCCTGCCCACGTCAACAGAAGTTAGAGCGCCAAATCTCTCTTGTTCAATTGCCAAATTACTCTCATGTTCAGGACAGCCCTGCGTGTGTATTGTGGATGAAGATTTTATGGTGAGACACGAGCTCCCTGATGTAGGCCGGTGTGGTTATGATTTCCAAATCAAACATCAACCTTGTTGTGGTCAAGATCAGCTGTGAGGTCTGTGTTATGTTACATGCCGCAGATCTTGAATTTTTTCTACTGCAGTTCTAACCAAACACACAGTGATTATTCCTTTTTATTAGGTGGTAAGTTCACTTTACTTGCTGTGCTGTTTTTGCAGCGTTTCCCAGAATTCATTAGTTAGTGAGTGTCTGCTCCGGTGCCAGTAAGTGGCGCTCATTTCTCTCTATGTTCAAGGAGGCAATTTTGTTCTGAAATTAACTTGTGTCTTCACTATCCTCTTGATAATCCTAGCCAAAGAAGGTGAATCTACCAAATAATTTCACTTGGATTTCATCTTTTGATCGATCAACTTAATTGTTAGAGTCACTTATTTGGAATAGAGCATCCCATTGGAACCCCCAGCCTCATTTTTGTGCTGAGAAGAATATTATTATGTTAAAGAGAGAGACAAAATAAAACTTACATGAAGCTATTGTAACTTTTACTCGGTCCGTTGTATGTAAGTGAGCATTCTTACGTTATTTCTGAAGTTCAAAGATTTTCTTCCTTCTCAGCACTAATTCTGAACTCTGTCGACTGAATAAACCCGGAGCACTGAGGTAAAGAGAACAGTGTCAGGCTGCAGACGTGTGTTTTGGCCTGTAAACGCCCCGGTTGTGCAGGTAACAGCTGTGGAAAAGAAAGCAACATCAGCCAAACAACAACAACTGTAACCTGGCCAACACAGCCCTCTTGTCTCTGGTTCACTCGGCCTGATTGAAAAGCATGTTGGTCCATGCTAGCAAAGACGGGAGGACCAGTGCTGCTCTGTAATCATGCTTTTTCCCTCCGAGCAGACAGCTGTGTAACCAGGTGAGTCGCAGAGCTTTCATCCTAATGACAACCCCTGGCTGACTGCTGTCAACGGGGCTAAAGGGGCTTAAGGCCAACTGCAGGGAGGATTAGGAACAGGACTGGGAACAGCAATAGGTTTTCCATGCTGTTCTTGGTTTTGTTACATAATGAAATCTGCCCTTTTGGAGAGCAGGCGGGTGCTGTTGGGATAAAATCACTGCTGCCATCGCTGATGCGGCTGCTGGCTGCCTGTTTCGGACAGAGCGAGAGGCAATATCGCCAGTGATGCTGAGGTGTTTTCGCCAGATGGACATCGAGCCAGGTGTGCATTATGAAAACACAACAGTGAGATGACTGACGTTGAAAAACACACATACTTGAATGTCAATATACAACTAAATCCATCCACATGTCCTGATTAGTGCTTAACACGTCCACATGACCGCAGTGCTCTCTCACATATGGATCTTTTACAGAGAAAAAGTGCAGAGGTGTGTGTGTGTGTGTGTGTAAAACTGCTCACCCCACACTGACAGAAACTGCAGGTCGTACAACACAGGAAATTTCTTGCAGCCAATAAAGTTATGAATTTCCTCAGGGAGACTAAATGTTCCCCACTGGACTTGGGCAGTGTACCACACAAAGTACAGATAAACACCATAATCATTCTCAGAGGAGTGATCATTTGAAATGAGATCCTTACAGGTGTTGTGCAAGCACAGTGAAATGTGTATTTGCCCCGCAGACTGATGCTCTTTTAATGAGTGTTTGAATCCCGGTGAGGAAACCAAACTTCATTTTTCATTGCGTCATTGCAATCTGATCAATTTGTAGGATCAAATATCTCCTGAAATGAAAATATATTTCCAGTATATTTTTTCATGCAATTTGTGGACTTTGTCAGTTAAACCAGAGTTAAACCAGACCACAACCCCCGCTGAGCTCAGAGCAAGATCAACACGCTTGAGTCACGTTTTAGGATTTTTATTTATATTATTTACTCACTTCTGTACATCAGTGTTTCCATTTCCATTTTTATCTTTCTTCACACTTTCTCTCCACTATATCTCAAATGGAAATCGAATGGAAGAACATTTCATTTACAGTTTCAATGGTATGAAATCCAATGAAACTCCCCAATATGATTGATGCTTAAATGAGAATTAAGCCAAAGATGTAGACTAACTTTACAGTAGCTAACTTTCAGTAGTCATACTAACCAACCTTGTTATTGTTTACTCATCAACACTTGCTACTGTAAAGAAAAAGTCCTTGAATTTTTATTTTCTGATCCTGTTTTGCAGGCTCTTTTGAGGTTTACAGCACACATATTTTGACATTGACATTGTCCATGTGTCAGCTTAGTCCCTCCTCTCCTCACACACACACACCTCCTCCCTCTCCTCTGTCCATTTCTTGGAAGAGGCGCTGGGGAACTGTGGACGGAGCTGAGCCCTCTCTTTCTGTTAATCTGCTGATACGCACACGCCGCCCACTTTCTCTCCTCATATAGTTAAAGCTGTTAGAACTTTCTTGCTGAAGATAAAAACCAATGATTCAATTGCGATGGAAGAAATCTCCATATATAAGATATAAAGTGTTCTTTAGGTGACCGCTCCTTTATGTCTGTCGCAGCAGATGCACATGAAGGTTGAGAACATCGCATTTTCTCGTCTTTAATTCATTCCTGGGGTTTCCTACAATCCCCAGAATGCCTTTCCACATCCCTCAGTGGACAAGTCTGGACTTGCTTTCATGCCACAGTTTATTAGAAACAGATCTACACCATCCAGCCAGAGAGGTATATTATACATAGATATTACAGTGATCAGAAACTATGTGAGATGAATGAACGCCCATCTCCAAGACGCCGTCCCTGAATCTGAGGGGCCACATGCATGGTCATGGAGCAAAAATGAAAAGAAGTTTGTTATTGTTTTTTTTGCTGCTGCTGCTGGACTTGTCTGGCTCACAATAACTGCTCAATATTTTTGAAATTCAACTATGCTATTGTCTCACAGAAGAGGTTAAACAGCTTGCAGCCACTTTAACTGGCCTACTGCTTTTCAACGGGAAGGTGCTACGAAAGACCCGACGACCTGATGATGGATCGAAACCCATCAAAAGCCCACATGGCCTGGCAGAGAAAGAGGCCATCATGGTGTTTTTCTACGAAATCAAAAACAGGGAAATTTGCCCAAGCCGTTCGCTGTTCCAGGACTAAAAGCATCACATTAAAATTGTCTGTATTAGCCAAACACTCACTGTCTGCAATCTGTGTTTAGTTTAATTGAATAATTTTCAAACTTCTTCAAATACGGGGATGGTAATCTAGATGTTAGTTGCTCCAACATTTTGGCATAAACAGAAGGGTCCTGCTCTCCAAAGAGCTGTTTGCTGCAAGAGCACAAGCTGAGTGTCAGAGAGTGTAATGTGAGAGCAGCCGCAGATCCATCCAGACACCTCCAGGGATGAATCCAGAGTGCCCCCTACAGCACAGAGGAGAAGCTCGAGCATTTCCTTATTTTATAAGTTATCCTTTTATCCCGATCCACGCGCAGGAAGACATAAAATATCCTTTGGGCATCCTGCAGTCTGTGCAATGATACATGTTAGGCCTGCCTCAGCACCTTGGGGTACTTTTGCCCCATTTCATGTTAAGCTCCTCAGAAAGCTCCACTGTCTTCTTTTAACCTACTTATGTGAAACAGTCTGTTTCAGACCGACAGGCGCAATTTAAGATTATTACACTCCTGTATCTGAAAACCCATCAAAGCATCAGGCAGCACATTCTGGCGACACCTCAGCACTGCTCTTGTTTTACAATTCCTGATGTGTCAGCAGGCTTGGCAGTTATCCAGTGACCCTAATTGTACTTTGTCATTGAAAACCCAGTTTTATTATGAACCTACTTCAGCTCGTCTACCTTTACAGAACACCATACTGTGTCATCCCTTAGCTCTGCTGTGAGTGCTCCTTAGACCATTTCAGATGTTTGATGCAGCCGCAGTCGGCGGGCATAAGTCTGCCCTTGCGTAATTACATCTGTGAAAGATGCGGCGGTTTCCAGAAAGAAGGCCACGACAAAGCAACCACCAGACGATGGTTTTATGATGCTCAGACTTGCTAATTAACAGACTTATAGTTGCTTGCAGAGCATCACACCATTCAGCCACATGGAGATATCAGCTCAGTGAATCACGCCTCTCTTTCAGCCCAGTTTCTTCACCAAATATTCCAAATTGGCATCAATGAAAAAGGTGTTTTGGAGCAATCCATCTTAGATATTGTTGAATGACAGATATTGTCCAACAACAGTCTGCTGTGTAATGGCCGTGGATTTTCTCTCTCTCACATCTGTATGGCTATAAGGCAGCTTGGTACACTTTTTACTCATCAAGTCATCTTTGGAAAAGACTGGAAAGAGTAAGCAGGAGTCAATATGCCCAAAGCACTGGCATCCATAGTTCATTTTAGATGTAGCAAACATGAAACCGTCTCTCACAACATATCTGCAGCATTTTGTTGAAGTGCAGAGAGACACTTTAGACCCATTAGCACTGCCGCAGTAACCACTATTAACGGCCATGAAAGCTCAAAACTTGTTTTATACGCCTTATAAACGGCTGCCACACCACACTTGGTTCCGTGCAAAAGTCTAAATTGTTTCATTCAACACTTGACTCTGACAGGCAGTATAAAACAGAGATGGAAAAAAAAATCGTTCATAGCTGGCCATTAGCTGTAAATGTGCTGGCTGTCACAGTGCTGTTATAAAGGATGTTTCTTTTTATTGCAGCTTGATGGAGCGCTCCATTGTTCTCGCAGCTTCTTGCCACTTAAGGCCCCTTTTCATCCTGCACGGAAATGAAGTGCAGAGAGTTGTTGAAAGGTGGACTGAGTGGTGGCAAAGCACTAATACCTCAGCAAAGTCACATAGGAACGAAGATCAGGTCATTGCCCTGGAAAGTCAGAAACTGAAACAACGTCGATCAGATTTCTGCAGGTTGAAAGAGGGATTTATGCAAGTGCTTATATAAAATTGATCAAGATTTCAATTTGAAGATAGAGTTGCAGTGACGGAAGCATTTTCTGTTTCTGTCACACTCGTGGCACCAAATCAGTGGAGGGTAAGACTTGACATAAATGTCACGCTATTTTTTTCTATCACCATCTTATGTTTGTACATTTAAATTTCCCACCCTTCCTAAACCAGTCTATGTGGCGGTCCAGGTCTCTCATTACATTTTCTCCCCCTCTCTGCTCTTTTACATTTCTCCCATGGGGGGAGTGAGTAGGATGTGACTGTTAGAGTCATAACAAGTCGGTGGAAACGAGTCAGACATGGGAGCCAGCAGAGGAGCCCTGCTGCTTCGCCCACCTTCTGATGACTTTACAATGTGACAAACCCGTTCGTCCTCATCCTGGTTTCACTGAAGGCGTGACCCGGGTGCCAACATGCTGAAGGCCCCGCAACAAGACAAGATAAAATAAAAGAGTATTTTGGCAGCAGACTGAAAAAGAGAATAGAGATGCAGTGCATTGCTTTATACATCTGAATCTATGTGTGGATGTGTGTGCGTTCATGGATCTGTTGCTCCCACACACTGAGGAACAACAAACCATCCAGGACGACTAAGAGCATGTCAGCCCTCCTTCCTCTGGGAAAACCCACCATCCCACTGACTCACTGATGAGCTCAGCAGGCAGCAGGAGGCTCCAAACCTCTGATGTATCTCACCTTCATTATATACATTATACACTGCAGAGATGGATTTGCTGATTAGCATTCAACACAAAGTAAAACTGAGGCACTTTGGGATGAAGCAACTGAAAATCGTATTTACTGGTGACACTGAAAAGTCACTGACTTCACAGGCATTATAAGTGATTGGCCGTTTCCCAAAAAGTGCTAATATTTTAGAACAAGCGGCAGTAAACTGAAACATTTCTTCAGCTCCCTGACACATACAGAGCTAAGATGAAGGAAGTAAATTTTCTTTTCTGTATAAATTCGTCTGTGCTCTCACACCTCATGTGGACAGACAAAAGGAGCGTCAGCAAAAATGGGTATTTTTTTAATAAACTCCTCCTCTACTTTGTTTGTGAATCCTTTGGCAGAGTCTAAACATGTTGGGGTGCGTGGCAGCAAAATGCTGATGCTGTCTACACTTCTGCAAATGAAACAAAAAGAAGAAACAGGTCCTACAGCAACCTTTCCACCAAAGCCAAACATAAAAAAGACTTCTTTTTTTTTTTTGCAATACTTTTTAAAAATAATTCTTTAAAAATCCAGCACATACTGAAAATGGCCATAAACACAGTGTGGTGGAAATAATATTCAAGTACTTCTAATGCTATTAAACTCTTGAATAAACAGACTGAAATGCAAACACAGTGCAACAGGAGCTTCTCCGATGAGAGTCTGCTCACACTCGACCCACTGCAGGGGTCCAGCTGTGGTCAAGCCAACAGCTGGAATGCAGACTGGTATCCCAAGGGCAGTGGGTTAAGAATCCCCCCCCCCAACATCACTGGTCCTTGGAACAGTGCTAAAACAACAGGGCTCTCTTAAATTAGCCCAGTGTGAAAGTCCAATTCAGCATTTCCTTCACGGTTCAGCTAGAGTTCTCCAGCTCTCCCTGAAGCCATGCAAGAGTTCTCCATAGGCTGCAGATATTTGAATCCCATCCCAACAGCCAGGTGATGGAGATGGAGGTCTGGCTAAGCTTGACTTGAATGGCTGCTGACCAGCTGACCCACTTTCCATCTGAACGTCTGTTCTGTATTTTTTTCTCCGTCTTCACATAAAAATCAGTTTGCCTTCCATGATGCAACAGTGACTTCTAGGTGTGTGATGATGGCTGTCACTAATTTAGACTGAGTATGGAAGTAAATCACAATCCCACATTAAACTAAACTGACGGTTTTGGTTGTATTTATCCAGACTTGTCCTTGGAGCAGCACCAAGCATATTGTCATCCCATCAAAGACAGCAACATGCTGAAGGCAGGCAATCATCTCCAAATCTGTGACGCTCTTCTCAGCTTCTCCTCCACTGTACCACTCCGATGGATGATTTATCTGCACACCATGACTGCTTTAAAATAACACACCGGTGTGGTCGATATGCTTTTCATCAATTCTCAGTCCAACACGGCATCTGTGCGTGCTTTCCCCTTGTGGGTCTTTCTCTGATTCCCCCTTCTGTCAGACTGCTCTGGTCCATTTTCCCAAGGGGGGCCTTCTCCATTAAGATCAGTTACCCACAGACTTATGAGTGGCTTATCTGACCTACTGACCAGGGGCCCTGTCAGGCTCTTTGTCATCCATGCTACTGACAGAATGAGGTCACGACCTTGACTTAGCCAAAGAAGAAAGATGTACGGATCAACCTCCGGTCAAGTTTATGACCAGAAACCCAAACCTTTCCCAGGGTTCCTCCAAGACTCTCGATCCCCTTCTTTCCCCGTATCTCTCCATTTCCAGCCCTGATACTTCTCCTTTGGCGAACAGATACAGTTAAATACACAGAATGGTGTCAATTTTCAAGTTCAGCTTACAATCCTGGATGTGCATGTGATGTTAATGTAAAGGCTCTCTGAATCGATTTCCACAGCCTGACTTCGTCTCCAGCTCTGACTGAGAGCTCTCATATTGCCAAGACTCATTACAGGCTAAAGTAGAAGTACCAGATCAAGGGATCTCTGCAGCAGGTTAATTTCCTCGGCTAACCAAATCTCCTACATCAAGTGGATCATCTTTCACTCCAGCAAAGTTTGCGTCTGAGACTCGGAGGAACTCCAACTTTTACTTTGAAGTGGTCAGAATCAAAGTAAATGTCATTTGAGCAGCAATACCTTAAAAAGTAATTCATAAAGAAGATAAGCTTTCTAAATGGACTGCAATTTCCTCATGAAAGATAGACTTCCATCATCTTGAAAGGCCTCAAATTCTGAATGACCCCCCCACCTTTTTGAATTACAGTATTTCTCACTGTGGCAGATTATGCTGAGTCACAAAACTGTAACTGCATTTCCTGCACACCATTTCAGCTATTGTCATGGATTTCCTGAACCCCGCCCCAAAGTTACACACTTACACACACCCATGCCCTTCATTGTGACACAACTGCTTATGCCGGGAATAAGTGAGGCCAACTCAACCTCCTCCTGACATCACACACGTGTAAAGCTTTTTCCCGTCGTCACTGTCCGGCCTGGCTGTCCCAGAACAACGGCCTTCCTGCATCACGGGCAGAGGGTTACAGTTAGGCATTCATATGTGAGCTATAGGAGGAAATCAGGGTGTGTTTCAAGGAAGCATAAGACACCACATCCTCTGGCAGTGAATCAAGGTAACCCCTTCCTGATTGTCCACAAGTGACTAAAGATAAGAATAATCCATTAATACAATGGGACAAAAACAGCAAGAAAACATTTAAATATAGAATCAAAATGAGCAGGAGTCAGGACA
Organism: Echeneis naucrates; assembly: GCF_900963305.1. Classification (NCBI taxonomy): domain Eukaryota; kingdom Metazoa; phylum Chordata; class Actinopteri; order Carangiformes; family Echeneidae; genus Echeneis; species Echeneis naucrates. The sequence goes on along the minus strand of NC_042512.1, from coordinate 17,091,751 downwards.
GCAGAGTTAAAGGGAGATTAGCCAAACTGAATGGAGCTTTTAGCTGTTCACACTGTAGGCATTAAAGGGCGCTCTAATTTGCAGTTGAGCTTGAAGTTTGCAGAAGCAGCAGCAGAGGAGAGAAACCCAGAGTGTCCAGGAAAAGGTCAAACTTCTGTTTGGATTAAAGCTCCCTCCAGCTGATTCTCGGTCCTGGAATGGATGGCAGAAGTCTGTAGACCTTCTGTGCCAAAAAGTCTGAAACGTGTAACATCTGAGATGTTCCTCTTCCTTTTGAAACCATAAAACTTTCAGTCTCCAGAAAGTGAAAGTTTGGCAGGGCATTTTAAGAGCTTGAAACTATTTCAGAGGCGTAACTTATAAGGGTTTTTAAGAAATTCACAACTAACGCCAAGTCAGGCTTGTTATGCTTATGATTTGCATGAAACTGGCCTTTCACTCCGGAAGGGGAAGGTGTTTCGTTCTGTCACCTCCAGAATGTCATTAATTAATCAGTGCCCTGATCTAAACATGAGCTCAGAGAACCTGTTTGTACCTTGACATCTTTTAGAACATATATAATAATAAGTATTGGGATATTTTCACATCTTCCAAAACCAGTTATTGACCTTGTATCATGTAACAAAGTCATATAGTTCACTCCACTTAAACGAGAGGAGGATTTTTTGGTTTTTCTTTTCCTGACGATCAGTGAGAATGGAATTGATTAATCCCAAAATGCTGTTGGCATGGAGACAGTTGAAGAAATGTTATAATAACCCATAAAGCAGCCTACACAACAGCAGTATGATGTCAGCTTACCCAGGCCATGTTCTGCACTCGTGTGTAGCACTAAAAGCAAACAATCTGGATCCAGGAACCAGCCTTACGGAGGGAGATAGGCAGAAATAGCTTCCATGTGTGGCTTATCTGCATTACAACCCAACAATGGAGCCACGAAAAGAGCCCCAGATTGGGATCTTTGTTGACAATAGCAACAACGCAGTAGGTAACTGGGCTAATGACACTGGCCTAAGTTTCAACCCCAGTGATCTGGCACATGACCAATGACTTAATGCTTCATGCTTCACTCCTCGAGCAGCAGCTAAAGATCTGAGCAGCTACATCACCAGCAAACAGGATTTTTTTTTTTTTTTTTGCAGCTGTACTGCTGTTGTGGCACCAGCTCCAGTCTTCCATTTCACTGCCGTGAACCTCTTGGCAGAGGCTGATGAGCGGACCCTATGCCAGCGCCCAGCTCTTAACATCATCCTACTGGAACTGTTCAACCAGTCCTGTAAGTGATGTCAGAGAGAGGGACAGCCCCGTAACAACCGGGAATCTGACAAAGAGGCACCTGTTACACATCCTCACTCAACACACTAATCACTCGTCAACATAAGAGGGTGACACAACAATCAGTCAGCACCTCTGGCAGTGTCACTGGCAGCTGCCAGAGAGCGAGGGGGAAAGAAATCCATGCACAGATCGAATTTGCACTCACGGAAGAAAAGAGAGTCATCTCAAGTATCAAAACAGGGCGATTTAGTGCACTGGAACGTTTGGAGGGGGCTGACTGTGAGGGGTCTCTTGCGTGGTGTAACTCAAAACCTGCGAGTAAAACACTGTGACAGGAACTACAGTTATAGCTCCACCATGGCAATCAATGGAGCTGTAATTATCATTGATGTAGCCCAGGAGTGTAGTCAGCAGGGGAAATCATGAGCATGATGATGATGATGATGATGAGGAGGAGGAGGAGATAGGTTGCAAAGGACTCAGGCAGCAGCCAGACACGTGACATGATAAGAAACCATGTTACTCCCACTGGAACCCCCCGGCTCATTAGGGATGTCCTTTTCTCTCCTGGATAACAGGAGGTCAAAGATCTCAGGTTTGATCCACTCCGATGACGAGGAGGAAGACGGGGGAAGGAAGAGAACGAAAAAGGTTGTGTTGCTTCCCCCTGTCAGTCCAAGGTGATGATTGGAACAGCTGTTGGGAGCTTCCTCTTTGGCCCTGTAAATACCCCCCCCCCCTCCCTCCACACACATACATACATCTTTATTCAATTGCGAAGTCATCGGGCCCAAGTTCTCCTGGGTGGGGTGATGATGGAAGGTAATTACAGTGACACCTTGCTGGATATCCTCTCGTCTTCCTGCCCTCAGGTCCAACCTTGTACTCCGGCGTTATTACCGCAGGGGTGCTCCACTGTCACAGGGCTTCCTGACTCATTAGTCTGTAGTATCGGGTTGGGGGTGCTGCAAGGGGAGGATGCACTGGGTGTGTGGACAGTGGAGGCACGAGGAGAGTGGGAGGGAAAGGTGGTTGTATTTTGGCACAGGATACTGAGGCCTGCTCTCTTTTTTCCTCTCCTTCCTGTGGTTTTATGGCCTACTTACTGGTAGCAGACTTTCATCTGGCTATGCGAGGGGATCTCTGGTTGATCTGCTGCAGAGATTTTGACAATAGCTTCAGGAGGAAAGGGATCTCCAACAGGGCTTCTGGGATGGACCGGATGGCCCAGAGGGATGGATAGTTCAGGGGCGATTTAACACCCCTGAGTGGTCTATTAAGGTGTGAGTGTCATACAGGCCTGGTAGTGTACAGAATAAGATTCAACATAAAAAAAACAACAAACAAACAAAAAAATTGGCAACTAACAAGATGAATTTAGTTGCTGCTGCCTCTTGGCCAGGAAGAGAATTCATACAAGTGTGATTCATCCTCATCTAGAAGAATGAAAGTCCTGTAAACTGCTGTGAGAGCTTGTAAAGAGTTTTAGAGCCCACCTTAAACTAATTCAGCAATTAGCCGAGCAGGGAGGAGATGATTAAACTAGTTATTGAGAAAACTGGAAACATGCACAAGTTAAACACACACCCGCAGGATCCATTCTGTGAAAATGTACAAACTTCATTAGTTATAACAACTGGAGGGAAATATTAGCCCCACCTGACATTCCTATTTCTCAGGCATGGACCATGTTATTACCGCACCGAATTAGATATGACAGGAGAGAGTGAAATATGCTGAAGTGATTTCTAAAACTGATTCTCAATAATTGCGACAAAGCTGCTTGCATTGTAGTCAGATAAGTTTTAGTCATTTAGCGGCGGATGGGTTTCATTACTGAGCATGACCACCAACTTCAAGAATAATTTGGACAAAAACATGAGATGTAAGTTGACAGAGGATAAGCCTTGTGTTTCTGATTTTGCTGAGTGAACTAGAAAAGTTCAAACCTTTGGGGGTTGCTCCTCCCTGAAGCCCGAGAGCCAGAGGCCAGAGTCAAACATGAGACATTCAGCACTGTGATCTGGATCACCTGAGAGAGAGAGCGAGAGGCACAAGCTGACACAGAGTCAGAGAGAAAGTCAAAGAACATCACAACATCTGAGCGCTGGGACTGTTGTCAAAACATCACCAGGTCTCCATGTGCCTATAAGCTTTGTGTGTGTGTGTGTGGGTTAATGTGCGCGTGGGAAAACCTCACCCTGGCAACCTTTCCTCTTTTTGTGTTTTCTCTTTGTTGTCTTTACTTCAGAAAATGGCCGCAATATGTACCTTTCACCACTGTGACATGAATCAGAACATCCGGCACGGTGAGCCAGAAGACGAGAGGCCTTCTCACATGCAGCAGGCACTGTTTGCACAGGAAGATGGTGACTTGATGTGGACTTTCTGTGCACAAGCAGCAATTTCCATGCATGGATGCATTTAACCGACTGGAGTGAAAACAGAAATAGAAGCTTTGCTTTTGCTGGAACAGCTGATCTACAGAAGTCCATATCTAAATAGCGACCAGTTCAACAATTTCATTTGCAAAGGCTGAAAAATGAATCCTGAGATTCATCCTGGTCAAATACAGCTTTTAACTTTTACCTGCCGTGTTTTTTTTTCCTGAAAGCTGCATTCTGTTTGCTTTTTCCGTTGACAGGTGTTTGTTTGGGACCTTGCTTGCAGCCATTGGATCTCTGGTGAACCTCTCCACCAAATGTTTCAGCATTTCCCCCACTAGTATACTGTATGTAAACATTAAATTTGATTGGGTAATTTTCCTGTCAAAGAGAGCTTATGTGTCTGCACCACTATTCCCTCTGGTCTCCTCGGAGAAGTGTGTCACCAAAAATGGATTCAAACAGAAATCAGATCGCTTTTGTTTTTCTCAGCAGTGCAAATATTTTGGGAGTGGGGGATATTGAGTTTCTTTCTTTTCTTTTCTTTTCCTTTTTTTTACCGCCCATTGCTCCAAATTGTCGTATTGGAAAAAATCCTCCACGTGGAGTCTGAGCCAGGAAAGTTTTCCCCCGAGCTGCAGCTCAGTCTGTTTTTATGGTGCGCTGAGAGGCTAATTGGCTTTGCAGACAGCTTTTCCCCACAGTGACCCACGGTGCTAACGGCCTCAGCGCTCATCCAGCAGTGACAGCTTCACTTTAGCCGCCTGAATGGCCGAGGAAAATGAGCGGGGTCAAAATAACATAAAGTCTCGGATGTGTGTGCGGCCCCCTATGTGATTCTATGTGTGTGTTTAAGTAGGCCGCCAGGTGAGGAGCCTCCACAATGAGTCACCAGGAGACACTTATTAAATCCAGAAATCTGGCTCAGCAGCTTCTGGAAGTCATCGTCTCACATTTCAGGCCTGATGCACTCGCAAATAAAAGCCCGAGTGGGATGAGAGTGATGTTTGGTTATAGCCATACGTCTTTCACTTGTCATTTTTCTTGTCTCTGGCTTTCTGTGCTGATAGAAACGGATTAGTGCGTTTCAAGTCTGTGACAGATTTGAAGGCGAACCATTTCCAAACCTCCCACGTGTAACTGAATCACCAAAGAGCGGTTTTCAAAGTCAGAGCATGAGCAAGATTTTTGAAAATTTTATTTGTTTTAACATCAACCTCCCACATACATGGCAGTGTACTGACACAGTGGTCTTCTGCTGTAATTCCATGTGGAAGGGGGAGCTGAGCCAAACCATAATTATCAGCGTTTCTTCACAGTCCCTACATTACTCCCTCAATAGAGACTGATCACAACCAACCTATCTGATATTACAATGCTCTAGTGCAAGTGTGATGGTAGGGGCAGGAACGTGGGGTGGGGGCATGTGAGCATGCCTCGAACTCCCTGCCATTAAAACACTGAGGACGAGGGGGGGTGGAAAAAAAATGGCCTCAGCAAATGAGCCATTGATGATGTGGGATAGGGGCCAAACCAGGACAAGGGCAGGGGGGAATTTGAGATGGTTCATAGGTGAGTATGTGTCGAGGCAACTAAAAGGTTTACATGGTGAGCCAGTGCACATGAGCAAAGAAGAAAGTCTGTGTGTGTGTGTTAAGCCTCAAAGACATCCTGTCTGCTCTCGGGACGTCTTGTCTCTGGCTGCAATCGCGTAAAAGTAGGTCACGTTTTCATTGCTTTTAATTATGTTTTGTCAAAGCCAGAGGGTTTTAGTTCCTGAAGAGGTTTTGGGGAAGGATGGTGAGGAGTCCCTGAGCTCAGGGCTGCAAAGTGTGCACATACATGGGCACATTAGCACAGGCAGACACACTGGGATGCTCTGCCGGTACAGGACACAGACTTGGACTTACTCAGGAGAATTACACAACCATCTCTGAGTGTTAAAGTCACAGAAACACTACAACTAATTCATAGAGCCTGAAAGTGGAACATTTTTGTCAAATATGAGTGTAGTGTTGAACCGAGCCAGTCGTGTGATGAATCCAGTTCAAATCCGGGTCACACCCAGAAGTTCTGTCTCATTTCAGACTGTTTTTAAACCAACTGATGATTGGCAGCTCCTCATCCATAAACACATCAAAACAGACCATTATTTTGCACCACTTCAGACACAGACTTGGAAAATATTATGCTCATTTTCTGTCTTTTACAATGAGAATGTGCTCATTACCTTCCCCAGCGAACATAACAATGTTTCAGCAAAGAATGTAAACTTCTTCTGCACTTGGCAGCAGCATCGACCGCAGCGGACTCCCGAGACTGGCTGCATTTACGTGGAGTTGTCTAATCAAGCCAATCAATGACTCCCACCCAAGAATTTACAAGAGAACAGAATGAAAAGATCTGATAAGACGCTCTGTTTGCACTGACGAAGGTGGTTTAACAGAACGGGATTTACTGAGCAGGAGCCTTTTCGTTTATTTTCACCAAAACAAGTTTATTCCCTACAATATTAGATAACCTCCTTTAAAGTAAATATAAGATACTTTATCATTTAACACAAACAAACTGCAATAAATAATAAATCCACCTGCACACCTCACAGTTGTTCTTCGGGGGAAAAGACACAAACGTCCACTCACAGTTTTAGGCCACACAGTTTTCACCCCCACCATTTTCAAAAATATTCTCTGATGGATACGTTGAGCTCTCCTGCTCTGACCGAAGTATTTACATTTACATGGTCACAGATATACAGCAGATAAGTCTGAATGAAAATCCCCTGACTTTAAATGATTAATGTTGCCATATCAACAGCAGCGCTGCTCTGCATCAGAACAGACAGCAGACCGGTGCTGACTCTGCAGACTTTCACATCATGGCAGCAAAGAGCTGAGATGAGCTCTGCTCCGAATTATCATGTGGCATAATTCGTTTAAATCACTGCGCTTTAGTAATATTTAAGATGATTCCTCCAGAAACAACATGCTGCCAGGATAAAACAATATCCACGTCCTCTTTGATTGGGCCGTCTAACTCTGACTTGCGTCAAGTTTCTAGTTTTCTTTTTTCCATCAGGACAAGCTGTCACTTCTCGAGTGCGCAGGTCCAACCCATCCCTCAGAAATGCACCAGTCTGTCAGCGCTGGTGATTCACATTAAACCACAAATGACTCAAAATGGAAAATCGTGTTGAGCACAAAACATATTAAATCATTATTAAGTCAAATCACTGGTTATTTTTGAATTTTTGCCTGTTCTGATGTTATCGTGACAAGTGTGACACGTTTGGTCGGATGGACGGCCGAAACTGCAAAAAAACGGGCCTCATGAATGTCTGGAAACAGCACAGAGGGAAACTCCTGATGTGTATCTGTTCGCCTTAATTCTGTTTGGGTTCTCATGAACTTCTTGTCTCAGTGTTCAGTCCAATCCAACTGAGCACCTAATCGGATTTTGAACATTGTTCACTGCACTGCTAGACCAACTCAAACAATACTTATGTTATTATTATGTTTGGCCTCTCCTAATTTTTCATTCAGCTGTTTCACTGGAGATCAAAAAATTAGGCCATGTTCATTTACCCTAAAACTGTTGACACTCTGTACCCAAACTGCCAGATTATTGTATAATTTGAGCAGTGTAAGAGGCTACTTAGCCCTTAAATCAATCATACTAAACATTTTAAACCCAAAATAATGAAACTGCTTAGTGTGTCTCCATATGTGTGTGAGCTATATCCACTCACGTGCATAAGGACGCTTAAGAATATAAAGAGCTGCAGTTTTGTTTGTGCAGACGTGGCCTTGACCACCTCTGAAGCCCCAGAAACTGTCCAGCTGCTTCACACTGATTCACATCTGGGACGAGTCTGGTCGTGGTTAAGACGTGAGCACGTGCGCACACATGGGCTCCTACACAATCACAGACACACAGTAAATCCCCCACACATCCATACATACAGGAGACATTTCCACTTTCCTTAAAATGCCTGGCTCAGCAATGAATGGGTGTTTTTGCAGCGCGGCCTTGTTGTGGCCCGTGACCTCCTTTTTTAAGTCTGTAAAATGTGAACAGACTTCGAGGAAAAGCGGGGAGCCTTCCCAGCGGGACGGAGGTGAGTTAACACACCTCACCTCTCCTCTTTTTTCTTCCTTACATTCTCCTTCTTCCTGTCAGTGTTTGTCTGCTCCAATGAGACTGACCCACTTGGCACAGGATCAGCAGCGGTGGTGAGAGAAGATAAACAGAGCATTTCTAACCCACGCTGCTCATCGACTCCAGCCAGATACAGTGTATGGCCGCTGTGTTTACAGTATCAAAAACATGTCTCGTGTACCTCGATCTATTTGTCACTTTTTTATTTTAACATCGTGTTATTTACCATTTTACATTTGTTAAACTTGAGGCATTCAGGGTAGCTTCTGTTGCTGCCCTGAAGTTGGCTGTTGGAGACCCAACAGCACCCTGTTGTTACTACGTCCAAGTGCTGGCATTTAAAATTAATACCCGTCCTCTTCATCCTGTCCCTTTGTATTTCCTGGAGGTAATGGTGGGAAACCTCATTACCAAAATAAACAGCTAATTGGAGTCAAAAGTGATGGTTTGTATCTCATCTGTTGCACGATGCAGGACAGAACACACAACCGCCGCAGAAGTTAGCTGCAGTTATTTACCAACTACATCTGAAATGGAGTATTTTGGTTCACAGTAAAAGCATTGAAGCATGCTCCCTACGCTGTAATAATTTTATGCCTTTATAATATTCTTGTTTTGGTTCCAAACTCCAACGTCTGATGCCAAAAGAAAGCAAGACTGGATTTCTTTAAAAAACCCAACTTGCCAAGCTTCGATGCTGTGTGACATTTAGTTTGAATGAACGCGTACATTGTCCCTTTAACGTGAGACTGATGTGATAATGTGAAATCTGATAGCGGATCCTTTCATTTTGCAACCTCCAAAAAGCCGAGAAGATTGATTGTTTCCCCGACTCATCCCATCACACTCCGTCTGTGAAAGCTGTGCAGAAAAAGCAGTGACCAAAATCTCATTACAAGCTTTTTTTGGGTACTGATGCATTCACTTAGAGCTGCCAATGAGCAAGACGGCTTACTACGGCTTCAAATACGATTAGAGGAAGGAGCTGTGAATGTATTATGTATACATATATAGATACATATGCTGCACTTCAGCAGCTGTAATGGAGATCACTGATGTTCATAGCTCAGAAGCTCGTTCATTCATCCTGGTTGCTAAAGCATCAAATAAAATGTTTGAATATTCTCAAGTTTCCAGTTTTGATTTGATTGATTGATTGAGCTCGTGCAAACCAGAGAACAGCCAGGCAGAACCAAATGCACTCATTCATCCACACTTTTAAACACAAGGTCACATATGATGAAAAGCTCGGCTGCATGGAAGGCCTCCCCGACAGACGCTGCTAACCAGATATGAAAAATGTTCATGCACGCAGATGCTCATCTATTGTCCTGCCACTCTCGCTCAGCTGCTCGTATGAAGCACAGAGCAATCTGTCAGCATGTGAAATGAGCTGGAAAAGAACAAAAACAAGACAAGGAGAAGTGGTTGAGCGGAATTCATGAAACTTTTCCAAAAACTGCCCGACAGAACGATCCCACCGCATCGCACAGCCGGCAGCGAGCTCGCCTTGCAGCAACGCAAATAAGTCTGAAAATGATCAATGTGGGCAGTTTCGGGTGAACTTGTCTGTGCAGACTTGACAACTGATTCGTCGTTTCTCCTCCCGGCGATGAATGGGGGCTCGGCATGGGATGTTGGCCTAATTGCAGCGACTTGCCATATGCTTTGAGAGAGGAGAACGATACATCATAGTTGGACATATGCATACAAACACCCATATGCACGTGCAAACTGGGATTGTGCTGAGGCCTGAGCTGGACCAAGCTGCGATCAATCTATTTCTACGAAATAAATCCAACTAGCCCTGTGAGGAAATGTGTTCCCCTATTGGAAATACAGTACCTGTGTGTGTGTGTGGGCTTGTAGAGTTGTTTTTATTCTGGTTAGCTGCCAGATGGGTGAACTTTTCCTCAAAGAACAACACAATGAGTGCCAGAGAAGTTTCAACAATCACAGTAAAGTATTTGTTAGTGATTTTAGGAAACTTTTCTGTCTAAATTTCCCTGATGCAGGAAACACCACGAGTCTGACACTCAAACCAGGTCAAAACAAAGTAAAAGCATGTGGAAGTGTGTTGAGTGAATGAATGAATGAATGAAGCCATTATGCTTATGATGCTCTATTCTGGGCGTTGTGTGGTCACACAGGAGTCGCAGCCGTCCACCGCCGGGCCTCCTGTTCCTCCTTTAGTTACACTCACACAGCAGGCCTTGTTGACTTTGGTCGGTCTGACGTTGTCACACAGCAGGAGCTCAGTGCTTCGCTCGGGCTCATTTCAGGGTGGAAAGTCACTGTCTTCCTCTCCAGAGAGAGGCCAAACAGGAATAGGCGATCCTCGCTGCCAGAGACCCAGACCTACGTTTCTCTAACTGAGGACGCTACTGTTCTTGAATTCAAGAAATGAAGTCAATCCATTTTGCTACAGTCAAGTTCTCAGTTTTCCATTTGCAGGAACTGGCAGATTTTCAGAGTTTAAATTACTGGGATTTAGTGATCAGGTTTGGGATGCTGGCATGTAAACATCACGATCTGTTTCCAATTACTTGTGGAATAATTTGGAGCAATTTTAGAAATATTCTCTTGATACATCTCAGATACTTGCGGTGTGCTTGGTTTGCTGGCAGGCTGTTGACAAGTCAAGGATAAAGAATGAAAATACAAGATAAGAAGATGGACTCGGCTTCAGATGCTACCTGCCATTTTTGAGCAAATAACACCTCTGATCCGATATAATCTGGAATAATAAATCCTTTATGATGAGGGGAGGAGTGGAAGGGCACACATTTCCATCTCTTCCAGTCAGTCACATTCACCACATGTATAAATTTCACACACATTTGTAGGTCAGATATGTGGGCAACACACCAGGAGGCCATGTGCCAAAGCCTGTAGTCGAACCAGTCAGTCATAGCGGGAAATTCCCAACATGAACTTTCCATAGATGGCGTACAGTGAAGGCATCAGCGATAGTTGGACTGTGATTCATCCTTCACCTCAAATGGGGACATGGACGAGAACAATATCGGACAGAACTGCTTACCAACCTCAGTTAAAAGTGCAACATGTAGCATTTTTTTTTAAAGAGAAGTATATTATTGTTAGATTACTGGAGTGACCTTCATGAAATTTCCACTAACAGCAGTAATTTGTAGCCTGTTTTTCCTGCCAGTTGTATTAATATTGCTAATGTTTCTCGTGACACAGCATTAGTTCTTTTTTTTTTTTGGGTTTTGGTTTGGACTCATTCATCCTTTGTGCTTCCTGCCTGCAACCACATAAGAAGATGTAATAGTTTTTTTGCATTAAAAAAACTGTCCGGTGGGAAGAGTGCGTTCTTAAAAAACATGGAAGTGGATGAGCAGTGAGTCAGAGAAAGTAGCTGCAGACCACCGAAGTCCTTCAGCCTGCAGCCATTCTGGAAATAGAATCTATTGATGCTGCCGCGAGGTCTGCTTTGATTTCATAACTCGTCTTTGGTGTGATTGATGAAAATGACAAATAGTGCCTTCAAATTTTCGTCCAATTTAAATCACTGATTATTTAAACATACATTTCTTTGAGTCCAAAGTGTCCAAAGCCAACAGGAGCGCCAGCACAACGGTTCATCCCCCTGGCAGAATGAGATATCTCACATGCAATGGGCAGGAAAGGTCAGAGGTCATGAAAATCTTTCAACAAAATGCACTGAGTTTCCAAAGTTTTTGCTCTTAAACTGACAGAAATGACAAAGTAAAAAAAAAACAATGTGGATAGAAAATGATCACAGCAGCAGGAAGCTTTGATGTCTCAGCTGGATCTGAAAGGTGTACAAACTCGAGAAAAGGCCAAACAAAGCGATAGCCGCACCAAAGAGAGGAGGAGGGAAAGAAAGAAAGGCCGGCTGCATCATTCACACCCATTAAACTGGAACTCATCAACTTCCACACATTCATTTTCTCCTTCTGCATCAAGTGTTCCCTCGAGGAGAAGAGAAAAGCCTCACCCTAACAGCACAAGTCAAATTGACCCATTTTGGTGTTTTGGAGAACAGAACATCACGTCCTGGCTGTTTCTGACCTGCAAGCAAACCCTCGACTCCCTAAAACTCCCGACAAAAGCAAAGCGGTCTGTCTTTGTTTCGAGGCTGTCAGAGCAGCTGATGGCTGTGGTAAAAACTCAGAGATGTAGGAAAGACTTCTCTCTGCTTAGTTTAACTTTTCTGGGTCTTGAAAATTCATCATGTGCACACAAACATCTTCAGACACATTCACAAGCTTCCATGTCTTCTCATTTTCGAACCATAAAAACAACACCCAACAAATGTCACCAGAGATACACAAAAATCTCCCTTTAAAGCAAATCCCTGCCCTGTCTGGTTAAGGATCTGTTTGCGCGAAGGAGTAGAGATGGAGTTGATTGAAAAATGGTGCTGTGGAAGTTTATCTTCAAAGCATTAGCCACATCCCAGGAATTAGTCACAGCCCAAACAGTGAATTACCTCGAACAAGGTTCATGTGGTTCGTGTGTGTTGAGTACAATTAAAGGAGGAGGCCATTGTTTTTAGTGGTGTTCTTCTGAATGTGTGCCAAATACTGGATTTATCAGCCTTCATCACAGACACACACACACACACACACAGACACACAACAGCCCCTCACCTCCACCACTTACTCCTCCCAGAGTTCAACTAATGTAAGACTGGCTGTAATGATTTACAGCTGTTTGATCCTGTGAGTCCTAAACTGTAAGACATGCTCACATGACCCCCCCAGACAGTGCACACACACACACACACACACAGAGGTATACAACAGTGAGTTAGTCACGAGACGAAGCTAAACATCCACACAGGGTTTTTTCCTGAAGCTATGAATGTTAGTGAGCACCTTCACTTTGTTAAACTCAGTTTCACCTGGCAGGAGATTGAAGGACATTCAGACAGTGAATACAGCAGGCCACTCTAAAATATAATAATTATTTTGTGGCCTTCTTCTCATGATCTGGTGTGCTGTCAGATGTGCAGTACCTGAGCCCAAACATGCTCAGTGGGTGAGCTGTCTGCGGAGGATACAGACTATGCGCAGAGCTTTGCAACACAAGGCCGTGCGTTATCATGTTGCAACATGAGGCAACAAATGGCAGCTGGATACCAGCTGGATGTTCTGCCAAATCGACCGAAATCAGACTGCGGACGTTCAACGTGCCACTGGTGCAACTCCTGAAGAGCTGCTGCATCTATGGCATGGGTTTGTGTGATGAAGCCTGCTGCAGCACGTCCCCTCTCACGTACATTTAAGCACAGTCTTTTCAAAGCATCTATAATGTCAAATGTTTTTAAAGGCGCATTTCTCCTGAAGAAATGTAATTATAGCGTTGAAAGGGTGAATTCGGGGAAATGAAATTAAAAACAAAGGTGTTCAATGCGTTTCCACATGCGGATAATATAGAAAATAGTTTTAAAAAGTAGCTTCTGGTTCATGCCGGCTGTCGTCACAGCAACCAGGAGCACTAACGAGGCAGGTGGTAACCAGGTGTATCACAGCAACCAGCAGCACTAACGAGGCAGGTGGTAACCAGGTGTGTCCCTGCTGAGGAGGCCTCAGGTGAAGCTCAGCTGCAGAAGAGCCGACACCAGCTGAGCTTGGCTGCCGTTCACTTTTAACTTCAAGGTGAGCCACAAAGTTTTATTGAGAATAATTCTATTTCTGTGACAAACAGGGGGATGATAACTGTATCTGTGTGGATTCAGACTGCAGGATTTCACATCTTTTCCTGGAAACAATATTTTTTTCTTGGCTTTTTTTTTTTTTTTTTTTGCTAACTTGCATTTAATTATTTTTCATCTTGGGTCTGCTTCTGGGAAAGAGTTCCTCGCTATGAAAATAAAACTATGCCAGTTGCTGAAATAGTCCACGGTCACAACTTTCGGGAAAACTTGGAAATCCCATTTGCACTGCTCTAACTGCACGACTCCAGCTTCATAATTTACAACATCTTTTTCTTTCTCAATGAAAGAAAAACAGCCCTGCGCCCTTTTGATGAAAACATGTTTTATCTTTGTTTTGTTTACATTCAGTCTGTCACATTATATGAGAGGCTTGACTTTCATGATTGTGGGTTTGCAGTGTCTCCCTCCTCAGCAGTCAAGTTGAGGTTGGAGGCCGACAGCGCTGCGGCTCACACCCGGCCTGTCTGACTCTTTAAGGAGGCTTATTGGATTGTCCTGGGACTCTAACTGACCACAAACTGACACCGCGACTCGGCTGTGTGGTTGACTGTGAAATCATAACTACAGAAAACTCTTAGCACTTTGAGTAGCAGATGGGTGGGGATTTGTCGCATTGAGACGGTTGTTTTTAAATGAGACTCGCATACTTTTCAGAGTTGATCACAACTTTGCAGGGTTTGTTTTCTGCTTTACTAAAGTTATAAAGAAAATGATTTGAAGTCAGCTCATCTGAAAACATATGATGCAACGTTCAGGCAAACCCAAGCCCATCAAAAATGTTATATTGACATCTTCAAATATCTGTGTGGGCAATCTGCAGCTCTGGAGCCAAATATCCCCCAACGAGAGGCGAACAAGGCTGCAAATAAAAATCAGACTTTGGTCAGAGACTCTCTGCACCAGTGAGGACAGCCACCGTGACTTCGGTCCACCCAGTTCGGGAATGTTTGCAGGGCTGTTTCTTTTAAACTTGAATGTGGAGCACCTCGAAGTGCACAGTGGAGATGTTGATGTGTCGGCTCTTCTGTAACAACTACTCCAGACCATATTCTGCTGATGCTGATGACGTGTTTTCTGTAGGTCACAGATAGATGGCAGTAAAACACTATTCAACTCACCATGTCAGTGTTTTTGTATATTTAGTTTATTAGACATTACTGAAATAAGCTGCAAGGTGACTAGGGATGCCATTTGATTTTCATAGACAGTGCATTAGATTAGTGTTGTTGTGCAGACAATAGCGATTTAAATGGTCCTTTGTAAGGCAGTCGGTCAGTAAACACTTTATGAAGGGATGGCTCCGACGTGAAGGAAGCTGTTTATGCTTCAGTTAATGGGCACAAACCACCGCAGTGTGTCTTTAGTGCTACTTGGAGAAAAGCAGCTGCACTAACATTAAATGACTCCTCTGGACTGAACTTGCAGAAATGTGAATGGATCTGTGTTGTGACAGCAGTAGCAGTAGCCTCACTGTTAAAAGGTGGACTTGTTCAAACATTTGGATGAAGTGTGGAAGTAAAAACGCGTCCAGTGGTGTCTCTCTGGGACTCACACTGAACCCCAGGCTGCTCACCAGCCAGCAGAACGAGGCTGTGGTTATGTTGGGCAGCTCCCAGGTGTGAAAGTAGGTGTGTGTGTGTGTGTGTGTGTGTGTGTGTGTGTAACCCTCCCTGCAGCTTCTCCCCCAGGCTGTTCCTGTAAAGACCCCAGTTTGAATTCAGTAAATAAACACCCTTACAGCTGAAATTTTCACTTTTTCTTAGACGGATCAGGCACTCGCAATCATCTGCAAAGCTGCAAAGTTTGAAGCATGAAACCATGACACAACTTGACAAAATCTCAGCACATCCCATCTAAGTAAGTAAATGCCTCTTTAGTTCTTCACTCTGCTTGTGGAGGCAAAACCTGATGCGGATCTTGATCGTCATCACTTATGAAGATGAAGATGCCACTCTGGCATCTGAGGAAGGCAATTAAAGGGGAGACAAGGAACTAAACATCCCAGTGCCATCAGTCTCCATTAGCATCAAGGCTGGGGAAAGTCTCCTGTCTCAGGAGTCTGTGTGCCTGGTGTGAATCTCAATGACAGAGGCACATTTTGTGACCTGTAAAAACAGAAAAACACAATAATAATGCACTTAGTGTGACCAGTGATCACCGCAAAACAGCATGTTCATTCCTGCACCTGACCAAAGCGGCCTGATGCACAAAGTTGCTGCCATGTGTTTGTGGTTTAATGTAGTGTTCAACCTTCACTGCTGGTTTGTGTTTGACAAGCATCTGCAGAGAGTTTGTCTCAGAAAGTTGCCCATCGGGTGACTTTGTGTGTGTGTGAAGAGCAGGTGCTTAATATGATCAAAGAGGGAGATATTCAGGAAAGAGTGACAGGAGAGGGGGAGTACAGATAAATACTGCCCTCCAGTGGACACACACAGAAAAGTGTGTAGCATCAGCACAGCACTGCATGCATGATCTCAGATGGCCAACAAAAAAAAAAAAAAAAGCTTTGTGATGAATATGAGACACAAAAGCATATTCAGTGTTCTCACAAGGCTGCAGTTTCATCTTTTTCACCCAGGCGTGAAGCTCTCTCTCTGTCTCTCTCTCTCTGAGATGAGATGAAGCCAGGGATGTATCATTTGGCTGAACTAACTGGACAGTAAAAGTCAGTCAATGTGCTCATCTGTCCATCTTCTGTGCGTTTGATGCTGTTGCTCATTGGACACTAGAGGGAGGCAGACCGTTTCCAGCATCTGCACAAAGGAGACCTTGTGTTCAAATAAGGTGTGTTTCTAAACCATATCTTTAAGATATTGGAGCTGCTTTGGTGTTTGTGCTGCACCAGTAGCTGGGTGGTGTTCACACATTATGACCTCCAGCAGATAAAATAAAATCCTTTTTGCCTTTTTTTGGATTGACTGAAGAGTGAAGTAAACATTAAACTCTCCTGTCTCTGTCAGACTCCCCCCAGCTGGAGACACGAGCAGAGAAAAGCAAACACTTGTGATTATTTGCACATAGTGTTTGCCTTCAGTCTGACTGCTGAGCTGCTGCAGGCTTTAAACTGCACAGTAACAACCTTGGCAAATTTGCAACAAGCTGCTGTAATTTGTTGAAGACTCCACTAGGGTGCACAAGAGAACAGCAGGAAAAGTTAGTGCCATCCATCCAGAGAGCAGCTCATGTGTTTTTCTTTTAGTTCACATCTGATCACATCACAAGTCTTCATTTTAAAACAAACATGATGAATACACTGCAGAAGACACCAGACTGACGCCGTGCTTTCAGATGAATGTTGATTCAGCTTTAGCACTCTGGTGCTTCATGATTTATGGTGATCAGTTGTGTGTCATTTGTCTCTGTCTCTCACACACAGATGTTGTGCTTGTTTCTGCTCATCCTGTGCTGTGTGGAGCTCCCCAGGATCCCACCAAGATCCCACCTTTGTCCAACTCGCACATCAAGGATGAAGCATTTTCTTCTGCATTTCTTTGTGTGACAGCTCGGCTTTTATGGATTGATATTCCAGGTGAAGAGTCCGGTGGGTGTGACACTGTTTAAAGACAGTAGTCTGATCCTCCACTTCCTCATTTTGTTTATTTTCTGTGTTTGTTCTGTCTGGCTCTCTGAGCTCATCCATTTCTGGCTGTTTGCATTTCACCTCCCAGAGATCACTTGTCAATCAAAATGGGTGGGCGGTGCTATGATGTGTTTTTCCTTATGTGAGTTTGTGTTGATGAAAATTTCCGAACTATCCTGTTCCCCTGACACTCATCTTGTTTTGCAGCATCAGGGGGCTGCTTTGCACCGGGACACCAGGACATGTGTTGTATCGCATCGTCATCTAAACATTACTCTGGAGGCATGTTGATGTAGCTGATAATGAATGATATGAAAAAGAAGCATTAATAATTTATAATTAGCTTTGTTCTAACCTGAAAAATACTGCAATCCTGGTATTTATGTTAAAAAGTGTCTTTTTAAAAGGAAGCCACTTCAAATCGAACACTTAAATATATCATTATTCAATAACCCCTCATTCCGATTGTGACTAATGGCTGATGAGTCCTCTTCTTCTGGCAGTTGGCAGCACAATAGGCTCTGATTGCATCTCTGTAATCATCCACACTTCCACTTGAAGTCAGTTGTGTCCTTTCTGCTGCTTTACTTTTCATAAAATTACAGCTTTATTGGAGCTTCACAGCTAAATACTGTTACAACAAGATCACTGATGCACGGCATCTCACCACAGGCCCGGCCACCGTGATCCAGAAGAGGAAGCTGCAGTCGCCGATGGTTCAACCCTGCAGGTCCAGTCCACCTCACCCACAGACAGGAAAGGAGCAGGTAAGCAGTATGAACCGCCTACAGGCAGAATATCAAAGCTCTGACACTGTTTGCACAAGAGGCAGCATGTTACCTCCAGGTCACAGAGGGGCAAAATGACCTGTCAGTTAAACTGGAAACTCCTTCTCAATTGAACGCAGATGTTGGTGGAGATGATGCCGAGTTATTTTGTATGCTGTAGTGTTGTTTGTCCGGAGACATCACCAGCATGTCTCCTCCTGAACTGATGTTAGCACGATTTCCCTTTTCCTAAAGCTGACATATTGGCCGAAGGTGAACAGCTCCCGCTTGTGGGCAACCTGCGAAATGTGTGTGTTTCGTAAGTCACCAGCCACTCCGATGAATTCCTGAGAATCTAAACGTATTCTCCACGCTTGTTTGCTCCTGTGTCCTGTGTGTAATTCGGGCGCTTGTTGTTGATGAAATGCTGTGCAGGACCAGACTGGACTCCTGATGACGTTTATAGTGCTGTCCTCGATGTTGTCCTTGCAAGGTCACAGTTTTAACTAATTTGATTTGAGCATGTGTTTTGTCTTGGCCTCCTTGAAATGAATCAATATTTCCTCCAAATAAATTACATGTGACGGCGGGAGGAATCGCAGTTCACGTGGTTTTTAGAGGCTTCGTTGTTTAAGGGTCTGAAAATCCTGCTGAACTACTGTAAGTGAATTAAGGGGGAATTGACCCCGGCCCTCCATGGTACTGCTCCTATCTTGTGATAAGCTCTGATGCAAACACTGCATTTCCCCTCGGGGAGGGGGGGGGGCTGTTAAACCCTCCTCTATTTGCTTTCCCCTCAAAGGGGCTATGTGAGGAATGCTGGGAATTTAACTGATCCTGAGTGTCCCGGTATGGCTCCCAGCGGTCCTGCGTGCTCACGTTCTGGGAACAGCCGAGCTACCTGAAACTGGACACCCCGCCGTGGGAAACCAGGCAGAACAAAAATACTTCCAAGAAAATGCCTCAAGCTGACCTCCAGCCTGAGTTGTGGAGTGGCTCTGATCACGAGAGGAAAATCACAGGAATTCGCTCAAGTCACTATGTTGAATCATTTCCTGGCACCTTCACCTGAGAAGCACAGTGAGCAGGACAATAAGCTATGGCATGTGTTTTTGAAGCTGCGTTACAGCACTGAGTTGGACTTTATGAAATCTGGGTGCCATATTGTTCATGCAGTTCAGCAAACCTCAGAGGTTGACATGGGTTGAAGGGGGTGATGTTACTTCATTATCCTGCTTAATAGCCTGAAAAAATAGTGAAAATATGGCAGCAATCATAAATTAATGAGATGAAGCAGTTTTTTTTAATGAGGTTTTATCAAATGTTTAATAGTTTCACTTTTCTTTTTTTTTTTTCTTTTTTCTTTTTTTTTTTACTTCTAGTGTAAGGACAGTAATGAGTCTGACACATCACACACAGCAGAGAGAGAGAAGGTCGAGTCTGTAGAGGCTGAAGAGCAGCCCAGTCAAGCAGCCGGACCAGAAACGGACACATAGCACCTTTTCGTTTTTCTCCTCTGGACTTACTTACTTCCCTCTTGTGACTTAGCAGTCATCTCATTAGATTACCTCTTCATCCAAACACACTAACACACCTCTACCTTCTCTCTGACCTCCTCCATCAACTTCCTCATCGGGGTCACATTTAGAGAGGGGTGGCTAAGCAGCGCTGCAGCAGAGGATTATGGGAAACCGTGGAGAGGCCAATGAGAGCCCTCCAGACGGATCGCTGTTGGGCATCGCCACCCACCTATGACTGCTCTCCAGCCGTTGCTGTGGCAACAGCAGCACTTCATGAGAGAAGATCCTACTTTCTAAAAGAGAAGTGTGTGCACGCGAGTGTGTTTGTGCGTGTTTATTTAAATCTTGAAAGCCCAACTCCTCAGCGCTGGCCTCGACAAAAGAGGCAGAAACACATGTCATGACCCTTCAGAAGGATAACGGCAGGCAAAAATAAGAGTTGGCTGAACTGCATTGATTTTTCTCTTCAGCTCTGCTGATGATGTTTTAAGGCAGCGATTATGTTGTATTTTTAATGTGGAAGCAAAACAAGCAAGTGGACGAAAAATGGTCGATTTTTGTTCAGTTTGTATTGATGCGTTGTTTTTTTGGCTGTGTGAAAGAGAGAGAGAGAGAGAAAATTTGAAAATAAGAGAGAAAAGATTGAGTGCACTCGTGTTTGTGTGTTTAGAGGAGGTAAAGAGGAGAGATTGGCATGAGCTGTGCTGCTCATGTTTATTCATAGCAGTGCTGATCTCTTCACAGGTTTGGCCGTCTTTCTCCCATCCCTCCGTCTCTGTTTGTCATTTTTTACAGTCCTCATATGATATTATTTCTCTCTCTTGACCAACTAAGTCAAAGCAACTGCAGAATATCTTCCATTTTTCCATCTTCCACTCAGCACTCAGACTGCCAGCCTTCACTCTCTGTCATGCACACATTCAGGTGTGGGTAGCTCAATAGGAGGGGGTTTTTCAGAGCCTACACACATGTGCACACATTTAGAAGTGAGTCGTGACTGGTGTGGAGGTGACTTTGCAGGACTATGATGGATATGTTCCTGGATTGTGGTGAAGTGTTGAAGTGTTGCACAGAGACAGTTACAGGTGATGATTATCGTGGACAGATGAAACAGTCAGTGAGGAGATGGGCAACTGTCATGAGACTTTAAGATAATTAAAGAAAAACCTCAGAATTTAAAGGAACTCGCAGCACAAAACAGAGCGTACTCTTCCAACACAAACACAACTCATGTATTTTAGGGTACGTCTTCACAACAGATGGAAAGAATCACCAGCAGCATGTTTACGTCTTCTACAATGACGCCTTGTGTTTGTATCACTGTGAAACTTCAGGGAGAGCAAACGATCAATCCTACTTTATTTGTGTGTGTTATCCCTAAAACGCAGCATTCAGAATTTAAAACAGGATAAAGAACATGTGAAATCTGTCTGTTTAAGATAGACTCACAAAACATTATTGAAGAACTGAAACATTGCAGCTACAGACAGCTTCTTCGTATGATCTATTAGCATTCTGGTTAATCTTAGCAGAACAGAAACCCGTTCAGTGTTTTTCTTTCAGTTCGAAAAGCTGCCTGTATCCGCCCCGTCATTTCTGCAGGGAAAGCAAGTCTGCTGTCCCGACTCCAACATTAACACAAGCAAAATGTGTGAAAAGGTGCAGTGGACAGACGTCACTGTCCAGTGTCATTTCACACATGCAGTGCGTTGTGTAGACATTCATATTAAGTCTCTGCCCTCAGACAGACTTTGGGTCTGTGGCGTCGTCGTAGTCTGGCGGTCCGACCCTGGTCCACCTGGGCTCTCTAAACCAGCTCCACACCAACCCCCACCGCTCGGGTAAGTCCACCAGCACGACAGAACCAAAGTGACAGACTTTGCTGCCTGTAATAATAACAGTGATACATTTTACAGACGTGCACTGCTGATTCTGATCCATCCTGGCTCTGCTGTTATCATCATCATCTTTGTGCTGCTGTAAAGAAAAGCAAACTAAACTCTATCTCTTTTCCTCTCGGCTCACTCCTTTCAGAGATGCTGAAGTCGTTGCTAGGTTACCAGTCAGGGATGGGAGGCAGGGCCGTTGACACCATGTTAAACAAAAAGGTGTATGAGAGTGCCATCAACAACACAATGAAGAACAACAAAACCTCTTGTGTTCAAGGTCTGGTCTGCTGACGAAAAGGTGAAACTTTATCTTGAATCCTCACTGTCAAAGGAGACTTGCTCACAAAACACACATTCAGCCACATTTATGAATAAGCTTTGAGAGAAAGAAGCTCAGAAAATATTTAAGATAATTTTTTTTTATTTCACCAGGTGAAAAATGAGAGCTGAAAGAAAAGTGTTGCATTTATATTTTATTCAGTGTACGTAGCTGTAAAGTCCAGTAAATGGGCTAAAATGTGATGACATGTCGTCGTGAATGTGTTCCATTTGACTCCGACTCGCTCAGAGACTTTGTCAGGGATGAATTTGATGCTGTCACTTGTTGGCTTCCTGACAAACTTATTCCCTCAGCTGCTGCAGACGCTCCCTGTTTGTCGGCTCGTGTGTCACAGTCTAAACACACCAACATGAGACCTGATCTGAAAACAGTCCAGCAGCCTTTCTCCTTCATCACCTGCCTCCTCCACCTCCTCCTCCTCTTCTTCATCATCATTTCTGCCCACAGTCAGCTTTTCTCGACTCTCGTCCTCAGTGAGTGTGTAATTGTACTTCTGCATGTGTTTCTGTGTCGTTTATCTCCCCCCCCTTCATTTTTTCCTGTAAAAAGCTTCTGCCTGTTCTGACCTGGGGGCTGCACAGGTAAAGAAGGGGATTTAAAGCAGTGTTACATTTTTCTGGCATGAGAGAAGCAGATAAATATGTTAATTATCATCCCTAAAGAAAGCAAGAATGGCTGCTTAGATTTGGTTCGCCTTAATTCTAAATATATGTGATTTGGATACAAATTTACATCAGAAGTGGGCGTATCTTTGCTCACCCTGTCTGAGAAAACAAAAGATGTGTTGGCAGGGTTGGAAAGTTTAAATTGTAATCCACTTTATGTTGCAGAGTGGCATGTTAAAGTTGGATCAACAAAGTACCGTTCACATGCCCATCAGCAGAATTATTGTCATTATTCACACCAAGAATGAACCTTTCCCTGTTTTTGTTGTTTCAACATTATAAATTCTCTGTGCACGCCAACTACGGATAGCTTTTTTATTGAAATTTAATTTCTCTATTTGCATTGTGTTGGCAGCTTTCTCTCAGCAATTGCAGCAGGAATTAACAAACCAATTTGTGCGAAGCACAAACACACTCTCTCATCAGCAGGATTCACACTTGACTGTTGCCATGGCTCTGCGAATCTGCCGATGTCTATCCGTCAAGGCCAGTGTTTGACAAAGACATTGTCAGGAACGATGATTCACTTTGCATTCAATAGTCAGGGTGTGTGTGTGTGCGTGTGCGTGTTTCGTGGAATGCAGACTGTTCGAATTTGTGTTTGTCCTCTCTATCAGGGGAAACAAGCATATGAAAGTTCAGCACAACGTCTTTCTCAACAAGCAGGAGGTCCAATAAAAGAGGATTAGCAGAGGATTTGGCCTTCGAAACTCTGTGATTCCTGCTGAAACAAGGTGAGCCCTCGACACACACCGCTCACCCACCATTCATGAAGTGGCATCAAACACAACAATGCTGCAATTGTCGGTCTGAATCATATCCATTGAGTGTTAAGTCTTCACAAGCGAATAATATTTGGATTTTTTTTTTTTATAAATTTTGAAAAAGTTCCAGAAGGAACTGGTGCTGCTCGTTGTTTTTCACAAATAAACCCATCAGAAATCAGATTTACTTTGAGACAAATTCATGATGTTCGCAGTTTCATGTCGAGCATCTCACTGGCAGATACCAAATGTAGCATTTCTTGTCTTTGTTGTAAAGGAGGCAATGTGGCTGTTCTTTGCCAGAGGACGCCCACGCTCCCCATGTGTTCTTGTTCGTTACTCTTCTGCACAAAACACACACACACAAACACACAAACACGCAGCAAAATGCTTTAATATACATAAAATTCATACTTTGCCTAGAGATGATTCTGTCTCCATAGTGGGAGGTGGAGATGTTAGAGTACAGAATCAATTTTCAATATATCAGAGAATATATTATCTGGAGTGTCTGCTATTTCCTGATTCTTTCAGCAGTGAGACCAACATACTGGGACAAATTTGATAAATTGAAATAAGACCGTCTCCAGACTGACCCCTGCAAAAAAAAAAAAAAAAACCCTTCTCTCAAACAAAGTGTGAGATTCATCACTGACAGTCCAACAAGCAGGTTCAACAAATGTAGCTTCTGCTCCGGTGAGATTTTAACTCGTCTCTATTTCAGCCTTCACATAGAAACGTGTTACTGTTCATGTAAATAATCGACTGCAACAACATGAGTGCCCTGAAGGAGAGACGCACTGTTCTCCAATTTTGAAAAGAGATTCCATCCTCAGACTTGACAGCAAGCTGTTTCACTCTGAGTGCTGAAACCTTTTTATTTAAAGCAGACTTTACAGTGGGAGGGGGGACCAAATTAATCCTGACTTCATTGTGCTCGTGCAGATTCATGCAGACATATTTTTTTAAATGTTGGCACTGACATTATGAGAACTTCTTCCCATAAAAGTCCAATATCGAAGAGAGAGAGAGAGAGTGTGAAACTGAAAAAAGAGAAATGAGGTGAGAATAAGCAACACTAATGTCAGCAAGCTCAGCGAATGAGCTTCCTGTCTGTCCTGGCTCTCTGAATGTGGGCTTTTTTTTTTTTCCTTCCTTTTTTTTTTTATCACAGTTTAGAAAAAGAGAATTCAAGTTTCTTTTTATAGATTGAAAAGGATTGAAAATATGTGAAAATAAATTGATCTTTCATATTTAAAATAACAGCAGGCCATGATCTTTTCAACACAGGTCATATGCATATTTAAAATAAACTCTTGCCGTGCATAAGTGCTGTTTACTTGTGGTGATGTTTCAGGAGCGTTCACACTGTTTGCTAAGTGCCTCAGTCCTCACACACTCACCTATTATCATTGGAAATCTAAATTGTTTGCTGCTTTTCAATTAACTCTTTAGCAAATTTTTTTTTCATGTCTGGGCACTGAAATCCAATTAAACAGACTTTTCCAACCAATATCAGCTCACAGGCTCATTCACTGAGGCTAGTTTGCTTCCAGTGTGTTTGCGTTCCATTATGATTTGGGTTAGCACCTATACAGCAGCAGAATTAATAATTAAGAACAATTATTATTAATCAATTTAATCCAGGGTTATGAAACACATAATATTTACTATTTTTAAATGTATTTTCTATTTTGTTGACTTGTCCTGTTCCATCTTTGCAGACAAACATCAGGTGATCGGTGGAGACAGATAAGAAGATACTTCTGCATATTATTAATGCAAAAATAACTTTCTGCAGAGAACTGGAGATTTAATTGATCGTATTTATTTACAGATGTAAGCTGGAAACTGCTTCCTCCAAGGTCAGTGATCATTCATTCACGGTGACTCATTTGCCGAAAGCACATATTCCCTGAAAGTCTGAACTCATCTTGAAATGGATATTAGTGCTCTCACACATGCACCCCCACAGTTCTGCTGCTGGTTTGCCCACACACACACACGCATCGACACCCTTGGCATGCATGCACATGCAAGTTCCCTACATACACTCACACACTGGCAAAAACGCATGCATGCACGCCGTGTGTGGAAGCGAATGTTGTTGATGCATGTCTAGCAGAGTTGAGCTATGCGGAGGGGATCTTTGATCTCGGCCAGGCAGCCAACCAGCTCCTCCACTATTTGCATTCAGTCTCCTGAGTCTGTTGGCTTCTTGGCCCCTCACCAGTTTCAGATGCAGGTTACAGAGGTAGCCAGAGGGAGATTCCCACACATTCCTCTTTGTGTGAGTGTGCACTCAACATTGTGTTTGTGTGATTGCGTGCATGCACGAGCCTGTGCTGTTGCAGGCTGAGAATGTTACAGTGTTGTGTATTTGCATGTGTGTGTGTGTGTGTGTGTGAGAGAGAGAGAGAGAGAGAGAGAGAGAGAGACAGGAGAATGAAGAAAGAGGCCAAGCGAGTGTACCTGGGCCGGCACCACATCAAAGTAGAGAAGACTGACAGAGGGAAGAAGTGAGTGAGAGGGCGAGAAAAGGTGGATTGAAAAAACAAGCTCTGAATAAAGAAAGAGAGGATCAGGTAGGAACACAGAGAGAGAGAGAGAGGACAAACAGAGTGAAAGGAGAGGAATATGGAGAGGGAGAAAAAGAGTGAGGCCTCTCCAGGAGGTCACTGAGTTTCTGGATCTCTGCTCCTTTTGTCCCACAGCACATTCCATAGCAACAATCTGACCAGTCAGCCAGGGAGCTGCAAAAATGAAAAGAAATATAGAGGGGAAAAACTCCCAGCCCACCTCAGACTGGTATAGAAACACTTCAGCGGCACAGATTTGATCTTAGACTCTCCCTCCCAAAGGCCTCAAAGTGATTTCTCTATTTTATTAGCTGTGCTTGAGTGATGCTTAGATTTCTTTTTAGATTTACTGAAGATGTACGCTGTAAAGCATGAATGCAATGAGGAAGATGAACTCTTCACTACTTCTGCTAAAACAATTTATAAATAATAAAATGCTGATGGTATTAACAGAGGAGGCATGTGTAAAGTATATAAAGGGTTAAATAAGCAGCTGCTTTGTTTGGTACCGGCTGGAAGGATTTAATGGTTTTGTGGTCATTTCTCCCTCAGGTGTTTGGGTGGAGAGCGTCAATTAATGCTTTGATTCCAGTAAGCAACAAGCCTGAAGCTGTACAAACATATAAAAAAGAGCTCGGCTTATTTTCTGTAATTGTAAAGTTGTTTGATTAACATAAATGGTGTGCTGTAAAGCTGCTGTAGGCACTTTAACAGACAGCTACAGCGCTGTATGGGAAACCTGATGAAGTGACCTGAAAAAGACAGTTTGTGTTTCCTTCACACTGTGTAAATCTGGCCCCCTTCTTTTTAAAGTCTGTTTCCCTCAGTCTCATTTAACTGCACTGACTG
This sequence comes from Echeneis naucrates, assembly GCF_900963305.1. Taxonomy (NCBI): domain Eukaryota; kingdom Metazoa; phylum Chordata; class Actinopteri; order Carangiformes; family Echeneidae; genus Echeneis; species Echeneis naucrates. Next base: position 17,065,268 of record NC_042512.1, on the reverse strand, counting down.
AGATTTAACCTGTTTAAAATCATATTTTTCACCAATAACCACACCAGGCTAGTCCTCTAATCCGGCACCAGGACCTTGTTGTTTTCGAAACCACATCTTGGAGCTATATCTTCAGAACACAAGCTGCCTGACGAAATAAAAGTCCAAATGAAATTGTGCAACAAAGGAAGTATCCAAAATATGACGCAATATAAATGTGAATTGTTCAGTGAAGTGGCCCTTTAAACTGATATTTTCAGATATGCAAATCAGTCCATGCCAAACACAGTCTTTCTACAAATTACCTTTTGCTGGCTGATTTCAGTGCTCTTAATGCATTTCCCTGTGCAGTAAAGTCAGGGAGTTTGCTCTTGTTCCCATCGGTAATTTGAAATGTAATTACCCATCATTTCAGAGAGCTTCAGGAGCCTGACACCTACAGCTCCCTCTCTGCCGCTCTGTCTTTCTTCCCCATTTTCTCTCTCGCTGTTTTTGTATGCTGGTGGAGGATTGTATATTTTCCACCCCCACACATTTTTGAGCACTACCCCTACCATTACCTATGTAAATGACTCAGGCTCAGACAGGCGGTTTACAGAGCCACCTCTCCTACCTCATGACTAAATGAATGCTTTTATATGCGTGCAGGATACCAGATCCCGTTCCTGCTGAGGTTCAGGAAAATATGTTTACATGCATCTCCATATCCACGCATGTCTATATGTGCATGAATGAGCATGTAGAACACATGTGGTGTTACAACATGGTACTAAAGACATAAACAGCAGTGTTTGGATGAATAAATCGTGTTGAGCCTGTAATAGCTCACACACTGCTCTGACTAATGCACATGTGAGCTTCTGTGGTCTTACAAAGAAACCATGTATGTGATACTTTAACACAGCAAACCGTTAAAGGGAAGCCAAACGATATTGCTGAGACACAGAGTCGTCTTGTCTACTTTACAGAATATGTTTCTGGTATAAATGAATATTTTCAGAAAACTGTTGCTGACTTGATCACTCTGAAATCTTTGTCTCCACAGTTTTGAGTCCAGGCTGCACTTCTATGAATTTACTCTGACGTTTATGAAGCTCAGGATTTTGCGTCAAAGGAGGCAAGTAATCATTATCAATTTGGTACATTCCACATTCCAGTCTGTCTGATTTTTATTATTATTATTTATTTTATTTTTTTTTTTAGGTGCACTGCAGTATTGTAAAGTGAGCCTTTAACCTCACAAGCTCTTGGTTTGAAGATGAGATTTATTAGTTTGGAAAACATCTTCTGAGACTTTCAGGGCAGAGTTTGGCTGTTTATTAATAGAGTCGGTCCAGGTCCAGCCCCAAGGACAGAGCAGGTACAGCTGAGGCCAATATTATTACAAATTATTACAGAATCTACAGTCCAAAAACACCAGGCAATTAAATCACCTTCAGCAGCCAGTTTCTGACTGTGATCTGGATCATAGCAGGAGATTAAATATCAGCTTTCTGTGAGAATGACTCTAACGCAGCGTGAATCGACATAGTGATAAAATGAGAGTTTGAAAATGTGTCTCTCCGACCCTCTCGCTTCTCTCCAGTCTTATTTTTTGGTTTGGAGCATTTGTCAGACCAAACTTCAGTGCACAACCCAAAGGAGTGTTATTTTCCTCGATCCCCTGCAGTCTGAAATTGGTTTCAGCTTGAAATGCCACCCATGCTCCACCAACTATCCGTAGACTGTTCAAAACCCCTTTTGCTTTTATTTACAGTTGTTTACCTCCGCTTGCCTCACGCACAGAAACAAAACAGAGACAAAGTGTGTGCTGTCAGTCACCTCTTTATCTGCCTCCTTTCTTTTACCATGACAACTCCAATTGTAGACAATGTACATTAATGAAATAAAACGAGGCGTCTTCTCTATCAAATGAAGGTTAATCTGCTGATTTTGATTCTGCAGCATCAGCAGCATGTTTTAATTACAAATGTGAAAGCAGCTGAAACTCTCCTGATTATCCAAAGTTTAATACTCAAACTCTTATAAACCGAGGAGAGTAAATACAACTGAATGTGACTGGAAGAGAAACGGATCCAATAAACCAAATAAGAAAACGGGATGCACGAGGAAAATATGGTGGTCACACTCAAATCCTGTAAACATTCATGCTGACTTGAAGCACATTGATTTTTTTAATGTCTGTAAAGGGGGACGTCCCCTCTTAAGTGACAGTCCAGAGAGGATCAGGACAGATTCAGCATCTTTTGCTTTGTCTCACCTTTGTCCTGTTTCCTTTTAGCTCCAGCCTGGTTTCTCCTGATGAACAACAAGATCCTCCTGGCTGAAGGTAGGAAGTCTTTACAAGGTCAACACAGACGTGGAACAAAAGAAGCAACATGGTTTAATGGAAAGAATGCCCACTAAAGAGGTGAATAACGGATCCAAGCTGAGGAAAAGAAACAGAAACGTACATATTGAATCCAGACAAAGCAGCACAGAGGGAACTGAACAGAGATCAAATGCAATGGGAGACAATGAGAGACAGGTGGAGGACATTGGGACGGACTCAGGTCATCACACTAGAGCTCATTCAGCACTCATTTGTTATATTTGCTGCAGCAGGAAATACAACAAACACAAAGCAGATTTCTTTGTCCATTCTGACCGTTTTAAAACTCGGGGATGCTTTTCCTCGCTTGCTTGCTCGCTCACATTCAGTCAAAGTGAAGCGGCGGTAGACTCAAACCAGTAATTTCTTTGCCATGATTAGATTTAACACTGGTGATGCCACCGCTGACTCGCCTGCAATTTCTCTCATCTGATGGCTGCTCTGCCTCGTACAGCAGAAACAACAGGAGGAATCGAGTCCACTATTTTTAACCTTGTTGCACTGCAGGTTGCTTAGATTCTCTTTATTTAGCTGAGGAGTCCAAGCTGAAGAAACACACACTGGACCTTCATCTCTGAAAGCTTTATTAAGAGTTTTACATTATTATTATTTTTTTTTTTATTTGCTTTGCTGGAGCAGAGAAAAATTTGTGAAAGTGAGGATTTCTATTGAATCCAACATTACGTAACGAAAGCACAGTTAGACGAGCTGTTCACCAAACTTACTGGATGGCCTGTAGCTGCCCAGCCACCTGGTTCTGCATATCATGGATGTAAGCGCTGCCATTACGAGCCCCCCCTGTGGGAATCAGCATGAATCACAGGTGTTCAGATAAGAGCTCTGACTGAGGATGCTTTGCTGCCCTCCTCAAGACATATTACCCACCCCCCACCCCCTCCTCCTCCTCCTCCTCCCCCCTCCCTCCCTCCAAAAATCTACTTCAGGAGACACTGAAATGTGGGCATTGCTTTTAATTAACCCCACTCTGTGTGTAGGTGTGCACACATGCACACAATTGATGCGTAGGGGTGTGGAGTGGTCAACTGATGAGGCACTGTGGAGGCTGAGAGCTCTGGAGAGTGGTGTGTGGGTTGGAAGCCTCCTCTTCTCACAGTGAAACACACACACACACACACACACACACACACACAAAGCTGGGGGAGGTGGAGGCAGCAGAGCTTGCTTCGCCGGCTGTCCATTGATCAGTGGAGAGGTTGGTAGACTTAAAAGATCAGTGTAGAGACCGGAGGAGAGCAGAGAGAGAGAGAGAGAGGGATGGAGAGGAGGTTAGTGGGGTCCTGTTAGAGATTGAGGGGGGGGGAGGGAAGGAGAGAAGGCTGCAGAGACAGAAAGAGAAACACAAGGAAAGTGTGTGAAGGGGTAGGGACGAGGGCGAGGGGGAGAAAGAAAGGCAGATCACGGCGTCTGGGGGTGCGCTGGCTTTACACAGTCTGGATAAAGCCTCCCGGTAAGCACTTGATGTTTCTGTGTTCCTGCATGTGCTCACATTGCCCGGGTGCCCATTTGTATGCCTGTCTGTGCCTCGTGCTGCCCATGCTGCAGAGATCCCAGACATTTGTCTCCACAGTGCAGCAGCAGCAGCAGCAGCAGGAGGAGGAGGAGGATGAAAAATCCTCCAGGTTTCCTTCCACTGCAGATAAAAACCATCCAGACTGTTGTCTGTTCTGTGAAAAACAGCGACAGGCTCGACACTGCTGCTGCTGCAGGGTCCATTCAGACTGTGCGTGTCCGCATGTGTGTCTCTGAGAAGGCGCTGCGGTGGGAAAACCACACTCAGACCCGCCTGTGTGTTCAAGTTTTCGTCCTCAGACGCGGCTTGTGTGTGCATGAATTGGCATTTCGGCGTCAGATCGACGGGATGAAGTCTGACTGGTGCTTTGCATTGTTCCATCACAACAATCCTGAAGTGATCACGGTGTCTCTGCAGTCGTTCCACGGTATTATAGAGAATATTCCCATCATGTTGTGCTGTTCGTGGAGACGGGAGCAGAGAGTGGTGTTTATAACAGCTGCAGGCTGTGGCGATGCAGTCAGTTTTATAAACACCTAATCTGCTATCTGTCTGTGAAAACAAACTAACAAACAAACAACTGGCCCTGCTGAATCCAGAGAAGATGCGTATTTCTAACAGGCTGAGAAGGGAAAGCAGAAAAATGGGCTCGGAAATGCAGCACCTGTGTTGCTGTTTTATTTCAGCCAATAACAGTAAATATGGGTGTGATCGATATTCCGGGGCCAAACATCCTGCTGCCTTTTAGCTGGCAGTCATTTATCACGTGTCAGTGATCGCTCATAACTGGACTGAATGGGCTTTCTTCAGTGGCCTGACATTGATTTTACGCACCGCCGTGTCTCAGCTCTCTGCATCGCTTCTAACAGCCACTTGTAGCTTGTTGCGCTCTGAACTACTTCCACTTTGGCAAACGCTGGGGCCCCCCGGAGGTCCCCGGACCCCAGTTTGTGCACCACAGAGCCAGGCAGCAGCTGAAGAATCCCCCTTATGATATGGAGGCAACACGCGTTGACGTGTCGCGCTGCGCTTCCGACCTCGGAGTATCGGTATGCGTCTTCCTGCGCGCACACACGCGCACACGGCGCTCTCGTGGGGGGGGGACGTGCGGCCGGCGGACGCGGTAAGTGGATCCAGTTTTCATGCGGGACTTTTATCCCCCGAAAAGGTGGAACAACTTCAGCGTCGTTGTTGGAGAGAAGAGGAGGAAAAAAAAAAACAAAACGGGGGGAAGTTTCTGAGACTTTCTCTCGGTCGTCAGCGCCGCTCCGCAGATCCATGCAGAATTGCGCAACGCGGCGTGCGATCGGACTGGATAAAAAAAAAAAAACAAAAACAACAAAACAAAACGTGAAAACAATTGAGGATTGTTGTTTTGTTTTGTTGTTGTGTTTTTTTTATTATTATTCATCGCTGGTGTCGGTGAGGACCGTCACTTTGGACAAAGTCCACCACGGTACGGGGTGAAGCTTTGCTTTGACCATGCGGGGCTTCTCCAGGGAGCACATTTCGCTCTCCTCCGGACTGAAAAAGGGGGATTTTCACGCACCAAACTGTCGTCTTTCTGCGCAAAGCTTCATCTGTTGTGTTGTTCAACAAACTGTTGTGTTTTTCTTTTTTCTTTTTTTACAACTCTAATGTTTCGTTACTTTGAGGACCAAGTGTGCCGTTTGGTCCTCTGTGTGTGTGTGTGTGTGTGTGTGTGTGTGTGTGTGTGTGTGTGGAGGAGGAGGAGAGGGGGGGGGAATGCGCAAAGTGTGTGGTCTCCAAGCTCTCCACCCCCGCAGAGACTCACGGTTTGCGCGCACACACACACTCGTGCATGTGCACACACACACGCTGTGTCTGTCACGGTCGGGCATGGATGTCTCAGGAATGTGCCCGGCGTTTTCTCTCTATTTTTCACATTAAGAGCTGCCACCGTCAAGCTGCCGCAATGCACTCCGCACTTCCGGCTCAGCATTTCAAATTAAGGGTCGAGCACTCCAAACAATGAATATTTACAGGCTGAAAGTCACTTCCTGTTTGTTTTAGAAAACCACAGGCATTAATTATGGAAAGTAAGTTAAGTGAGATGTCTGAGTTGACTGAACTGATAGAACAAGCAATAATAATAATTGCTGACACTTCTTATATTTGTGATGAATAGTGTCACATATTTGTTTTTTTTTTTAAATACATAGACTAAAATCTAATATCTATTAGCTAAATGCTTCCCCAGCCTAAAGCCACTTATCTTGAAGATTTTCAAATTTCATGTTATTTTCCTCAAATTCCTCAAACAGGCTGAGCTGAATGCTTTTATTCTGAATGCAAAATTGGAGCAGTTTCCGGTCTGTTCCTGATGAACTGAGGCCAATGTGACTGTGGGGGAGAGAGGGAGGGGGAAATGGGGGGGGGGGGGGTAGCCCCTGCTTGGAGAGGAGAGAGGGGGAAATTCTTGTGTTTTTGGTATGCGATTACCCAGCGGAGAACCCATGACTGAGGGGGAGGAGGGGGGAGGAAGAGGAGGAAGGCTGGGGTTGAGTTTAGGATACATTCCTGCTCTCCCTCTTTAAGTTGACCACATTATTGGAGCAGCTGACATGTTGCTTCCTCACATGACACACATAAGTTCCCAGCTGATGCATTACAACTGGACAAAGTGGTCAGATGAGCTCAGTGTGATACTTCAGGAAAGCTACACATCGACTCAGCCAAAGTGTCGCTGTGATACCTCAGAGGTGTGACAAGCAACGCCGAACTCTGACCTGAAGTGTGACTTGACAAACAACACTCTTGTGATGGTCATTTAATGTGCACACTGCAACTACCCTTCCTCCACCTTAATGTGACTAAATCCTTTTCACATACAGGACAAGTAAAGTTAGCAGCTGTCAGACTGATGGTAAATAGACGCTGCGTTGTGTTTATTGAGCTGCCCAGCTGTTCTTCATTTAGCTGAGCTCCTTAGCTTAAAATATTCTGATTCCGATGAAGCGGAAGGCAAAGACGACTGCTGGCTAGTTGTGTTTCTTGGGGAGAAGATGTTCATTTCTAGCTGATTTTCAAGATTCACTGCGTCTAAAAATTTATGTATTGGTTGCTTTAGCGTTTAGAAAATTAAATGATATAACAGAGGAAAAAAAAAGGTGCTCTCCCAAAAACGTAAGTCCAACATCCTCTGCCTGAAAAGGTGAAATTACTTACTCTGATAAAAATGGTTTCCATCGCACTCAGGTGGTCAGACACAGACGCACACACACCAGCTCAAACTCAAACTTCAGCAACACACTGACATTACATCTGACACATTAAAATGGAGCTTGCCAGATTTGCATAAAACCAGCGAAGCTCTGCTTGTTCATCAGCATCTGTCTAAATCATAATCGCCCACTCGTTAACGACAATTACTATAATGGACTGATTGTGGGATTATACCACCAAAGTGGTTTTAGGACACATCTGCATAATTGTTCTTAGCATATATGCGCCTGTGGGCTCCTGGCTGCCATTAGCTGGTGCAGAGTGATTGAGGAGCCGTTTGATGCTTGAAGAACAACAGCGTATTGTGTGCCAGCTCTGTGGGTGTTTGGAGTGTTTTAAGTGTGCGTCCAGAGTCCGCACTGCGTGGAAAATATTAGATTTGTTCTCTCCTGTCGCAGGGACCGAGCAGCTGAATGACAATCACTGCAGCGATTTCACACTTTGGGGTCAAGCTGGGGGGCTCTTGAGCAAGGCACTGAGCCGCCAACCTCCAGTGATGAGCAGCAGCTTGAATGGTTTGAAGCAGGATAACCAACATCATGCTGATGGTGAATGAAGGTTTATAAATGGAGTTGAGGCCCGTCATCCTCTGTGAATCTAATCAAACCGAGCATTAGTTAGTGACGTGATGATCCCGGCGACGGTCTTCAGATATTACAGGTCACCTCGTGCATCGTTCCTCTAAGTTTGAACCTAATTACCTTTTATTTTGTCAAATACGAAAACATTAAGACTTTAAAGCTCTCATTTGCCTCTTTGCAAAACAAAGAATTGTCCTGCGTCCAGCTTTTGTCACAAATCAGATCTGTGAAACTTGTGTCATGTGATCAACAGATGGACACACACATCTGTAGTGCATGGGGGACTGTAGCAGCGTGAGCCAGATCAACAGCTGAACGCAGCTTTCCTCTCACAGTCCCTGTTTAAACATGCAGTGAGGCTTTAAGGTGGTGGGGGGGGGGGGGCTGAGCTGAGCAGTACTGAGGAAATCTGTTGAACTCTTCCCTCCAGGAAAAGTGCAAATATCTTAATCAGATTCTATCGTGGAAAATTGAGTCAGCACAGAGGAAGTTATCATCTGTGCCGGTGTGTAATGACACCTGAAACCATCACGGAGGCCGCTGTTACTTCATCTCCTCCTCGTCCTACTCATTGCTCATCCCTTGAAAACAGGCCAACATCCCACACACGAAATCATGCTCCTCTCGCTCCCTCCTTTTCTCCGAGCGGCACTCTGTGCTAATTACTCTTGGTTTCCATGGCAATGGGTAGCACCTCCTCTTCTCGTTATCTTGGATAGCCCATTGCAAACATGCCTCGCATCACATCGCTTGACTGAGGCAACACTTTATGCTGTCGAGTAGATAGATTTTATCTGGCAGCTCACTAACAGACAGCCGTTCGCCAAGAATTGGGAACAAAGAAATGTCCATCTTCTCTTTCCTGAAAGGAATAATCCATCTTGATAGACTGTTGTCCATGTGTGATATAACGTGCATTTATCTGATGAAGTATTGGATTTGTTGGTTTTTATCTTAAATTGTTATGAACTATATTTCCTAGAATGCCTTTCACCAGCTGGCTATGGTGTGTGTGGATGAAGAGCGATAATCACAGCAGCAGTACTGTTATAGTGAACGCAGTAAGTTGATTTAAATATGTCTTTTAATTGACCTCTTACTATCAGCAAGGGGCCACTTTTGGAGAATGTGACGAAAAAGTGTTGAACGCTTTAGAAAAATATTTTCTAAGGGAAGGTTTTGCTGACTAATTGAGTTACAGAACAAGATTTCCATTACTGATTGAAGTCAAAGTCAGGCATCATGTTGTTATAATTATTTACAGTATTATGGGTTCAGGATGTTGCACATTGGGCCTCATGGAAATGAGTTACTTTGACATAATCACAGGTTTCTGTATATAGAGATGAAACGTGTGAACAGTGGAACAGGTGAGCAGGGACGGTAATTACAAGGGGGAGAAAGAACGCTGCGGTGCGTTCAACGACTTGGTGTGTTTGCAACTTTGGGCCCGACCTGAGAGCAGGGCGGAGGGGGCCGAGCGTCAGTGATTACCACGGTGCTCAGCTCATTACTCATTAAACACTCAGGAATGTGCAGTTTCTCTGTCTGGCTGAATGGAGCTAGGATTTGTCTCAAATTTTCAATTCAAGGAATTTTCAATCGGCTTCCTGATAATTTTATTTTCTATTTTTTTTTTTTTGTGGTAAAATAAACAAGCAGGGATTTATTATATTTAACTTTCAGCAAGTTGAGGACAATAAACAGCATCAGTTCTTTACCTTACACCACCTGTGCTCATAAATATCAGTAAAGCCATCTGTTTAGGGTTTGAAGTGAAACACCCGTACTTATTCTCAGTATTAACTTTCTAACACTTACATGCAGTTTAGTTGTGTTGCACAGAATAAAAAGTGGGTCTACCCCTCCTCTTTGCACGTGCCTTAATACCACATTATCCTCCTGGGTTTTATGAATGGGCAGCAGGAAGCTCTGCCATTGGCTGAACGTGACAACCAATCAGGGAGTATCACTTGCAACAGAGGTGGGAGTGGATGAATGGACGAGTCAGACATTTTTAGAGGTCAGGACCTGGTGTGTGTTTGTGTGTGTCTGTAGGTCTGTGTGTGTGTGTGTGTGTCTGTGCTCGTGCCACTTACTTGGTTTATTGCAGACATCTATACATAGCGGTGGGAAACGCAGGCAGACAATCGGCCCAGTTAAAATTAGCAGTCAGGGCCACCTGTCTGTTTCTCACAAAGGCGGAAATGAGTGAGCAGGCAGGGCAGAGATGGAGGGAACAGGGAGGAAGGAAAGGGGGGAAAGAGGGACGGGGGGGGGGGGGCATTGATCACTCTGCTGGTTGAACTCCTTCTCTTGCGCTTTCTCCCCTTTTTTTCCTCACTCCTCACACAGGGAGACATTGTTAGGCAGTCTGGGTTCGAGCCGGGGGGGGGGCTGGGGGGTATGGCGGGTCCGGGCCAGGCAGAGTTCACATACCTCTCTGCTGGAACGCCGCCAGACTTCACAGACTATATAGGTGGATAATATAGGGAGAGGAGAGTTTCAGGATTGTTCCAACTTTTTATTTATTTTTAACAATTAGAGCCTACAGAACACCTTTTTGTTCTCTGCCACCTACGCCCCCTCCCCTCTCTTTAACTTGAATCACAAAACTCATGTTTCCTGCCTTTGTCGTTTCAGACAGCCAACAGGAAGTCTTCGTCTTCTTAACTGACATGCACATTAAAACTGGCATCTTATTTCCTAGAATCCACACCCACACTCGGTTTTGTTCCTGTGTGTCTCCGCCAAAGTAAAAGAGTTTGTGGGTGGGGAGTCAAATTTTTTTGGGAGAAAAAAACAGCAAAATAAAGTACATGTCAGCAACGCTTCGCGGCCACCGAAGAATTCAGCTCTCATTGCAACTTTCAAATGTGTTAAAGTCTTAAATATTAAAAGCTGGACACTTAATTTCCTGTGGGAACAAATTCAGCTGATCTCCCGTCCTATGTGCAGCTTCACAGTCAGACTCCCTCATATAAATAAAGTGATTCTCACGCCAATGCTTTTCTTTTCCAGGACTGCCTTCAGACTTTGACCAAGAAGGAAAAAAGACGAAGGAAAGTCCTCCACCGTCTGTCTGTGTGTGTGTGTGTCAGGCAAAATGGATGCTGCAGGAACCCGGCTCAGACGGCCATCTTGGTTTTCAGCGCGGGAGCAAGAGGAGCAGCACTGTGCAGAAAGGCACTGAGGAAATTGTGGAGAAATGGCACAATTTTTAGATATTTGTTTCCCAACATTCACCTCAAACTCTTTTCAATCTGTCAGCTGCCATTGTTCTGCTGTTTGGATTGTCTGAATTGTAGGAGCCTTCGATGATTTATGTGAATTTTCCTGCAAAGCTCTTGTATGAACAGCTGTAGACGAAATCATCGTAATTAGCCAAAACATTTAAAGTTAAAACAAAGAGTGAGCAGACACACTGGCACTGACGCATAACCGCTCCAAAATGTTCCACAGTCAGTTTCTGTCTACATTTTTATGAAAATTCATGAAATAGATGTTTCAGTCAGCACCTCGATGACCTTTTGTAGATCCTCACTGGGAGGATAGAAACAGGAAGAGCAGCTGCTGCAGTAACAACACAGGAAATGATCATTTCTGTTCAAAGGTGCAAACGTGGCAACAAAGTTCATGTCTGTACAGTTTACCTTCCTGTACTTTACATTCAACAGGTTTCTGCACCATTGTTGACACATTGAAGGACTTCTCTGTATTAGAGCTGCTAAAGAATTTGAAAGTGATTATTTTTGGCTTCTTCACAGAATGTATTATATCAATAATGACATACCTGATGTGCCCGGGGCAGCTCCTTGTTAGTGGTGTTCTCTCGGCATCATTTCCTTTCTTGGCTGACACGTGAACATCAGACAGGCGGCCATTTTGGCTCTGACTGGAGCTGCAGAGCCGGGGGGACCCAGCGGTTGCTCAGTAGTCAGTGTAGATCCTGTGGGGCTGGCAGCAGCTACATCTGGCTACTGGGTCTCTGCTGGCAGCCGTGTCACTCAGGGCCGCAACGGGATTCACTTTGCTCTGTAAAATGTTTTGAACCTAGATTAGTTTGTTGCTGTCTAACATTGTTTTCCCATGTACAGTTCACATCGCCCCCCTTGTCATCGTCTGTTATTTCAAAGAAATGTCCCGACTGCCAACCCACCGTGAAGAGAGATGACTCCAGCAGTTGATCTCCGTCTGGGACGGCAGGTAGTTTGGACAATATAAAATAAAATAACGCCAGACTGAGTGAGTCCTGGACCTGGCATACAGTGTAGGAATCTGTGTGTGTCAGTCTACAGCTACATTGTCTGCTGGGTTTCAGGGCTATACTCACGTTGTGTCTCAAACATTTCCCGTGAATCTTTGCTGTAAATAATTACTTTGAAGACTGTTATTGAGTCCAAAAGCATGGATAATTTGACAACTTTGTGTTTATTGACTCATCATAAAACATTCTTCAAACAATAAAACAATTTTAAATGTCCGTTTCTGTACAATGCTTGCTAAGCAATTTTATTTATATATAGAAAATGTAAGAGGAGTTGTGTTAAAATGACAAAACTCCTTCAAATTTAATGGCAGGTATTCTGGAAAAAATAACAGCATTCCATCGACAAATATTTTCAAGCAATAAATATGTATTTATAAATAGTTTAAATTTACATCAAGATTAGAAACAACAAAACAAAAATCACAAATTAAACTTTATTCCATAAGTCTATGTGCAACCCATTTTCTTTGTGACTTGGCTAGTAAGTTTTATTTATTTTTTTTTATTTTTTTATTATTTTTTTACCTAAGAAACAAAAACAAACCCATCAGTTTTGAAAACAAGACATAAAACATAAAAGCTGTTAAAAAAAAAAAAAAAAAAAAAAAAAAGGAAAGAAGGAAAAAGAAGAAGAAACTCACCTAAACTCTTCACATTACAAATTTTTTTGGGGGAGATTTTGCTGTCCAAAGATTCTTAAAATTACTATCTACCATAGAAAATGACCAGTTAGGCTAGTGCTCCTTATAAGGAAAAACAGAAGAAAATTTTGGGGAAAATCTATAAATCAAAGCAAACATTTCATCCTGTTACCAGAATAGAAAAAGAAGGGGAGAGGGGTTGTCAAGTCAGTAGTCTTTTACGGGTGATGTTGCCAGTTGCGACAGTTAACAAGTATCTACAAAACATTTTTATTACGCATTAAAGAATCCCACTCCTCCCCCTCGCCCCCGTTCCCAACCGTTTTTGATTAAGTCCTCCATTAAAACAGGGCCGAACCATTGTCATTAGAGGGGGCTGGGAGAACGCTGGGAGGGAGATGAGAGAAACGAGTCCTGTGAGCGAGCTCGGTGGCACCCCCCTCTGGAAGGGCCGGGCCCCAGCACTTCAAACAGGTTGCATAGACAGACACTCAGCCTCCAGCCGTCGCCATGGAGACCAGCCATACGGGAGGGGCGGCGGTGAGGGTGGGGGAGACGGCCTTGGCTTTCCTGAATATCAGAAATGGTCCGTGTATGTAGATGTTCGTTTTGATCAGTTTTTTTGTTGTTGTTTTTTTTTTTGTTTTTTTTTTTTCCTTAATCTGAATACAAGTTCCTGTGCATGGGCTTCATGGCTCCACAGAAGAAGAAGAAAGAGGTGTCAACTAATGTCAAGATGAAGATGAGTGAAGAGGAGGGGCCTGGGGAGGAAGACGATACACAACAGTTTCACAGGTTACTGGATTCGTCAGTTTGAGAGTTTGTGGTCAGCTCAGACACAAGACATGTTGTAACTTTAACTCCTTTTGCATCATTAATTTTATGGAATATTTAATAACATTCTCATGGACTTTATAGTGTCGGTAGAAATAACCATCCAGATTTATGCTCTTTAGACTCCAACAAGTTCCATTTTCTAGAACTCAAAATTAAGTAGAAGTCGGTGCTGTTTTTTTATGGCTTCACTTAAATGAAGAGGATTGTGACTTACTAATGTGAACTGGTCGTAGACCTGCATCAGGTCCTCCATCCTGTGCTGTTCCAGCACCACGAAGTCGTCCAGCGTGGCGCTGCCTTTCCTGGCACAGTCCTGGCAGTGGACCACATACTGCTTCTTGGAGAGGAGCTCCCGCCGCACAAACAGCAGGTTGAACACCTCCACCTACAATTTACGTAAACAAACACACCCAGACATACATTTAAATGGTGTCACACACTCTGAATACCTTCAACCTAAAGACTGTCATGTCTCTTGTAAGTGAGCTGTGATTTGTGAGTCTGGATGAAGACAAACGGCAGACAAACTGCAGGATGATGTCATCCACAGACAGATCCTGGAGCTGCTGCAGACAGTGAGTAATGGAACAATGCTCTGACACAATGACAGCAGCTGTTAAATGGGTGATGGAGACAAGCTCAAAAGCTAAAAGCCCTGTATTCAAATAAAACCATCAGCACAGCTGCTAATTAGAGAAACAAAAACAGAGTGCCCAGAGCAAACTGCACAACTGTAGAACCAATTTCCCTTCCAAGTGCTCATATCTATTGTGTACTTTGTTCTTTAGTGAAACTCCAACTTCACATCTGGAGGATAAAATACTACCAAGCTAAATATCCTACTATGGATGATTGACGAAAAAAAACAAAAAAATCTAAAAAATAAATTATATTTCTAGTGAAGAAACAGCATCACTTTTATCCCCTTATGCTTTTGGTACCAATCCAGTGTATGGGGTGTTGAGACTTATTCGGGATGTCAGCGGGAGATGGTGTGACAAGCGTGTCCCGTTAAAACTCAGTCGTGCAGCTTGAATGTTCCTGTGTGCTGAACTGACCTCACAGATGGTGCAGTAGTGAGCCGGTTCGTCCCTGGTCCTCGGCCTCAGTACAGTTTCTTTGCCGGCCGACACCAAGGCCTCCTTCACCCACTGGCACTGCTTCAGCGTCCGCAGCAGGCAATACCTGCAACAGCAACACACATATAAAGGATCCCACGCACAATCCAAACAAACACAACGTGCCGAGAGAGACAGATGCTGTGACTCACTTGATCATCTCAAACAGCTTGTGGTCAGACACTTTGATGTTGCGAGCCATGTTCCAGGAGAGGTGCACCATGGGAACCATAGACTTGACGCTCTGGAGCTTATTCCACTCGTAACGCTCCACAGCCAGCTTGTACTGGTGAGCTGAAAGCAGAGCATCAGCGATGGTCATGCATTTTAATCTTAAGTGTACTGTGAGCCTTGATGTGAACAGCCTCCTCTTTCTGTCAGCTAGATTGAAAACTGCCTCTTAAATGCAGCTGGTGTCAACAGGAAATAAAATCCCGCTGTAATCAGATCAGCAATCAGCTAAAAAGGTCAACAATCATCTAAAAAGCATTTCAAACATCACAGCAAAGGTCATCAGGTCAGACATAATTCCTGTTTGACATGATTCTTTTCCTCCAATGGGTGTATAAACCAAATTCTTTGGCTGCCTTAAATAGCTGAAGACTAAGAGGAAGGAATCAAGGGAATAATCAGAATCAGAAACTAAACCCACTTTAACCAGTAAGCTCTATAACTCAGAGGGCACCTGTGAGAGGTCCTACGTTCCAGGCGATGTTGTTGCACCAGCCGATGGCCTGCACCCAGTGCACTGTGCCGGTGTTGAGCCACACCAGGTCGCCCGGACGCTGGATGAACCGATAGACGGGCACGTCGGCCTCGTACAGGTCCTCCAGGTTGGGCCACCACGAGCCCATCAGGAAGTTGATGTTGTTCCTGCGGGGGACGAGGAGAGAGAGCGTTGTGAGGAGGGCTGGGGTGAATGAAGGAGGGATGGAGGAAGGATCAGGGGTGCACTTCATCTTACTTTTCACAGAAGTTGCTCATCACTCCCCAGTAAGGCTCAGGTACCGCAAACCACTCACAGTCTCCTGGTCCAATGTTGATGTTGACGGCACAGAAGTTATTGTGTTCCTGGTGACCTGGAAACAGGAACACAACCTCCTCACTGGAAGTAATGTGGACATCCCACCTGATGCTCAGCGAGCACAAGAGAGCATGAAGGAAACGAAGTGAGTGTACTCACCTGGTATCCTGCTGCCGGGGACCTTCATGTAGAGCTGAACCGTGTTCATGCCCAGGATGGTGTGACCCACGTGGCTGAGCAGGTTGCCGGCCGACACGACTCGAGCGAATGCCGGCAGCTTACTGAGCTCTTGGAGCTGCTGTTTCCACCTGGTGCAGAAACACCACGGTGAGATCACAGCAGCTTCAGGGCTGAAATGTCATGATGATGAGATGAAAGCCATACTCACTTCCTTTCGTCCGACACATCAATGTTTGTTCCAAACTTGATGTGCTTTAAAGGTCCCCTTCGTTTACGTGCAACACTGATGACACACAGAAAGACAATTTCTCTTGAGCCACAATACAGTGCAGCATAAAAACACTTCTGCCAAAGCCAGCAGAATACTGGGACAAATTAAACGCAAGTAATATAAAGTAAGTGAGTATATGGAGCAATATAAGACACCTCTCGGCTGATGCTGGCTCTGCGTCTGAGGGCTCCTTCAGTGCCTTCTTCTCATTCTCCTCCTGAAAACAAACAGGGAGAATATCAAAGGATTTGAAAAGTTTTTATCATCACATGATTTCTTTCAGTCTGATGAAAAACTTGGCTCCTGAATATCTTTTGTTGAAAGAAATCCAGTTTCAGTGGAACTGACCCGCAGGGATTCCTGGAAGGACGCAGCCTGATATTGGGCATATTTGGCTATGGTGGTGTGGGTGCGGGCGCTTTCGCACCGCCACATTTTCTTGGTGCCTGTCGGGTCCCAGTTCTCATCAGCGGGCTGAGAGAGCTGAGTCCAGACCTCCACCAGGTGCTCTGGGTTGGCCTCTACCAATGTCTTTGTTGAGAACAGACCCAGGTCTGCAGAGAGATGGACAGTCTTGTTTGTTCTTGCAGTAAAACACACTTTTAGTTGTTTTATTTTGAATGCATTTACCCAGTTTGAGTGCTCCAGCCAGTCCTCTGATGACAGTGACAGGGTTGGAGGGATTTGTGCAGAACTGGTGCAGTGGAGGGAAGAAAGCATCCCTCTTGTTCTCCAGCTGTCAGACAGAAAATTAATTCACATAATTAATTCACAGTGAGGATGTTTAATGGGACAAATCAAGTAAACCGATTAAAACTTTGTTTACTGCTACAACGTGACATGAAATTATGTTGACATGTCCTCCGGTGTCACTCACATAGATGCTGGGAGTGGGAGGGTTGAGCTTGTCTTTGGCCAGGGCTGGTGAGGGCGGAGGGGGCAGCCGGGGTGGGGGGCACTTATCGAGGAGGATACTGCTGTTGGAGAGACCATTCTTCCCCAGATTTCTGCACACACAGAATGCAGAAGACCGTTTCAATGGGCCGACGATATAACACAAAGGAAGAAGTAATTCCAAGTTTCAGAAGGGAAAATATGAAGTTACACAT
Organism: Echeneis naucrates; assembly: GCF_900963305.1. Taxonomy (NCBI): domain Eukaryota; kingdom Metazoa; phylum Chordata; class Actinopteri; order Carangiformes; family Echeneidae; genus Echeneis; species Echeneis naucrates. Next base: position 17,048,110 of record NC_042512.1, on the reverse strand, counting down.
TAAGGGGAAAACTCATTTCCATTTTGGAAAAAAAAAAAAAAATCAAAGCAATCAAATGAAGGAAGCTATTCAAGCTGAGTAATGTCTGCATGGCAACACCACAAGCTCTGGCCTTCAGTGTTGTTTACAGTTACATAATCATTTTTCTCTGCTTCTGCAGTTTCTCTGTGATTCCACTGGGAGGAGACATCTTCAAAACAAAAACAAATTATCACAAAGCACCAACCTTTAATGCAGAGCTAATAATTTTGGAAAACATTCAACAAATATATCAAATTATACAGTGAACATTTTGATTTATGAAAATTATACATTTTTCACTCCTATCTAATGACCAAGATTTAATTTTCAGCCAGACTTCTTCATCTTGGCCTAAATTCGGAAGCCTGGATTGTCAGCAATAAACTCAATTTGCCACAACGGGATGTGACGAAAACAGAATGTGGCGTTTGAAGCTCACCTGCAGGCCTTCAGCACGTCTGTGGAGCTGGGGTAGATGGATATTGACGACGATGAGGAGGAGGAGCTGTGTCCGTGTGGGGATGTGGTTTTGAGGCTGGTCACCATCGGAGGCTCAGCCTTCAGCGGGCTTTGAGAGTCCTCAGAGATGCCACCTTTACCGTTACCATTCACGGCTGGTGCGGCAGGTGCGGTGGTGGCGGCGGGACTGTGGGCGCCTGTTTGTGTGTGTTCTGAGGATTTGGGCGAGGGTGTGGCAGTGGATATGGCAGAGATGGGCGAGGAGGCAGCTGAGCTGCCCTGCTGGTGGGGGGTGGAGGGCAGGACAGCTGGGTGGATGTTGTTGACTTTCTTGTGGGACTCTGGCGTGGTGGATGCTGTAGATACAGTCCCTTCTGACGGTCCCCCACCCTCATCGGGGCCCTTCCCCCCCACCAGCAGAGCAGATAGTCTAGGATTGTCTGCGCTAAGGCTTGGCTTCTCGCCACCTTCTGCCACCTTGCCGCCATCCCCCGAGTGGACATGATTGGCTAGGCCGTCTGCCTGTGCCGGTTTGCCATCGGCTGATGGCAGTGGCGAAGGCATCTTGCCTTCTGAGCCTCCGTTGCCGAGGGACACGGCTGCCGTGACGAGGGCGGCTGCGGTGTTGCTATCTTTGGTAGCGGATGCACCGGTTGCTGCTCCACCTGAGGTAGAGGAGTGTGGGAGGGAGGGAGGGGATGGGAGGTGGTTGTGGGGCTGCTGTTGTGGCGATGGGGCGTTAGTGGAATGTCCAACCTCATTGTTGGGGTGCACAGGGGCGGTGGAGTTGGGGGTCTGTGAGTGAGAAGGGGTACCCTCAGTGCTCGAGCCTGTCGCATGTGGAATAGAACCCTTAAGCCCCTGAAAGAGGAAGAGAGCAGAAGTGAAGAATACAAAGACAGAATTGAAACCTTGGGGAGCAAAACAGAACTTGGTAGAGGGAATTTTATTTTTGTGCCTTCTCTTACCTGAGAGGAGTTTAGGTGCAGGGCCTGGTGCGGCGTGGCGTCCTGTATTTGCGTGCTTTTGCAGGTGTGAGGTAGCAGTGCTGCGTCGCCGCTGCTGGCAGGTTGCAGGTAAGGCACGTCTCCGTTGGGTCCTGTGTCCGTGGGCCCTGGCTGATTATTACTACTACTGTTACTACTACTCTTACTATTGTCACCCACAGGTAAGGAGTCCAAGGGTTTGTTAGTCCCAGGGCCCACAGGCCCGTTGGCCAGAGGGAGAGGCGGACACAGGGGCCGGTGGGGTCGAGTGGGGTGGAGGCTGGGGTTGGGGGAGGGGAGGGAGTTGGAGGTGGGGCCATTGGGGAGAGAGGGTCGCACCTGACCTCCTGAGGCATTCTGTCTCATCTATAAACAGAAAAACACATCCATAAAATATTTTATAATAGTTAAATAGTTAAACCTGGGGAAAAAACAACAACAACACAGTGAACTACACCCCTTTAATTAAAACCACCTTTTTATCTGTCAGTGAATTTTACTGTGCTCAGTCGTAGCTTGTTAACAAACTGCTGTTAAACACGCTGACGCCCAAAAGTCGTAAAGCTCCATGCCTCGATATGACTGTAGCACAAAAGCTTATGGAGCGTTTACTCTCTCAATTATCATGTTCATGCCTTCACAAGTTCAGCAATTGTGATGTGTGCTTTACATCCAGAGGACCTGCTTCCATGACACACGGTGCTTTATGCTTCTTTATATTTCTGTCTCTGAAATATTCATACACTGCCACAAATTTGGTGTAAATTATACAAGTTTGGGGCTCTAAATTATTAAAGCCATTTGTTCCTCTGGGTATGCAGGTGAATGATGTATAAAGATAGAAGATGCCATTTCTGTGTGAGAAAAAATGCTGATTCATCAGATTAGATCAGTCAGTCAACTTTCTAAACCAACACAGCGATTGGCGAAGCTGGTTCTTGGCCTGGAGCTTTTTACCTGATGCTGGTGCTGCTGCATCATGGTGAGCTGAGCCTCCAGCTGCTCCAGCATCTGAAGCTGCGGGGGCTTCAGGCTGGCCCGGTTACTCCGCAACTGTTCCAGCACCTGAAGACAAGAGAAGCCGCAGTTCACATCAGAGTGGAAACAGGACGTGGCCTCTAAAATAAAATGCGAGGTGATGAAATGAAACTGACCTGTAATTTCTGTGGGGAGAGGTACCAGTTGGGAACTGGCTGTGCTGGATTACTGGCCCAGGAATCACCCTGAGTATCAAAAGAAAATAATATTTTAGATGTAAAAAGTCAAATTAAGGGTGCATTTGTGTGTGTCTTCTTAATAATGCATATTTACCTTTGCAGGGCTAGAGGCTCTCCTCCTCTTAGCTGGGCAGGACTGGTCCTCTGCTTGGCCCAGTGAGCCCACATGAGGAGGCAGAGACTGACCCGAGCCCCCGCCCTCTGCACTGTGATTGGGCTTACAAGCCTGGAGGAAAGGAGATGACACGGATGGAGGCAAGGGGAAGCAATAAAGGACATAAAGCCACAAAGAACAGAGGGAGAGGGAAGAGAGGAAGAGGAAAGAAAAAATGAAGTAAGTGTGGGAAACACCGATGTAAAATGAAAAATAAAAGGGAAGGAGCGTGTTTATTATCAAGATGTGAAGCAGCAAAAGGCAGAGGTCAAAGTATGGCAAGAGGCAGAAGTCAGAAAGCAAAGAAACGCAGGGGATGTAGAACAGGGAGGAGAAAAAAGCAAAACAATAATGTTATTCTGTGACGTATTTCAAACTAACAAGCATGGCATCTAAAACCATTCCTCTCTGTCAGGTGTTGCAACAGAGCAACAACAGCCACGGGGCTTTTCTTCCATTTTGAGGAACAATGGCGCAAATTTGCCACGACTGCTTCTCCTCAATACCTGCAGCCCTCACAGCTGTCACAGTGAGTCTTAATGCAGTTATTCACAGCAAATCAGCACGTTACTCATTACATTTCAGCCTATGTATGGGAATTGCAGCTCTTTAAGGGCACAAAAGCATAACTCAACCTGTAAAGCAAAAGATTACAACACATTCTATGCACTGAGCCTTATTATCTCTGAGGGAGCCTATGAACCAGATGTGACCGCTGTGACTGTTGTTTTCTCTTTTTCCTAAAGCGATGGAGAATATAAAGCATCTAAACATGTTACACTTCATAATGTCAAATCAAAAGCTGCTGTAATCAGTGTGTAATTACAAAAATATAGAGTATATTTTCTCATATGATCCAGTCTAAAGACCTAAGTCACATCTGACCCATTTGAAATGTATCCATCAGTAATGTCCCTGTTCCCAACTGATTCACACTGGAATAGGTCTCACAGTGAATTGACTCTCACCAAGTCAAAGCTGCTAAATCAACATATTCCAATGCTATGTCAATAACACAACAGCGATCACACACACAACATGGACACACCAGAGCCACTGGTGTCTATTCTATGATGAGCATGAATGAATGAGGTTGAGATGGACACTAGGGGGCGTTGCTGGGACTTTGTGAGCAGCTGCAGGACATCTAAGGTCAACGACTGAAGGGGTGTGGGTGGGAGTTGGTGGGTGGACAGAGCCAATGGGAAGCCTGGGTGCAATCTACGGCAGCACGACCTCACCGATCACACTTGGACAGCACAGTCTAAAAGGCCAAACGTCAATGAGTGTGAGAATTAGACACACAGCCACTTGACTGAGAATTAGAGCATTTTAATCTCTTCAGAAAGGCAATCTCTCCCAGTCTAAACCAAAGCAGATTAAGAGCAAACAGTGTGGTCCAGGTTCAACAACTTTGCCTCCCAAAACAGGATTTGTCAATGAACTGCAGGGGTGTAATCCTGAATTCCACATTAGATTAAAAACAGGATTAATAGGAGCAGAAATTGGATGGGAAAGAATTAAGAAAGGCCTGCACACGTGCTTTGTTGGTTTATTTATTTCACATGAGCTGAGCGTGATGGGTGAAGTCGAGTGTCGACTATGCTGTGAAAAAGAGAGGGACTGCAGGACGGGGTAACACTTGGCCGGACACCACCTCATTCAAATCCGATGCCATAAAGCTGCCATGGACTTTATTGCAGTAGCTACTGAAACGAAAAGCGAGGTTCTTATTCAGCTTCTGTCACCGTGAAGCAGTGAAGAACTTGACTGAAGATACCATTCAGAGTATTTTTGATGCATGTTGTTGGCTTCTTTAGACACAGCATGGAGGGTGGAGTTGAGCTCAAGTGCTACCCGTCAGTATGTACAACAGTGCATGCGCTTGTGTTGATTCATAGGTATGTCTGTGTTTACATTCCGATTATGTGTATGAGTGCCTGTGTGTCTGAGTGTGCACTCAGTCAAAGGGAGGGAGGGATGGGGAGGGTGTAAGTTGCTCTATCTGGTCTCTCACCTGCTGTGGTGCACTGCTCAGGCCTCCCTGCCTGGAGGTTAGCTCAGCTGGGATTGGTAGACTCCATGCTTCCTCAATAAGAGGGAGCATTTTACTTTTACCCTGTAGGCTACTGAGCTGGGGGTTACTCAACTGAGCCTAGGGGAATGGAAAACGACGTGAAAAAACAAAAAAAAAAGAATAAAACACAAGGCTTAAAAAAAAAAAAAAGAAGAAGAAAAAAAAAAAAAAAAGAAAACGATGACCTCAAAACAAGGAAATGGTCAGCAATGGTAAATAGGTAGAAGAACACAAGTGAAGCTAAGTTGGACACTGGCAGCAAAATGCAAACTTGTGTCTTGTCTGGTTTGTATATTTAGGTCAGGTACAGCATCAACCACACAAAGAGGCATTACTACTTGGATGACATTCAGCTACAGTAATCCCAAACACAGTTACAACTCCATTAAAACAAGCAGCTGAGCTTGTCTTAATGTCATGAATTTATGCTAATTTAACAGGTGGAAATGCAACATTCCTTCATGCATATGTAAAGGAAAATGACATTGCTTGGACAAAAATATAGATGAATAAATTAACACGTGATATGGGGATTGTTAGAACCCCAGTTATTAAAGCTGTGGTTGATAAATAATCCCCAGCCAAGGTAAATTACCTTAATTTTTCCCCAAGGGAGTTCCAATTATAGTTGCAGGACAGAGTTTGCAATGTGGCGAGGTTTTGAAAGAACGGAGGTCATAAAACCAGATAAAATAGAGCACTAACAGACACCTCCTGGATTTTATTCTATTTTAAATCCTGCATTTGCTTTGTTTTGGCTCCTTTGAGCCTAATGGGATAATCATGTCCCTGTGGAGTGATCCATGGACTGTTTCAACATGACTGTGGCCTTGCAGGAATGTTAAAGAACTGCAGATGGAGTGTGTGATAATGGTGGTGCAGGGTAAAAACCCTTGGAGATTGCATTCACTTCTCCTTGTGCTGAAGGGAGCGCCTGCTTTCTTATCCCATTACTACAGCACAGAAGGGCAAATTCAATTTTTGGTTGGCGACAGGGTTCTTTTAATGCTTTCTCATTTTCTGTCGACAGTGTCACTGCCCGTCTCCTGCTCACAACCCTCATTCGTCATTCCAAAAGTTTTTTGGAGGAGCTTCAGTTAGTTAACTCCAAAACTGACCCAGGCATTTTTCTGACGGATCAGCATCTGAAATAAAAACCCTGCCTGATACAGTTCTGAGGCTTTGCTTGGTTCAGCAGGTATGTTTGCTGTCGAACTGGGCAAAGTGAGCTCTGCGAAAACACTTGCAGATCACAGATCAAAGAAGCCCAATAAAGAGCAGCCAGAAAATCTTTTGAAGTAAACAACAGTGTGCATCCGATTGCACCGAGCAGAGTAGTGTCCAAAACCCCTGATGTTCTTCCCTCAACACTTTTACACAGAACAACGGCAGAACAACAGTACTGGAAAGTGTAGATGTGTTGCTTCACTTCCTTAATGCATTTAACTGCTTTCAAAAACAACAACAAGAGAGAACCCTCCCTATCCAAGGTCACCACATCCGTCTTTGCTACAATTTACAGGTGTAACACACCAGCATTTGAAGTTATGTATACTTAAATGCATAATATATATGGAGGTATCAGATTGAAGCTGCATCCAAACTGCCAAACTATGATCGGGGGCACATCCTGTTTTAAAATCCCCTCTCCACCCACCTGCAGGCATTTGATGCGGTGGGTTAGCGCAGTGGTGTTAGTGCAGCCCTTGCTGCGTGTGGCATTGATGTAGCACTTGATGGCATCATGCGGCTGGTTGCAGGACTCATACAACGTGCCCAGATCCATCCAGGCGGCGGCGTGGCTATGGTCCAGCTGCACGGCACAGATGTATGCCTGCAGAGCGTCCATGGGCTGGTTCTGCTGCTGGTATAACACCCTGAGGTGAAAGTGAGGAGAGAAAGCACAGAGAAAGGGAATGATGGGGGGGGGTGACATAGACAGTGAGGAGAAATTCACATTTTTCACACAAAGAGCAAAGAAAATACAGGGATTTAGACAACAATCGAAAATCATTGAAAATGGTCTCTGGTGCAAACACCTGCTGAACAAATAACTGCAGCCTAAATTATCCTTACCCTATAGAGCACCAGGTATCTGCACTGGCCTCTGATTTATCGATGGACTGCCGATAAGAGATGAATGCATCCTGGACCTTCCCAATACTAGAGTAGCACCTGCAGGGGACACAGGCTGTCAGGATGTGCAACAGACATGGGAAACACTTCAACATTCGAAACGTGTCAAGTAAGCGAACCAAAGAGAAACTGATATACAGCTTATTCCTGCAGGTTTCTCCTTTTCAAAATATTTTCCATGACGTACCTGCCAAGGAAGTACCAAGACTGTCCAGAGTTGGGGTCGGCCTCCAGAGACTTCTGCAGACACTGGATGGCATAGCTGTCCCTGGTGGCTCTGTCCCCGAGTTGTTCCACTGTGTGATGCATCCAGCCTGGCAAGTGTCAAATTATTCAATCAACCTCTGAGATTTCAATTCAAATCTGCCTCAATCAGCCTTTCTCAGTGCTGATATGAATCACATTGTTTTCAAATGACAGTGGAAGATTTCCAACGCACCGCCTTAAATAAGACAGAAGAGAAACTGAGGTTTGTATTCTCAGTTTCACTGGAAAGGGAAGTTCCCCTACAATACAAAAATAGAATACATAAACCAAACAATCTACAATCAACTTACCTAGCTGCTGCAGGGTCGTGGCCTTCACCTGTGCAGGAAGATCCTCCGTCTGCAGAAGGCTCTCATAGGCCTCCTTGGCAGCCCGATACCTTTTCTGGATATGGGGAGGGGAGGGTGCCACGAAATGTACAGGGTGGGTTTGGAAGAATGTTGTGGGGGAGATGAGGAGAACAAAAAACAAGTGGTTTATACCACTGTGGACTGAAATACGCAAGACTTGCTGCGTAAGAACACCAAGTAATCATCCTGATGCCCCACCCCCTCCTCTAAATTTAGTCTTTTGTATCCAAAGATTTGCGGCACGCAACGCAACTTCAGCTGCAGCGCTGTGGTCTGATACAACACAGCTACTGTACCTCCCCACTGAAACCGAAATTAAGAGAAAGAGACCACCAGCATACAAAAGAGGGGGAGACAGACTTCCTTGTTTCCGTGGCAACCCCCGTCGATCGGCTGCAAGTAATCTCCTATCCCCTCCCGCATGATACCCACTCATGCACGCAACCTGCTTAATTTGTCAGCACCTGGCTCCAAATCCACAGAAAAGCAGGCTATCGCCGGCATTCAGACACCCTGAAATTTTAGAGTGGCTTTCAAGCTTCAGCCTGAGCATGGACCATCAATCAGCATGCAGCTCTTACACTCACAATTACAAAAGACAGACAGAAAACAAATGACTTGTGTCCTTGGGAACAAACCTAACTGAAGGGAAGGTTAAATTCAAGAATGAGCACTTACCTGAATTTCATACAAATGAGCAATGTGGAACTGAACTGTGAAAGAAAAAAAGAAGAAACGTGTTAGCCAGAGGTAATTCAGCATTTAAGAAGGATTTCCCACCCTTTGTCAGACCCAGTTTTCCCCATAGCCTATAAGTCTTTGAAAAGTGCTACATTGTCAATACATAGGTGTCAGAAACCCAAGGCTGCCTGTCTACATTAAGTGTAACAGAACAGATAGGTAGCTGTGCTCCTGGCAGCACCTTCCTTTGTCTGGAGCGCTGCAGTGTCTGATCTAAGCTGCCTGAGTGACTCTCAGCAGATGGAGAGAGAGAGAGAGAGAGAGAGAGAGGTAGAGAGAGGAGGGAGAGGGGGGGAGAGAGAAGGGAAGATAGACGGGGGCTGCCCTTGCTGTGTGTGTTAGTGAGAACAGGAACGTGGGGGGACACGATGAGGCAAAGGCAAACAGCAAGAGGTTGGGCAAAAATGGATACTGCTGTCGCCAAGGTAACAGGTAGTGGGGTGGGAGAGATGAGATGGCAGCAGCATATCAAATAATGCCATTGCTTCAACCACACTGAGCCCCGGCAACTGACCATAATCTCATACTTGATGTTGGAGTTTCCCGCAGGCAGCAATTTGGATCTGTGTAAGATCTAAAATATGTTCTTGTTTATCTATTTTATTCACTAAAACTAATGTCAAATGTAAAGCTTTTAAGTATATTATTAATAGCTGTACATTGTGTTAAACTGCTCGGGCTGATCTTCTCCAAGTTAGTATATTCGTAATATATATATTGCTTACTTTCAGCTTTGGACAAAGTGCAGGGGTTGGAGTCAATCAAAGCCAGCTGAAAATGCTGCAAGAGAAAACAGGTATGTGTCAGTAAAAGCTCACCCAGCATGACAATTGACTGCCTGGATTCTCAGTATCAAAGCGACTACCCCCCCGTGCATGATAGTGCTGTATTTGTCAACAGCTGTCTGCAGCAATTCAGCCGATGGCATCGTTACGGTGGGAGCCCTGTTGTTTTCTGTGTGATTCCGCTCACTCGTGGTGTAATTTCAACTTTAATGTTGACAGCACCCGCACTCTTCCTGCATGTGCTTCACGACTAATCTGTATGGTGAGGGTGGCGGTTTGCCTTCACTTTGAGGCTCAAACTAGACATTAAGTGTTAAATTAGAACAGAGGCTTATTCTTTTTGTTGGTTTAGGTTTCAGGAAGCGTTGTAATGGACCTACCTTTAGGCTTGACTCATAGTCTGTGTTGACTTTGAACATGAGACCCAGACGTAGGTGGATCTCTTTGGCCCGGGAGAACCCTGGGTCAATGTACAGCACCTCCTGGAATGCTTTGATCGCCCTGCGGGAGACATGATGAAGAAAGCAAAGAAGGATGTGTCAAAAACAGACAGATGAACAGAGTAAAACAGGACTGGAGGACCGTGACCAGCTCCAGTTCCACTGTGAGGTAACATTTATTCCCTTTTTCTGGACCCAAGCAGCTGAACAACAGGTGTGAACACAACCTAAGCTGCAGCATGTTCTGCCAGTCAGACAGTTGGCGCTCTTTCTAGTCACGTTGCATGCGTACCATCCTGAACTAATACTAAAGATGTCCCTTACACACTAACTGGGAGATCAGCTCATTTCTTATTAACCTCTTTTGCTGTGCTTTCCTTAAGTCAGATAAAATCAAACCGAAGTTGCTGCAAAGCCAGTCCATGCAGGGCTGTATTTGCTGAGGCCTGGAGTGCTTAAAGAAATGCAGATGACCCTTCCTGGTTGTGGAGTTACCATGGATACTACGTGGGACAGCTTCACTCAAAGGCCATTTTTTTCCTTCAACTGGTAACACACATGCATAAACATTTGCAGATTACAGCTGAGCCATGTGAGTCAGGTCTCTCCACTGTTTGTCTATTCAAGTGGATTCGGCTGTTTATCAATGGACTGGTTTTGGCCAGTTCTGAAAAAGGCATCTCTCTCACATAAACAGGTTGACTGCACTTGACTCCAGGTGAAGATGTGAAGTGATGCAATCATTCACATAATCTGTATTATTTCCTTAAATAATATTGTAAATAGGTGTTTATGGTAATATATAAATGGCTCAGCTTCTCAGCTGTAAATCTACTGCACAGACTGGAGTGGTATTGATCTCCTCAGGTCATCTAAGAAGTAGCTATTAATTTGACACTGGAGACACCCTTTGCTGCTATATCTTGATTCAATATAGATGAAGGAGTTTTAGGCATTCATGTGGAATTGTTCAAAATGGAGAATATACCTGTAGTTACCGTGGGCTCATGATTGTGTAATGTCTTTATGCAAATGGAGTACTCACCACTGAAAGGCATTATAGTGGAAGTAGACCATTCCCAGGCCATACAGAAAGGCAGCATTCTGGGTGGGATGGGGAAAAGGTTATCATTTAAAGTTTTCATTCCTACAGTCAGTCAAAGTAAAATTAAATAAAGGTGGCAAAAAATGTGCTGTAGAAGAAGTTAATCTTGTATTTTGCTAATTACTGAAGTTACCGATCAATCATTACATCATATAGTTTCCTCATGTTCCATACTTGTAAACAAAGCTTATATTCATTACATAACCTTGCGGCAAATGCTATAGTTCAGTGATCAGCTAAACCAATTATGAGCAATCAATGTCACCGCAAAGTGTGACATTTACAGGAAAAGAGTTCAAAAAGACTATGACTGAAACCGCATCTTATACCAGCACCTAACCCAATTGAGACCAAACATGTTTCCTGTGAGTGAGCAGATGAATGTGTGGGAAAGACAACACCTTTGTGTGTATGTGTGTCACTGAAAGAACCAAGAAGTATCACTGACTGAATGAGAAACTATGCAAACAGGCATGTGTGTCTTACCTTCCAGTAGTCTGACTGTAAACTGTAGTACCTCTGGTATGCCGATAATGCTGTAATTGAAGGAGAGGAAAGCTGAGAGTTAGTCGGAGGAGAGATTGTGCAGAGTCAGCAATTATGTCAAGCTGGAAGGGAGCCAATCTGCACACAGTGTGTTTATGGGACAGCCAGCTGCATGACTGCCATGTGCTAAAACATTAACTCAAAGCCAATTGAAGATCAGACGAGTGGTTACTGAGTGCACACCAGAAACGAACACAAGATAAAACAATTGACTAAGCATCTGCAAAGGAAAAAAAAAAAAACAGCAACAACAAAAAACCATGAGGAACGGATGACTGTGCAAACCCCTTAAGGGCAGACGAAGACAAGAGATTACTCACCTTTCGGGTAATCCTCCAAAAGGAGGTTGAAGTGGCCAAGCTGGCAGAATAACTCTGGCTCCACTTTGCCCTCGGCTTTAAGGATGAGCGAATCATAGCAGCGAACAGCCTGAGAATGGTACAAGAACAAACAAGCTCAACTGTGTGTGTCTGTCAGATGTGCATTCATGCATGACACTCCATCAGAAAGAAACATGTAACCATCCATGTCTGCATCATGCAAAGACGAGAAACGTGTGAGGACAAAGTGAGGGAGAGCAGAGAGTTCACAAAGAACTTGTGAAATTCACAGCATGGCTGACATCAGCTCCTGAATTCTGGCCAAACTGACTCAAATTCTTTTCAGCAGATAAATATCAGACCTAATTCAGTGGAATGTAGTTTGCAGAAGATAAGAGTGTGCAAGCTTTTTTTTTTTGTTCCTCCTCTATTTAAGATCTTTCTGCCTGATAAAAAGAAATATAACAGCCGCTGATGCATGTGAACTGAATCCACACAACAGTACGGAAATTTTAGCAGTGGACTGAAAGAGCAGTGGGCAGTATCTGCAATGCGTGTGGTAAACAAGTCTGCACTGGCACCACATCTAACCATTCTCTGACAGTTCTTGTGCGTTCACCGAGCCTCTGTACAGCGGCAATTTATCTCTACTGACACAGGCACAGGTGAATTATTGCTCTGTCCTTAATTCCATGGGAAAATTTGCTCTATGCATGCGAACAGTCCCAACCAGGAGACACAGTTGGCAGCAACAAGGCAAAACCTGGGAAAAAGTATACAGTTTCTTCAAATAAAAATAAAAATGTATACTCGAGAGAGTGACTGCAGACGTGTGTAGATAATCCGCAGAAACAAAACTATTGTGAGGCCACAGAGACTATTACGTCAACACCTCTCCCTTTTGGAAACTCTGCCACTTGAACAAAGCTTTACTGGTCAACAAACATTGCTGTTAATTCAAAAAGTCCAAAACAAAACAAACCACCAGACTGTCCAATTTATCCATACACCCAAAGAACGCTTCGTAATAAAAAGCAAACTAAACCAGTTCAATCTCCAAACTCCTGGTACAGCAGGCACGGCAGCAGAGTCTTTTTTAAATGTCACTGGAAAAAAGCAGATGGAATTATGGGTAAATGGCTGCATGGCCTTCAGAAAGAGGCTGCAGACAGCTCAACAGCTATTCGGTTAAAAGGCGATGCTAATGACTGAGTTTGGACAGCTATGAGCAGTCCAAGCTGTAAACAAGAAAACCAAATGTGCATTGTTCACGTACTTTCCCCACCGATGCAGGCAGCCCATTTTCTCTGGTGCCACACTGACATCACATCGAAGATGACTCAGCAGGCCCCCAATGCTGAGTGCCACTCTGCTATTCAAAGCCAATGAGAGGCAGCTGCACGACGCAGTGAACCTTGAAAAGGGCTTCCAAGTTTATACAGAAGTCGACAATTTCAGGACCTCTCGTGACGTCATTTTCATGGACGATCAACCTGCTTTCGATGGCAAAGTAACCTCCAAAACACACACAAAGGCCTGCTGTTTTCCCCTGGTGGGGAGAGCCACCAATGCTCAAAAAGCTGTTACATAATCAAATGACATGAATATCATTTTATATTCACTCTTCCATGCTCCTTGTGATTCCAGTGACATTGGGGAACCGGTATATCGACGACATCTCTCTCCAGCTACTCCATGCTATCACTATTTCCATTCTATCATCCGCTGAGAAGAGCGAGGGCACGAATACAGGTAGGTGTTCACTGAGCATGTCTTCATTTTCTTTTGTATTTTCATCATGAACAATCTGCACCAGCGGCATTGAAAATTTGTGAGAGAAAGCACAACAGCGACAAAAACAATTGTAGGGGGTGAATAAAGAGATGACTTATAGATCCAAATTTATTCTAACACAGAAATAAAAACCCAGACTGCTTTGAGTTAGTGTGCTCTCTAGCCTCTCACAGTGAGTATTAAACAGCATCAATGTGAAAAAGGCTCAAAGTTTTTCTGTTCCATCAGAAAACACTTCCAGATACAAGTCAGCTCAAACACATTCAACATGGCTTCGAGTCAGGCAAGGTAACAGAAGACTAGACTGAGTTATTCTGGTGGCAGAAGATGAATATTCTGACAGAGCACCTTTGTGCCATTCATTTGGTTTCAACCTGTGCAACGTTTCCTGGAAATACAAATAGGATTTGCCAAGTGTTGAGTCCCGGGTGGATCTGAAAACCTTGAAACAGCATAAAACTAAGCAACATCAGAGGAAACTGTCAGTGTGAACCTGGGGGTTTGAGTGTCATATCAATAAATGATGTTGTTTTCTTTTTGGTATTTGACGCTACAAGACGGTTGGATGATACAATTTCCTTTTTGTGAATAAAAATGCCAAAAACCCATTTGGCAATAACAGGAGTTGGTTAAATGTAACTTTCAACACACCAGCAGTTTTTAGGGCAGCAGGGCAATGTCCTGTAATTTGGTACCATTTTAAGAACCCTGCAGTCATTGTTATAGCAATTTCTACACTGGACCTGCTTTATTTTAGTTAGAGAAACAAACACTGTCATGGGTTAACACATTTTGAATTTCTCACTGGTTGGGTGATTTGAACCAGCAACCTTCAAACCCAAAGACCATTTCACTAACCTCAAGGCCACCAAGCCTCCCAGGACTCATGGCTGTTGGTGTATGGTTTCACAGCTTCATGACAGTTCGTATTAGTCATTTCCCTCCCTTTTATTTGTCACATTTAATTCACAGAAGAAGCGAAATAATTTGCATTAATAGCTTGAACTATTCACCTGCAGCCATGATGCAGACAATTGAGATACACGGATAAAACACGGAAACACTTGTCACACTTTGTGAAGTGGTGATTGTGGCTTTTATGGACCTTATATGCCTGTGTGCCTTGACTGATTTTAATTTAGCAACTTGATGTAAGGCAATAGAGCATGACAGGACACCCACTGATAGTGAAAGGAAGTGTTTTCAGTTTCATGCAACAGTGACCCAATTTACAGTTTAATTTACGAATCTAGTTTTACACTCACAATGAGCCAATGCTAAATTAAAAGTGTTGTAACTGTTTTGGCACGGAGGTCAACCACAGAGACTGCAGTCTATCAGTAACATGCTTGTTCGCTTTGGTTTGTCTTTGGAGACCTGAAGAACGTGCAAACTTCAAACAAACAGCTCCCAATCAGGGCATTATGAGTGTTTACACAAAGACTGTTCCCGCTGCATAATAACAACAAAAAAAAAAACACAGATACTGTTGCACCTAGACAGTAAAAATAAGAGGACATCCAAATGGATATCTTATCTTCTGTCAAGTTATTCAAAGTTTACGCCATTGCAACCCAGTTACCGTTGGTGATACAGTGACCCAGTTCTGTCAGCAATGTTGAAGCCACGGTTATCTGCATGTACACAAAGCAACAGTGAAGCAACCAGCCACCGCATCGTGCCAGACAGAGTCGTCACTCAAAACTAATGAGCTAGGGGCAGAATCGGGAGTTATAAAAGTGCCCTTTAAAATGCAGCAATGAAAAATGTGACAAAATGAGACGATTCCTGCAAATTGAATGTTTTTAATAATTCTCAGCAGACTCAAATACAGACAATCTGACACTGGAGTCAGACAAGGTTGCAGCTAACTGTTTTCAAAGCCATGTTCTGGTTCATTTGCCATTTTGTTTCCACAAGTCATTTGCAGGCGATAAAACTATTAAGATTCAGTGTGTCACGAATATATTGTCTGCACATTGGCAGAGTTTTAATGAAGCAGACTGACCTATAGTCAGCTTCCTGCGTCTGAGACATCAACAATTAATGTTCTCCTTGCCTCCTGGGATAATGAAAAAGTAAAAATTACACACTAATATAGTTGACCTACGCTACAGTGGGCACATAAAGTATTCAGACCCCTTTACATTTTTCACACTTTGTTACACTGCAGTATTCAGAAGTATTCAGACCCTTTGCTGTGAAACTCATATTTAATTCAGGTGCTGTCCATTTCTTCTGAGATGGTGCTACACCTTCATTGGAGTCCAGCTGTGTTTAATTAAAGAGATTGGACTTGATTAGGAAAGGCACACACCTGTCTATATAAGAGCTTCCAGCTCACAGTCCCCATAAGAACAAATGAGAATCACAAGGTTGAAGGAAGTGCCTGATGAGCTCAGAGTTGTGGTAAGGCACAGATCTAGCTAAGGTTACAAAAGAATTCCTGCTGCACCTGAGGTTCCTTAGAGTGCAGTGGCCTCTATAATCCTTAAATGGAAGACATTTGGGATGACCAGAACCTGAGCTCGGAGCTCTGAGATGGGAGAAAGCTCTGGAAAGTCAACCATCACTGCAGCCCTTCACCAATCAGCACTTTATGGTAGAGTGGCCTGACCAAAGCCTTTCCTCAACGCAAGATACATGAAAGCCTGCACAGTTTGCTTAAAAAAAAAAAACACATGAAGGAAATGTGTGTGTGTGTGTGTATTCAATGTATTCAATGTGTACAGAGACATCATCCAACCTGAGAGAACTGGAGAGGATCTACAAGGAGGAATGGCAGCGGCTCCCCAAATCCAGGTATAACTCAAGAAGGCTAGCTCAAAATGGTGCTTCTAGTCAACACTGAGCAAAGGTTCTGAATACTTTTGGCCATGTGATGTTTCAGTCTTTGTTCTTTAACAAACTTGTCTATCTTTTTTTTTCCCTCCCCCCCGCCCTGTCAAAATGGAGTGCTGTGTACACTGAGGAAAAACTTGAATGAATTAGCAAATGGCTGCAATGTAAGTGGAAAAAATGTAAGGGGGGGGGGGGGTGTGGGTGCGGTGTCAAACTGTCTATACCCACTGTATTGGCTGTGCAATTCTAGTCATTGTTTTATAGCATTAAATTCTCTGCTGATTGCAGCACTGTTTTTGTGTTTTGTTTTTTTTAAGACCAATAGTCATCACTTTCAGTTAAAATCAGCATCCAAGTCTGTATTTGTGGACAAACATTACCTCAGCAGGTGTCTTGTCAATCATCAATTTTAGTAGATTTTCATCTTTAAGTCATATGCTGTATATAGCAATTTGTAAAATTGTGGCCTCAATATTATAACATTGACAAAATAAACAGCATGCGAAACTAGGTTTTATTCTGTGAGCTCAGTCTTTGCTACATTCATACTAAGCCATCCCAGCCAGTGGATGAGATTTTGCAGTCAGCATGGCAGTCTTTGTTGGACAGAAGTCCATGCCATCCAGGTGATATGCGAGTCCTCATAGGACCTGCACACACTGCTACAGGAGGTGGACAAGTGTGGGAGTCTGCTGACTGTGTACCAAGCTCTAGCTCTGACAATTGTTTTAAACGCTACAACGGCGTTGGCACAAATAACATGTTCAGTGCATGATGTACAGAATACCACTGTGCTACAGAGAAAGCGATAAAGTTTCCTGAGCAACAATGTCAGTAACAGTCGTCACTGACATTAAACTAAGCCCAAACCATGAGATACAATACAATGGGCTGATCCAAGCTTGCAAAGCACATAAACCTTCAACACTTAGATAACAGATTGTGGGTTAAACTGCATCATCAGTTCTGTTTTAAAGTGAAGTAAAACAACGACCAGCTTAGAAATTAGGAAGTGCACAGTTTGATTTAAGCCAACAAGAACACAGTGACTGCACTGCACACTGTTCATAGTCGTTGGCGAATGTGATACTGTTTGTGTGCTGCTTTACATTAGTGAATACACTTCTAGGTATCCCACACCACCTAGCGAGCAGAGCCCGGATGGCCCCTCAAACCACGAGCTGTCAAGAGCACCATCTTCTCCTCACCATCTTCAGCTGCAGATCCCTCACAGGAGGGTCTCTGCTCTTTGTGTGCATGTTCAGCACAGGTGCTGAGGGGATCTGTGCACAGAAAGCTGCCCGGTCCGGATCACACACGGAACCAGCAGGAGGAGGAGGAGGGGGGGGGGGGGGGGTGAAAACTGTAAACAAAGGATCCTGACGCCATATAAGTCAGCCAGAGGAACACGCCTTTACAAAGAGGCCAGATCGGGAGGGAAACTTCCAACAACACCCGATTAAGACACAAACGATCCGAGTCAACACATTCATATCAAATTGGTTACACAGCTATCAGTGTCACTCCGCCGTGTCCCGCCATCTTGGACAGGCAGCCAGCCATTAACGTTACTAGTAACGTTTGTCAACTCGCTCACATCGAGTCCAAACGGGGGAAAAAAAAAACAAAACAAAAACCACCTGAACATGTCCAGGAGTCGGATCAGTGCAGCTGTGCACCGCCACAAAAAAAAAAATAAAAAAAATACAACCATCACCACCGAGATCGGTGCAAAAAAAACAAAAAAACACAACAAACAAAACCTTCCAGGTCCGAGCTAACCGGACCCTGATACCGTATCTGGCGCACCCACGGACGGCTACAGCTCCTCCGTCGCCTCCCTCCGCCACCCGAGGACGGGTTAGGAGCCTCTTAAGGCTCCTTGGCTGGATAAGGTCGGATGTGAGGGTGCAACTCTCGCAAACAAAACAACCTCACGGCCACATTAAAAACTTTTCCCCCCTCGTTGGTGTGCAATGTGTTCCCGGTGATCAGTGTGCTACACAAAACCGTGACGACGTTGTGTTGTTGGCTGCAAACACAAAAGCATACGTTGTATTGGGAAATAGCTGCCCGGCTAGCAGCGAAGGGCGGCTGCCCTGACAAATGTTAACATTATGTTCGAGTCGAGGATCTGGTCCGATCCAGAGAGCGAGAAGGGGAGGGAGGGGGGGTCCGGGGCCACTTCGGCTATCCCGGCTAGCGGCGCCGTGTAGCCGCAGGTGCAGGGTCACTCTTCATCGGATGAGAGGAGCTAAAACAGCGAGCTAGCTGAACGGCTAACAGAGAGGGGCTGCGGCTAGCTGGCCTAGGTCTCCTTAGCGAGTGGGCCACTTGCATACAGGCTGGGCTTCGCTACTTAGAAAGCAAATTCACCGCCATGCATGCTAGGAGGTCGGGTAAGTCCTGGGGATCGGGCGGCTGCTGCTGCTGTTGTTGTTGCCGCCGCCGCCAACACCACCACCACCACTGCCACCACCACCACCGACGCCTCCGCCGACGCTTTGTTGGCAAAACACATCCAGTTAAGATTTTGCTACCTTCATCAACAGGGCCTTCGTTCTGGCGCCATCTTCATGAAGCTTCTGAAATCCAAACAGTGAGCTGCAAACAAGAAGACAACATAGGCGGCTCAGTATCACTTGCAGAGCGGCTCGTGGAGCATTTTCGACAGGCGAGAGGCGAAAACTGTTAATTTTCAAACTGTGCGTGTGTGTGAGTGCACGGGGTTACTTTTCCGACCTGTCGATCGCCACCAAACTGTCCCTCTCCTGGGCTGTCAGTGTCGGAAAGTCCTCCTCTGTTTCACTCGCTTTTCCCGCCGCCATTTTCTTTCCCTCATCACCACCAGAAGAAGCCGAGCCGAGACTCCGAGCGGCAGCGCAGGCAGCGACGGCGAGAGACACACCGCACGATTGCATGGAAAAACGGCGACGCGGGGCACGGACGCTTGGCTCCGCCGAATCGAAGGAGAAAAAGAAAAGCGGAAGAAAACAAAAACGATCAAAAAACTTTTTTTCCCAGGATGAAAAGATGCGATTCGATATAGTAAATCCTTTCGGGGAAGGGGGGGGGGGGGGGGGGGGTTGTGGGGGGCGGCGGGGGGGGGGTGGAGGGGGGAGCGTGGTGAGGGGGGGGGTGGGGGGGAGAGAAGTGGTGGTGGACAGAAGCGCTCTCCGGGTGGATCCTCAAACGTCACATCTTTCTCCCCAAAGTGATCTTGTGCTGCAGTTTGAGTGAGATTTGCCGAGTACGGTGTCCAAAGATGTGAGTATTTCACAATAAAACGCGTTTCGGCCGCGAGGATAAAGTTGTTATAATTGTGTCACCTAAGCGAACCCACGCGCCGCTCTAGCCACGCCCTCTCCCCGCTCTCCAGCCAATAGGAGCGCCCCCATCCCACCATATGACTTCCCCCGCTATACCTTTCCTCTGTCTTAAATATTCATATTTTCCCCGCAAATCACGCATCTTTTACTTTGTTATTACTCTGAAAGGTGGTATTAAAACTATTTAACGTCACTCGTGTGCATTACAGTGCAAGAGCCTTCTTTTGCTGACGAATGCATCAGTTATTACGCTGTAAAAACATGTAATTTCCCATTCAGTCATCTGTATCGACACTTGTGTCCCAGCTGTCGTTTTCCCGTCTTATATTCTGTTTAAACGATGACCGCAATGCATCATCCGTTCCCGGGTTTTCACGGCATGCAGCTTCGTTTGTAAGAGTGCGATTTTTATCCTTGCGATGTCCACAACTTGCGGCGGGGGGTAAAAGTTGCAGCATTTGAGTTATAAAGTTGGTACATTTCTGAGCATTAATCAAACGATATCAGAGAATATTAACTGACGTGGCAATGCATCACAGAGTGGGCGTGGCTTCGCATTGTCAACATCCTGATGACATAACTGGTTTCTCCAAAATGGCGACGGTGGACCATAGAGAAGGTGAGTGATTTCGCTCGTTCAAAATAAAGTCGTGTTTACGAGAATATAAGCATGACTTTTGATTGCATTTTTCCTCACGCTCTCGCTATCAACGTGTTTAAGACCCCAAGAGAAATATTAGTGTGCTCCATATTGAATTGGCAGCCATTTAAACGCCAGCACGCTAATATTAGCACTCCCAGTATTGGGGGGATCAGCCATCGGAGTTTTCCAGTGCTTTTCCATATTAGAAGGTGCATTTTTAATTTTCGTTGTATTTGGACAACTAAAATCATCAGAGCCCTGTTTAAAATATACAATCTGCAATACAAACGTGGTGAAGTTCGGCGCGGTGTAATGTCATTTAATGGGAATTCACAGACGTGAAGGTGGTTCTACTGTATTTTAATCTTGACCCACAGCAGGCCAGGACGACCCAGAGAGTGAAGATGAGGTGTATGAAGTTGTGGACTTGACAGAATATGCCCGAAGACACCAGTGGTGGAGCAGAGTGTTTGGGAACAATTCAGGCCCGATTGCTGAGAAGTACTCTGTGGCCACTCAGCTCATGATGGGAGGGGTGACTGGATGGTGAGGTTTTGTCTGAGGAATCCATCTGCTCATGGGATCTCATCAATTGAGGCTATAAATATATCATTTCATGTCAATCCACTTTATGCAATTTTTATTATTCAAAGAACACCTCTTCTTCTCCTCAACACATGCAGGTGTGCTGGTTACCTCTTCCAGAGAGTTGGGAAAATAGCTGCGACTGCTGTTGGTGGAGGGTTTCTTCTCCTACAGGCAAGACTAAATAACTACAATGTTTACCTCGCCTAAGTCATTAGACAGTAGTGATAGAAAGTAATTCATCTTCTGAAAAAGCCATAATTTGTCGTCCTACTTCATTGACACCTGAAGATGTCAGTTGACTACCCTGCTGCTTACCTGGTCCTTTCTGCCAGTTGAGTGTTAGCTGGATGCAGGTCATTTGAACTCCGATGCAATGCCACCGGTGACTATATGAAGTATGTGGTCACTAGGCTGTCTTAAAAATATACATTGAAAACATCTTTATGGATTTTTATAGTGGTTTTTAGTAAATCTTAACATTTAGAAAAAAAAAATTTCTTCTACCAAAGTAGATTTACATTTTTCCAGACATGTCTAGAGTCTTAATAAACCACATTTAATAAGGTATCATTAAAAGGCAGCATAAACTGCTAGACGGTGTTGCAATAGAGCAGAGAAGAATTCATTTGATAAGGCCAATCAAGGAATCATTAGCTCAGTGGAATACAATTAAGAATGACCTATTAGTACAAACATATTGTGCCAATGCAATTGTAAACAGAATATATATATTTAAAAAAACATACATTTTGTAACTGAGTCCAAAGTACCTCTAGAGAATCAGTTCTGTGAATGTGAATCTTTTCCTACAGATCGCCAATCACAGTGGCTATGTGCAGGTAGACTGGAAGAAGGTGGAGAAAGACGTGAACAAAGCAAAGAAGCATTTGAAGAAGAAAGCAAACAAAGCAGCTCCTGAAATAAACACGTTCATTGAGGAGGTAAAGGTACCTGTAACAAAGCTTGCTTTTTCTCTAACGCTTTTGCTTTGTAAACTGACTGATGCTGACGTAACTAAAGAAAAGGCACCTCACTCATACTGAGCAGATTTTTGACATGTAATTAACTGGAGCTAAAATTGTGGCTTTTTTTTTTTCCCCCTTTTTGTGATGATGCCTTCTAGGTATTTATCTGCAAAGTAGCAATGCCCTCTAGTGGATTCTTAGCCACACTACACTTATTAGCTGTGACACAGTAGGCTGAAAAGAGACAAAAGACAGATATGTATTGATGGCAGTATGGATGTTTGGTGGCGTATCCATGCTGTTGAAAACGCAATCAGTAGATGGGTTTAATGTGTGATTTTCTCATCTTGATTATTTCATTTCCTTAATTTACGGCCACCCTCAGCTAATTAACTCCCATTTAGTTGGTATGTTGATGTTAATTTCTTTCATCTTTCATCTTGCTCTCTGTTGTTCCTCTCTCCTCTTGCGTAGGCCACAGACTTTATAAAGAGGAACATTGTCCTGTCCAGTGGATTCGTTGGTGGATTCTTTTTGGGATTGGCCTCCTAAAGCTGCTGCCTCCACTGCATTCTCATCTAACTGTGAATCACATTACTACATACATCACCTGTATCTCCACTGTTTACCTCTTAGCTCCATGTGTGCACTGATTTATCTCTTAATGGACAGAGGGATTGTATTGAACATTTAAGCATGATCTGTTGTGACAGTGCTGTTAAGTGTTTAATTGTCTTCTGGCTTATTTTTTCCTTTGGGTGGGGGCAGTGGTGGTTGGTTAAGTCCACAACATAAAATGAGAGGTCAGAATAGGGATCAGAGCGAACAGGGGTACTCGGATTGTAAAGACTGTCTTCTGTAGAGCTCCTCGTGGCCCTTGACAAATATGTCAAGCCTCCACAAACTGACACAGATGCTTCTCAGTCGTTCATCCCCTTGTGTATTTGCCAGGCAGATGCTGATTTCATGTTGTTATAATTTGGCATGTGTGCACACCATTTTAAATTTATAGCTAACCCCTTTTCAGAGCTGTAAATACCCACATAAGAGTAAATATCATATAAACACCATAGAAGGCAGCAGAGTGGGAAGTTAACACCACCCCCCAGTCTAGTGCTTTGAGGTATTTTTTTAAAGCTGTGAGGTTTGGCGAGTTTATGTGCCATTTAGCAAACACAATGCTGTTTTTAAATTTCATTACACTTGCTGGGGGTTTGAACAAAACTATTATTTTCACCCTGACCAGGAGTTATACAACACATATCACGTGCATTTATCACCACTAAATCTGTGAATATTCTCAATTTTAAATTGACTACAGAGACTATTTAACAGATTCCATATTCCCATAATGCTCAGCTCCACAATGCCTTTTAATGACAGGATGAGCATCTGCTGTACCCTAATTACCACCGACACAAGCTAGACACTAAAAGAGACACCAGTCCTGTCATTAAGGAATAATAATGGAGCCGTGATTCAGACTCCTACGCCCTCGCTATTGTCATTGAGCGTTTAGTAGTGCGAGTGTAGCAATAACACAACAGCAGTGCTGCCAAATAGTACATCATTATGTAAATTATCCACATAGGATATCTACACACAAGAGAACATTTAAGATGATAACAAGTTGCTTACTTTTTCAATTGCCTTTTTTCTTCCAGTGCATTATACAGTAATGTTTCAGATGTACATTTGTATTTGAAAAGCTTATGTCTCCCAACTGGCATTTCGTATGTGTCTTGTTACCTCATTGTTTCTATTTAATGTTCTTTTTCTAAAATTATTGAAACTGTATGAATTTTGTTGTGTCTCTCATTTGAAATAAATTTGCCTGATTTTGTTTTGCGTAGTGAGAGTGATGAAGCACATTTTTCTTGAGTGATATGGGATTTATTTGGGGACAGATGAAGAAAGGTGGGATATTGAATGTTGTTTCTCAGTGATTGTTATGTATTTCTATGTTAAAAATATAGAAATGAATGTTTCATCATTTTGCCAGTTGAGCTGCAAGTTGTGGAATTTAATTATGTGAAAGCAGAACAGAGCAGTTTCCTTTTCATTGATTGAACCAGCAAAACAGCTCATCTTTTTGCAGACTTTGAAAGCTTTTGTTGAATTTTTTTCCCTTTTAAGATGGAGCTGGAGCCATTGATGTCCCCGGGCCTTCAAATCCACTGATTGGTGGCGATTGTCCACATGCAGCTCAACAAAATGCCCAGGTACAATCTCGTACAGCAGACATCCTGCAGCATCCAGTTAAATTTATTGAGCAGGTTGACACAAGAAGACCAAACCATTAGCTTTTTATGAAAAGGATGCAGATGAGATTAAATATTGTCTATTTTGTAAACTGTAATTTTTTCTTGTACCAATTATTGAGAGAAATAGGTAAGCTTTTTGTCCATATTTTAGACTGTCATTGTCAGGACTCAAGAGGACTTGATGCTGTTTCACCAGTCTGCCCCAAACAGGTATTTATTTATGTTTTTTAACATATGTAACTGCATCCACAAAGAAAAATGTCCTAATTTGTATGAATATGTAGAAGTTATACTTCAAAATATTAGTTGTTGATATAACGGTCCATTTATCTACAGAAAATCTGTCTGACACATTAACCATGAAAATGAAACGCATATAACAAAATGTCAAAAAAGGGGCTGACTGCTTCTAGTTTATCATATTTACAACAGTTTTTTATGTGTGAATTAAAAGCATAATATGATTTGATATGTGGCCAGAATGAAAAGTAGGAATATGTGTTCCCGGGGCACCTGACCTTTGTCATAGTATACATTTGCAAAATTGAATCTAGTCTGTTAATGACCATTCAGCTTTAATTTTCCTTTAATTTTTAAAAGACATGAATATATCACCAATACATAACTACAATATTTACAAGAAAGGGTGGAATCTAAGAAGATTTTCCAGAAACTTTGATGCACAAGGACTTTTCCTCCATGTGCAGTCGTAATTACAACCACAGGGTTACCTGTATTTAATTGGAATCCAAATCCGTTTGGCATTCTTGGAAATTCTCTGAAAAATCTAATTTCAGGTTTAAAAAACAGGTTCACTTTTGCTAAAAGAAAAATGTGGAGCATAAAATAGGAATTGAAATATGAAAACAGCATATGCAGTCTTTCCAGGCAGCAACAATTAATGTTGCTACTGCCGTATTTTCCATTTCCTGTTAAAAGTCTTCAGACGGGCATTTTGAAGAGCGCGCACTCTGTCAGTAGCGTCAGCGTACTGAGTATATATTGGCTGTTAGAGATCTGAAAGGAAAGGGAAAAAATATTAGCACACTTGAAGTGTGAACTGAAAAGACAAAAGTAAAGTAAAACTCAATTTTATTGTGAGTGGTTTTGGTCAGAATCAGAGATTACCTTGACTCTGCCGCTGAACGTGGCTGAACCCAGTGCTGTAGAGACCTGTTTAAGGCATCCTGCTGACAGGTCCAGCCTGAAGTGTCTGTAGAAGTGGCTCTTCAACCCCTGCATGAACCTCATTACGTCTTCAATATCAATACTAACCCCCTCCTCTTCCTTATTCTCCTCGCACGGATCCTTTCTCACACTGCTCCACAGCTTCCAGGCATCTTTGGGGTTGACTGTGTAGGTGATCTGCAATGGTGGTACAACTGGAAGAGTCCAAATCATTTTCAGATGCTGAATGCTGGATTCGGGGTGGCAGTTAGTCCATAAAGCCGCAAGCCATTGTAGACAGGTATTATTCATTTCCAGCGGCCCAAAGCAGCAGTCAAACATCTTCTGGAACCAGGACTGAACCAAAGTTGTGAGAACCTCGGACCCACTGCTGCCAAAGAGCGGCAGGCAGATGAAGTCTTTTGGAAGTGAGCACAGGTAATCGGAATTGCCATTGACACAGGTCAGCCAGCCGCTCCACACTGACCTCTGGGCTTCGCTCTGTTTTGCAAACAAAGGCTTTGAATGGATCTGTGGTGAAAAAGGGAAGAGGTAGAAACATCAATGTGTATACTCCAGATGCAAAAGGAGTGGAATTTCAGTCCACGTTCTCTTTTTTTTTTTAATGGTAGCTGAGGAGTTTGCTTTTACTTCAGTGATTGAGTTAGAGAACTGTCTGTCTGAATCTGTCCCTCACTGTACTTTTATCTACCAATGAAAATGTTAAAAATTAATTCAAAATGATCATCATTAAGCTGGAGTGGTTTCATGGCCAAACTGGGGAAAAAACAAAATGAAGTCACTATTGGCCTGAGAAATCCTGCCCTTACCTGGATGAGGACGGTCTCAGCGTCATCCTCTGTCTCTGTCATTCCCTGCACGACAGAGAAAGACACCCTGAAGTTGCTCTGCGATCCATCCACTTCCACCGCAAATCCTTGCTGTTTCTCTGCAGCAATAAATGCCGATAGCTGTCTGGAGTAGCTCTTCAGCTGTGTGTGTCTAAACTGATACAGAGGGGTCACGTACGACAGCTTCCACTCCGATTTCAACAATAAGGCCAGATGTTCTGGATTCACCTTCTCCTGTAAAAGGCAAGCAAGATGGGTTAGGGGTTAGTGTGGAAAAGCATGAGAAAAAAACATGAGCAATGGCTGGCGTTGCCTTACAGTGATATAATGTGACTTTGGTGCTTTTCTGCTTTTGCTGAGCCTCCGTGCCGTCAGTGCTGGAGTTAGACCGAGGCAGCTGCGATATGACTGCCGGAAGCTTTTGGTTTTGCTCCTTCTCTTAACAACAACACTGTTGAGGGGAGTCCTTGCCAAGCTGAAAAGCAGACACAGGCCACCATAACATGAATATAGTTAGTAATGCAGTTTATTTTGTGACTTGCAGCCCAATTGTGGCACCCTGTCTCCCTCTGTGTAAGCTGTTGTAACCATTTGTCCCACATGATGACACACTCTTATAAACATTTCAGTGCAACTTAGGCTCAATCTTAAATTCTATTATTTTAAGATCTGTTGGTCCCATTTGGATGAAACAATCGCAGGTATACATTGACCAAGACTTTGCTCACAGGTTGCTGTGTTCGTATGCAGAATGAAGAACGTTTGAGTTCCACTCATGTTTTGGAAAGGATGAACAACAGAGCCCTAAAATGTGACATTTCTTCTTCGAACAAAGCTCTTTAGACATGGGATATTTGCCGAATGGAAATATGGAAGATAACGATTGTCACAATGTCTTGTACGGCGTTTTAACACATTGCCACATTTCAAAAGAAGCAAAGCAAAAGTAAAAGACTCTTATTTATAAAAGCTATTTGGTGGGTAAGTCTTTCCATGCACGGAGCCACGTCGCTGACAGAGGAAGGATTCTTAATCTTTATCGACCGAACTGAGCTGTTTTTATTTTAAGATCTGGAAATCAATAAAACATAAAAACAAAAAAATGTTAATAAGT
The DNA here is from genome assembly GCF_900963305.1 of Echeneis naucrates. Lineage (NCBI taxonomy): Eukaryota > Metazoa > Chordata > Actinopteri > Carangiformes > Echeneidae > Echeneis > Echeneis naucrates. The sequence goes on along the minus strand of NC_042512.1, from coordinate 17,020,950 downwards.
ATAAAATTGTTTTACCTATTAGAGAGTTGCTCCATGTTTTGCGTACCGAATGAAACCGGAAACAAATTTGAACGTCGCGCCTTCCCAGCAGTCTGCGCGGTTGGAATCAGCCAATCGCGTCAAACCAAACAGGAAGTAGGCTTTTTAATAGAATTATTTATTGTTTCCATTTTTAAGAATACAGAAAATAAATAAATAATATGTAAGTATACAAAATTAAAGAAAAGGAATAGAGTAGGAGACGATAGTAAATTAATTATTTTTATTACGCAAATTCTAATAGCATCATGTCTGAAGGCGTACGACGGAATACTGAGTAGGAGAGTGGTTGGCACGCACGGCACGTATTACAGCGTCCCGTGTTCGAGTCCGAGCTGCAGACTGTATACCTCTGTCTTTTTCTGTGCATCATGTCTGCCTTTCTGTCGAAATAAAAGCATAACCCTTCCCCTCTCCTAAAAGAGTCCTCGCACCTTCGAAGCTATCAGTACCACACCTTATTTTTCTTTTAGCCTGGACTAAATACATAACTACAATATTAGAGAATAGGTTGAAACAATAGCAAATTAAAATGACTGAGAGGACAGAACGAGGAGAGGAGATGTCAGATAGATTTACTGACATCTGTTCCAGTGGTCCAAATTGGAGACCACTGGATTTCTAATCATAACATTTGCAAATGCATGTGTGCATGAGCATCCTTCATTGACAGGACTCACTTTCCATTCCGGTGTAGTTACGTGAATAGTGGTTACATTTGAGTCGCTGGGAAATTAATGAAATTCCATGCAACATCCCTCTAGCTGGAAAAAAAAAAGGGGGTATTTGGTTTATTATGTGAATTTCATGAGCTGCCAGGTTCACATGCAGCCAATGGTCCCCCTCCCTGTTACCATAGAAACTGTGTGCTTTTTCTTTCCCCCCCCTCCCTCTGCATGGTGTCTCCCTGCTTTCTTTTATTCTTTCTCTTGGTCTACCACTCATAGTCCGGACTGACCTTCCTCTAGATCTATTGTCTCCAGCCTTTCGTGTGTTAAGGCCCTGTGGAATTGTAAGTTTGTCCCCATTTCCATGTTTTTATGTTTCGTAAGTACCAACACATTGAGTGGAGGGCTGTTCAATAGTACATACGCTGACATACAAAATGATGACCACATCAACAGCCAATAGCATTATTGGTAGCTACTGGTGGGCTTTAACCAATGGGGAAAGGTTGCAGATGATGTGTGAGCAGAAAGGATGGAGCGCCATGGAAACTGTTGTGGGTGACATAAGAGAACAGCGCACTCTGGCGGCACCACATGTCTCTGTTTCCCACCATGAGCATGGCAGAGAGCAGCAAATGCCTGCTGACTCAAAAGTCACTCAGCACCGTTTGATTCGTGCTGGAAAAAACTGTACACACACTCTTAGTTTTTATTCAATCATGAGCTTTAAAGTTTCGTTTTATTTTATTTGCACTAGAAAGGTTTAATTCATAAAGTCACCTGGCATCTAGTTATAGGCATGGTCATGCGTATCAAATTATATTGAGTGCTAATTGAATATTATGCATTCTGTGGGGCACTGGATATTGAAAATGTCAATTATTGTTTGCAACAGAATAAAATCTGACGAAGCTATTAAAAACTTTATGATTCTTTGATAGCATTTAAAAAAAGCCACCCTCTGGATTAGGGATCACCAGTTTATATTGCCGCTGGGATATGAACCTAAGCTCTCTACATGCAAAGCATTGACTCTACCACTGAGCTACACTCCCAGGATGTATGACGTGATTCCATGAAAGTATCCTCCTTCAGAGTCTGAAATTACCCATTGCCCACAAGAATATTGGCTTTAGATTTGTTCGAAATTTGTAAATGCCTTTGCACCCTGGGGTGTTTTGGAAATACAGAAAATTACAAACGTATCTTTTTGTTTATTAGATAGAACAGTTGGAAGGTGCTCCAAAACACCTGATTCAAATGAATGGCTCCTTATCAGACCCCAGCAGAGCTTGATGACGAGCTGATCATTTGAATCAGGTGTGCTGTAGCAGGCAAAATCTAAAACATGCAGAACAGTAGCTCAACAGAACATTGTTTATTTATACGTGTATTTTTTTAAATAATGAACTTCATTCTGACATTAGTGCACACAAAGCACCCCAACTCCTCCTCCTGACCCTGATGGTCCAAAGTAACCCATCGCCCACAAGAAAAGGGGATTTAGATTTGGTATGAAACTGTAAATACCCCGGGATGTTTGGGAAATAACTACAAACTAAGCTATTTCTTTATTAGACAGGACAGCTGGATGAGAGGAAAACGTCCATAGAGTGGACGCGAACCAACATCACTGATGGAGACGCTGGGGGTTTCCTTTTAATGGGGCGCATGCTTCACCCACTAAACCACCGTTTCTGTTCGTTGGTGCCCTCTGAGAAATGCATCCGATCATGACACTGACACAGGAGCTCATTTGGAGAGAAATAAACTGTGTGTTGAAGGATGGAGAAAAGACGGCGAAAGGCTGACGTCAGTGATGGGGTTTGGGTGATGCACGCTTGCGCGCCACACACTGGATGCGACCGTTTCAGGAGATTAGGAAACTGCGCCTCAATCGAACCCCCTGTAGGACGCCATCTTGGCTCGAGCCAAGCGTACACAACAACACCGAGGACCCGCCTCCCTTCTCCCCGGTGCCATCTTGGCTCTGGTCGGACCAGTTTCCCGAACTACTGAGGGAGGGGTCTGGCATTTCTGGAAGTCAGAGGAGCAGCCAGTCGAAGCCAGCGAACATCTGAACCAGCACCAGGACGGTGGGCAGTGTCGGCATCGGATACGCCGATCATCGCGGGCGGCGTGTGTGCGTGCAGCGGACCGGTGATGGACCTGATCGCGGAGGCCTTCCACCTGGACTCGGGAAGCTGAAGCATATTGCAGTCCGGTCACATTACGGATAAGCCATCTGCCGTACCCTGGGTGTGCTCGGCGCGACAACAGCCAGAGCCAACCGCTTATCCCATCGACGGCTAGCTCGCAACAACCCAGCCAGCCGAACATTTTTTTCCCCCCCACAAACAGCCCCGTTAGCTTGCGGCGAAGGGAGCATCTGTGGGTCGTCGCGGAAAGCGTCTGTGGATGCTGCTGAGGAAGTCTAATACCTGGCAGTATCCAGCAGTAAGATACAAAACCGAGGCATGCAAAAAGGGGTGTTTTTCTGCAAACGAGCGAGGAAATCTCCACGCCCCGGACTCTGGCTTGTGGTTACTGTTTAGCTAGCTGGCTAGCTAGCCTACCGGGAGAGTGGCTCGGGAGAAGGTGGGGCCGCGGAGTCTCAGCTAATGTGGCTAGCCGGCTAACCTGGACTGTCGAGGGGCCGCAGGTTTTCCTGACACTGACATTTGGAGGGAGGGGGGTGGCGGGCGTGGAGGGGGTTACACCGCCGACACCGTGCAATCTTGCAGAGGAGTGACCCCATTCAGCCAGAAAATACGCGAACATTGATTCCTCCGAAGCCGCGTGGGAGGGATATCTTCTGGAGAGCATCCTCCTCTACCTGAATGACCATGGCGGACGACGACGTGCTGTTCGAGGATGTCTACGAGCTGTGCGAGGTGATTGGAAAGTAAGTGCCGCCTTTTAATGTCTGTTTTTATTTTGATTTTGGTTGTTTTTTCCGCCATGTTCTCCGTCGCCATGCTTTAACTGTCTGGGATCTGCTCTGAGTGGAGGCCTGCAGGGCTTTCAGTGAGAAACTTCATTGGGTTTGTGAGGTGGGGGTCCTGTCCTTCTGATGCACAGAGGAGCAGCTGCAAGTTGTAACTGAACGTTCATTGCTTTTTATTGCAGCTGGAATAGAAATGAATTGTCAGTTTTAGCTGTTGGCCGGGGTGGGAAACATGGCTCATCTGGAGGCATTATTTGGCTGAACACCAAACTTGACTGCAGACAGGACTGTACCTCTTTCAATCATGATATTTGCAGAATGCACGCCTGCATACTGTGAAGGTGTGTGAGAAGGTATAGTTTGTTTACTTAATTTTGCAATAGCAAAGTTGTGTAAGTCAAGATGTAAGCCCAGGCACATCTGAACAATGAAAAATCTGATTTAAATGGGTCATGAAAATTGACCTTTGACCCAGTACTTATTTTGCTTTTGTATGGTCAGGCATGGCTCCTCTAATCCTCCTGGTAGAGAGTCAGGAAGGCTCACAGGCCCATCTCAGACCTGGGCTACCAGTCAGTCACCTCCCCCCTCCAAGCTTCCCCCTGAGGGTCCATTAAGTTTGCTGTAGAGGAAAGAGGCACACACTCTCAGGACCCACAGGCCCTGTTCTTCAACCTGAGACTTCCTGTTTCTTTGGTTACTAATTGATGGTTGGTCCATGACTACTACCTTGGGTTCCCAGTAACAGATCCATGGAGCCAGTGCCAGGAGTTTGTTCAGTTATTTCACAATACCAGTCTCATATGATGATAAATACTGGAGAGTGGAAACATATTCTTTGGATCCACTCGTCACTGTGGATGATAGTTTTGATTTTTCATTTGGATGAACTGTGACTAGATCATTTTTGATAGGCTTACCCTCCTTAGTTGTCAGATTGTTTTACTTGTGGTGTGCAGTTTTCATAGGTGTTGTCACGTTGTCTTGGCAGTGACTGAACAATGGTCTGGACTAGATGATACCTTAATAAGCTTGACTGAAGAAGTGAAACGCCACATTTCTGTCACAAAAATCCTAGAAGATTCTCCTTAGCTTTCCAGGTCTTTTGTGAGAGTGCAGTTGATGGATCAAATGTGTTGAGTCCAAGGGATGTGTTGCAGGAAGATTGGGGGGTGGGGGGTGGTCCTTTTTCCTCAGTCCAGAGTGGGAGGAGAAGGGAGGCAAAAACAGATCAATGGAGACAAGTAGAGTTGGGAATGGGATGGCCCTGAGGCTAAGGATATAAATAATGCCAGGAGACATTGACTGCAGCTCTCTCCCGCTTTGTTTTTATCCTTGCATTTTACTGTCAGCATGACTGTAGGTACCAGGTAGCACAGTGGAGCAGAAACTAGAGGATGTTCATTAATTAGCACTGAAATTAAAATACCTTTCAGCTAAAAGAAACAATCGGTTGGACCTACTGCATTATCTTCTCTGGTGAGACTGTATGTTTAGTATCCATTAAATTTTAACCTGCAGGTTGGAAACAACAGTGAATAAAAGTTTGTGAAAGCAGTGTAGGAATTCTGACTCTTTAAAATGTATATAAAAAAAATAAAACAATAAATCAATGAATTTGGATTTTATTAACAGTTTTGACATTGAAAACAAAGTATATTACAAAGTTCACCATACTGCAAAAAGCAGACATAACCCCCCCCCCACAAAAACTGTGTTTTTAAGAATCTGTTATTCTAATGTCAGTGACTATCCTTTGCAATATATTTAGATAATTGAGCTGTTTAAGTTTTGATAAGAAGCGAACGATGCTGGCTTTGGCATCGATCTAAATATAACTCGTTGCAAAGTGCAGTGACATTAAGATAAAAGTGACATAAAAAACAATGTATTACTTTATCCCATTCTTATCAAGCTGCCGGTGACAGACTAATTATACAGCTTGCGTTGTGCCTTTTTTTTATTATTTAAGACCGTGCACGGTCAGAAAGGAGAAGTGACGTCACAGAAATTATATTAAGCCAGACTGTGTTGTGTGTATATATACATATGAAAGTTAATTTTTTTTATTGACTGCTTTTGTCTTTTTATAATAAATCTGCATGTTTTATTGGGCTGAAAACAACGAGAGGGAGAAATAAATGACAATGTATTTTCAACTTTATTTGAGCACAAATTGTTTTATTTCTGTATCTCCTGCAATGTATATTGTGAGCTACCAAACTCCTGCATGTCGGGACATCTATTTAACCCTTTTTTTGCCAGGAAAAGAGTTGCAGCTTAAAACACCTGTTTGTTTTGTTGAGGTGAAGAAACCAGATATCACTGCTGCCTCCGGAAATTAAAACCACGCTGCGATGCGGTGCTCATTTTGAAATAAACGTGCTGCCTAAGCAAAAAAAAAAACAAAAAAAAAACAACAACAACAACAAAAAAAAACCCAAAGTATTCACAATACATGCAGTGTAATTTAAGAAGTGATTAGATGAAGAAAATAGCTGTCAGCTTTGAATTAGCAGCGACCAGCCGGAGTCGAGTTGTGTGTTCAGACCGAACCAGCTAACAGTCTCATCGGCTGATGAATCCAAAATGCCCCCTGAATCCAGAAAATCTCCAGGATGATGATGATGATGATGATCCTCCTCCTCCCCCCTAAAATGAGCACCGTGTCAGACCTCGGTTTAATTTCCGGAGACAGCAGTGAAGTCTGGTCTCTTCACCTGAGCTAATGTGGAGCATCTGCTTGGTGCTAAAGCTAGCGGCTCTTTTCCTGTCAGCAAAAAAGACAAAGACAAAAACGCGGACTCAATGTCCCGACATGGAGGAGTTTGTGCACACACAAGGCACCAGATGAATTGGCACGATCGAAAAACAAACAGACTGACTGCAAAAACGGCAAAAAAAAAAAACAAAACGAAACCCAGACTCACCGAAAGACGACCGCTCAAACTCATTAGTCTACTTCCGCAGTCTCGGAGAGCCCCGCCTTTTATGACGTAATATAGCGCGACGATTGAAAAGGTGAAAAAAAAAAGAAAAAAGTTTTCGCAGGTCACGATGACTTTTTAAATAAGATTAGGTCCCAAACATCTTAGAAAAAAAATCTAACCTGCAAGTTACACTGAAAGGGGGTGACATCAAAAATCTGATAATTTATTCATTTATTGGTTTAAATGGTTTCACAATATGTCAGGCTTTAATGACCTTGTTTTCATGTGGCGCGTTTTCAAGAGTTAAAATTTTCTGGCATGAAGAATACAATTATTGTAAGTTGGTGACAGTAATAAGTGCAGCGTCATTAGTTTGTCCTTTTACCGTGTGCCATGTCATTTGTCTCATGTTATTGGATGATCTTGGTGCTCCTGTATGCTCGTGTCTCTCACTGACCTTTGGCCTTGGCTCCCTTTAGCTTCATACATAAACCCTATTATCCAGCACGGTTGTTGCGCTGGCTTCTATTGTTGTTCAGAAAAGTCATCTATTATTGTCTCTGATCCGCTTGTCTTGGAGAGGAGCAGCGTGGTTGGGTGGGATTGAGAACACAGGGGATGCCATCACTGTTCAGCGATCATCTTCTTTAAACTTGGATCCTAAAGGGAGCAATGTTCACAGTGATTTCTACTGAAAGACAATTAGTAAGTACTTTTGGAGAACATTTCTTGTACAAAGCGTTTTTTAATGTACAAAATAGGATTTTACATTCCCAGTTAGATTTTTGAAGATCCAACCAGTTTCTGGTTGGTTTGTGCTTTGACTGTTTGCAGCACAGTGCACACAGCCAACATTGGCTCCTGTGCACAGAACTAACACAGGCTCCTTGTCCATTGGGATCCTCTTATTTCAGAGCTGCCTTCTTCCTCTCATTATTTTCGATGGAAAGATCTGCTTTTGTGCTTTTGGCAACATGGAGAACTTAGAAGTCAAATATATATGACCCTTTAGTAAGTTTGACCCCCGATTCATCAGGTCTAATTGTTGTGTGCGAATGGTTGGAGCTGCATTGGTTTGTGTGTAGCTGTGCTATGAAGATACATGAGGTGTATGTCTGATTGCACGCCTCGTGCATGTAAATGTTCACCCAACTCTCTGTGGTCATATTAGCCTTATTTCAGAGGAAGAAGACCAGACAGGTCAGGTGTTCAATTTAGCTTCTGAATGGATGAACTGCAGTGAAAGACGACACGGGCTATTTACAGACAAAGACTGCACACGCCCTGCAGTGTTATGAACAGATTAGATGGTTATTTTCTCCACCAAAATTTTTCTGGGACCTTTTCTAAAAATGAGGGTTTTAAAGGTCACTGAATGATTGTAGGTGTTTGCTACAGTCAGGAGCTCCAGTTTTTTACTTAACTTTTATCCATTTAACTCTGATCTGCAGGTTACACTTTAAGTGCTTGTTGTTTGTAACATTTACACTGTAAATAAGTGATGAGGATGTGAGGTATATATAATGTACAAACCACAGGCCTGTTTTTGAGATTTTAGCTTTAGCTGAAGGGTTGGTGAAGCGCTGTAGCAATTTAATCCATTTCTGTCTGTAATGGTTTTGTTTGATTCAGACTGAGGTTGTTGAGAAGCACTGCTGGAGTCACAGTGCTCTTTATTTGAGCCCTGGGGTGCTCATTACAGCCAAGGATATTGGGATGTGTGACTCACTCTAAACCAATGAAGAGATAATTCCTTGGGCTTATTCTGAGTTGGATAGTTAAATTGCTTGGGCAACAGTTTAAATGTTACATTTTCATTGATTGTTTCATATTTTTTAGTGGTCTAATGATAGCTTGTCACCAAACAGATGCAACACATTCGGCATACAAATGCTACACAAACTGCTGTGCAGCAGAAAGGCAACAGAACTTTGGTGAATGTTAAGTAATTACCATTTTAATTGTTAGTCATCACGTATTTGAGTGGCTTGAATCAGGTTGAGCAAATTTATAAAATAGATCAGGCAAATTAATCATATTGTCTTTCAGCATGATAGCGCTTATTGTTTTCACTGAATTGTTGCAATTTAAGAAAAACATAATATCTGTGTGTGTGTGTGTGAAGTTGTTTCAAGTGGAGTAATAGTCTGTTTTTTTGGAGTCATTGTCTGGAGAGTTAGAAAAATGAAATGTTTGGCACGCGTCATTGGTTAGGTCTTCACTACATAAGTACACATGTTCACAGTTAAAGGTAATCTTTGCTTGTTTTATTATGTAGGAATGATGTCAGGGCTGCTAATCCACCTCAATGGTTATTTAGGCATATTTTTGGGTTTTCCATTAAGGTGTTTTTCAGTTCTCATCCTCCCTTTTGCGTGCAAATGAATTTGTAGCCTGGAGCTGGAGACCCAAGGATTTTAGTCCCTTGTCTGTAATGCATCCATTTTAGTAAAGTGTCTTGAAGCAAAGTAAATGCATTCCTGCTGAGGTCATTAAAACGTCACATTTTTGATTGTGTCATCATCATGTCCCTTTACTAGAGGAAATATGGATTCAATTTGTCAATTGTTACAAAGTGATGTTGCTAAAGTCCTTTCAGGTTGGTCTGAAAAGTGAATTTTTCCAAGAATATACCTGTTTAGATCCAGAACTTGTGAGAGGATGCACTTTAGATGTAGGTTGTTGTTTTTTTTTTTTTTTTTAGGCCCATTCTGTCCTCGAAGTGAAACAATATAGCCTGTGTTTCTGTTGGAAATATAGTGTAGAATATAAGTATTTGATAGAATATTTTACCTTACACATTTTCTTTAATTAGAGTACCTCCCTGCTGGCCTGTAGTTTGGCTCTGCTGCCAACACCACAAATAAATAGTTGTGAATGGATAGTGAAAAGTAGAACCTTTTGTTCAGACCATAAAGCTAGACAATCTGGAGTAGTTTAAAGAAACCTGAGTTTTCTTCTGATTCGTGCACAGGAGAGATGAATCTGCCAAAACTTTACAACCCCCTGAAAGCACTGATGCTCATAATTTCAGTTCACATTCTGAAAGTTAATTTGCAGCAATTTTCTGCTTTGTGCTTCCATAGGCACATTGAACATGCTGGAATCTGACAAGGAAAATCCATGACAAAACCTGAAATTGCATTAGATATTTAAACAAATTAATTTGATTCCATCTGTTTCTTCCACGATCAAACTCATTATTTAAAAGCTTGCAAACCTGATATAAAATATTTTTCTGCATACCACACCTCCCCAAATTAGTGGCCCATAATGATGGTAGCTGCTGGCCACAGCTTTAGCGTAAAATGCTGCTTAAAGCAAAGTTGGTTGCTCTCAGGAGAGCAAAACTGGCTGTGTGGAGTCTGCAGATGTGTCCTGTCCCTTGTTAGGAGAGAAATGAAAATAAAAGAAAATGTGTTGGAAATTGTGTTTGTGACCAGTGTGGATGGGCACCCAGTTTTTGATTTACATGGAACAGAGAACTGAAATGAGCCAAAGAGGGCCTTGCAAAGATTGCCACTCTGGGCTAATGTTTTATGGCTGCCGCTGTCAGATGTGAGCCATGTGTGGGCGTTTTGTATGATCCCACTCAGAGCAGCTGTGTTGATGTCAGTACAGCATGAGGCCTCTCTGGTTCCTCACTTTGAAATACAACACAGACTCACACTCTCTCTTAGTCTCTTTCTTTTCTGCAGCTACTTGCCCTCTTTTAATGCCGTGTTAATAGCTAGTGTACATGGCTGAATGGCCATTTGATATTTTAATGCCAGATGATGAAAAGATTAGTATTCAAATTTTTTGACCCCCCCCCCCCCCCCCCCCAGTTCATTCACAAATTGATTCTCTATTGCTCCTTTCCATTGGTGGCCAAGATTGCAAATGTGTTTGATGCATACAATCTGGCAGGTTTGCCCAACCCCACCTCGTTCCTAATGGTGCTAATGAGTTTTATTGACACACATTAGAGGAATGCCAAGATGGCCTCAGCCTCACTCCATCATTTGTGTCTTTGTGGTTGTGGCTACTGGCTTAGCACTCCAAAGTGTTTTTTAGGCAAACGTGGACCTGAAAAGATTACAAGGTTAGGATGGGGGTGTCTTTTTAATAGGAAACACAGCTGCTACGGCACGCCAACTGAGGTCAGTGAGGTTGTCGGACCATCGGCAGGACTGTGAAGGGAAATGCTTTGTGTTTTTCATTTCTCTTGGCCCAGTGTGCACATGCTGCTTGCGTTTTTTTTGTGTGGGTTAATCATTACAGCAGATGAAAAGGTGACCAAGCTACTGCTGCAACATGCTGCAACATGGAAAAAAAAAACCCATAGCTTTTACTGTTGGTTTGACACTGATGCTGTCAGACAATTTCATTCACTAATTCAGCCCAACCAGAGCCTAGTAATGGCCACCACTTTGCTTTTGCAGAGTAGGTGTTGTGTGTGTGTGTGGGATGTCTGTTTGTATAGTGTGTGTGTGTGTGTGTTCAGTTGCATTGGTTCCACCTCTGTGAATTGTAGACTTGGGAGATGTAGAGACAGCTGTAACACAGCAGGCATGTGTGTGCCTTCAACCCTGTGTGGCCCAGGAGACGGGAGATTTGCAAATGGTTCAGCTTTCTCTGTTAGTTCACACCACTTTGACACTGATTTAATCTCATTCTCCTTTCTTTGATGTAATAACAATTGACATCTCAAATCTGCCACACAATCATGAACACAGTCATCTGGCAAGTCATCCCTGGACCGCTTTGTGTTTCATACAGATTCACAGGTGGACATGCAAAGGGATATCATGTTTTATGGCTTCCATATGTTGGGCTCGATGCAATTATATAAGGAAACACAACCTGACAAAATCTCCCAGAAATAAACCTTGTAGGGCAGCTTTTCCTCTCTCAGGTCTCTATAATAAAGCTGTTATAGCTGCGGTGCACAGTGCTTGCTGTATAATTCCCACTTGCATGAGCATGGAGGCCACGATGCATAGTTAACCACCCACTGTAAATCCACAGAGTTCTCAAGACCAGTTCTTGTCTGCCCATTGAGCTAGTGTGTGTACGACTAAATGTGCTTGTGATTTTGGTGAAGGCTAACTATTGTTATGTTGAAATCAGAGAAATCAGTTGCTCGCAGATGTTCATTGTTGTATTTGTGTTCTATTACTGTCTGTCTGTCTCTAACTCGGCGTGCATACGTCTGTGTGTGTTGCAGGGGTCCCTTTAGCGTGGTGAGGCGCTGCATCAACAGGGACACGGGCCAGCAGTTTGCTGTAAAGATCGTCGATGTGGCCAGCTTCACCTCCAGCCCAGGCCTCAGCACGGAAGGTGAGGAGCACAGTCGGAACAGATGGGCGGCGTTGAATCAATCAGGACTAGAGAGGGTAGTTTTCAGGGATCTCATCAGTCACAGAGAATTACACTTTTACACAAAGGCGTTTACATCTTCAATAACTTGCAAACTGACCTAGCTATTGTTGTAGGTTCAAACAAATTTGGGGATGATTTCAAAAACAGGGCGCACAAAGAGTGTGTAATGGCATTCTAACACATAAGTGCAAGAGGCATAGTGTGACATATGCTGCACCAAGATAAAAGTGTTGCAATGGAAATCTCACCAATACACACACACCTTCATCACCTCACACCCGACGCATGCCGTTGTGTGTGAGATTTTGACAGATTTGCAGAGATTACAGAAATCGTGCCACATACCGCCACATAGTTTGTGTGCGTGTGTGTGTCAGAGAGAGATAGAGACAAAGACCACGGGCAGGTGTGTATTGGTGGTAATGTTGGCATTCACCATGTGCCATCTGTGAGGTCTCAGTCAGAGATTAGTCTGGCAGCCAAGAACAGCAAGACAAGGAAATGGCCCAAGGGAGGGAAAACTAGAAAAAGTGGAGATCTTAACCTGCTTTTTCCAAACCAAAGTCTGCACTCTGAATAATTTTGGTTAGTATATTATCGTGGTCCAAAATCTAAATTTAATCACCCAAAAATATAACCCACCTACTTTGAGTTTTGCTCATTTTTTCAATGTTCCATTAATATCCCGTGTCAGCCTGCTCCACCCTGCTGTTGCTGGGTGGTAAGGACCAGAAGGGTTTAGCTTACAAATGTTAATGATCCAAAGAAAGAAAGAATCAAAGGCATTTTAGATTTTTAAGAAGGTATTCTCTTCATTGAGATTGAATTGAGATTGAATGTTTACAATGATATGAAACAGACTAGAAAAGCAAATCCAAATGAATAAAGTCCACCCTGAGTAATAATGTAAAACTGGAATGGATATTAAAAACCACTGGGGGGGTCAGTTTTTAAAATACCCCAAAAGAAGAAATGAGCAAGTAACACGGTGGAGACCTGGAGTGCAGCCAGGGTTGGGGAGCGATCCACGTACTTTAGCTTATTAAGAAAGAATCTGCGTCAGCATAAATGTGAGTGGGAAGAAAATGGAGACAGAGCTGCAGGGCAGGCCGAGCTACAAAGTGAATAACAAGCATCCACAGTTACATATGAATATATTTGTGCACAAGCATTTCAGGGAGTGAGATGGACAAAAGGTTAATAGCTTCATTAAGAGGTTGGTAGTACTACTGAGCTAAATCAGAATGAGTGAGTGTGTGAATTTGTAGCATTTAAATCAGGACAGATGGAGCAAACTAGCAAGCCTTTGGTCAACATTAAATATTTATAGAGAATGGGTAACAGTGAAAAATGTATAAGGGCAATTTGTAACAACATTACTGAGATGTATGTGGATGAACGGCACGGCAAACCAAATACATGATCATATTGTTTTTGGCTCTTTGGTGTGAAGTTCTGGGATTGTTTGGACCTGCTGTCTCATAACAAACTTCAGGCTGAAATGATTGAATGTTGTTCCACAAAGTGTAATTTTGCTCTCTGAGGACTGATTTGGGATTGGCCCAGTGGATGGCATCAGTTTAAATCAAATTGTTCAAGCCCTCTTTGGCTCCCTCCCTCTGTTTGAGTGGTTTCCTTGTTGTCGAATGGACACTGGGCAGCATTGTTACGTTCAAGAATAGACTGAGCTGGACAGCCCTAGGATGAGCTTAAAGAGGAAAGAAATCACGAAAGCAAAGGAAGGGGAGAATGGGGCCTCTGTAGTGGGGACGTGGCATCATTTTCTCTGTGTTGCATAATGATACTGGCCTGTCACGACTCAATGAGTGCACACATTCACGCGCACAAAGATCAGTGGATGAGGAGCAGTCTGTCTAAATGAGGTGTTTATAGAGCTGGGGGCTCAACAACTCTGCATTAAGTCTGTCAGATGGCCTCAGCAGTCTGTATCTCTGTCTTGTCACCTGTCTCTCTAGTTTTCAGTCATTCTGTTTGATACTGAATCTTCCTTTTCTTCAAAGGGACAGCCCCATTCCCCTCGTGATGTTTTCCTTCCAATATAGTGTTTGGGTTGAGTTTTTATTTATTTATTTATTTATTTTATTTAATCAAGATTAAATTTTGCTATGACATAACTGAAATTTTCTTTTTTGGTAATTTTATATTACCATAAGGCATAAGGCTTTGTTGGCTCACATGTGTGTGTATCTAACGTGAATATCACCTTGTTTGTTCAGTATCCATGAACAGTGAAAAGATTTGCAGATGAAATGATCTCTACCTCCCTCTGGTGGTGCAATGGAGATGTGGCACATATGTTGAGGTTGAAGGGAGGAGCACGGCATGGTGTCCTCTGCTTTTCATCTCCTTCAGTCAATGTGCAAGGATGTTGAAGGATTTAGGAACCACGTGAACCAAGTGAGCCCCTCAGCAGTAAAGAGGTTTTTTGTTTGCAAACAAACACCGGGGAGCTCTCTCACCCGGAGCTCATTTGATTTTTGGTTAGCATTTGTTTACCACAATGAAATAGAAGTTGTGATTAAATGGCGACTGACTCACTTCAAATGAGGCAAAAGTTTATTTTGTGGAGTGGATGAAATCTTTGTTGCCTTTGTTTTTCCCCAGTGTGCTTTGAATTTAGAGATGAAGGTCTGTGCAACCATAGCAAAGCAACTGATTGACCATAAATATAATCATAAACTCTGAGCATATTAGATTAATGCCCTCACGGCCTGCAGCTGAAGTATTACTACGCTCGAGCGAATACTTTCTGTTACATATGAACAGTATCTCACCATATTCTCTTTCTCATTTCTGTCTGCCAGATTTGAAACGAGAGGCCAGTATCTGCCACATGCTGAAACATCCTCACATTGTGGAGCTGCTCGAGACCTACAGCTCTGATGGCATGCTCTACATGGTTTTTGAATTGTAAGTCTATTCATACTGTTGTGGGTGACAAAATCATAGAAGAAACCAGTTCTGGGGTGTACCTTTTTTTTTATTATAGGTTTGTGTCAGGAAACACCAACACAATCACCTATCAATTCTGTATTGGAAATAAGGTTTCACTTCAACTCAACAGCATCCAGAGTAGAAAAAAGAATCATTAGAAAGTAAGTGTAAAAAGATAAAAGTGATCAGCAATAGCCAGTCCTCACAAGTTCACACCTATTTAAGATGCTTACAGCCAGCTTGTATTTGTGGTTGTAGTTATTTCCTTTGTTCAGTATGTGTGAACGCTCAAGAATTGTACATAATAGTGATGCTGACATCCTGTTATGTATGTTTGAAAAATACACTCAAGCTGTGACAAAGTTTAATAATGCTGTTTGTCATGATTGAACTGAATAAGAGTGAAATGATTGATTGCCAATCTCAGTGAATGTCATTTAGAGTCAAATTACAGCGAAGGAACTGCAGGGGAAATAGAAAACATCAGTGTTGAATACTAACTTGAGCGGTGGCATTTGGCACTCAGAGAACTGCTCTTTAGTTTTCCTTTGGCTTATCTTGGAAATATAATTTTCTTAATCAACTTGCTCTGTGAATTAGTTCCCTCTGTGCATATTTAATTAGGTAAATGTGAATCCCACAGTTTCCTCAGAGCCTCCCAATGGATGGTTCAGGGAGAACTGAGTTAGAGTGAAATAGTAGTGTTTGTGCATTAATGGAAGTGAAGTGAAATGAGCTCTGTTGATAGCATTAATGTATATATGATGTATGTAGTAGTAAAGGTCACAAAGAGGCTACGCATGTTTAGAAATCTGATTTTGTTTAATTTTTGTCCCAATCTCCTCTGTCTTTGCTCCTTGCAGTATGGATGGAGCAGACCTGTGTTTTGAAATTGTGAAGAGAGCTGATGCTGGGTTTGTGTACAGCGAAGCAGTTGCCAGGTGGGATGCGCAGTTTGGGAGCTCTGGGTCGAACATTTCAAATACTGGTAGTGGTGACTTGAAATAAACACTAATTTGTGACTGCTCTTTTCTGTTCACGCAGTCACTACATGAGGCAGATTCTGGAGGCGCTTCGATACTGCCATGACAACAATGTGATTCATCGTGACGTAAAGGTGAGTGCTCTCCCTCCAGCAAATTCCAGAGGGCAGAATATGTCAAAGTTATCACAGTAAGTTTCAAACCGCAGCTGTTGATCTCTGCTCTTTATGTTAACTTCTAGTTCATCGTCTAGTTCAATGACCTTTGGAACACATGTCTTCTTTGGTCTTTCCACTGCAAAGCCTGTCTAGTCTGCAAAGCTAGGTCCTTGTAAATGAAACTAGTTTGCTTTGCAGAACCAGTGTGGATTTGTTTGGGCGGTCTTCTGTTGAGATTAGCAGGATTAACAGACTAACACAAGTAACAAAAACCACCGGACCAGATGGAACGGGTCTGTCATGGCAGCCTAGTTTGCAGTGTAAATCTGATAACTGTCGGTCAAACCTGAGTCAAATGGGGTTTACTTGTTACTGCTGGCGTTTGCTTTAGCAGCCACCTCCCAGATGGGCCAGATGGGTGCCTTTAAACACAGTTGGGGTGATTCAATAAGAGTCTATTGACAGATGACTGAACCTGTCAGTCATTTCTTAGTCCCCTTTATTTAAGCAAATGGAGCTGTTGCTTGCCTGTGGCACTTTATTAGAAATGACAATTGTGTTAGATTTGTATTTAGTGCTGTGTGTGTCTTTATTTTCAAACAGTACATGACTATACATGGAAAAGAATCAAAGCATCTTAGAAAAAGCTGCAGTCAAGGCAGTCACTGAAATTTTTAATTTTTAAATAATGATTAAGAAAAATGTAATGTCGAAACAAAGAATATGTGCAGGAAAAAAGAAAAACTGTATTTGTTTTCACAGAGAATGAGCTGATTGGTGCAGCCCTTGTTTGAAATAATAGTCCTTATGTTGGTCCTTACATGACTGCAAATGGCAAACTTGTCAGTGCTGTTGACCTGCAGGCGGCAATGTGATCAATCCTGTGCGGCGGAGGGTGGAGTTGGCGACACAGATGCTGGTTCTTGGGGTGATTGAGGGAGTTTGTGGTTCATGGCTGGGTAAAGCCCAAGGCACGGATGTCCGCCTGAACTCAGTTGTTGAGCTGTTGGAAGCCACCCATTTACTGAAGTGATTCCCAAGCACCTGAAGGGCGGTTTTGCGTACAGAGCCGGACAGCAGAAAGTACATGATGGGATCCAAACAGCTGTTGAAGGCGGAGAATAACAGCATCACCTCGTTGGTACGGTCCACCATCTGCAAGTAGTCACACGGCGCCGTTGTGCTGAGCTGGGAGAGGATGTACACGGGTCGAAAGGCGTGGTAGGGCCCGAAACACAGGGTGAAGAGAAAGAGCACAAAGAAGGATTTCTTGGCTGTTCGGTTGTATTTATGAGAGTTGGGGAGGTCGGGCTTGGCCCGTGACACCCTCAGCAGCTGGGAGGCGATCTTTGCATAAGAGACCACGAGCATGGTGAAGACGAGCCAGAACGAGAGCACCAGTACTGCATTGAAATAGGCTTTTCCCCAGGCTTTCTGCCGATGCTTGAACTGGAAGCACTGGTTGTTGTTCTCGCTGTCCTCTGGCATGGCGATCATGGGCACCACCGCTATCAGCGAAAACCCCCACAGAACTGTGCACGCCACACAACTCCATGGCCAGTTGCGTCCCCGCAGCCTCATTGTGATGCCTCTCCGTGCTCGACCTTTTCCCTTCAATCTCAAGTATCTGTCCAGGCTGATGAGGCCCAGCAACAAGATACTGAGGTACATGTTCATGTAAAAGAGATTTCCCACGAGTTTGCAGGCCACCGGCCCCAGAAGCCATTTGTTGTCATAGTAGTGGTAGAAGACTCTGAAGGGCAGACACGCCAGCAGCACCAGATCGGCCACGGCGCAGTTGATGAGGAACACTCTCACAGAATTGCGGCTGGAGTGCAAGAAAAGGAAAACCCACAGGGCGAAGAGGTTGCCTATGAGTCCAAACACAAAGAAGAGGGAGTAGGAGACCATCAGAGGCAGACGGAGCGTCGTGTCATCAAATGAGCAATTGGTGTGGTTTGAGGAGGCAGGGGTGGTGGAAGCGGAGGGAAGAGATGCAGAGAAAGATGACTCTGAGATGAGAAGAGTGGACTCAAATGAGGTGGGGGCCGGGAACGCAGCCATCTTGTCTGAGGAGCACCAACTCTCAGGATACTTGGTGGAGCTCTGAGAAAGAAAAAGGAAGCACCTTTCATCAGATCACGATCTCTGAATGATCATTATCAGACAGAATCAAAGGTGGAGCGAGAAGCGTGTACGTCACTGCAGTTTCACAGTAACTAGTGATGCATGGGGCTCGCAGATGTAAAGGTCACACACGTCATGTTGTGTGAAAATAGACTGGCCTTAATTTATTTAATCAACATCACAAAAGACATTCAACTCTTGGAAGAGTGGTGTTGAATACTCTGCAAAAAGCTTGTTCTACAGTAATTTACTTGTGGGAGCGAGAGTCATGGCTGACTGAAAATTTCAAGCTTGTTTAATGCACAAATTCCAGTTATAAATTTTTGCAGTGTGAAGAGCCTTTGGCTGGCTGGCTGCTGTGAGCAGATGTTGGTATTGAAGCAGGACACTCACCAGCAATGTTCCCTCTGTGGGAGGCTCAGCACAGCTGTAGTTTAAACGCTTGTGAATGTTGAGAGAAGGATGTGAGAGCAGCAGTCCGGCAGGCACGTTCCTCCATGAAACTTTATAAATGACAAAAGATTGACCTGATTGATCAATATTTAACATGCCAAAATGGGTCAAAACTGCAGCACTTGTCCCTTTTCTGTTGCATTTGTCACCTTTGTCTTCAGTCTGTGAGTGTATCATGGAGCGTGCGGGGGCATCTGCTCCTCTCTTTTCTGCTGAGGTGTTGATGGTTTTAGTCTTTTCCTGACTGAAGAGCTAGACTCTGTGCACCCTCTTGAAGGATGAGTGCTTAGTCTGCTGGTCTTTTTCTGTCTGCGTCTTGCTCTCTCTCTCTCTCTCTCTCTCTCTCAGTATGCTTCTCTGTGCTCACACCACTTTGCGCCACATCCTCCCCCATGTGTTCCCTGATAAAGAGAAGTACATAAGTCTTAACAGCTGTACAAGAAGGCAGGAAGTGAGACCGTCAATACCACCGCCACTGCTACTCCCACACGTAGCTGTTTAGCGTGGCCCATGTATTCTGTGGGTCTTCTCAGCTCAGCAATGTATGTCTTGACGTTACTTACTGGAATTGACACACATGCTGTATTTATGTATGTATGATATTGGAAGGCATGCAGGGCATGCAAGTAGTAATAATCTTCTGGCTAGCTAGTAGGTGTTCTCACTTGTCCTTTGACAAACAAAGGAAGGAGAATGCAGTCAGCCTGATCAGTGTCCTAGTTTTATGAACTCCTTGTTGTTAGGGGTTCAAGCTGGCCTGTGGGCAGTTGAATGTCTCTGTTAGTCATCACTTTGTACATATGAAAAAAATGTAACTTTGCAATTGGGGTGCTTTTGCAACGGGGCACTTGGCAGCGGTTCCACCTGTGTACTGGGTTGCTAATCAATATGTATTTGGCATCTACTTGTATCCACCTCATTCTGGGTGTACAACGCAGGAAGTGGAATAGAAATGTTGAGCTTGTTACGTATAGGAAAGGAAGAATAGAAATTATGCATCTTCAGTTGACGCTTGCTATCCATTTTGCATCAACCAAATCCTGGGCAAGAAGTGTTTCCTGTGTATATATATCATAATGAAAAAGTGGTTATTGATGTGCGAGTGGTTTCTTCATTCTGAAACTGTGGTTTAGGAAGCATCAATTGAACATACATCTTGTGCACTTTTGCACATTAAGAGGATACCAAAGTTATGCAAGAGCTGCAGAGAAATGTAGATTTAACTTGCTGTTAGTCTGTGTCATTGCAAAAAGCAGCAAATAATGATAGAGCTTTGTCACCATCTCATGTTTTCCTCTGTAGCCTCACTGTGTGCTGCTGGCCTCGAAGGAGAACTCTGCTCCGGTGAAACTAGGAGGTTTTGGAGTGGCAATACAGCTGGGAGAGTCAGGCTTGGTGGCTGGAGGTACGGAGAACATGCAGGCCTTCCTTTCCCTGACACATGCTATTTAAAGCAGTGAACAGATATTTTGTACTTATTTGGATAATTGATGAACCTGTATGTAAACATGCACTTCCCCACCCTGAGTATCATTTATGTGAATTGCTCTTAAAATGTACCACCTGCTCTTTCCAGGTCGAGTTGGAACACCCCACTTCATGGCCCCAGAGGTGGTGAAGCGGGAACCGTATGGCAAACCGGTGGATGTGTGGGGATGCGGAGTCATCCTCTTCATCCTCCTGTCTGGCTGCCTGCCCTTCTATGGCACCAAGGAGCGCCTGTTTGAGGCCATAATAAAGGGGAAATATAAGGTAAGAAATGGCTTTGGTGTTGGGCCTATGATTTATGTTGTCAACCCTCCATGCCACTTTGATGCAGAGCAAGCAGCAGAAGCTTGTAGTTGACAGGACAGACATGTAGCTCAGTGTGCTAATCAGTGGAGAATATGGTGGCAGCAGATAGTTATAGGGACCATGTTGCAATATTGTGCATGGAGCTGTGGCTAAATAGTGGCAACCAGTCTTGAAGTAACTTAGCAGACTGGGACATTTTAACCAAACATAAAAAGAGTATCCTCACTGAAAGCAAAGTATATGTTTAGTGTCAAAAGTTGAGAGGCACATGTGACAAAAGCTTGTTAGCTCTGTCTTACAAGCTTTTGTGGTTTAAGCTTGGTTCTGTGGGTGATTGTATTGATTCTTTGTCCTCAGATGAATCCCCGTCAGTGGGCCCACATCTCAGAGAGTGCCAAAGACCTGGTGAGACGCATGCTGATGTTGGACCCTGCTGAGAGAATCACTGTCTATGAGGCCCTGAACCATCCCTGGCTGAAGGTGAGACCATGCAGTCACTGTACTTGAAAGAAACTCAGGTGCAATTGAGATCAGTGAAAATAGATGTGGGGAAACTCTGGCAGAGTACAGTCTCTGACCTCAATGTTTATAAATGAAACCCGCTGTGATTGTAAAACCAATTACCTTTGTGTCGGTGGCCCAAGATCACTTGTTTTTAGGAAGTGCAACAGTTCTGCTCTGGCCTCTGTTCTGGGCCTGCTCAAACACGCATGTATTGTTGTTTGTTCTGTGCAGGAGAGAGACAGGTATGCTTACAAAATTCACTTGCCTGAAACGGTGGAACAGCTGAGGAAGTTCAATGCCAGAAGGAAGCTGAAGGTTAGTGTGCAACCAAAGAAAAGATCAGAGGAAATGGCCTGCATGTCTCTTCTAATCACTGACCTGGATCTTAGTGTGTCATGAGTTGTCTCAGTGTTGTAAGGTTTTGTTTTTTTTTTTCTTTTTTTTGGAAATGTGTCCTGGAAGGGCAAAAAAAAAACAAAAAACAAAACAAGAGTCTGACCTCACAGAGTAGTTTAATAGCTCTACTCTCCCTACTCTGTATTGAAGGGTGCGGTGTTGGCTGCTGTGTCCAGCCACAAGTTTAACTCTTACTATGGTGACCCCCCAGAGGAACTCCATGACTTCTCAGATGACCCCACTTCTTCAGGTAAAGCTCACAACATGTAGGTGCCACAAAGGTGACAGTGGACAGAGCAAACTGTACAAAGTGATGTTAGTGATGGAATGTAGTGTGAAGTAAGTCACTTAGAGATGAATGCAACGGAAACACTGTTAGCAGAGTTTCTATTTATGACTGTGATTTCTAGCTGTCTGTGGAGAACTTCCTCTCTTTGAGCAAAGACAGATGTTGCCCAATGGCCTCACTTCCCTGTCTCAGCTGTGGACTTTCATTTCCTTTAGATAAGACTTACAGCTGGTACCTGCTGGTAGTTATCAGAAAGCAGAGTCAGAATGTGTGCCTGTGTGAAGCAGGTGAAAGTGACTGTATAAATGAGCAGCTGGATATACTGGATTGTATGTAGTTAGAGCTGAGGTAGGCAGTCTATAGTGGACTGATGGTTTGCTTGAGTAGTTGGTCAGTGACTAGCACTGTGGAGTAGCTGAGAAAAGAAAAAAAAAAAGAAAAAGAAAGGGAAAACCTGAAATCCTGCTACTGCTAACCTGCCTGTGTGCTGCCAACTCTCTGACTCTGTTGTTGTGTCATTTTGTGGTGGTCATCTCTGTGCACCTGTAGTAGCTGTGAAGCTCCTCTAACTGCAACCTATTTTCTTTGGTGTTTGTTTCTTCTTCTTCTTCTTCTGCTGTGCCATGTAGGACTGCTAGCTGCTGAAAGTACGTATCACACGTCCCACTTGCAGAATTGCCATGTACTGTGTAGTCATGATGTTGTCACCTGCTTGTTTTCTTGCAGCTTTTAGTATTTCCCCCCCTCAGTGTTGAATGATTGGGGTCTTTCATGGCTTCCTCTTTTTCCTCCTCCCCTGAAGCAGGGACCATTTCCCCATTCTGTCTGTTGTCTATGTTTATTAATGTGACTAAATGGGCTTGGTTTGAAGGAGGTGCTTTTCTTGCAAATGCTGAAACACAGCTGAAGTACATCTGTAATAATGTAGTTTGTGAGTAGAGGGAACAGTTTGTGTAATGAAGAGCAAAGGTTGTGAGAAGAAGATGTCAGGCCTCAGTGACTATATGCTGTGTTTGGTTTTCTATAACTGCACTTGCAGTGAATCCCCCAAATAGAAGACAGAATGTTGAGATCCCAACTACTCTCACCAGGGGATAGTTGTGGGACTTGTGGTAATGGAATGATGAAGGGTGCTGTATTTAAAAGCCCTGTCCTCAATCTTGAGTGTGAGGAATGCCAACAAATGTGAGGTTAATAATGACTGTAATAGTAAATGGTAGTCGTGGGAGTCTTTGTCTGTCTGGCAGTTTTCGGAGTGTGGTTTAGAAAATGTGAAGCATGCAATGCTGTGGCTGTAAATGTGATGTATAAGTCATTAGCCTATGGGTGCAAATGAGTTTGTAGAATGTATTTTAGGTAGCCTTAGATGTGCTCACCATGTAATCCAGTTGGTGGGGCTCCAAGTACTCTTATTAATACATAAAGTGTATGTGGGCAATGTGTCTGAATGGAGTTGTTTGATGGTGTCTTTATGCACTTTGACTAAAATGAATAGTATTTGGTTTTAATGAGTATCTTTGGATTAGGTGTATCTATCAAGTGTATTTGGTGTGGTGCCTCTAACCATCAGCCAAACTGTGACTTTCAGGAATGATTTGTTCTGATTATTGATGCAATGTACTGCTGTTTCTCTGGTTTTGCTGCATGTGTGGGCGATGCAGCAGGTACTTGGGGTGAATAAGTTGTGTGTACGTGTGAGATCTGTGTTGTGATGTTTGTTTGAGATAGTTTCTGTTGTTTTTGGTGGATGTTGTGGTTGTGTCCCCTGTACATGGATGTGTAATGGGGTTATGTGTTTGTGGTGTTTGTCTTGTTTGGTGCTTGCATTCAGTTTTGTGTTGAATGTTTGTGGGGACTGCTCTGTGTAGTAGGGAATGCTTCTGTGTAATTGATTAAGTCTGCTCTTATGTGTGAGAGTGATAGTGCTTTGTGTATCTGTGTGCGTGCACTTAGGGGCAGTATCCCAGGTTTTGGATAGTCTTGAGGAGATTCACGCCTTGACGGACTGCAGTGAGAAAGACATGGACTTCCTGCACAGTGTCTTCCAGGATCAGCACCTGCACACTTTACTTGATGTGAGTACACTATGGTTATTCTAATCAGTCAAGATCAATCACTCAGGAGTCTTTCTTGTCATAATGAGGATGGAGTGTGATGTGGAACACTTCTGTCTTAAAGAAAGTGCACCCAAATGTTCCACTCTGCTGTGTAGTTCTGTTTTAGTTGACCCTTGTAATGGAGAAGTGCTTGTTCTCACAATGCAAATAGTACATTTATGGTGCATGTTGTGGTCTGTTGTTTCAGCTTTATGACAAAATCAACACCAGGTCGTCTCCTCAGATCAGAAATCCTCCGAGTGATGGTGTGCAGAGAGCGAAAGAGGTGAGGAGATAGCAGGTCATGCTAATACTGATTGATGTGAAGGAGGTGCATGGCTCAAGAATGATCCCCTTTCTTCTTCACCAGGTGCTGGAAACCATCTCCTGTTACCCAGAGAACATGGAGGCCAAGGAGCTCAGGAGGATTCTCACGCAGCCACACTTCATGGTGGGATATAATGCAAAAAAACATGCCCTTATCTGTGTTAGTGGATGTGTGTGTGTGTGAGAAACTGGGAGAGAGAGAGAGAGAGAGAGATTAAGTTCTACTGTGTGAGAAGCAGGGGGTGGTTTGACAACCTGTAAAACTCTGTAGACCACAAAGCTGCTTAGCACCTGAGCTGGAAGAGCTGTGGGAGAGGAATAAGATAGTAGTGCAGTAGAAAGAGCAGGAGTGGTAGGAAGAGAGGGCTAAGGTGTGGATCTAAAGTGAGTGTAGGTGTGGATGTATGTTGGATGCATGCAGTGGCCCCTGATGGATGTGGGAGTGGCTCAGTGATAGTTTGGCAGAAGGGGTGTATGGTTCATGTTTGTGGAAAGGTAGGAATCTTTCCAGGGAGAGTAATTAGTGTCAGCACTTATGGTCTAATGTTGTGTGTGGAAAAGTGTGCAATAGGAATGAGTGTAGTGAGTAGAGTTTACATAGTGTGTTTGTCTTGTAAAAGGTCTTTATGGGTGGAGCATTATGTATTATAGGCAGCAAGTTGGAGGGGGTGGGGGGACTTTGGTGGAGCTGTAGTGTGTGTTGGTTCAATCCAATTAGGTAATAAGCAGCTGCTCTCTGACCTGATGTCATTTGGTGCAGCCACTAAGTGGTGTAGCTTCAGAAGCAGGTGTGAATGTCTCATGCTCATGGAGAGAGGTGTGTTGGAGTTGATGAGGTCCTGTTGGTTTGATGTAGAAATGAGGTGTGAATGTGTATCTTCAGTGTGTATGTCATCTGATCAGTGCCAGTAATGCTTGCTTTAGGTAGAAAATTATGAATATATGACTGGCTGAGGTGTTGTGAGTGTGTAGTGAAGGATGCATGGGAAGTGTGGGGTGTGATGGGGAGGCAAAAAGTGGGATGACTAGAATAGATTATTAACAGGAGATAGCTCCTATGTAGCTGTGCCACAGGTGTAAATGAATTGTTAATATGTAGTGTGTTTTGTTTCCTTGGGGTCCAGGCCCTTCTGCAGACTCATGATGTTGTGGCCCACGAGGTCTACAGTGACGAGGCGTTGAGGGTGACTCCTCCGCCTACCTCGCCCTACCTGAACGGAGACTCACCAGACAGCACCAACGGTGACATGGACTTGGAGAATGTTACCAGGGTTCGCCTGGTCCAGTTTCAGAAGAACACAGATGAACCTATGGTATGTTCAAGAGTGCTGAGAAGTATGCATGGGTGGGGGTTAGGTGTCAATGACAGAGAAAGAGTTAGTGTGTATGTATGTGTAGCAGCAGCAGGTCATTAATGGTGTCAATGTCAAGGAAAATGGGTAAGTAGATGAGAAAGGGAGTCTGTGAGGGACAGAATTGGTGAATGATTGTGGGTGGTTTGCTGTAAATGCTTAGAACTACTGAGAGGTGTCTTTTTATGTCTGATGTGCTGCTTGTGTCTTGTAGGGCATCACTCTGAAGATGAATGACCTGAACCACTGTATTGTGGCTCGAATCATGCACGGAGGAATGATTCATCGACAAGGTAGTTAACTAAGTAGTAACACCAAGTATGAGGGAAATGGGTGAAGGTGAAGTTGATAATGGGTGTTTTTGGTCCTGGTTGTATCTTTCACCAGTCTGTGGTTTTTCTACTGTAGGGACTCTACACGTAGGAGATGAGATACGAGAGATCAATGGCATCAGTGTTGCCAATCAGACGGTGGAGCAGCTTCAGAAGATGCTGGTGAGTCACTGAAATGATCATGTTAGTCCTCTGTGGCAGGACAGTGTAGGTGATGTAGCCATGTCCTTGTCAATAGTGTTTCACCAGAGAGGGTTCATGATAGTACACTGGCTGTGTGAGGGAATATGAAGCATATGTGCAGAGCTAGTAATGGCGGTGTGCTATTACATTAATGTCTGCTGGGAGTGGGGTAGTTTCAGGAGGTGTTGTCACTGTAGCTGTGTTCTAAGGTTAGAAAGCTATGGGGCTGTGTAGTTACAGGTGTTATGGTGGAAAAGTCAGAGAGAGCACATTAAGGAGAACACAATGTCCTCACTGGGATTCTCCTAATAGGCTAGTGTTAGCACCAGTGGATGTGGTGAAGTAACTTCAGCTGTTGTTGTGAAGAGGAAAGAGTGTAGATTCACATGGAACTGATGACCGCACTTTAATCTGTCATATCATATGCTGTGTGTGGGTTAGAGGCTGGTAGCTGGTGTTATGCAGAGTAGATGTTGTCACAGATATGTATGTAATATGTTGCTGTTGAGTGTTAGGGTTGAAGAAAAGTGAGACGTGTCTTTAGTGTATGCAGCAAAGCATTAAGTGTTCCAGGACACCAACAGTTGTGTGGAAGCTGTGAGAATAAAATGGAGTGGTGTAAGTAGTTAGTGTGAGGTGGTGCTCTTTGTCGGACACCAAGCATAGATGATATGGTCTCACCTCTGTGTGGTGTAAATGTGTAATATGCAGAGTTTTACTGGGTGTAAGTGTAGAGTTAGGTAGTGTGGTGAGTTTGAGTTGGTGGACGTGAGGATAGGCTTTAGTGGTGATAGTGCTGTGCTTTTGTGGTGTTTGTGCAGAGCTTGACAGTGTGAAGCAGGTGAGTGTGCACTGGTGAATGGGGCTGACTGTAGGTGTGTTGCAATGGGTTGTTGTTGTCGTCCTTGTAATGTGCCTCTCTTGACTTTCTTACAGAGGGAGATGAGGGGTAGCATCACGTTCAAGATTGTACCGAGTTACCGATCCCAGTCCATGCCATGTGAGGTAGGTCATGTGTGGAAGAAATGGTTGTTATAGTGTGTTATAGACAGAAGCCTTGTTGAATGTTGTGTTGTATCTGCAGAAGGAGTCACCAGAGGTATCCCGACAATCACCAGCCAATGGCCATGCAAGTGTCACCAGTTCAGTCTTGGTAAGTGGCAGCAGACTAGTAAGAGAGCAATGTGAAAGATGAACAAGAGTAATAAAATGGATTGGGGTAGAGTGTGTCTGTGTAACTCTGTCATAATAGTTTGAATGGCACTTATCTTTTGCACCAATCAGGACCTGCCATCTACCATTCAGCCCAAAGGCCGACAGGTGAGAAGTGTGGTGTTATTATGTAGCATGCTCCAATGGTAGTAGTTAGAAGTGGGGGTAGCATGCAGCGGAAATGGAGAAAGGAACAAGCCAAGCAGCTGTGTTAGAGTTTTATTGGTCAATGCATGTATGTGTTGTTGCTGCTGCTCCATTGTGAATGTGTTGAAGGCTTGGCCTGTCCACGATGAACATAGGAAAGGGTTCCCAGTGGGTTGGGCCCATTGGAGAAGACGCCTGCAGACAAATGAGCCAATGGTGAACTGACAGAGGAGCTAGGCTAATGGAAAGCAAGCAGTTTGCCAAAGAAGTGCAGGTTCAAGATGAAAAGAGCAATACCTGTAGTTCAAGGCGCGTAAGCATCGTGACCTGGGCCTTTGGCCGGTGTCTTTGCTCGGTGGACTTGCGCAGGTAGACTTGCAGGTCTTTACCCATGTCGGTCTTCACTCAGGGCGGCTTGCACGTCGCCAGGCTTTGCACGTCGCAGAGCTGACGTCGCAGGGCCGGATGCTGGCTGAACGCTGGCTGAACGCAGGCTGGACGCTGGCTGACGCTTCCGCTGACGCTTCAGTCTGCTTGCCCATTACAAAGAGCTCCATCTCAGGACTCAGCCAATCACGCAGCAGGCTCAATTAAACACACCTGTTGAACACAGGTGTTCTCAGTTGGCTGCTACCCAATTGGCTACTTTGCTCATCCCAAAAGGCGGAACTAGCCTTAAAGGGCCCTTTCCTTCAGCTACTCACCCAGGCACCGCTCTCCTGCTCCCTCTTGGGAACGCCAACCACACTACGAAAAAAAGAGATAACAACAGGGTCAATAACAACACATTGCTCTTTAGCAGCCCTACAAACCCTATTCCTTTGTTCATGCCCAACACAATTCCTACTGCATGACATGTAATACTCTCAACCCCCTCATAGATCTCCCGACCAGCTATCAAGGACAAATTGTCCATTAAGGTAAGCTCCTCCTGTAGAGGTAGACCCCCAACTCTCCCTCATTGTGCTGTCCCACTCAGATCAATGCTAGACCTGTCAAGGCCCTCCTTTAACCACTTTTGCCCCAGCTACTCATCGTGATCTGTGTCTGTACCCCTTCCCCACCCCAGCTTGCACACCTCAGTCACTCCCCTTTCCCCCAAAACCATTTCCCATCCTACACAAACACACACATCAACAACAAGCTCACTCTCTCAGCACATCCTATGATAACCAGAGCTATCCTCTCTTGTTTCAATCCACACATTCCTTAGATTTACGTACGTGCTCAATTCGAATACGACCCAGCTAAGGATGACCTCATCCCATGTAAAGAGGCTGGCATTCGCTTCAGGGTAGGCGACATAATTCAAATCATCTCCAAAGACGACCACAACTGGTGGCAAGGAAAACTTGAGAACACCAAGAATGGCACAGCCGGACTCATCCCCTCTCCCGAACTGCAAGAGTGGTGAGCGCTAACAATCACTCAACCTACCCTTGCCACTATCCATTCAACCAATCACTTCCATTACCCCCACAGCCACTTCACACATTCCATTAAAACAACATGCTTTTTCAGTGCACACAAATATCTCCCAAAAGCACATCTCTAACACCACTACACCACAACCTAGCCTGATTCTCCACACCTCCAACAACCTACATCGCTCACTTCTCAACATCAGTCTCCACACAAACACCACTAAAGCACACCACCTACACCACAACCTATCCCCAGTTCCTACTACTCACACTCCCTGCATCAATTGCTTGATCAAAGTGGCACAGCCACACTACTTCACAGCCAAGTCCTACACAGCCACTGACCTTCATAACCCCTCCCACATCAAACAAACTAACTAGTTCTTTTATGTGCACACCCCCAACACATTTGCATATGTTACAAACACACATCACACGACATAATCCACACCCTATTCTTCACAAGCCATTGCTGATCCCTGACCCCCATCCTATCTACCCTTCAACTCCATCTACTCATAACACTTACTGTCTTCCATTCCAGGCGCGTGGCATGCATAGCCATGGAAAAAACCAAACAGGAGCAACAAGCCAGCTGTACCTGGTTTGGCAAGAAGAAGAAACAATACAAAGACAAGTACCTGGCCAAGCACAACGCAGGTAACGGAGCCTACATTGCTCCCATCATAAAGTGTCACTGCCGCATGTCAGTGTTTCCTACTAAATACTTCCCCTGCCTCTTCTTCTATGACAATTTTGCAAACAACTGCTTTGTTGTGATGTTCTCTCATTCTAATTATCCTCTGATAAAGTGTCTCTTAATTAACCCTTCCACTCCCACTCCCTTTGTCCATATTTCATGCTGTCTCTTACCCACTGACATCGCTGCATGTAAGTAACTCCAGACAGCTGGCACCCAGCCTCTGTGTTATTCTTCCTCTTCCTCCTCCTCCCTTTGCTTTGATACTTTATCCTCTTCCTAATGTCTCCTTGACTTTTGAACAGCCACTACTTTGGTGTATCATGAGCAATGAAAGTCAAATGCCTATTTGCTTCGATCACTTTGAGCTTACAACCACATAAGCCCCAGGTAAATAATGCTTGGTTCAGCCATTTGACCTTCACCAAGCCTACTCTGAAATTGCCCTCAGGTCTTTCACTTCCTTCCTGATCTGCTGAACCTCCATCTTACTACAGACACCCTACTTCATTTATGCAGCAGGACATTGGGATTAGTGTGTGCCTCATTGCACTTACATGATTACAGCAGCACAACAGAGTAGCACTCACCACCCACTTCTCAACCAAGTGGCTTCATTTCTAACTCTGCTACATCTAAGACATATACTACATTGGGTATCAGGCCACTCTCTATCATAGCTAATTAAACAAGTCCACCAATGCATGGCAAACCTAGACCATCACTTGTCTCCTCTGCCCTACAGTGTTTGACCAACTAGATCTTGTGACATATGAAGAAGTGGTCAAACTGCCATCTTTCAAGAGGAAAACACTCGTCCTGCTCGGTAAACACACACTGCAACTGCTGTTTGTCCATTTGTTTGTATGACACCATGAACTCATCCAAGCCTGCATGAACAAGGCCTATGTCACTGCTCTATTGCCCCCATGACGCCCCTTTCTCTGTGGACATTACACTATGCATTCTACCACCTCCAAGCTGCACCACACAACTGCACAACACTGTGTCACACATCAGAATAACTGCTAACCTGCAACCTATTTCCCAAACACACCAGTCCCACACACTACTGCAATCCCTCCAAACACACAACCACCCAATCCACAACCCAACACTGCGTCAATGTGATCTCATCAAAGGACTCCATCTGCCACACATTGAAGGCCTACTCCACTCACCACTGCCATGCCCCATGGCCTGACTGCTGACACCTACATTAACCTAACACTGACAAACTGATGATGGCACCAGTAGGTTGCACAAGTCACACACACAGACTCATGACACTGCACCACTTCCACTGCTACCATTGAAACTAACCATAAGAACCCTGCTTCTGCACACACACATTAGTCTCACACCCACTTTTCTTTTTCTGAGTCAACCACACATTGCAGACACATCTATAACACAACAAGCCACCACACTTCAGAAACTCCTATCCACTGCTATTTTCTCACACCTACAGCTTCTACCTTCAATCCTATTCTTCCTGGCAACATTTGTGGGGGAAACCCAGGGCAATTGAAACACTTTTCATGCACTCTTTGCATTTTTCCATTTGCTACACTCTTCTTCTACACCAGCTACCACGACATATTCCACTGCATTTATGGAGCTCCACTGCCCTTAACTCATCTAACACATTATACACAGAGAGCCAACTACAACTCCTACATAGCAGCTGCTTGCACCCAAAAAGTCACACACATTAACCATATCCCAAACTACAAGGAATGTCTCCCTCCATTTATCACTTACAGTCAGCTGGGAAAATCTAACCATTTATGACAAATAGGGTCTACAGCAGCAGCACCACATCAGTGCCAACTTGCAATACTAAACTCCCAAGCCTTGCATTTTGACAACTCAGCCACATCAAAAGGACACTTAATTGACCTCCACAAGAAACCCCCACTGACACTGTCATCTGTATGCAGCTACAGCATTCAGGACTCCTTTTTCTCTCTCCATTACACCCAATCAGCCTATTTTCTTAAAGGCAACAAACAGGACCCTCTGTGTTAGTTTCTCCAAATATCTTTGCTACATTTGATGAGTGACCTTATGAACCAACTCACATGCCAGCACTTCAAGCTCTGCTATCTCTTTTCATCCAGGTGCACATGGGGTCGGAAGGAGGCACATCAAGAACACCCTCATAACCAAACATCCTGATCGGTTCGCCTACCCCATTCCTCGTAAGGACACACACAGAACACAGGCACTGCTCCCCTTCTAGCCCTGAAGCATTACACGTAGCCATAGTTTCCCTAACTCACCCCTCCACCTTTGTCCCCACTCAGACACTACACGTCCACCTAAGAAGGACGAGGAGAACGGAAAGAACTACTACTTTGTGTCTCACGACCAAATGATGCAGGACATCAGCAACAATGACTACCTGGAATATGGCAGCCATGAAGACGCCATGTATGGCACCAGGCTGGAGACCATCAGGCAGATCCACGCACAGGGCATGATCTCCATCCTGGATGTGGAACCACAGGTAACCCTCTACTCCTCTTCACCACTGTGCTACACAACAGACACCACCATGACTGGTCTGTCTGTCACCACCTCATCTCTAAGCAGCTTTGGCCATACAATGCCAGCCCAATCATTACTTACTTTGACTCAAACATAACTATTGCTTCTACTTCACATAAAAACACCTATTTCATCTCCCACCTCAGCTCTCCAGTTTGCAACTACTTATTTGTCTAAAAGCTTCATATTATTTGTGCCATTTGCTGACACTATTGTTCTGAAAACAACCTAACCTCATCTCTTTCTCTCCCACTTATCAGGCACTAAAGATCCTCAGGACAGCCGAGTTTGCTCCCTATGTTGTCTTTATTGCAGCTCCCACCATCACCCCCAGCATGACTGAGGTACAGCTGCACTGGCATACACTGACACCCCTTCACTCACATGTTCACTCACTCTCTATGACTCCAAACTTGCCACCTCTAAGCTAATGAAAGACTGTAAAAACCTTCATGCTCTCTCTTCTATTGGCTCTCTCACTGCCTCCCTCCAACACATTACTCCTGTTTGCTTTAAGTGTGTTTTCATTTTCTTTGGCATGCCTGCTTTCATTTGCACTCGAGGTTCCAAAGTGGTGCAGGAAACTGCCTGTAAGTACTAAGGTTGGACTTGTGTCTGGAATAGATAGTAGTCCCCTCAATTCCCCCCAACACACCTCCTGATGATGCCCTTTGGCCCAACCCCACCTGTCCATTTACACCACAGTCTTCAAAGTTTTAGAAAGGAGCTGCCCTGCCCATTTAAAAGGGCTTCATCATTTAGATAACGCAGTTATCAACAACAGTTACTCTTTGGATTTGAAAGTCCAGCTAAACCATTTGCTACACCACCACTTAAACTCACCAATAACCAAACTCCTTCAAGGCCCATTTTTACATGTGCACATTACAGAATGCAAACAAAGCCCATCCTCTTTCTCTTCACACCCACCCCTCAGGATGACTCTCTGGAGCGGCTTCAGAAGGAATCAGAGATGCTCCAGCAGACCTACGCCCACTACTTTGACCAGACCATCATCAACAACGAAATCGACGACACCATCCGCCTGCTGGAGGAGGCTGTAGACCTGGTGTCAGCCACTCCTCAGTGGGTCCCTGTGTCCTGGGTCTACTGACACACAATCACCAACTGCCTCTCAACAAATGCAGACACTCCTCTTTGTTCACATTCCCCCAAGTCACATCTCCCTCATCACGGCTGTACGGCTATGTAGATAAACTCTTGTGGAAAAATATCAGAGATGAAGAAACTGTTAACTCTGAAACCTCACGACAGAGACTTCAACCTCCCACCTGTCCCTCTCCTCAACTAACAGCCTGCAAGGCCACTGTTGTGTACATATATACATATATATATATATATATATAAATATATATATATAAATGACAACACAAAAAAAACTGATTATGGTTCTGTCCTCATATTGTTGAAGGGTGGGGAGTGAAGGGGGTGGGTGGTGTGGTAGATATTTTGTACCTTTCTTTTGTAATTGACAGATGGGTGTTACTATCTGAGGCAATAGTGAGCATGACCACAAAGCAGTCTTACATGGGTGCCTGTGTGTACATCTGTGCGCACACACACACGTGTGTGTGTGTGCGCGTGTGTGTGTGTGTGTCTGTCTGTCTGTCTGTGTGTTTTGACCTTTTAAAGCACTTCCTGCGGTACTCTGTGTCCTCCTCTCTCACATCCCCCTGTAACATCTACCTGTGACAAACAGGCCTAACTCTGAAGCACATATGAAGCTGCTACAGTGGCAACAATTAACTCCCTCAGCTCCATCAGAGCAAAGCAAAAAGCACAGGAAACTTGGCAGTTTCACACCTCCCACCCCTTTTATTTATTTACTTCACCAGCCCTCTGTGCCTGTCAGTTTGTCAAAGGAGCACACTGCATCCCCCTACATTGTCCCCATACAGCCCATCATTTCCCTACCCCACCTTTGTTTACATGTCAGTTTGCACAAAACGGACAATGAAGAAGACAACAAGGCGTACACCATTCTCCAACAGTCCTCACAGTTTTTGCTTCATCTTGCTCCTCTCCCACATCAGTCACCACATCAAGAGGACCATTAAATATGAGCACGGGACGACCCTACCGCTGCTACTACATGGACCCTGGACTGGTATACACCTAAAGGAAAAAAAATACATACATAAATAAGAACTACAAGAAAAGACAGATAAATGACACTAACTAACGGGAAAGAAGAAAACAAACTGCCTCATTTGCGCCTCGGGAGAAAGTCTCTAACACCTATGCACACCCCTGGTTTCCACCACAAAGACTGCCACGACGCCCCTTTTCTTCTTTCCTGTCCCAGCCGTTCACGCCATCGGGCAAAAGAGAAGGGCCTCTCATCAGCAGGACAGACACAATCCCCGAGCCACCATTTCGGAGTCGTTAACTGTTGTCTTTAAAAATACAAGAAATGTTCTTGTTTCTAAGGAGAGAAAATAACTAAATTTTGTGTGTAACTGTTTCAATGGTGCGTACGTCTTGAGTGAACTACCAAGAGCCAGTGTATATTAACCCTTAAAAGAAGCTCAGTATGTGACATAACCTCTTCATGCTTCACCGGAAGCAGCACAACAGTAACTCAGTGTGGTTCAGCCAGATAAAGAAGAAAACACATCAATAAATAACTGAATAACTAACTAAACCCATGAAATGAACTGTTGCTGTTGTACCGCTTCAGGTAAAGTGTTTTCATTTCAAGTCCTGTGTAAATTATCTCTGCAAATGACAAAAGCAGCTCTTCTGTATGAAATGTTGTTCTTTTTTGTTATTTCATTTTTAAAAAAAATATATATTTCCTTTTACGTGTTTAAAGTAAACTGCCTCGCCTCCCTTTCATTACAGCTGTGTGTTTGCATTCAGGCATAAACATGCCCTCTGAAAGCAGTGAGCCCCACTTTGGAGGAAGCTCGCATGGTGTCGGCTGGATTTCTCAATGATCCCTTTTTAATGAGACACTCCACCTACTGGACTATGTAAATCCGGACTACTCTCAATGCCGTGCCCAGGAGGAAGACCAAACAAAGGCCTGCAAGAAACCATCTACTGCTCATTAATAACTAACAACTGCATTGTTTACCATTCTTCCAAAACAACGCTGGGGTCAAACAGCTGCCAGTAATAAACCTGCTTCTTTCACACTTCTCAAGGAGACACACAGCATCTGTTCATTAAAAGAGGATTGCAACGCTTCTGCGGGACATATTCAGGGTTTTACTCATTCTATGCAAAGCCTGCTCACAAGTTCATTAACTAGGTGGCATTCTTTTTTAGCCACATTGGTTTTGCCATTTGTATGCAACATATGCTTCATGCTGCCCCTAACAGGCAATCACAAAGAGTCCAACAGCCCATACCAAGCTCTCAGCAATGACCCTGACCACACATCAGCTTCAAGCCTTACCCTGACAGATGGGCCTCACATTAAAGGGTCAATCCGCCCCAGTTCCAGCAGTACAGAACAGTCCAGCAGCCTGCTTCTCTTGAGTTAACACAGCAACTATTTCCACATACAACAAAACCAACTTCATGAACTTCAGACAAAAGAAGCCAGTCTTGTTCACATGGTGCAAATGAGGCAGCTGTACAGATGCACTTTAATCTAATATTTTCCTGGTATACTAAGATGTATGACTTTCTGCTGCTTCTTCACCCCCCCCCCCCCTTGACGGAAATTCATTTGACCCTCTAACGACCTTCAGCAGCAACACGTTCTTACTAAATGACCCATTTCCAGCTCCACACATTTCTCACGCGCTGCCCTGTACCATTCCTATTGGACAAGTTCTCTGCTCTGCTACTCTGACAAAAAAAGACACATCTGCTTTTTCTGCAGAGCTTTCACATCCTACACCTTAAACTTTGAATATAAAACAACACTAGTCTACACATCAGACAGCGCTGTCTGACTCTAAATGTCAAGTTTGCTCTACAAGTCACTCCTTCTCTCTAAAACCACACTGAAACAAAGAGGAGCTCTGGGAATTCATGTTCTCACTCGAGCCTTTTCCTGCCACAGGGGCTTGTTTGAACATGACATGATAAAGTGTGAGACCCAGATGACAACCACACTCCTCATAGACAAGCCTGACTAAAACAGCTAAAGGTTGTTATAGCTACTACCTTCGAAAAGCACTGATGTCCTTCAGAAGTCCGAATATTATTCAGCCCGCTTGTGTCTTCAAATGATCTTCATCTAATCTACAAGCTGTTTGCATCGAGCAACACATTCTCCACACTTTGTTCCTGCAGAAACCAATTCTCATCCAAGGAGAGCCACATGTCCTTGTAGGATGTGTACCACTTTAAAACTAAGGCTGAGGAACTGCAAAAAAACTCCTTCCTCTGTTGAAAAAGTGTGATTACATTGGCGCTCTCAAAGCAACACAACAACGTCTCACATACAAATTCTCCTCCCAAAGTGAAGAGGGGAGAATCAGTTCCTCATCACACGCAGCCACACCCAACCTGGAGGTCACCACCACTTTCTGATGATTTCTCAAAGGACTTCACAGACCAGGACATGAAAGGGGAGGGACAGGATCATTGAATCCACAGCTTCAGTGAACGTCAACAAACATCCTGATTAAAATTTACAATTACGCTGCTTCACTATTGACTATTAAGGGCACAGCCCCGAACTGACGGAGCCTCAGCGTCATTATCATCATTTTCAGCCAGTCATGATGTGCACGAACCTGCTGTGGACTATAAACAACGTTTCTTGTGCAGACATCAGCTTTCTGTGAATCTCAGTGAGATTTACAACAGAAGCCAGTCACACACATACCAACCTGCAGCACTTTCTTCAGCTGCTGCCTGTCTCACACTCGACCATCTGCACATTGAAGGCATGTTCAAGGTCTCAGGTGGAGCCACACACAGACAACCCACTGAACCTCCTGAGCCACCTTTGGCAGCAAAGCCAACAGAGACAGGAGGTAACGACAGCAGGGTGATGCTCGGGCAGAGGCCATGATGGCCTCCACACCAGACCTCCACATGTTGCAAGGCAATGTGAGTTTACCTGTGTGTTGGCCTCTAACTATCAGACCGCAAACAGTCACTGTGAATATTCACTGAATAAACAATCTTTGCTGCTCCTCTAAACAAACCCACATTCAGTCAGCATGACGAAACACGCCGAGTGGATCAAATAAAATACAGAGAGATGAAATACATGCTAATGTGAGATACTGGGCGGAGTTGTGGTGCTTTTATTGTGAAGATGTTTGGGGGCTGGGGGTGGGGGGGGGAGGCAGCCTATAAAGGAGGTGCTCCCCCCTCCCTCATCGCATCAGTCCACAGCATCATGTCCTGCTGCAGGTGCGGACTCAGGGGGGAGGCGGAGCGGGGCAGCATCCTCTTCAGCCTCCTCAACAGAGGCGCTCCGGCTCCGGCCCAGACCAAGCCCCGGTCCTGCTCCTGCGCCTCCAGCAGCCGGCTGGTGTCCGTCCGGGCCCCGCAGCCCGTCTTCACGGCGGCCTGCCGGGTCCTGGCCACAACTTTCCGCTTGGTGAAGAGCGCTCCGTGTTTCGGCGGCCTGCCGGCGGAGGACCAGCGGCGGCTGGTGCGCCGCAGCTGGGCGCCGCTGCTGGTCCTCGGCTTGGCACGGGACTCCGTGGACCTGGACACGGTGGAGACGCGGCAGACCGGGCTGCTGCACGGGATTCTAACGCACAGCCGGGAGCCCCCCGGTGTGCCGGTGGGGGACGTGGAGGGACTCAAACAGTTCGTGGTCCAGTGCAGAGGACTGCGGATCAGCGTCAGGGAGGACGCGTTCCTGAAGGGAGCCCTGATCTTCAGTCCGGGTAAGACCGAGGAGTCCGAACCGGATCCGGTCCGGAGTGTCGCGTGTGCCTGTCTGCTCTGATTGGTGTGACGTCACAGCGTCTCAACTTGTCTCTTAACTTCCTCCCGCAGCTGTGACGCAGCCGGCGTGTCGCGAGTACGTCAGGGCGCTTCAGATGGAGGCCGAGCGCGCGCTCTACGAGCACGTGCGGACGGCGCGCAGGGCCCGCAGGCTGCGCGCGGTCCTGGCCGGGCTGCGGTCCACGGACCCGCACACTGTGGCGGGAATCTTCTTCAGACCCGTGACCGGCACGAGCTACGTGGACGAGCACGTGCTCGCCATGTTCAATGAGTGGTAGAATAAAGCAGGCGCTGCTTATTATTATTATTATTATTATTATTACTACTACTGTTCTTGTGTTACTGTCATTCTGTCTGGTTGTCGGTTTACTGTCAGTATGGATGAATCACTGAATGCAGCTGAGGTTTATTTTATTTTCAAACACAATCACACTAACGCACTGAAAACACTAAAGAACCACTCAACTGTCCACAACCGTCCCCCTCCAGACAGGACTGGACTGGCCTGGCAGCCCACCATGATTATTTATACTTTACACAAACACAAACAACATACCAGAGCACAGATGTGCACATTGTATTGTTTCTACAATTAAGATAAAGCACGGCAGCCTACATAGAAGACAGGAACCGTGTGAGCAAACTGATACACACTCTCACTACTCATCTTGGGAGAGACGGACACACAATTGTCACAATTACCATCAGGATATGAAAATGGATGTCAAAGAAACACCACTACAGATGTCTTTTCAGTGTTTACTTTAATATACTCTTCACACAGTAAGACAGTATATCCATGTAAAACAAAGAGCTCCTCACCAAACCGGCACCTTGAAGTATGAAAAACAGAGAACAAGAGACGCTGCAGTGTAATAATCTCCTATGTTGAGCATTTGAACCCTTTCAGCCAACAATTTCAACAAATGTGTCTAATTGTTCTGTTTGCTTTGCATTTCCTGTATTAATTTCTTATAGTTTTTTTTATTATTATTATTATTATTATTACTACACACACCCCAAACATTTTTTATTCCACATCATTATTTCTGTCATTCCAGCATCTTTCTGACTGCGCACACACATGCATGCATGCACACACACACACACACACACACACACACACACACACACACAAAACAGCCCTCCACCCTCCCAACATGAAACATGCCTGTTCATTTTGCTAACATTTCCCAGGCTGACAGTCGCTATTCTGACCTCCTCCTCCTCATCATCATCATCCCTGAATAGCTTCTCCTTTCCTCTCCAGACCTGCACCCACTTCTGCAGTCAAACTTGCGGTGGCAATGACAAACATATGAGTAAGTTTGACCGGGGAGGGATGAGAATTTTTATAGAATTAGCCCAACGTCCTTCAAGAAAATCAAACTATGGGGCATCACAGCCAATTAAAATGATTATTATTTACTTTTTGGCTGAAATTACGCCAGCCCAAAAAATGGTCTGTCCATGTCCTGTCCCTGCCTCCAAGGGAAAAAGACATCCACAACCCAACACTCCTACAGACCACCTGTCTCCAACACACAGCAAACAGACCAACAACAGCAACAAGCTAAGTAAATATATATTCACAAAGTTAGACACTGACAACTAAACAGGGGTCAGAAGAATCTGCTGTATCTTTGTAATGAATGTTAATAAAATCAGAACACACGCTGTGGCCATTAGCGCCATGTTAGCCATGCTCTTCAATGCCCTCCTAATTATCATCATCATCATCACTGCCATCTGTGGACCCACACACACACACACACACACACAAACACTTACCGATCACACACGTGTAGTGAGCAGCTAACACACCACTGCTTCAGGCTCCATCTGTCTCCTCTGACAGCTTCAGTCGCTGCACCTCCTGCTCAGCAACCCCTCGCCTGGCTTCCTGCTCCGACCTGAGGAACACCAGCCTGCAAGAGACCACCAAAAACACACAATCCTGAAGGAGTTCACCACAAATCTGTGTGCAGAGTCTGAGTGTGAGGTCTCCGCTTAACTCAGGTTGAAATCTAATTTTGCCAACAGGAACGAGAATAACACAAAAACCACCGTGACCACGTGACATTTCTCAGACTCCCCCTGTAGGCCTCCCAGGCTGCCTTCATCAAAGTCAGGCATCAGACACACCAAAGAGGAAACTTGTGCGGCTCATGACACTGAGCTGACGCTGAGCACAGCTTCTCTCCAGATGCAGCCTTTCAAAGCAGCACTACACATTCCAGCTCAGCTTGGAGTTTTAGCAACACAATCTTCTGAGCATTTGCATTATTGTCTCTTTTCCCTCTCAAGCATCTGAGTCTAACACCAGCTAAGCTCATCTGAGATCGCTGCACTTTGCTTTTGGTGCAGGATCCCAGACTGCCAACAACACAGCCAGTGGGCCAAAACACAAACCACAGGAACACACACTCGTCACTGATCCGGTGTGCGAGCAGACTCACAAACCCAGAGCTCCTCTGAAAAGTCTGTCTGCAGCAGAAACAACTGGCTGCCTGTCATTCATCACCTGAAGACACCTGAGGACACCTGAGGACACCTGAAGACACCTGAGGACACCTGAAGACACCTGAGGACCACTGAAGACACCAAAGAACACCTGAAAACACCTGAAGACTGAGTCCACCTGAAGACACCTGAGGACACCTGAAGACACCTGAGGACACCTGAAGACACCTGAGGACCACTGAAGACACAAAAGGACACCTGAGGACACCTGAAAACACCTGAAGACTGACTCCACCTGAAGACTGAGTCCACCTGAAGACACCTGAGGACACCTGAAGACACCTGAGGACCACTGAAGACACTAAAGGACACCTGAGGACACCTGAAAACACCTGAAGACTGAGTCCACCTGAGGACACCTGAGGACACCTGAAGACACCTGAAGACAGAGTCCACCTGAGTCCACCTGAGGACACCTGAGGACCACTGAAGACACTAAAGGACACCTGAGGACACCTGAAAACACCTGAAGACTGAGTCCACCTGAGGACACCTGAGGACACCTGAAGACACCTGAAGACAGAGTCCACCTGAGTCCACCTGAGGACACCTGAGGACACCTGAAGACACCTGAAGACAGAGTCCACCTGAGTCCACCTGAGGACACCTGAGGACCACTGAAGACACCTAAGGACACCTGAAAACACCTGAAGACACCTGAGGACACCTGAAAACACCTGAAGACACCTGAGGACACCTGAGGACACCTGAAGACTGAGTCCACCTGAGGGCACCTGAAAACACCTGAAGACTGAGTCCACCTGAGGGCACCTGAGGACACCTGAGGACACCTGAAAACACCTGAAGACCAAGTCCACCTGAGTCCACCTGAGGACACCTGAGGACCACTGAAGACACCTGAAGACAGAGTCCACCTGAGTCCACCTGAGGACACCTGAGGACCACTGAAGACACCTAAGGACACCTGAAAACACCTGAAGACACCTAAGGACACCTGAAAACACCTGAAGACCAAGTCCACCTGAGTCCACCTGAGGACACCTGAAAACACCTGAAGACTGAGTCCACCTCAGCACCAGGTCCACCTGGGGACACCAAGGACTGAAATCCTGGACCAGAATAAAAGCCCTGAACAATGACCACATCTTCCATCATGTCTCCACATCAGACAATGTCCTTCAACTGTAACTCCCACTAACTTCAGCGGCCGCAGTTTCACTCCGATCTCTGTCTGAATAAACCGATGAACGGACACAACCTCCAAACAAACAAACAAACAAACACACAAACCAGCCACCGATCTTAAACGGGGCTCATTGAAACCACTCGAGCAGAAACAAACTTTGACGCTGTCTGCTCGGTTCACCTGCACGTGTGTTCCTGAACGTAAACCCACAAACACAAACACACTCACAACCAAAAACACACACGTAAACGTTATGAGGTTAGAAGTACTTGCCTTCTCTGATGTTGGACCTTTGAA
The DNA here is from genome assembly GCF_900963305.1 of Echeneis naucrates. Taxonomy (NCBI): domain Eukaryota; kingdom Metazoa; phylum Chordata; class Actinopteri; order Carangiformes; family Echeneidae; genus Echeneis; species Echeneis naucrates. The sequence continues at coordinate 16,979,158 of NC_042512.1, read as the reverse complement.
AGCAAAACAATCCACCACGAAATTTTGTAAACATCCGGACTTCCGGAACTCCTGATACACCTGACTCCTTCCTTCCTTCCTTCCTTCCTTCACTACCCTCCTTCTTCCGGTGTGATCACAGCTCCACCACCGGGCCACATCTCATCACATCCGTTCATTTCAACTTACCTGCAAAACGGACGTGATGAATATAAAACTGTCTCTCTGTTGTTATTCACAGACTGCAAATAATAATAATAATAATAATAATAATAAAAATAATAATAATAATAATAATAAAAAAAAAATAATAATAATAATAAAAATAATAATAATAAAAAAGAGAGTCACAGCTCATTTGGGGGCCATAAAGGATCTTTGTATGATCCGGCAGCAGTTCGTCTGACCCTGCTCCATCCATCACAGTTATCGGCTTCAGATGGCCAAAACATTTCAGATGCGTGATTTCCCCCTCAGGGAGACACACACACACACACACACACACAACCCACCAGCCCACTTCCATCATCAAGGCTCCGGCTGGCTCCTTCCCTCCCGGCATGCTTTGCAAAGGAGGTGCAGGGAGAGCTTTGTCCAGCAGATGACAGCGTTTCACTGTCCTGTGCCTGGAGGACAGGCCACACAGACACACACAGACACACACTGCGCAGTGCACACTCAGTGCTGTCACTAACTTTTTGTTTTGATTATTATTACTATTATTATTGTATATTTCTACGACTGTTTTTCAAATGCTCAGTGAGCTGCACCCAGAGCCACAGCGGCCTCCGACCTCCCAACGACATATAATGAGTCATTAAAGTGTGATCCAGGACTTGCATCACTACCACACACACACACACACACACATATGCACAGGCAGCATCACCATCGTCACCCCTCCAACACAGAGCTGGCCTGGTTCTTCAAGTGGAAGACATCTCACACAGGGCAGAGAGCTCAGAGCTCCAGGTAACAAGCCCCCCCGGGACCCCTGGGGGAGTGTGGTACACCTGCCAGAGTGAGTAATGCTCTTCACCGTGTGTGTGCGCAGAGGAAGAAACAAAACATCTGTGCCTGTTTGTGCACCCCCCCCACTCTGTGCCACATCACGTACCTCAGTTCAGGGAGATGATTATGTCGTGGCAGTGTAATGAAGTCAAAATGATTTCATTTCAGGGTGGGGGGGAAGCTTAGGAACTCCCCCTTTCCACAGACACCATATGGCAACATGTTGGCTTAGATCAAAACATCTGGTGTCGTCTCGTGTTCACAGATGATGATGATGATGATGTGGATGTAGCGTCATGTGTCGGGAGAACTACACAACAAAAGACTGATGCCCAGACATCAATCCTCGTTCATCTTTGGGAGGGGTTTGTGGATGGAGATCCCTGCAGGCTTCTTCACACCTTTCAATTGTAAAACACAGATTCAGCAAACAAGAGTCAGCTGAGATGATAAAAGATCACACTCCCACAGACAAAATAAACTTTGCTTTATTTACTCGGACATCATGTTTCTTTCTGACAGTCTTTTATTTGAGGACAGCTGCAGAGGCCACCCTTGACAGAGAATTTAAACCACGACAAAGTTCCTCTGAGGAACTGTAAATGTGATGAAGAGGGGAGCTTTTTAAACAAAACACTCCTCACTGCCTAACTTGGGACTAAAGTGCCTGAAAACTAAACCTTTTAAAAGAAGAATATCTTCACTGATATATTCTGACGTGCACTGATTTGGCCAACAGCAGCAGTAACATGTGACCAACAGTAAATGAATGTTTTACCTTTGCTTGTGTCTTTCGATGGTGGCAGGATGAATAAATGGCTGAACACTCCAAGTTAGAGCAGGAAACAAAAATAAAGGATAGCATTGTTTATCTGCCTAGAAGCACACTGGAAAAAAAAATCCTGCTCTCTTAAACATTAAAAGTGACACTTTTACAGAGCAAACTTGTCTGTAGCCGCTTTCAGCGGTAAAACAGCAGATACATGCAACCGAATCGATGTTGTTGTCAAGTGTTTCCACAAACAGCTCCACTCTTTTCAAGGTTCGCAGCGCTGCATGCATTAAGCGCAGCTCTGTGAAAACCAATACTGTTAAGGTCTACACTTGAACAGCAGAGCTGCATCTTTAAGTATGAAGCAAAAAATCCATTTCCTGGTCCTGGAGCTGAGCAGTGCCAGCTGTTGGTGTGACTGAGGCCGCCTGGCTGCTGAGGTCAAAGGTCAAGAGGGATGAGGAGGCTCTTGAAGCGTTTCTCAGTGGATCGACTTCTCTGATTCAGTCTGATTCTGAAATGAGGCCCAGCTGATTCAGTCTCCCAGCAGAAATAGGAGAGGCATCGATTGGTCTTTCCATTTTTTACGGGAGAGGACAGAGTTATGGTGGCTGGTGCAGCCTTGGCTCCTCGACAGGAAACCGGACATGAGCGTCGTCAGCAATGCACGAGGCCTCACCATAAGTAAAGCCAGGAAAGTGATTTCAACATGCACTCACACACAGGACTGAGGTCAGATTATCGTAAATGTGATTTTATTAATAATAACAGTATCTCTTTTCATGAACATTGCAGATACATATTAGAAAATAAATCAGAAACAGGAGAGACGTCGTCTCAAGAGTCGTTGAAAGTGCCTGGAATAATTCTGTGCTATAAATTGTCATTGTTATTCATCATCATCATCATCATCATCATCATCATCACCGTCTTCATCCTCAAAGCCATTTTGCCAGAAAAGTTCTGTTATCATGAAACTAAAATGTGTCTCGCCCCACTTAGAAAACGCAAACATTTGCATTCAGGGAGCTTCTGAAAGCTGCAGCTCCGACGCCAAACTCCTGCCACCATCTCATTGATTGTACCCCTCCCTCTCAGTGCAGGACAGCTTTTTCTACTTTGAGGGGCCTTTTGAAAAACAACCACAGGTTTCATGAATATGGCTCGATTGTCTTCATCTGACTCACGTTATTGTCTTGATTATATTTACACAAAGAGCACAACGCGCTGATCTCTTGGACTAATCCACCTTTTTTATTTTTTCTTAGTGTGGGGGGGGGGGGGGGGGGGGGGTAAGGTCTGATTGAGGTGGATGAAAACAAGCCTGGGTGGAATCTGTTGGCTGACTGAATGAAGAGGAAAACCTCAGGCCTGTTATGAAGTACTACTTAAAAGGAAAACACCAAAGAGCAACCAGTGAATTCTGCCAGAAGCTAAAGGGGGGGGGGGGGGGGGGTCATCCCTTTGCATATTTTATGGCACTGAAGGAAACATCTGTGTACTGAGATGTGTAAGGTGTTTTACTATGATGTTAGTGAGACGGCACAGCGGCAGGATTCATGTGAGCAGCTTGTTTTGTGACTTCATGGACGCTTCGCTCAGGGAGACATTTGAGTGAGTGACAGCAGTTCACTTTAGCTCGCTTTGGTCTAACATGCCTTCAGTAGCATCTCCATTGTTATTACACACACTCCAGGGTGTAATCCGCATTTTCACTAAATCCTCCTAATTCTCTTAAGCATCGATTACTTCTTGTTTGGAAGGGTTTGTTCTTAAAAGGCAATCGGTTCTTGTGATTATGGGTGAGTAGGTCAAAGTTCACCTAAGATGTCGCCTTTTACAAAGAATTTTTACTCATATCAAGTCAGAGACCGCTGTTAGGGAATTTCCAACAATTTCAGACTACGTCACGTGAGCACGGTGGTGCAGAGAACCTCAACAGACAAATCATTTCTACGGCAAACAAAGAAAAGAGCTGTGGTGTGAGGAAGCGAGGGAACGACTGCTGGACGGTTTAGCCCTGGACAGCCTGTTCGGTCCTACAGAGGAAAGTGTCGGGTGACGCTGACAGTGAGGCTTCATCCTTGTTAAATTAACTGCAGTGGTGATAAAAACGCCCTCCGAGCTGCCGTCTGTTGTGTGTTGAAAATGTCAAAACGCTTCTTTTTAATGATGAAAACACAAACAAACTTTTTCTTTTTATCTTGCAATATAAGGGTAAGACATTGAGTGAAGGACCTACTGATTTTTTTTTTTTTCTTTTTTTTGTTTTTTGGAGATATGGGAATCCATGTCACAAAACACATCTTTTTTCATTATGCTTCCTCATTTTCTTCTATCTGGAGCTTTACAGGTATAACTTCTCAAAGCAAATATCCCTCAGTTACAAAAATAGACTTTTCTTTTTTCATAAAATAATACACATCATTAACTTTCAGTGATATAATCATCTGTTAAATCTGGTAAATAGCAAGGTTATATATATATATTTTTTTAACTTAAATGTTATTGTGAGAGAAACATAGAGATGTGAAGCCTAGCACCATGTTCTTCATGTTCCCCTCCACAGATATGTCTCCTCTAAAATCTTTCCATTACAATCTTTTCCCGCTCCCTGCGCTCAAGATTTTGCATATTCTGGTTGAGTCCAAACTCTCAACCCTCAAGGCAGTCAGGAGAAACCCAAGCCAGGTCGTTCTCATCTCACAAAGGCTGCGACTTTAACCCCCTCCCAAACCCCCCACCCAACCCCCTCCGAGAGAAAAAACTAAACAAAACAAAACAGAAAACCTAAAAGCTTTAGAAACAACACCAGCCAACAAATTAAGATAAAGGTAACAACAGTTTAACCAACACATCTCACAGGCCATTGCTTCACTTTTGTACAAACAAAAGAAACAAACTAAATAAAAATAAAAAATTGGAAGAGTCCCAACTGATGATAAAACAGAAAGAAGTCCCAAACACTGATGCTACAAAGAATTAGAAAACCGTATGTACAGGACCCTGTATTCCTTGACGCTCCGGGTAAATGATCGTAGGTGTTGGCTTGTGTTACGTGACTGTTTATACAGGCATACAAAAAAAGTCCTCCTTGCTTCTTCTTCTTCTTCTTCTTTTTTTTCCTTGTTCTGTTTCAATAAAAGCTTTTAACAGACCAAAACAAAAACAAAAAGTATCTGCCGTCACCAAGGTGTCCAGTGTCCAGTGTGTCTGTCCTGTCCTCCCTCCCTCCCTCCCTCCCTCCCTCCCCCCTGTTGTGTTGTGTTGTGTTGTGGTGCAAAATTCAACAGCAGCAAGCAGCTCAGTGCCATTCCAGTTCATCTGGCTCTGGTGCGTTCAGGGTCCGAGTGCCGGTGGTGAGTCCTCCTTGTGACGGTCTACCCCGCCCGGCACGGTCTCTGTCACCAGATCACGCTGGATATACTGGTCTCTCTGGGCAGCAGGGGCAGCATGGCGTTGTTGCCGTGGGCCTCCTCCAGACTCTGCTGGCGTGGCGACTTGGACTGCGGCCTCTGTCCGTTGATGAGTGTCATTGGGATGTTGCAGTAGGTGTGCTGGTTGCCTACCGAGGAGAGCGGCGGGAGTGTGCCGCCGGGCGGCAGGTCGTAGTCGTAGCTACGGTAATAGTGTTTCTGCCTCATCTGAGTGTGGCAAGAGTTGTGGAAGGTCGAGCGCAAGTCCGGGTGTGCCGTCGCCATGGCGGTGGAGGTGGCTGCCGCCATGGAGATGGCCGAGACGGTCTGGAGCTCGCCGAAGGGGCCCTGCTCGCTGACATCCAGCACCTGCTCGTGGGAGATGCTCAGGGGCTCCATGCGCTTGAAGGGCATCTCGTAGAGCAGCTGCTTCCAGAACTTGGAGTTGAGCTTGTTGCTGGACGGCCCGCGCCACTTGATGACCGTCAGCATCTTGATGGTGTGTTTGAGGGCCTCCACTTCCTGGTAGTTCATGATGCCGCGCAGCTCGGCGCACTCGATCAGAATGACCTTGATCTCGCCGGTCACCAACATGTTGCGCAGCCGCGTCTCCAGCTCAAAAATGCTCCAGCCCCTCCGCACGACGTAGCTGGGCGTCATGACAATGATGAGCCGCTTGCTCTGGTCCACACAGCGTGCAACATCCTCGATGTAGGCTGGACACAAGGACACACACACACACACACACAGACATAGATAACTTTGTATAAATGGCAGGACTAAGATAAAGCATGCTTCCTGTTTGCGTGACTTTGCTAAACTTGCCTTTGCACTTTAATTATTTTAATTGTGCCTGAACAGAGCTAATGGGTGATGGAAATATGATCAATCATATTCCACAGGCAATTTAAAGAACTCTCTTGGCCTCAAAGCGACAGTTACCAAACTGCTCCCTTTCATCTGAGTTTCAAACAACCAAATCCAATTAACTGCCATTTCTGAAAAAAAGGAAAGGGGAGCAGAAAAAAAAAAAAAAAAAAAAAAAATAACAGAGGCTAAAATTGTTCAAATTAAACTTCTGACGATTGAACACGAAGATGCCGAAAGGTTAAAACAAACGTGTTGTGGTTTTGTTCTAACTCGACAACATCTACAGCAGCTTTGGATAAGATCTACTTTCACAGAAACAAGGGAGGGGGTTGAGATCTCCTGGTTTTATTATAAGATGACGAGAAACATAACACACTTGAAGCTGAGCAGGAAAGCTGTCAGCTTAAATGTGCATCTGCCACCTCCAGCTAAAACAAGTCTGACTTTACAGTAAATACAGTATTGTGTCCCTAATGAGGAGCAGAGTTGCTGGGCTAATAATGAGTGTGATTAAGTCTTTCCCCGGGCCTGTCCTGTGTGTCAGGAGGAGGAGTGTGTGTCTGTGTGTGTGCAGCTAATGCCTGGTCTTATCCTTCCTTGGTGGAAACAGAGAGTGGCTGGTAGATGGGATTAACTGAACTTCACTCAATCACAGAGCTCCCTCCTCTTGTGCGTCTTATTTGTGTGTGTGTGTGTGTGAGAGAGAGAGAGAGAGAGAGACAGTGAGTGAATATGACATTGTTTTCTGCTGGTCTTTAAGCAAACACATGTCACATCTCCTCTCCATATCACTGGGGATGAACTCCTCCTTTCATGTCACGCTCAGCCCGAGGCGTCACGATGAGAGCCCTGATTACAGCAAACTTAGATTTGAAGCCGCCTTTTACTTCAACATGACAAGTCACTCTCTTTGCTGTTTGGTAATTGGTCCTTGTGCGATAATTTGCCATAATACCTCCCAGGGGCTAAAACTCCTCAGCCTCTTCAGTTTACGTTAAACCAATCAGCCAAAAACAAGTTTTTCTTTCATCTTATCATGGATAAAACAAATGAGAATGGATAAATGGATACTATATAATTAGCTAATGAGCCCTCGTTTCATTTTATGTTTTGAATTGATTATGCTGAAACCAACTCTGCCCTCTCTGGGTGCTGTCTGCTCGCACTTTATGGCTTCATAGATTAAAGTCCTCCTTTCAGGGACCTCACAAGCTTTACAATCAAAGCCTTGCAAGTGTAATAATTGATTCCCGTCTACATAAAAAGAAAATCAATGCTAAATTACATGGGGCAGAAAATCACTGTTGCCCTGCTCTCTGCAGTTCTGTTTCAAACATTTTAAATTAAGACTTGTTGAACCACAAAAAAATGTCAACTTGCTTCCACTGAAAATGTAACAGAAAAGGAAGCGCTGGTTAGCAAAGCAGATACTTCACAGCAGTGGATATAACTGATGAGATACTTGGGGTGTAAACGCCACAATGGAAAAAAAAAAACACTAAGCTGAGCAGCTAGAGCGACGTCCTTCGTATTTCATGTCTGGGATGACCAGCTACCTGCTGGGCTCCAACCTCCACGCAGCAGAGATATGCACCATCAGTGACCACGGTTTGTCACAATAACGCAGCAGCTACCACTCAGGGCAGATTAGAGCCTGTGACATTTCAGCTACAGCTCTACTCGGCCACCATATCTCAGACTGAGCGACTCCAGCCTCCGTTCGGCGGGCTGTCTCGTTGCACAATTTTATCACGTTTAATGACATGACAACCTTTGCCACTTATTATAAAGTGTTTGCATGTTGTTGACTTGTTTCAGTGTGTATTGACACGAGCATTAAAAATCTGGGGTAAGTACCTCTAAGTAGCCTGGTGTCATCCTGGAAATGATCATTGGTGAAACCTAAACATAGATATTTACATTCAAAGTATGATCAAAAGATTAGGAGAGAAGCATTAAGAAAATAAAACAGTTCTGTCAACGTGGGGACATGGCGCTGGCATAAACTGTGTTTCTCCACTGGTGTAAAACGGTAATCACGCCGACCAGTTTATTCCAGTTTAATATGGGACATGTAGCATAAAAACGATAAGGAGAAGGCTCCAGCATGTTGTGGAATAACACGCGGCTGATCAGCAGCTCGAGAGAAGGATTGGTGACACGTGCTGAAATCCCAAATGGCCAGAGTGTGTTTATCTGTCGCTGTGGATTATGTTTTATTATATGGAGCGTTCAGATGCTAATACATTCCCAAAGGGAAGGTGTGTTTATACGGCGGCACGCTGAGGCGCTGAACTGTGTCACAGTGTCAGACGAACTTCGGGCTCTTCTCAGCCCTTTCATTTTTATGCCATTTTTCCCATATTACAACAGTCCCCCTGCATCAAGCATATAATCACAGCAAGGGATTCGGTTATAACCTTGGCACAATGCCACTGTGGAGGAACGTAATTAGTAATGGCGGTATGTGCGGGAAGACAAGCAGATGCAAGAATTCAAATGGAGACTAATGACCAATGAATAATGATATCATCAAACTCATCTGCGTGATGAGTTAATCAAAGATAAGCACAGCACACGGTGAGAGGCTCCATTAGAAGTATACTGTAGCCAAACATGCATTAATATCCATGCATAAGGAGCTTTTTGACTGTACACAGCAGCATGCAGGTACAGCTTGTACGGAGCTGGATCAGGAACACGGACTGGAAAAATAAGTTTACTTCCTTCTGCTAATTATGCAGCAGACGTCCTGAAGGCTATTATATCTCCCACAGGCTTTACGTGGGGGAGATAATTCACTTCAAACACTTGAGCACGTAAAGAACCGGAAGGACTGTCCAGACCTTTTGCAGAACTTAAGTGAACTTTAGTTTTTTTTTCCCAAAAAAAGAAGCCTGGATGCGGGAAAGGCTGGAGGGACTGACCTCAGCAGCTGTTTGCAATTAGCTGGGGAACATTTTCTGAATCTAACTTCAACTGCATTGGTAAACGTCTGTGGAATATTCAGAAAATCCTCAACTCACGAGTCAAAGCGGAGGGCAAACTGCTGCATATAATTTACTGAACTGAGCAAAATTCATGTTGATGAACAGCTCATTCGTCTCTGGGGAGCCTAATTTGTAACAATGCAATGACAAATACTAAGCTTCTCAGATAAATTCACTGAAAAAACCTTAAACCTTCATAAAGAATGTAAAGAGGTATCAAATACCACAGAAAAAACTTAGACATAAAGGTAAGGACCGCCAAAATTGGGTAAAATGTGCTTGGTACTTTCCTTTTCCTTGTGCACATCCACGAGTGTTGTCTGCCATCTGCTGCACATTTCTACATCAACCTGCTCTTATCATAAACAATCCGCACAGCTTTCCGTTTTCCTTCGTGTCAGATTGGTGAAATCCTTTAAATCTAATCACTTCCCTCTTTCCTGAACGCACAGAAACTCAGACAGGCTCTTCCTGTGGCCTGACGCCTCCTCCAGCAGTCGCTTCACCGCGGCGAGCAGGTACTTTGGCTTCCGACCTTCCTTACCAGTCACACGCCCACAGTTCAGTCAGCTGAGTTTACAACACACCTCCTCGCTGACACGGAGACAGAAACTCGGACGCTGCATGCCGAATATTATATAGGCCAAATATTATACCAGTGCCGATGAAGTGAACCATCTACCGTCCCTGTTGTGTCCAAACTACGTACTTTCAGCTGTATATTTTAATAATTCACAACAGCTGACACAATATGTGCATAAATACTGAAATATCAACTTCTTATAACTTAAGCTGCCTCACAATCATCCCCACATGGTAAAAACAGTATCTGCACATTGCTATTTTGTTCCTCGGCTTTGGGAGGCCTTTGGTCGTCGATGCTTTGAGTCCATGCAGCATTGAGGAACAAGACGGCAGTGTGGAGCTACTGATTCTTTATTTTCTTTGTGCAGCTTATTGTTATCCAGCACTTACTAAATATTTATGGTTGCGTGTGTGAAGTATCCTGCTGCCATAGAAGTTGCTCTGATTGGGAATCATGGCTTTTTGGAAAACTTTAGAGAGGAACAAGCAGTTTGCACAATCTCTGCATTACCATCGACTACATCTTTTTTCTAATGAGCAGAGTAGCTGTGTCAGCAGTTGTATTCAGATTAACGACCAATATAAAAGAAATAATACAAAACGTTGACGTTCTAGTTTTGCTTTGCCTGATTTCTGCTCATTTTCTGGTCAAATCTGAGAAACGCCTAAATGTCTCTTTTCAGCTGACTGATCCACTTCAGCTCTGCCAGTGGTTAGAAAAAGCTCATTTCTGAATGGTCAAATTAAAACACTCATGGTCTTACAGGGAGAGTTACGCAACAACAACACAAATGCATAACAGAAAACAACAAACAAGGCATATCACCACTGCACTGACAACACGAGCAACACCAAGTGACAAAACATTCGACACAACTGGACATCGCCGTGAGAGAGAGAGCTTACTTCCTGTGGGGATCAAGTCCCTGTCTGGAATGAAGAGTTTATACCCATAATGCTTCTCCAGCACGTCGGGGAGGATCTCCAAGGCAAAGCGCTCCTCCTCTCGGGTCTCCTGGCTCCACTGGTCCGGGTCCACTTTGGTGTAGGACAGGTAAGCGTCGTAGTCCTTGTTATCTGCAGGCAGAGGGACAGAAGCCGTGTCACCTGACCGCTCAGCCAAGTTTGTTCCAGAGTCTTTCTGTTCTGGATAGAAAATAAAGCCTTGGTTTCATCAACTTAAATGAAAGCTAGTCTGTTCCCTTGAATACCTACATCACTTTTTGCACAGACATTAAAAAGCTCCCAAAACCGCTTTGCTTCAATTAAAAGCGTGTATGTTCTATCATCTTTCCTGCTTTGGTCAGCAAAGTTATTCACTGCTATACTCCAGATGCTCACAATCCATTTTCATACTGGTGCACGGAGAGCTATTCATTCTGTGGGAGACTTCATTGAGGCAGGACGCCTCCATTACACTGACCTCTGGGCACTTCTGCCCATCTGAGTGCTTTTCATTACTGCTCTGTCCCCACTGATGAATAATGCTGCATCAATAGCTGCTTTGCCCGATGTAGGCAAAACAAATTAAGACTCCAGCCTGAGCTAAATGCCCGTCGCTGCCTACTAGGCCACCAGATGGTGTGGGTCCATCGCTGGCATGGAAGCTCCAATTGATGGCAGCTTTGAGAGGACTGAGTGGAGAGACGGAGAGTGAAAAATGAGAGACTAATCTTTCGTCTCGGGCTGCAGTGCTTCAGTACAGTGAGGAACAAGGATGGGAGCGAAAGACATGGAAGAGAGACACCCCGGGGGCTCCGACTACTACGGGAAGGAGATAACAGCTTCTGGCTCTGACAGCAACAACTTCACTTTGTGGTAACGGGCAGAGCAGGTCCTGCTACATGACTATATCCTCGCACACACAGCCGGGTTTAAAAAAAAGAAATAAAAAATAAAGGCTTGCCAGACTTGATGTGGAATAACCTGGCCCGCCTGCAGAGAGTCCTGACCTTAAATCCATCCAGCACCTTTGAAATGAGGTGGAACAGCAGCCGTGAGCCAGGTCTTATCGCCCGACATCAGTGCCTGACCTCGCTAATGCTCGTGACTAAATGGTGGCAAATCCCTGCAGTCAGGTCCCAGAAATGTTGAGGAATTGGGAGGAAACCTACACGGACGGGTCGTGGAGTTTTGTAGAGCTGCTCAAATGATCAGTGAGGGAGAAAATCTCAGCTCCGAGTTAATTTTGATGAACTGGCTCTTTATAATCAGAAAAATTGTAATCTGTAAGCCGCCATGTCGTGTGTTGTGGTCATATTCATCAGATTCTCTGTTTCTTTATTCACTAAAATCCTCATATATGTGTGTCACAAAAGCAGGAGAAAAAACAAATCCTAACTGGGACACTGTGAGCTGCAGCCTTTGAGGTAAACTCATTAGAGACACGAGCTGGGTTTGGATGGAAGAGTTCCTGATTTCATTGCGACTGCGGTCCCTCTTTATGGCGGAGCGGGAGCGGTGAGGTGACGTTCGTACCATCTAATATCCTCTCTGTTTTATACTCCTGCCTCTCTCTAGGCGAGAACACTGTCAACAACACTCACCCACTTCCCGGTGGGTAATCTTAATGTTTGGCAAACGCTCGCCACTCTTATGTGACACCATGTAATTAATCTAACTTGTTTTTATAACGTTCAATTCATTTTACAACATCGGGGACGTGAAGAAAAATAATTGAAATGTAACCTCATAATTGCCTCATCATAGTATAACTAACTCTGAGGCTTATATTCTGCTTCGCTGTGACATAAATCTCCTTCTCTGTTTTTCTCCTGTATCTTTTAGACGAAAGCTGTGTAGGCAGATCTGTGGAGGGCTATTTTAGTGGAGCTGATTCACCCGTTTGTAGTGAGAACAGGAGCGGAGGGAGATGAAGGTGGAACGACCCTGTCCTTGGATCTTGAGGAGAGAGCAGTGAGGGTGCAACGCACCTCCACTTTGCCCTCCTCTGTCCTATAGGCTGGCTGTGAAGGGGAAAAGAAGGCGGGGGGGGGGTTTGCATATGTGAACACAGTTAGATTGTGAACTGTTGCACTTACAATGAAAAGCACCAAGAGGGTTGGAGGCGTGATCTCTGGGAAAGCTCTGGGCTCCATTACATTTCATGGAGAGTAGATTGGAATGTAACACACACACACACACACACACACACACACACACACTTAACTCTGTTGCTACAAACGCACACGAGTTGGGCTGCTAATGAACAGCAGAGTGCTTAAAAAGAGGAAAAAAAACAACCCATACCATTTCTGTTTCCATAATTTAATTTACCCAGAAGAACGTGCGTTTGCAGCAGAGGTTTGAAGGTGGACTATCTGTCAGATGCACTAATTGAATTTTGTTGTGGAATTTAGTCCGGTCCTTGGTGCTTTCCTTAAACACAGTGCCTGAGTTCAAAATATTTACACGCTTTCTCACACAGTCTCAGTTGGCTTGTTGGGTTCACATAGTTAAAACAAATGGAGCCTTGTTTACTCTTATTTACATAATTGCAGTACACTAAATATTAGAGACACCTCTAACACCGAGCTGCGGTGCGATGAGACCATAAACACATCTCCTCAAAACTTTGACAAAAACCACACAATCGTAAACCTCGTGAGGGGATTAACTGCCGTGCTGGTGAATCCGAATGCATTAACTTTAACTAGCTGCGCCTAATAAACTGACAGCTGCAAGTTATTCTCAGTAACAATTAGTTCACAATGACATTTTTAATGACTGGAGGAAAAAAAAAAAGAGCCAATGCTTTAGAATTTCTAACTTTTAGAGAAAACAGAGTCATGTCAGATTGTGCGCATTGTCTGTACAGTTTATGTCTGACAAGATATGAAAGAAGTTTCAGAGTAATAAAGGGTCTAACAGAAGAAACCTTTCATTCCTGGTACATTTGAGAAAAGCATAAATCACCATGTTCCCTAAATAAAGTATCAATGTACTCATCTCCCACCCAGGCAGATGGTACACAGTGTAAACTCTCCATTAGTTTGTTTCTCTCATTACATCCGACACCATCGCTTCAGAGAATTGAGACACCACTTAACCTTCTGAATTCAAACGAGCGTCTACGTAATGTTTACCCCTGAATCTTGAACAGGCAAAAACTAAACAGAATGCGTTCCAATTGCTGTGCTCGCGGGATGTGAAATCCATTAATACTCAGGCTTGCCAAACTACACCGAACACAGACGCAGCTTCATAATTCCACGCCACACTGACAAACACTGTTATTCGTATTTATGGCTGAGTGTTGATGAGTTCCCACCTCCTTGACAAGCTTGTTCGGATGTTGTCATCATGAAGCCTATTATTGATTCCACTGACACCCACACAATGTGACAACTGAGTGGTCTTTAACTAAATTGCGCTGCTGACAAATAGCTGACAGTCTGTCCTATTGTTACGTAAAGCTTACAATTGTACATCTGGCAGAGGAGAGAGGCAGGTGTTCAATTAGTACTTTGAGTGGCCGCAATGAACCACCAGCACTTTCTTGGCAGAGTGTGCAGCTATACCAGTTCAAAAAAAAAAAAAAAAAGTCTGTGCACCCGACACACTGGCTAAAGGGCATTATTGATGAAAAATGTCTATGTGTGCAACGATAACTTACGCGCAGCTACTTTTCCCTGTCAGTGCAGCGGTTGCCATAGAGACGGGATCTCAGTGAACCACCTCCTGCCATCGCCTTGCGACCATTTTGTCTCCCCTTGAATGGCAACCGTTTCCAGTCTGGCTCTTATTTTCTCACTCCCCCCCCCTCCATGCCACGCTATCCATATTCTATGGAAAACTGTCACCGGCATTCAGGACACGCCCTGAGGTGCAGGTGTGCGTGCGTGCACGGCTGAGAAAGTGCGTGCCGGAGGTGGCAGCAAAGTGCTCTAATTGACTGTGGCGTGGAGGAAAGTATCTGCTGTGTCTTATTGAACCTGATCCCCTTTATGCTGGAGAACAAATTGAAAATCTGTTTCTCTCTCCGAGCACTCACTCGGGTGGCACAATTAAAGGAGACAATTGCTGTTTGGCATTAAGTTCAAGGCCTGACATTTTTTTTTTTCTTCCCTTTTTCCGACACAACTGCCTCTGGGCTATCCATTACGGCAAAGCTCGGCTTTCTGAGGCCGGAAGCTCAACACAGCCAGAGGTAATGACTCTTATTGAGATGTCTGATGCTGCAGCCGTCACAGTCAGGCAGAGCTGGGAATGCATGCGGAGAGGAGCAGGGTACAGAATACTTTTTACCTTTTAACACTCATAACTCTTGCCATCTCTCCTTCCGCTGCTGATAGTCCCTCAGCCTTTCCGAGCTAATCTCATTCTCCCTCATTGCGGCGCTGCTGCTTGAGAGACTCATTACAGGGGAATCAAATTAAAACTTGCTCCTTGTCTTGGTTTGATGCATTCTCAAACCAAGACTCATCCACCGGGCCCAATGAGAGGGTGTTTTTTTCTTTTACTATTGCTGATTGGACCTTTGAGTCAATGTTTCTGCCTGCTGGAGCGGCTGTGTTTGATTTGTTCTCGTGTGAGGCTGGCACGCAGATGCATCGGAAAAAACATCCAGAGATGTGCAGAATCACATCACAATGCTTTCTTTATGCACCAACACCAATAATACACTTCTCTCCTGGATTTTTTTTTTTTTGGATGGATAAAAATTGGACTTGCCCAAGTTTATCTTGGTTTAATTACTTTAGTTAGTCCAAGAAACACAACACTTCCTGGAACCCTTTTCAATAACTCAAGATAATGCAGTTTTAAATTACAGCATTTAACAAAGTAGAACGACTAACAGCAAGTGCAAACTTCCCCTACTGGGAAAAAGGTAATTGTACCACCAAGGCTGTGTTTTCACTGAGATTAGCCCCAAATAAAAACACAAAGTTTTTATTAATTTACTCGTCTACCAACATTATCATCATCATCATGGCAGCAACGAGGAATGAGATTGCTGTCGCTGCTGGTTTTCATACATGACACAGACAGAAATATTGAACACACGACTCCCTGGACTGGTTTGGATTGGATTGGTTGTGAATTAAATATCTTGATGAAGAAAATTAACGGACAATTTTCATTAAAGTCAAAACACATTCCTATTTATTATTGGTCAGGCTGTATCTGGCTTTCTGAGGCTATTGTCAAAATGTTAATTGTGTTTGCTATTCCGGATACCAACCAGTGTGACTGAGGCTACTTTCAGAGGGATTGGCACAAACAGCTGGTCTTTTAGAGATTTGGTAAGTCAGCCCTGAAAAAGTCTAAATAAATCAATAAAACCAAAGAAACTCAGCAATAAGATATGCAGCTATGAAGAACGTGACAACAGCGTGTTGATGGTTGACTAATACCGCTTTGTGAAAAAATATTCATATTATTTTGTCAGCCAGCAGAATGATAAAGATAAAAATACACAACAGCCAAATATAAATATACATAAAAGCACATCAGCAGGCACAACTGCATTCAAAGTGTTTAAGCCATCAATGCTGCATTTCTCTTTTAAATCTAAACTCTGCTTCTTCGTCTGTTTGAGGCTCCAAAACGCAGCGACAGGGAACTGTTTAAAAATCTGAACTTGATTACCCAGAAGTCATACGCTGTGATGCCAGGGTGCAGCACCCAGCATGAATGTTTTCACAAAGCCAACCCGTGATTAGTTTTTTTTGCAAGGACGCAACTGTGACAAAAAAAAGGAAGCAACATCAAAGATCAGTGAATTGTTTTTCTGCCGTTAAGGAGACCGTTTATGGAATAATAACATTTCATTTCATAACATTTTTTAATTTAGCTCTTCTTGAAGGTTGAGAAGAGTCTCTGAAACTGATAGCAGATTGTAAGGCTGAGAAACTACGGCTCTTTTCTATTTGAGTCACTATGCCATTTACAGTGAGAAAACCGATGAATATTTCCATACAAATATTGCCACATGCAACTTCAAGATATGAAAAATAGCCCAGGTGTTTTCTGAGTACAAATAAATGTGTGCAGAGCAGCGCTGATACTGCTCAGGTTTGGGATTTGGGATTTAATCCCCACAGACGAATGACAGGATGCTTTCACAGCAGTGGAAGGTGCTTCAGAAATCCTCCACCGAACAGCAAAAACTCTGGTATCACAGATGGCTGAAGATTATTATATAATGGCCAAAAGTAAATTGTGTCTAGCACCTTATTTCATCTTACCTCCGTCTATATCCTCGCTGCCAAAGTGGTTCCTGTAGAAGAGCATGAGCTCGATCCTGTAGCACTTGTACAGCGTCACCAGACAGATCAGCAGCATCAAGATGGCTCCCAGACCTCCGGCCAGCTCCACCGTGTACATGAGCTCAGCTGATGTACCGAACACAGTGAGAGGGAGGAAAAAAAGACACACCATTAGTTTAGGTGACACCAAGAGACAGTTTAACCAGCACCAGATGACCTGACGTGCATTTAATCATACGAAAAAAGAGTGGCAGATTTTTCTCATTCATGATTTATTTCTTTCTATGATTCGGAAAGCACCAAAGATTTGGTTAAAACTACAGTTATTTTAATGTTGTTTTTCTGATCTTGTCAAAGACTGTAATTCCCTCTATTCTTATATTGTATGAAAACTCATAACCTTTTCCCAGCTCTGTCTCTACACCCCCCACCCCACCCTGCATCCACATTTCTCCTGAAAACAATTTACCCTTTAAGCTGAACATAACCACAGAGCATCAGGACTTGTGAAATATCAGTCATGATGGATAAGTCACACCAGATGTTGTAACCAGTGACTTTGCCGTACTTCCACATTTGTTTGAAAGTGGCTTTTAATAATCTCCAACAGCTACATTCAGTCATTCTCTATTTGCGTTGGTTGTTCCTGGTTTTCCTCTCCATTTTTCCTCATTGGTTATACTGTCGGTGTAGCTGGACTGCATCCAGATGGCACATATCTCCAACTGGAATGAAAGTACAGCCACTTCTATTACTGTCACATAATGCCTCTTGGCTTGATTGGATAATGAAAAACTCACACTGAGGCCAGCAGTGCAACAATAGCATGTGACAGATCGGGCTGCCACACTCATGAAGATCGTTTATATGTGTGCACTGCAGAGGTGTGCGGTGAGGTAAAGCTCCTCGCTGTTAGCTGAACTGCCTGTTCGCGGACAGATCGAAGCGATCCGCTCGTCTGACCATCTGTCATCGCTGCAGCCTGATGTGAACCCGTGAAAAGCATCAGTGGAAATTAAATTCACAGAAGTGCCGGACTTCACTGTCAATATTTCAGCTTTATACCACATTCTTTCTAACCACGACATGCACTGTTTTCGAGGCCCATGAGGGGAAAATATTCCACAAAAGTCAGACTGCTGGAGTTATTCGGGAGGGTGAGAGGTGATCATTTACACCACAGGACAATGGACTCCACCATTACACTCCATGGTCTGGTACCTTACCTTGAAAACCAAGTTGTTTGCTTTATCTTTTCGTGATCTTGTCTCTTTCTCAAGGCTTTTCTTTCTTTCTTTCTTACAATGTTCTGTATTGAACGTCACTCCATCTTTTACACATTTCCTCTTGGCTACAGTTCACAAAATCACGGTGGTCAGCCTTCATTGGCTAACTAATGGACAACGGTAAAAGGCTGGACTTGCCGCAATGCTGCACACACACAAACATGGACGGCAAGGGCTTGTGTGCATCGCCATCCATCACCGGCACCATTTAACCTCGTTGGAGTGCGCAATGCCCGTCCCACTGCAGGGACCATCAGGCTGACAGCGGCCATGATAAAGGATGATGCTCTGGAGAACTAACGAGCACGGCCCGCATTGCCTCGTCCCATCCGTCCAGACGACGACCTTCAGCAAGCTGACGGACGGACGAGTGTATATGCAAACAAAAGTTCAAACAAAACATGGCGGCGTTTTCTTAACACAGGCCTCTGACTTCTTCCTCGTGCCTGAATGAGTTTACTTTTCTAAAAGAGGCGCGGCGGCCAACACGCTTTTTCCGAGCGGCTCCATTTCTCCCTCACTTCCTCATGGTTCTTTTGCACATCCACTCTGACCTCCTGCCTCTGATATGCGGACAGTACAAGTCAGCTGCTCCTCAAGAAGCAGAGATTACAGTGAAGAAGGCCAATTCTTCTCTGCCTGGCATCCATATCGTAGCACTGCTGCAGTGGGACAGATTAAGACAAATTAGCTCCTGACAAATAGAAGGCTAGATTTGATGGAGCCACATGGCATCAGGTGATTCATCACCATTTTCCCTGCCTCTATTTCTGCATCTCTGTCAAGGGAGGCACAAAAAGGGGGCCAGAACTGTGGAGAGCTGAGACCGCTATTCTTCACTTTCACCACAGTCAGGAAGCTACATGGAGCCTTTTACTTAGTGGTGAGTGAAATACATAATCTGAGGATGTGTAGCAATGACAAAAAGTTGGTGACGGGCAAGCGAAGAACCAAAATGTCTCAACTACGAGAAGCTCAACTGAAAATGTAAATAAGCACTTGTCTCCATCTCCATGTTAAAATATATACAGCATGTTCTGACTGATGCTGCATCGTTCAAAGTGTTTGCATGAGGCAGAAAGACCGGCGAGTTACAAGGGAGTAAAGCCATTCTCACGCTGATAGCAAATTCACTCAGAGTGTTCTATGTGTTTTTTTCACACCTTCAAGAGACAAGCAAGGAAAACTTTGACACATTTTGAAAAGCGGTGTAAACACTGACTGGCCTTGTATGGCGCCGCACACAGATGCCGCAAATGAAAAAAAAAAACAAAACAAAAACCCAAACCCAAAAATGGAATCAGAATAAACCAGGAGAGATTAGCCTGGTCTTCACAAGATTGTTGGTCTACAAGAAAATGACCTGAGATTCAACTGTGCAGAAGAAACCCCTTTAATATAGTGAATGGAGGAGAACTGGGCTGCCATCAAAGCTGGATGCAAAGCTGCAAGCTTTAAAACAGAAGAGAAAAATATCTACTATGTTAATGTATTCAATACTGAGAACTTTAAGGCCACAGAGACCCGCCTGAGCCTCGCTAAAAAAAAAAGAAAAATACCATGTACATAACCACATTGAAGAGTGCATCTTTTTAAAATCATCCAACACTTTACCTCTCCTCCACCTCTGTGAGCTGAAATCAGGAGGAAAAAGGCAAACACGTTTCATGAATAAAAAAGATCGGGGAGTGGAAGAGGGCATCCGTAGCCAGCGATGAAGGATGAAATGATGTTTGAGTGTGAGCAATCAAAGGGGAATTTGTGTGTGTGAGATGGAAGGGGTAACTTCCAGACAGTTAACAGCTTGTCTGGCGTCATAAAACCGGAGGCTGCCCCTCTCTGAGAAATGCCTTTTCTTTCTGTGGAAACTAATACTTCCTCAGGCCGGGTTGGATGGATTGACTCTCTGGACTATCTATACGACTGTCCCATTTCTCCTGACCTGAGGCAAGAAACTACTGGTCAATTCCCACAATCCCACTAGTTGTTCTTCTTTATGCTCAGTGAATTACTGCGAGTGAGTCACTCATTGTCAGTGCGAAGAGTGTTTTTCACCTCCAAAGCTGTAAAATTCCATTATCACGTACTGAGGCTTTGTATTGACCTCCAATATTCATGCAATGTGAGAGTCTGAGTGATAGAAAATCTTTGATCTGTGCTGTGAGTGTGCGTCGGTGGCCAGTCTCACCTTTCTTGGCGAGCTGGACGTTGGCTTGTCTTCGCCCGTTGCCGTTCTCCACGTAGCAGGAGTAGTTGCCGAGATCGCCCTCCTCCAGAGAGTTGATGGTCAAAGAGATGGAAACCTCCTGCTCTCCAAGGTGCTCCCGGATTGTCCTGGAGGGGAGAGGAGAAGAAAGTCACAACTTTGCCACTGGGTGCATCATCAGGAATCCAAACAGCTTGTGATGGACAACCAAAGAAACAGGAGACGTCATCGTCCTGACTGGGTGAGGCAGTGAAGAGGTTAAACCATAAAACTGGTCAGGATGGGGCAGATCGAGGGGTCTTCAATTCTCAGTATGAACACTGAAGTAATGCTTGTGTCCAATTATCTAATGTCCAACATTTGGACGCAGATTTATTTTTCAGTTTTTGTTGTGGGCTGGCAGCTTTAAAATAAAAATGGGAAAGGTGGCTTGGTGCAGTAGGTTTGTCACTCTGAAACACACCTCTTACAGCCATTTTATTCCCTGTTAGAAAAAAAAAACATTCATTACTGCAGCTTTAATTAATATACTATGATTGCTTGAAGCTATTGTTGTCAAAAAGACAAATACCCCAGCTGGAAATTAGATGCTAAAAAGTGCTCCCCCAAAAAAACAGGATTTGCCTCCTGAATTGCTGGGGGAGTGATAAATGTGACAAGCAGGGTACATAAAGTGAAGATATCACAGGAGAGAACTGTTAATGTCCTCTCTAGCTTTGGTCATTTTCACTGAGAGAATGAAAGAGTCAAGAATAATTGTCTGCGCCCTTCATTTCGCTGTCATTCATCTTAAGTAATACGTGCAGGAAAAGTTATTCTGCCATGACAAAGGAGATATGGAGCAATCTGATTTGGGCTCAGACAGATCAGACAGCGCTGAGCTTCTGTGGCGCTGTGGCAGTGATGAAAGCAAGATTTACTATTTAGGCCAAAGACAAGCGCTAAAACATGAAGCTGCTGATGGTGAAAGGCGAGCAGCAGTTAAACAGAATGGGCCAAGTGATACATATGTCTGCTCAAAGCTTTTACAAGTATAAAACTCATGGTTGGTGAGACAAAACCAACACACAAGCTGTTTCATAAAACACGACTTGAAACATTTTCCCAAACATGGAGTTCAGAAGCCTCATCAGTAATTGTTAGGTGAACATAAACCTCTTACAGTCTGATGGTGACGAGGCTAAATATGTAAAGCTGGAAAAATAAGCACTTCTGTTTTTAATTTTAGACTCCCAGTAATGCTATGTGACTACAGTTCCCAAATAACAATGTCAGATTGTTGCCGGATTTCGGAAGTCAGTATACCAAAATAAATAAATTAATAATGGAAAAAAAAAAAAATATGGAAAACAATAACTCTAGACTGCAGGCAGTCAAAAAGTCATAAGTCCAGAGTATTGCCTCTTTAATAAAATATGGATTATTCTGACCAAAAAAGCTTGCCTGAGGAAATTTCAGTTGTGTCCACAGTTTGCATCCTAAAATTCATAAACCGTGACCTCGGAGTTATCAACTTCAGATATTCAGAAAACTTCAGTTCAATTCTGAGCCTGAGTCAATGTGATATTTTCTCAGTATAGCTGCATTTCATACTATCACATTTTGATACCTAAATCTCTCCGATCATAAATATGCAGATCACCATCTCAGACAGAGCCTCGGTTTAATTTATCAGTATCATCTGCTGCCAATGGTGATGTAGTCTTTTTTTCTCACTTCCTCAGCTTGGTGTTGTTGTAGTTCATCAGTCAAAGGTAGGAGGTGACGGTCTGTGGCTGACAGGATGCCTGCGTGACACGAGTCATGACAAATCTCCCCCTTTTAACATACTCCTCTGTTGACTCGCTGAGCCTCTTGATGCTTATTGGTGTTGACATGTTGATACATGGATAATAGCGTCGCTGTCGTGATGCGCTGCGGCACTGACCTATCACAGAGCATTTTCTCACGAGGGTTAGTGAGAGGAAAAAGGACGGAATTCATTCAGCACCTTTTTTTTTTTTTTTTTAAGGCACCCACTGGACACTGGGGAAATCAGAAAAAAATACGGCCACCTCTTCATTATCAGCATCTTAAAGAACATCATGCTGAGAAGCCACGACAAAGAAAAAAACACAACCCTCTGAATGTTGACGTATGGCTTTGGAATGTAACAGCGAGGGGACTCGTCTGCTCGTCTTCTTCTCCAGCTCATATTAAATGATCTGATCTGCGGTAAAAGGCAATAGCTGTTTCCTGATCCTATACAGGAAGATTGTTTGTTTCAGTGCAGCAGGATAAGCAGAATTTCTGAGCTGCAGAAAGAAAGGTCAAACAAGACTCTTCACATATTGATTGAATTTGAAGTATGGATAAAAACGACTCAGCTTCTTCGCAGTCAGACTCTCAAAGGGGAGGTTATATTGTCATGTTAAATTACCTGAATTTACCTTCATTTAAAAAAAAATTATTTCTATGTTAAGGATCTTAGTTTCTCTGTTATGATTAGGTTTTAGATCTGAGTGCAATGGAGACACACTTTCTATAATCATTTCATCATGCTCCTTTACAGGGCAGCAGACTTACATTTGATAAAACGTGTTTTTGTTGAAAATCATTATTGTTTATACTTCATCAAAACGGCCAACCAGCTGTCACAGACGGGAGTTTAACAAATATTCAATATGAACACTCAGGTTGTCCTCATTAAGAGTGAGAGACTCACAAATAGGACATTTCTCACCGCTGCAGGGCCATTGTGGGACTCTTGGTTTTGGAAAGTTGGACACAGACCTCCCTGGTATGACGTTGAAGTTAATCTAAATTAATCTAAAGGGTCTTCAGGTCTACTGGACCCTTAAAATTAATCTCAGTTAAAAGTGTTAAAAGAATATAGTAATAAAACAAAATGTAATCGAGGTGGGAGAAATCATTTCACGCACGGAGGGAATGGCTTCTACCATGATTAAACATTTCCTGCAGGGTGAATTAGGAACACGGCATTCTAGCTTTTCCCATTTGTAATTACACTCACTTAAAAGATATAAAGAAAATCACTGTCCCAGAATCAGCTCATGTAAACAAATAAAGCAGCTGGGCAAATAAGCTTTAGCTGTAAAAGTTCTGTTGAAGTATCAGTAACAAACTTCTATGACAAAAGGAGGACAACAGGAAAACAACGGTGGCTAACAGAGGTGAATCTCCCCTGCTGGGCTGCTGTGCAATATCATGGATGATATATGTGCACATAATCTCTTTAAGGTTACAAAAATTGCAGCTATTTCAAAGCCGTGTTTAATGATGCATGCAGCTAATAGTGTGAAAAGGTGCGAGAGCCACTTGGGCATTCATCTCCAGCCTGCTGCAGGGCAACTGAATATGAAAGCTCATCTAATGCCTGTTGATCAATGAACAGACTAAACAAAACAGATTGAAAAATGCTGCGGAGATTTACACAAACTACAATATAACCGTCGCTGCCATGGGAATATCTTACAACAGCTTGACAAAGGACTGCTAATAATTGGTATCTTGTGTAGGAAAAAAAAAATTGCCCATAGTAAAATTTGTTTTATTAACCAAGCATAGTGAAGAACCATTAGAGGTAATTATTTTGGAGCTACATGGACTAACTGCTTTATAAAAGCTCCTTATGAAGTTGCAGGTTTCGAGTTTCTGTAGGGGAGCATAAAGGTGACTTCTGTGCAAGTGTATAAGTGGAAGGGAAATTAATTTAGTCTTTTCTCTTAATTCCTGTGACTTTTTTCCAGCACTCATCCTTCTCCATTGTGCAGCCAGTCAGGCAGAGACATGGGCTCCACAAGGTTGGGATATAGATCCATGCTGATGGCTTTTTAAAGAGGTGGCACCCATGTGTAACACAACATAGCCTGAGCTGAAACACAGTGGGTCTCAGAAAAGAAAAGAAAAATCAATCTTTGCTTACAAAGAGACTCATCTTAGTTTGTGAGGGGTTTGAATGGGGGCTTGTGTGCGTGTTCTGTGAGTACTAGTCAGGATTCATAGGAGCGAGAGCAATAAACAGAAACTCTCCCACACAAACATCTGGCAGGCGGCGTGTAAAAAAAAAAGTCAAGGACAGTTGTGGGCTGGTGCCGCGTAAGTGGGTAGAAATTTAAGTGCACCTGGAGCATTGATGCTTGTTCTGCTGCTGCAACAATATGACTCAGTGTTACCAACACACATCTCGACAAATGAGTTTGACTTTAGATTTCCGACTTCCTGTTCCATCATGTTCCAACTGAATGAAGATTCAAGATCAGCTCTGCTGTAAATCCTTTATCATATAATTCGTTTTTCCATCTGAGGACGAGAGGTCTGTGGCCGGCATCATGGAAACCACAGCAGGGGTGAGAGCGTGGGATGGAATATTAAAGCATCAATATTCATTTACAACAAACAAACATCTCACATGAGCTGAAGTGTTTTATTGGACAAAACCACCTCTGAATGTGCTGCAACAGGAAGCTTGGTCTGCTGGATCAATGAATAGAAGTGTTCCAGTTTTAGGACCATACGTCTCACTCAGAAAGGTAAACGGCACAAAATGGTAAAAAAATATGCTCCAATGGAGTTACTCCCTCATTAAAACAACGACTCACGAGGCTAAAAGTCTGATATGACTATCAATCTCTTTTCTTGGCATCAATGTCAGATTGTATTCGGAATCAGTAGGTTTGCAGCGCTCATAGACACCAGAAGTAATGCTGTAACATTAATTACTGTTCGAAACTCCACACAAACTGCAGGTCAAAAGGTTGTTCTTGCAGCAGGAAGTGTCTTCATCTCTGAGGTCCACAAAGTCCTGTTCTGCAGCCACAAAATTTTATATCAGCTCTGAATCTCAGTGGTGAAAGACTATGCCAAAAGCTCCATTTCATCTATTACAGACGCCCCTTCGGGGAATACTCCTGTGTGATTAATTTCCATTTCAAAGCTAAAATCTTGTGGAATGATGTCAGGGAGTGGGTTTGAAGTGGCGCACAATCAAATGGGAGCCAAAAATAAAATAAATAAAAACACTCAGAGGGAGACAGCGTCACGCGGTGGGACACAACAAAAAGAAGCACTTGAAAAACGCGCGTGTATTGTAAGCATCCATGGCACACACACCTCTCCACTCCTCAGTTACCAGCCGAGCACACGCGTTGAGACAGAAGCTTTTCAGAGCAGCTCATGGTCACAGGATTGATCTCTTGGCTCTCCCTTCATTTGACCATCACATGAAAGGAGAAAATCTAACCACATGTGACAAACTCCTCAGTATTCTTCTTTCTCATTATGTTTATACCACCTACCCAACGCTGCCAACTGCCCCCAACCCCCCCCCCCCACCTCTGCCCCCCTGAAATCCTGTAGGCTCTAATTGGCCTGGTGTCCTTCACGATGGAGTGTGGCGCTGAGCGCCGGATGGTGCTTTCTAGCAGGCTAACACAGACATCTCCAAATGCCAGGTCACCGACTGGGCCGCTAACTCTCCTCCCAGCCTTGTCACACTGTTACAGTTAACCTTTTCATTTGATTGCATTTGTCAACAACAGGGATTTTCTCGTTATAGGTGCTCTGTCAAAAGAGTACAGTTTGATGGGATATGCTGCATTTCAATGTGGGCAAACCTAAAAAAATACAGATCCAATTAGTGTTCCACAATCCATAATATTTTTTACATCCATTTATATTACTGATGAGTTTCTTTCTATACTGTGTTTCTTTGCTTGTGGCTGGAGGTATGCTGTCAGGAAACAATGGATGAATGTTCTCCAGAATTAAAGTCTGTAAGTTTGTCACACTGACATAAACTCTGCTGTTCTCCATCTACAACAGATGCATCAGAGTTGTATTAAATTACTGCTCATCAAACTGCTACTTTGAATGGAAACCATTCAATAAGGGAAATTATTGGGGGGGCTTTTAATGTGAAGCAGTAACAGGAAACAGATAACACCAGCTGTTCTGATATTTCTCTGAAAGCAGCTGATTGAGGAGCATTTGCTGCACAATAATCCAGTTAATTCAAGGATACAATCAACTTGTCTCTTCCCTAATTTTGCTTATAGGTTAAGTTTGAGAGAGCTTGCCTCCAATTAAACATTTCATTTGCAATTTAAAATGTGGATCAATGTGGAACAATCTACTTGATGACAACCTGACACACACATCCACCAACAATACAATTTGCCGTTCCTGTAGATGTGACTTTCAAACACTGAGAAACAAAGCTATTTGCAACAAGCAACGGTTCATTATCATTTTTGTTTTCATACTCGCTAAATTTGACACGGCTCCTACCTTCACCTTACTTTCTGAATGCCCTGGTGGTGTCAGCAGAGCAAAGAAACACATTTTGGAGGATTAAGAATTTCCTCTTCACGGCTAAAGCCCTATGACAGATTATTTGTTACTCGCATATTTGTAGGAACATCCGGGAGACCGTGACAGCACCACGGCACAAATGCATAAATTTCACTTACTACATGTTAATTTTGAAGCAACACCTTTCCTGCTTTGGTGTCTGCCGAGGTATTAATTTTGTGCATTCGACTCTATTTTCATGTTTTATAATCCTCTTTCCTTCAGGAGGTCTCTCGTCTCTCCTGTGCTTCCACAATATGGGATAATCAGATCATGATTAACCTGTCTGTGCAAACAAAGGTGAACAAAATAATGTTGTGTCTTCATAGATTAAAGCTTATCCCGCTGAAGAGGAGGCCATCTGAGGATGAGCAGTCCACTCAAGCTTTGACTGAATCAAATGAATGAACTTTCTTGCTCTGCTCCTGTCAATCCACCAAAAAGAGAAACTGACATTTTCCACAAGTGACCACTAATAAAACAAAGGCCAGCTATAACTAGTCACTCAGGGTGTGATCAGATTTCATCATCCAGATTTTGTCCTGCATCGGCTGTACTTCGTTGTTTACGTTTCATTTTAAACTTGTGAATAAAAAGGTGCTGGATTTTTCCATATGCCAGTGTTTTCTGGCAAAAACAAGACATTGTCATGCTGTTTTTCTTCACCTTTTCCAATATGAGCCGAACCAAAACAAAGAGCCCCCACTGAAAGAAAACATCAGCCTGTCATTCACTCAAATGCTCCAAGCAGAGGTGTAATAAGCAGAAGTAGTTTTTCACACAATACTGCTGCTCCTGAACTTCTCCAGACTAACAAACACCACCGTTCTAGTTCAAATTCAAATTATCCAATTATTTATTGCCATATTTACTCAAAAGAGATTAATGTGATGAACAAGAATTCATATGAATTTTTCTTTCACTGTACATCCTGTCCAATGGCACAGGAGCAGAAGAGGCAGCACAACCTAAAGCAAGGAGCAATGAGGCTTCCTACCGGCCAATTACATGGCATCGCTCGACGGCCAGCTTCAGGCGGTCTGTGTCTGGCCGTCGGGTTTCCACCTGGCTTTGGAATAAACAGACCGCTGTTTCCAGCCAAACGATGGCGGTCACCTAAATGGAAAAGGGGGCTAACGGTGACATTCAGTGGGAATTTCTATGTGATGTGCTGCGTTGCTATTTCTGCCTCCACTCACTGTAAATTTCAGCGGAAAGTAATAGCTTTCCACTATTACTGCCTGAACTGTGCAAAACTATTTTGTACATGATAAAGAATGCATAGCGATGTGCATTATTGAACAGCTGCATAAAGCATTCATGGATTTAATTTAAATGATAGTCTGGTAGTGAAAGGTGCCTTTTATTGTTCAGATTGTTGATGTGTGCCCACGTCGTTGTGCTGAGTGGGTTTAAAGAGGTATTTACCACTTAAGCCCTCAGGTTCTTCACTGCTTTGGAAAAAAAAAAAAAAAAAAATGCCTCATGCGTTTGTAATATGTGAGTCAGTCTCTGCTGTACAATTAACTCAGCTGGCAAATCTTCACCATGGTTCGTAAAATTTTGTTTCTCTTTTTGGTGTCATAAATCGTGTTGAGGGTCTTACTTGATGTCACTCTCCTGGACCCGCTCCTCATCCAGATCCTCGATGAACTTCTCCCCCTTCATCCAGTAAATAAGCGGACTCACGTCGCCGCTGTATCCAAAGAAAGCTTTGCATGTCAGGTTGACAGGACTTCCTGTGAGAGACGAGAAACAAGTCATGTAAGACCAGCACGGACCGTCTGTTAAATTATTACTCAAAAGACAACCACAGGGAGAAGAGTACTCAATATCCTGGTCTATACATATCCACTTTTCATGGCATATTTTGCATTACTTCCAAAAATGGTATGAGTAATAGGAATAGGGGCTGTTCATACAGAACTGGAAGCTTTTTTAATTTTGATAACAAACATAAAAAAGCAGCAGGGTGGACTATATAACACTTTTGGTGCACTAAAATAAACTATAAACTCCCTATAAAAAAAGAAGAAGCAATTTTATGCTGGTGAAGGCAGCACGTCAGGCTCACCATCAACCACCTCGACAATATATATATATGTCTAAAACTGAGGCTACACACACACACACACAAATCATTTGTTATGCTCAGATTGTTCAGGCATCCCAGCTTCATTCACTGGTGGTGGTTACCTGACCAACATGAAGTCGGCAGCTGAGCACAATCACACAAATATGTCAAAACAATACAACACCACACTTATTGTGCTTCTCTCGCTGGTGTTGCAGCACAGCTGGTGGAAGCCTGATATGTTAGCAAAGACCAGCCCCACACATTCACCTCCTGTGATTAAACCCTTTTGTTTTCCCTCAAAAAACTCCAAAAAAGCAGCTAAACCGTATCTCCATCTCCAGAGGTGCCATTTTAAAACACCCCAGACCTTTCTTAAATTCCCCGACAGCCTCTTAAACTTTATAACGCACTCTTGAAGCCCCTTACATGGTAACTTTGCTGTGACTTCATAAAAGCGCTGATATTCCTGGGCAGCCTCTGTCAGATCCCACCTTAGAGCTCAATCCCGCTTGGCTGCACCTTGTATTTCATTACTCTTCTTTTTCCAATTTTGCAAGAGCATCATATTGTTGGAGCTGAAGATTAAAAACTTCAAGATTAAAAAAAAAAAAAAATCTATTTAAAGTTTGCAATCTCCTTATACAAGTGTGCCTGTACCCAGGTCGGGGGGGATGCAAAATAAAACAAAAAAACAACACAAAATTGTAAATTATCATCAACCTGAGAAGATGCTAAATGTGTTAACAAACAGCAATCAGAGTAACACTGGGAATCATTTGCTCCAATGTTCATTCTACCATAATCTCTGTTTTGGTTCCCAGCTGCTAAATGAAATATCACTTTGTTTAGCGCAATTGAGGCTCCACGTTTTGCACCTGGCAGGTAGCATCGGAGCTTTTTCACTGAAGGCAGCTGCCACCGACAATGAGAACAAACAGGTCAAAACAGTCAAGTGCTCTTTGTGAAATTTCTCCTGAGCAATGCCTTTTAAATTACACAACGCGATTTGATCCTGTCAGTGCATCTTTATTCCTTGAATATGACGATCCTTCAAAATGAAGGGTACATTTTGTAGGCTAACCTCAAACGTATTGTACAAGCTACAATTTTGGATGTTTATTCATTTGAAATGTGTTTGACAGGCTGAAATATATGAAGAAAATGGTTAACAGATGGCTGAAATGGGACCATGGCACCATCACATGAAAGATGAGTGGAAGATTGAAAACAACGACAGTATGTTTTAAACTCTCTCATTTTCCTGCACTGGCAGAGACCGACGTAGTGACTGGCTTTTTGGGATGATCAGAGATAAGACAGCAGATATGCACTGTAGATATGTATGAACAGACCCGCCTTCAGATCTGCAGGAGTTTTGTAAGTGTGCTCAGCTCTTTTTGAACGCACATCCAGTATGGATGGGACGAGATAAGCCCTTTTTAAACTTGCTTTTTCTCTCATTGCCTGGGATTAGAGAGACCTCTCATTCTTCTTTCACACTTATCACACACAAGCTGCGGCTGCTGGTAAACCCATGAGTGCTGCGACAGGCTCAAACGTGGAGGGGAAAAGAAGCACATCATCAAAGCTGGGAAATGACTCTGATCCATAAAACAGCCACCAATGATCAAGGAGGCTTCAACAGTTGTGTCCAGGAAGGCATAAAGGTAATTCAGTATCTCTTCATTAGTACTCCTTGCTCATTGGCCCTGTGGCAAGGACTCTCAAGTCTGTATAATAATTGGGTACTTGCTAGTTCAAAGATAATAGGGATTTTACTTTGCCAAGGCCTGCTCTAATTTCGCCCTCCACTTCAAGCTGGCGAGCTCAGATGATAGCAAAAGCCTTAACAGAGGAAACCTGGATTGGTGAATGAAAAAAGGCCCCAAGTTGGAGGACAGTTTTGCATTTTGTCTCAGCTAAACAAAAATAAGGTGCTGCGTGTGTGTGTGTGTGGTTCCTTCTGTGATTGTGAGTTTGTGCAATGGGTGGGGGAGTGTTTGAGTGAAAGAAGCAGAGATAATCTGTTTTGGGGATGCTGAGATGTTTCCTGGATACCGCATGCACAAATTCTCAACACATGCATATTGCTACGCTTTCCAATTCCACCAGGGGTCTCTATGGTGCTACAAAGTACGAGGGCTGTTGTGCATGAGGGGGGGGACAGGAAACGACAACAACAAGAAAAAAAAAACCCCAAAATGCTCCATTTTGACAGGTGTGGACAACAGAAAAAGGAAACACGGATCCTTTTGTTTGCCATCTTTGATGTCAAGAGGCTTCACCCATGGATCTGAACAGCATGTTGTGCTGTAACACTGACAGCTCTACTGCTGTGCTGGCAAACGCTGTGGTGTCACTCTCCAAGACTTATTCCAAGGGGCTCTTGGTGCATATGGCTGCGTGTTATTCTCTTAGCGAAGGCGTGTTAATTTGTGCCGATTTTACTGCGAGCAGCTCAGGCTGCATGGGCAGAGGTCAGGCGCTCGGTTTGGGAAACGCACAAACTGTAATGCGAGGATTTAAGCACAAAGACATTCAGATTCCACTCTCTTGTCTTGGTCGGGGTGGGGCGGGGAGGTAAAGTGAGTCTAAATGTGATTTTCTCCCCTTTCTCTTCTCTCCCTGCGCCCAGAGAGTCTCTTCCCTCCGAGTCACTATGGCTGCAGGACAAAGACGTCAGCAAAGACTCCCGTGGCTAACCGACTGCAAGCCAAGAGACCATGAAACACCACAAACAAGGCAGAAACTAGGGAAGAGCCACAGAGTCAGACAGAGACAGCAGGCATGCATTTCTGCATACGTTTGCAACTGACAGATGGGAGAAAGGGGGCATACGTGTATGTCAGCTGGGATGTGCAACACACGTGGTTACAAACAAACTGAAAGACTTCCCACACAGTGAGTATCGCATCGTATTGCTCCTGTGCATAGAAGATTACATATATCACAGATCAGATCAGTACATCTGCATGCACTGTGCACACCATCCATGTCAAGTTAATCTAGCAGCATTTCCTCCTCACATCCAAACAATCTGGCTCTTGAGTAAAAAAAGCTTTTCTCCCCCTTTTTTTTGTTGCTTTTTTGCTATTAACAGTGTTGAATAAATTAAACCCTGGAGCTAGAAACTAAGCGTTCCAGGTTTTGTTTTTTGGTGGGGGAGAGGGCATTTGCAATCTTAGCAACAATGAGGACGCATATAACTTTCTGTTTAATGTTTTGGGTGAGATGGGAAGCAATTTAGGAGCTGGCAATTAAAGACAAATAATGCTGCATGAAACAGCACACTTTACAAATTACTGGTAATCTGCACACAAGTTTAAATTCCCTGAAAGTGTCTTTTATACCATATTAATGTTAATGGAGGCCAGTGGCTGCCTGGAAGATTGGGTGGGAGAATCACATTTAAATATCTAAAAACATTTAAGACTATAAATTTATTCTTGACCTTGGAAACAGCAGGTGACTATAACGAGTCTCACCACAACGTCCATTTAGTAGCTTTTCTAGACTGAAGAAGTTCATGAAGTGCGCCAAGAATGGAAATTTAAAGCATTTAAAACACAGATCTGGCAGCGTTTACAGTCTCTATCCTTTGGAAGAAAGACAATGATATTTAAATATAGATGGGCGACAAATAAATCTGAAAATCCAGTTGGTTAAAATAGTGAATAACATGCTGTGGCCTTCACGGTCACCTGATCTTAACCAGGTCGCTTCCCCCAAAATTCATCACGAATACCGAGATAAGAAGTTGAGAATATCTTCAGAATGAATACTTTTCATCCTTTGGCAGAGAATCAATGTGAAAGAGCAGCTTCACCTTTCATTTCTCTCTCTTTCCTGCATATGTATTTATCAAAGCAGAACGTCAAAAGTGTTTCTTCAGTTGTAAAAAGCTTTTGCCTTTTTACTTTGGAGGAGATGACCAGCCAGTGCTTTTCAAGGACAACTAAAACCTCTTCACAAAACGTCAGAATGACACTTGAGTCACTTTCCTTCCTGTGTCCAGACGGCACAATATTCCCTCTTGTCTATAATGAGCCGCTCCTTTAATGCAAAAGCATGGGCTGCACATGAAAGGACTCCGGGATCGCCCTGTGGCCTGTGATCAACTGGAGAGCGAGGGATTGATCTGGACTGAGGAATAACAGCAATTGAATCAACTGATAGCATGATCGCTGATGTTATTTAGGGGTTTCCTGGATTCGGCAGGGCATATGGAAAGCTTTAAGCATCATATCACCATCATCATTAGCTCCAGTCAGTTAAGGGTTACACCGGTGAGGGAGCGTTGTAATTGCATGGGCGGGGTACCCGCTCACATTGCGTTGCCAGATGTGGCGGTGTAATTGTCTCTTTGCTCAGCATGCACTTTGTTTTGTTTATTTCAGCCTATGCCTCTCCAATCATACATTTCGATGCACCCGTTGTCTGCTCTGTGTTCAGTATTTATCTGCCGCCATCCCCCTTGCGTATGGTCAATCTCCTCTGATTCACACTTGGCACTGGTCCTCATTGTCACTAAGCAGGCAAACTACTACAGTCATTCCCCACAATTAATGCAGGTAAAACAGATATAAAGAACAAAACACAGCATTTAAACTGCTTTTGTGTCTTAACATGTGGTGTTCGTCGGAAATGCTGTATGATGGGTTATGAAATAACAATTTTCTCTGCTCTGTGTTACTTCTACTGGGGACAAGCTGTGCCTGGAAATTAAATATGGTGGTAGTGGTAGGCAGAGGAACAGGCTGGAGGTTGGGTGAATAACAAGTCCAACATTAGGCCTTGTGGAACAGAGCATGACATTTGCAAAGATCAACACCCACTCTTTGCATTGATGTTCCCATAATGCACTATTCTTCAGTACAAAAGCAGCGTCTACTATTCCTGTCCAATCCGATGAAAAAATCATTATCAATGTTAAACCTCATGTTGCTTATAATCTTGCATGGACAAGTCACAGTTGAATTCTCCAAATGAAAAGCTCGTTAGACATTAATGAACCACTTAAAGGGTACGTGCTACAGAGAAGGAGGAAAAGAAGGTAATACCACAATCGGAAGAGCAGGCGATGATAATAGAAATTGCTGAGCCAGCTTTGAAACAGACGTTATTTTTGCTAATGGTCTTGTGAGGCAACATTAAGTGTTGAGCTGTTACTGTTGCAGCTAAACTGGCTGCTTCCAAACTGTTGCTGATCCAAAAAGATTTTAGGGGATGAAAAGCAAGAACACAAAAACCTGTCACTTACAATATTACTGCAGAAATAAGCGAAGTCAAAACTTTCTTTGAAAAACCTGTCGTCTTCCCCCAACCTGATTCTCAAGTTTAAATGCTGATGCTGCTGTTTGGGAAGAAAAGTGCCTTCACAGTGAGAAGGCATGAATTGGTTACCAACTGAGTGCTCACTGGGCATTGGTGCAGGACTACGCAGGCAGAGGAAGAACTCCTGACGGGCTTAGCCTCAAACAAGAAAGACATCTAGAGAATCCCTAAGCGGCACCATGTAGCTCTGCGACTGATGGAGGGCCAGAGAACTGGGGAAAATACAAGATGTGGTAGGGAGGGAAGCATAATAGTCCCGCACACAATGAGGAAAAGAAAGTGACTGAATAGCAGGTACCCTGAGACCTTGGTGGGTCACCTTTGCCGCATGCACAACTCCCTATCAGTCCCATTTCCAGGCTGAAGCTCCCTGTGGTTAGAAACTCAGCTTGGGCCTACTTTAGTCATGTTTTAAATGAATTCTTTTCTTAACTAGTGTCCAGAGGATCTGAACTCTTTTCTATCCCCAGACAGCACATCTTTCATGTTCTTTCTTCTATTGTGCTGCATGACTGCAAATGCAATATACTCATGAAAAATGGGAGGTTTTCTGCTCGAAGAGTCTCTGTCTCCATCCGGCCTTGCTTATGTTCACTCAAATTTGCTTGTTAATGATGAAACGTTATGACTCATGGCACTTGCAATGGCTGATTCCCTGAAGCTGCCGAATCCGTCAAATGCTATTTCTATCCTGAGTTTGGCTCATTCGTGACAAATTACAGCAGTCTAGAATTGTGTTAATCACACCAACACATGCTAAAACTGGTCAATAACACTCTCGGTGAAAGGAATCATGTACATCAACCACCAACTCTGCTGTAGAGGCAGACAGCATGATATCACTGTGGAAACAGTCTGGACCAGCAGACACGGGGTGTCAGGAATAAAAATAAGTGTTAGGCACGGACCATTGCTTTATTCGATGCAATGTGTCATGATGGAGGACTGATCTTCTGATCTGGAGGCTTCACTTTGTTTAACCGAGCCTGTGACATGCTGTGCGGCTGCATGTTGATTCAAGCTTTGTGCTCCTTCAGGTATGTCTGCAGCCTCTAGCACGATCAGCTTTGTCTCTTGGCCAAGTCACAGTAGAAACTGTTTTATCTGACAGGACGACACGGCAAAAACTATCGGCTCTCTCTCCAGTCACAAAACTCTTAGTGAGGTTGTGTACTGGTGTCCAGTGACAAGACCTGACTATTAAACACAGACCAAAAAAAAAAAAAAAAAAAAAAAAAAAAGACATTGGACTCATCCCCAAACTTCAAGCCATCCTTTCTACACCAAGTTCACATGGTGAGGGTTTGACCAAGGCATTGATTGGATGTACCCTATTGCAGTTCATCTCCTCAGTCATCAGTGAAAAGAATCTGGTCTCTAAATGGTCTAGTGGAGCAAACTCACCAGCTGAGATCAAGACAGCTTATCGTGCTCAGTGAGCAAGAGAGAGAGTAGTGAGTGGAGAGAGCGGCTGCTATATCCATACCCTCTCCTGGGGAGTCTGTAATGAAAACAGGACACAGCAGAGTGGTTGGGACTGTAGGTGCTTTTCCCAGCATTTCAGGAGAAACCGTGTTGGATATCTGAGGCGCACATGAGCTGAATGAACAAGGAAGACCAGACAGCAACTTAACCGAGGCAGCAATGTGAAGTGAATGAGTGGAACAGGTTTGAAGAAGCAGGAGGAAAAGCTGCTGAAACTTATCACCTCAAATCTCGCTGCAGAAGGAGCGAGGGAGGGAGAGGGTGTTATTGGCTTTGGAAATCATTGCATCACATTTCTCCAAGGAGAGGTGGATAAAGTGGAGAACTGGGATTACATGGTGGGGACTGTGGCACTCTGGAGGTGGGAAATACATGAACTGAGATGTTCTTTGAAATATAGAGGTGTGGGGGTGAGATGTCAATACAACACAATTACTCTGACTATTCCAGACGTGCAGGAAAGGTAGAAAATCAGTTTTTACTTTAGGCCCTTCAATCCCATATTTGGAGTAGAATATTTTGTGGAAATTGATATTTTCATTTTCAATGAAAGTTGTACTAGTCGTTTCTTCAATATTTACTTTGGCAGGCTCTTTTTGGCTGATGTCTAAGAATCGTATCAGTACTGTGGATTTATTTTCCTTTGGCCTGTCTCGTCATTTCTACATGACTTGAAAAGACACAGACACTAATGCTAACTGGCTAAAAAGCCCTTCATTTATCAGTTACAGGGCATCACAGCACAACTCTTTATCCATATTTATCCATCCCTGTATTTATTGTGCCATTGTCTGTACGCATCCTATTCATCTCGCCTTCTTTGTCTTCCACCTCACCTTTTCGCCTTCTATCTTGTGCCTTGCAGCGTGTCTTGGGAGAGGTTTGTACATAAACAGGCTTCTATAATGAGTGCCGAATCAGGATGGGGACAAACAATAGGACTGTGTGACAGAAGGGCCGCCAGGAAAGAGAGACGCTGCAGGAAGTATTCTCAGGGAAAGGTTAAAGCTCTGTTGAGAGCAGGCATCCTCTACACAGCATCCTGCTGCTTTCTCCCTGTCCGTCATGTTCACCCCCCCTCCGGAAAAAAATAAATAAAAAAAAGGCACAATAAGAGATTTCTGACTGTGTAAGCAAGTATGTGGTGCTCCGGTGCACAGACAAGATAATTGGAGTGATTTGTACTGCCTGTCAAAAAAGGGTGTGTGGGGATTTTGGTCCATTCGAACAAATTTTGTTGTGCTCTAAATCTGAAAACAATGGGCATTTGATAAACACGCCATGAGGCGACGAAAGAACATGTTTAAAAACCTTCCATGTGTCCATCTGGATAAATTACCATACCATTGACACAAGCGTCTGGGGATGACAAAATGTCAGCTTGATAGGAAATATCTGCTGTGTTAAAGGCAACAAGAACTCTCCTTGGGGATGCTGACAAGACCGGCTGAATGGTGCATCGGCAAAATCAAGGATTTTAATGTTGTAAGGTCAGGAAGGTTGTCAGACCATGATTGCTGAATGTCAGATTGCCATCTGAATAAAATCTGAGTCTTGTGAATGGCCATCTAGAACAAATAACCTTTGAGGCATACTCTCCAATGACCTGATATATAGGGAAATCACATTTAACGCTAGTCACACAGAATAAACCCTCGGAGCCCTTGGCTCACCCCGTGATTATTCAGACATACATCTCGGCAGCCACCGTGGATAATCAAATTGATTTGCTTGTTCCCACCCGTGACTCCTTGCTGCAGTATATTTTCCTTATTAAGCTCTCTGAGCATCTAACTATTCCCCTGCTTGGTTTGTACCGCAAGAATTGGACGGTGAGGTCAGAGACACTTTGTAAACTAGATCAACAGATTGTGGAATTCACAGTTTTTCCAAACAGATGTTTAGTTTTTTTTTTTTTTTCTATATTTCTAACATCAGGTAGCTTCATTTTCTTATAATCTTGTTTCATGAGACATTAAGTTCGGAAACATGGCTTGGTTTTTACTGAGGGAAGTTGTACTGCACTGAGCCTGCTGCGACTCCATTTAATTTAAAGTTCTTTATCAGGGAAAGCATCTCTGTAATCCATGGCTGTTTCCTCTCTGATCCTCTATGCCAGACTGAGAATACACCAGCCCGACTGCAGGAGCTGTGAATCTGTGGTGTCCTGACGTCTGTGAAGTTTGTATTCACTGCTACCCAGCCGTCGCTTTATTATCCCTGCTCTTCTTTTCTAAAGGTGACATTTGTCTAACTGTTCAATCCCTCCAACACGCAGCAGTGCAGTTTGGGACCTATTCAGCTTTATGGTCCCGCTTTACAGTAGGTGTGTGCTGAATTTAGAATTCAGATAAGAAATGGCATGTCTTGGAACTGCTGGGCACTTAAACCCCCTTGCCATCCATTTAATTAAAAACAATACAATAAATTACAAGCAATGCTATTAAGAGGTTGGAGGGAGGCAGAACAGGAAGAAAGAGGAGGCAAGATAAATTATGACCTTTTGCTGGAAAACATTTTAAAGCAGGGATATCACGGCGTGAGCATAAATTTTGGAGTGCAAGAGTGCTGATCTGTCAATCATTCAGTGTTTCTGCATGCAACAGTGAGGGATTTCCATATTTCACAGTACAAGTCAAACTATAAAACATTTAATCTGTGCATACAAGCACATTTCAAAACATACGTGACAGCTGTCAAAAACAAAACAAAACCACAAATGTCTTGCTCTTTTGCCAAATTTCAAACACAGTAATGTGCTTGTCACCAAAAGAACCCTTTATCAGTGTTTGCAGCCACTGGATTGCACCTCCAAAACAGACTGACAAATATCTTTTTATAATCTGTAAACCAGCAAGCACATTAGGAGCTTTTGAGCTTATTCACTTCATCCACTGTTAGACTAGGAGCTTCACCACTGTCGAGATTTAACCGGCAAGTCCAAATCCACAGTGCGATCGTTGCTCAGTATTAATCCACAAAACATCTCAAATACTGTGTAAGCATGGTTTCCAATAACATCAGAAATAGTATAAACACATCAGATACACTGCTGAGGCCCTCACCAGCAGTTCAGATGACGCACTGAGGGCAAGAAACAAAACCCGAAACTGAGCCAACCTACAAAAGGAAATCTTAATTTAGCTCTTATGTGCTTTAGGCTTGGAAGAACCTAAGTTCAATATACAGCTCTGAAAACAAGTGAAAAGCATGTAAACACAGAAAAATCCAGGAATAACTGAGGTCAGTGTTTCATGAGTGTCAAGACAAACGTGTGTGTGTATAGACTGGGAGAGCTAAATTGATGAGAGTGATGGAGCGCTTACATGATTACATTACTCTGTTATTTGTCTATCGTGACGGCCATCCTTGTGCAACTTGAGTGCTTATATGTATGTGCGTGTGTGTGTCTGTGTGTGCAGCACGCAGGGAATGGCGGCGTACATGAGCAGCATACTGATGAGCGCCAGCATCCTCCGATCAAATTACACCACCTACTCTCTTTTTTCCCTGCCGCTTTCAGTCAATTTTGCCTGTTGCCCCTCCTTTTCTCAGCTTCTCTCTCTGCAGGTAAACAACTTGATATTTCACTGCTGCTACAGCAGTTCAATTCCCGATCAGAGCCTTGCTTTGTCTGTAAGATCGCCTTTAGATACGCCTCGCTCCTTTTTAAAATCACCAAATATTTAAATACATCATTAACTCTACGTCACCCACCAGAAAATGGCATCGACCTGTGTCCTCATTAGATCCTTTTCCTCATCAGGGTCTCAGCTTAACCTCACTTTATTTTAGTGGAATACTATCAATCACAAGTCCAAAGTTAAACGATAAACATATTAAACAAAAATAACTTCTTGCTCAGCTGTTGATGTGTTAACTGCCAACAGTGATTAGATGAAACTCTGCTGTTATTTTAATAGCAGCACATGCTCTGGTTATTTGTTTATTTCTGGGCTCCACACTGGCATCTCATCTCATCTCATCTTGGTCATCTCTGTGCTGATATCTATCAGAAAGTGTAAAAAAAAATGAAGGCACGATGAAATAATCAATCTAATACATTATGTGAATAAACTATTACATTTGATTTGGCTAAATATCTAAGAGATTTTGTAATTATTAGGCAGCGTGATGTTATCTCATTTGCACAAGTTGATTGCAGGCCATTTGTATTTAATGTATTTTTAGTTGATTTCAAAAGATTTGAACAACAACCTGCATCATTTTGGCCACTGCAGGAGTGTGACCCCCCTCCGTTCAACTGAGGCTGCAGGGGAATATACATTACAGCCCAGCTGGTAGCAACACTGGCACACCTCACTCACATCACTTAGACAAATTGACTCAAGGAGGAAATAAATCAGAATTTACGAGGAGGAAGTAAGAAGTAGGGAAAGGGAAGACGAGGCATGGGAGGCTACTCTCCCAAAAACGAATAGTGTTTGGGGTGTTTCAGTCTGAACCTAAGTGATGCACTAACTGAGTGACTGACACATCACCATCACTAGAGCCAGTGTAGCTGAAAAGCTCGGCCGCTTTTCCTCTTTGCCTTAACATCTTTTGAAAAGAGAGGTAAAAGAGAGACTGATTTAAAGAAATAAATTGATAGAGATGGAGAGAAACAGCTTGAGCGAGAGAAGAAAGAGAATCCATAAAACACAGATTAGGCTTCCTGAACCTGTCCAATGTAGAATGTCTAATATCAGCTGCTGTGTTGTAAAACTGACACACAGAGCAGAGGCAGAGTCCCACTGAGTACAAACCGGGATACCGGGGAGCGTTTTTGGAATCGGCACAGATGGACAACACCTTCTTCTGAATGCTGATTGGCTCTGTGCGCTGCTGGACACCAAGTCCAGGTCAAATGCTTGCAGAGGTGAAGCACAGCAGGGCTCATCAACCAGGAGGTCAAAGGAGTGGAGGCAGAAATGAGGTGGAGTCAAAGCACAAAGTCGACTAATTGGAGTCAGCTGCTCGGGTGGCTTTACTGTAGAGATTTAGAAAAATATAGTGAGATGCACTCAGATTAATTGTTAATTCTTGATTCATTATCCACATCTTTAGCTAGTCTGTAGATTACACTGAGATAAGTCATTTAGTCTGTTAAATGTAAGTGTAAAACAATATTGGCTTTACGTTGCTCCTGGCTTATGAACAGGATGTTGGGAGACACCATTGAAGATCTCAAAGGACAATGCACGATCGCCGAAATCAAGAGGCTAAATTGGCATGATGAAGCCCTGAGCTCCGCTGCTGTGAAGCTGGTGGGGTGGGGAGAGCTGGGGGTTAATCTGAGGCTGGGTACTGAAGCAGTAATGCCAGGGCTCATGGGGAATTACTGGGGAGATTTGGAGGAAATCTGCTGGCAGCAATTTCCCTGTCGCTTTTATTAGCCTAGATGTGCAATTTGCTGCTGGCTGCTTTAATATGACAGGCTACGTCTTGCTTGTGTGTGTGTGTGTTCTTTCTTTCTTTTTTTTTTTTTTTTTTTTACACCACCCCGTATGAGCAGAGTGGTGATTCAAGTTCAAGAGATGCACAGGAAGAAAATAAAATGTGTCACTGTGTGTTATGTAATAGAATATGATACTGTACTCCACCCACAGGGCACTTCCTCATTTGAAGAAAGGTCAGAGGTCATCCACGACAATTAAATGTCTGGCTTAAGGTTACTTAGGTCATGTTGTGGTCAGACGATGGTTTCACCGCTTTGTTTCTTGGCCCCCTCGCTGCTCCACAGACTAGCTTGTTTGCATATACATTTGTATGTGTGTGTGTGGTGACAAACTGTATTAGCAGCAGCCCATATCATCCCCGGGGCACATGACATACAAGCACCTCAGCACATAGTCTATCTTCCTCTCACACACTGTCTCTGCAGTCTCCGTCCAGGCCTACAGGCTCTCAGCTGCTTAGCATGTAAAGGCTGAGGAGCTGACTGATGCTGAATAAGAAGAAAGCATAAGTCTCAGAGTTAATTGTGAATGTCATGGTCAGGAAGCGGTCAAGAAAGCTGAATGAAAATTCAGAGACATTAACACCGGTTAGCCCTGATGCCAGTCTTCAGACATGCTGACTTGCTTAAACATCACTTGGTTGGGGAGTCAATAGTTTCAGAGAGAGAAGCATGCTGGAGCTTAATTACGAAGTATTGTATCTTTCTGAGTCCTTGAAACAAAGTCTGTATCATTCAAAGCACAGCAAATCAAGCAGGGAGTGCAGGGAATGATAGATGTGAATGCACGGAAGGTACAGAGTACACGTGCAGCATCTTTTTTCTGATTACTGCTTCTGATGTGAGGAAGATAAGCAGCTATCCCATGCCTCCATGTGTCTCATTATACCGGGAGACAAACAGCAACTTTAAAATGCTAAAATGCTAAAAGCCCCCCTCCATTTGCTTTACATTACAAAGTAAATGTGAGGACACAGTGAGGAACGACTGCAAGGAAGCCAAGCGAGTCGGCAAAACTGCAGGAATAATGTACAGGATCTGTGCCAGGACAAGTGGGAACGAAGGTGGGAGGAAGCAGAGCTGCAGCTTACAGCATCACCACGTTTCAATCAACAGCAGCTCCAGTTTCTGATCCTGAGTTGGAGACAGACTGTGAAAACTATCCAACCAACATTTTTAGGTGGTTCATGTATTTGTCGTTTCTTTTCACAGACACTCAAAAAGCACAAAATGCGTGCTGACTTCAAGTGTAACTCTTGAGGGTATCTTATCTGACATCTGTCACAATAAAAGGATTTTATCATTGTGTAAGTTATATGAAGCAGCCAGTTTAGATGAAAATGAGTTTTTATGTCCCACCATGTGTTGGATGCATTGAGTGTAACACACCCTGTTCTCTCTCTGTTCTGGCTGTATCCCCTCCCCTCATATGGCAGATACAACCATCGCCCTCTTATCCTGCCACATCTTCAGACAAATCTCTTCCCATTAAGTCAAATCACAGATATGTTCTCCCCCGTCACATTATCAGTGCATTATTATACTGTGTGGTCTGGACATTGGTCACACAACGCATCTTGGTACTAATTAGACTTTAAATAAAACTATGGGACACTAATGGGAGTATTTACTGTGTTCCACCAATTTGGTTTCACTTTGCCACATAAACCTAGATTCATTGAGGCCCTGACCATCAGGTTGGTGCATACTGTAAACACAACATTACTGCTTCTGGAATAGGCAGAAGCAACAGTCCATGTGTGGCACTGTGATAGAGTCAAACTGCTGTGCCAAAAGCATAATTGGCCCCCAGCAACAGACCCACAGCGACAGCAATCAGGCCTCAGTCCAGTAGTTTGGACCGACTTCATAAAGACCCCTCTGACATCTCAGATTATGTTTGTTTGCGCGGCTACTCTCACATTTATGTGCATCTTCTCTGGTAATTTATGACTCTCTGCAGCTCTATTGGGAGCTGTTTGGTGCAACTCCACATCTTTGGCACTCGGAACAAAACATTCAAAACGCAACTTGCTTAAATTAGAGGGAACCAATTAAGAGAGCAATGGGTGGTGAACACAATCAAAGGCAACATGTCAGCCATCTAAACCCATTTTCAAAGCATAATTGGATATATAAGCAATTGTTGAACAACTAAAATATAATTTACTGTTTATTTTTTATGACCAAAAACACAACATAAGGATGTAACCGACTGCATGTGAACACGCAGGAGTCACTGAGAGGCTTTTTCCTGCAGTGAGGTGTTTCTTTTCTTTTTTTTTTTGTATAGATTTTATAAACTGCTGCCTGCTTCTACACGCTGTGATTGTTTATGAAGAGACAGGCTGCATGTCAGCACATCCATCTTTCACTTGATTCTTTTCGTCTCTCCTCTGTGGACAAGAAAAAAAATTACACGACATTTTTCTTATTATCTTGAGAGTATTATAATAACATGATGGCTCCTATAATTTCCATATTTATATCATGGGAAAAGGTAGGAGCTTTTCCCATTCTTAGTCAGGCACGTCCTGTAATTCATCCATATGGATGATATTTTCCTATTCTGAGGTAAAGCCCCAGGGGACAGAAAACTGCCTGTCTGGCATTCTTTGGTCCAAGTCTGGGGAATTTGGTGATGACGGATAAAATGAGAGGTGCCATATCTTAAGGGACAGAACTAATGAAGCAGGTAATGAATGAACCTACTTCCTAAAACATCAGCTCGCACAGCTGGAGTATAATAGACTGCAAGAACAAATCAGTCACTGATAAGCTCGGTTGTGCCTCGCTCACTAGAGTTGTTGACTTAAATAACACAAACCATGGAAGTCCAACTCATTGAAAAATAGGACGATCAATAGCTCTGATAAATAGATGCAAGAATCAAATAGTTGACTTAAAATGTTTAAACACAACAAAACAAATATTTTCAAATACAAACTTGTCATGTAATATCTGAATATCAATGGTTCAAATTCACAAAAAATGTCGGCTCTTTTACATTCTTGCTTTTGTCAAACTGTCCATGCTTCATGAAAATACCCACGTCTTTCAAATTAAACGCCTCCAGTTTATCACGCAGGTTTTACGGAATATATTTGTTGTTTCCCATCCTAAGCTGGCAACCTAAATGTTATGAAACCTATTTTTTTGGCTGAATTTGCTTTTCCATGACAAATAACTTTTACATTTAAACACTACAGACATGCAACATACATGCATATGCATATATATGTTTTGTAGATAGATACAAAGATATAAGATATGATATCAGTGCAATTCATCATGGCTGAAATAAAGTGGCAGGTGGCCTCCCTACTGCCAGTCCTGTTGTCCTGTGGTGCCCTGCTGCCCCCTCCTGTCCCGATCTGACTCACCCTTCTGCTCCCCTACTGGCCCTCGTTGTGCCCCATGAAGCTGGGGGAGCCACCACCACAAGCCCAGACCTCAAACACCCCCTTTTATGTGTGTGTACTATAAACCTTAAGGGCGTTTCCGCCCTCTATCAGCGCAGCCCCCGCTGAGGGTGACACCTGCAAATAACAGTTTAATAGCTGAGTAATGTCTCTGGCCTCCTCCCCAGCTGTGCCGGGGCAGCCTGGTGGGCCATGAGGCAATTGAAAAGCCTCTTTCCCGTCTTAAATGTATGCTCACCAACATGTCCATGAACACATATGTACACAAACTGTATACACACACACACACAGACTGATGTGAGCTGATGAAACAGTCAGAAGGCAGTAAAACTGGGGCACAAGTGCCAACAGCTGCCCAGCGAACGGGCTTATTCATCATGTGTTCATAGTCCACCTGCTCCTGCTAATGTTTTTTCCTCCATTACAGCGATGTTTGTCTGCTGATTTTGTACAGTGCATCCTTCACAGAATGAACAAGTTCATCATGGGGGTGAACC
Source organism: Echeneis naucrates (assembly GCF_900963305.1). Lineage (NCBI taxonomy): Eukaryota > Metazoa > Chordata > Actinopteri > Carangiformes > Echeneidae > Echeneis > Echeneis naucrates. The sequence continues at coordinate 16,934,208 of NC_042512.1, read as the reverse complement.
TCAGAAGTGTCATCCATACATTTCACAGAATAGGATTATTACAGGAAAATGCTTCCGCGTGGGGTGAATATTGATTCTGCTATCTAATGAAATATTCCTTTTCGTGGATCTTGATGATTATCCACTTGTTGAGATTATCAAACACTCCAAGTCAACTGTGCACGCATTCAAGACATGCCAGAGTCGATAAATATTTAAGAGCATGAAATCAAACGGCCGCAGAGGCACACCAGGCTGAAGAGCAGGCTTGTTTCTGTTCAGTTCTCTGTATGTGTGTGGCTGCAGCCGGATCTGTAGCTGTTCCGATGAAGCACAATTTATGAAATAGACATTTATCCCCTAGCCTGCATATGCAGCAGATATTTTTATCTGTAAGTAAATAAAGGTGAATTTCACTTCCTGGCAGCATGTAAAACTTTGTTGGGCAATTTTCACAGTGAAGTACAATACTATCTGGAAGACCAAACTCTCCCTGGTGAAATGGGAAAAAAGGAAAAGATGTTTCAGAGAAACTGCCAGGAGACTGGCATTTTCCAAACAGAGTAAAGTTTTGTTTTACCAACATTTGATAAAATGATGAATTTCACTGGCTCTCCTGCTGTTAGAGAATAAATCTCATGCATGTAATCTCTTGACAAGATAAAATCTCTCATATTTTGAGATAATATTTTACTTGACTGATGAATTCTTTCTAATAAAATTACACACTAATGAAACCAAAATGAAGCCAAGATCTTCCACTTATTGCCTCGATTCACGTGAACTCATGGGATGTTCACTCCAGCTCCTCAGACTAAACCCACTGTGTGACTGGAGCTGCATGTGTCAAGTTTTCATACAGCTGAACAAAGACAGATTCAGGATTGTAAAATTAAAACTCAGAAGCTAGTGGTTGGTTCCTTTTATATTTACCTTTGTGCTAAACAAAGTCAGCATGCCAGAAATCCCAGGTGAGTTTAATTAATTGTACGCACAACTATCAAAACAATAGAATTTATCTATTAAGTTACAGAAACCTTGGGTTCTTGTCTGACCCTGTATTAGATAAACATTACGTCCTTTTCGTTGGAAATTCCTAAAAAAAGTGCAGCACAAGATGCTGCTGCCACGCTCCTTCGTGGCACAACAACATCTGAGCATATCAGTCCTGTAATGAAGTGACTACAGGGAAATGGCCACTCCAAATAGGAGAAATAGAAGCCACACACACACACTAAAAAAGCTTTGCTCCCACAGCAACACATAATCATTTTAAAAACAGCCAGCTATATAACGTTTGCAGACCTCTTGGTTCATTAGATCCAGGTCTCCGAAGTAATTAAAACTAAATCAGGTGCCTTTGACCATTGCAACTCAGTCATTTTGTATACCTGTGCTGTCATTCATATGGAGGGAGGCCCAGATAAACTCAAATAAAGCAGAGTCTGTTTGTGGATCTTGGGCAGTACGACTGAAAATGTGTGGAAATGTTTCATAAAGCCTTTCTCTAGAAAAAAGACTCCAGTCCGCTGTATCAACTTATATGACTTAAAAAAAAAAGGAAAAAAAAAAAGAACAACTGTCAGTTTTATTGCAGCGGTAAATTTGCATTATCTGTTCAACCGGTGGGAAAGCTGCCATTTGATCAGCAGACCAGACACGAAACCACATAAAGACTGCTGGAAATGACGAGTTTAAGGACAGATACGGTCCAGTTTAAAAATTGTGCTCCGATCTCTTTGTGCTACATGACTGACTATCACTTTATTCATCTCTGTTTTTACATTTGTTTGGGTTCATAACGAAAAGCAAAAAGTGGCGAATGATGTTAAATTCAGTTTCCATGAGCCTTCAAAAGAACTTCTACTTGTGTGTGAATCTGAAATCGACTTGATATAATACAAACAACTAAAACAACCAAACGGTACAACACTCAAATGCTAAAAGTTGCATAAAGTAGTGGGATGAGAGGAATGACCTGTTGCACCGACTGACCCTTGAGTGCGTTTCCTTCGGCTGTCCACACTCCCTTCCTCCCTCGCATGTTTATCTATGAAGATTTATCCCTGAGGTCCAGATTTGTGATGAGGATTCACTTGGCTTGATTATAATGAGAAAGTGTCTTATTGCATGCAGGATAATGAGCTCCTTGACATTTGCCTGAATAATTTGTGCTTTCAAGCAGTCAAACAGATATCAGCATATAGACTAAGGAGACAGAATGCATCTTGGGCTCTTCACATAAAGAATATCCATCTAGCAGCTTAATTACTAGTGACAGATGGGTGACAGGGTCACAGCAGATGCACCCACTTAGCTCTAAAACCACCATTGCAGCACTTGATCTTGACGTTCTTGTAATGCTAAAACCTTGGAGGACCAAAACTAGAATGGCAGCTGTGAGTAATGGGGGTGAGGAGAGAGGGGAGCAGATAACGTTGTGACTATGCTAATAAATTAGGAGAGAATAAGTAGATGGGAGAGTTTTGATAATCACAAAGCCTTGTGATTACCCACAATAAATTCTCCATGACACGTTACCTCAAAAATAAAAAATAAAAAGTGAGGAAACTTGAGAACACTATCTGTTGGCTGAGAGAGCTGAGTGGCATTCATCCATTCATCCTCCTTTCTTCTTTCACTGACTTGGTCAGTAAATCACAGTCCTCTTTTTTTTTAATTTTTTTTAGCCTTTCCTGCTTTCTGCTGACGTCAGCTTTGAGTGGTCCAGACGTAAGGAGGAGGCATCCATCACCTTTTTATATGTCCAAAGCCTTGGCTGCTTAATGCAGCCTGAGAGAGGGCAAAAGACAATCCAATCAGCCAGCTGAAGATTCAGTCCTGCCACATTCCTGTGATTCTTCTATTTTTGGACTGAAAAGTGCAGAGAGTTGCAGAAAGGGCTTGTTGGGGTAAAAAAAAAAAAAAAAAATCCAGCAACTAACCCCATCCCTGCATATTGCCAGAGTTGACTTAGACTTAGACTTCATTGTCCCTTTGGGGAATTTCTTTTTCACAGCACTGTCTCCATTTAATGTCCATCATCGACAAAAACACAAGAACAAAAGCACACATTTGGCATGCAATAAAAGACGATCAAGCAAGCCCACACTCTGGCCTGTTTATCATAGTAGGAGGGATCAATACATGCAGGAGAGATGCAGGTAGGTCCAGCCATGATCAACATAATATTTGTTGAGAGGGAAATAATTCCCTTTGAGGCCATTCTTTAATGAGACCACAATTCGACATGAACACAAAAGTGATGAGCAGTCTCATCGGAGAAAGAATTCCCCTAACATCAGGCTGGAACGGGAACAAGATAAATTTGGAGCCATTTTCTGGAAACAGCCTCTCGAGACTAATAAGACATTCTCAGAAAGAGAATTAATGTCCACTGCATTCTTCCCCTCATTGTTCATCCCTTCAGATGTGCATGCATTGTCAAAACAGGCAAGCAAAGACGGAGTGTAAACAGATTATGCCGACCAGAGACAATGGCAGATAGCCGACATTGTGCCCTAACGGTGAAAAGAAGCTATTAACCCTCAGTTTGAAGGCCAGGAAAACGGGAGATAATCTACTGCCTCACAAATTTTACACCTTCAAATCCTGCGCCAGTCAGTGGCTCCCAAACCTCAGTTCAGCTGTCCAAAACTGTGTGTGTGTTAGTGGGTGAGTGGGGGTGTGTGTGTGAGGGTGGATCCAGTTTGATCTCACAGATAAGGACAAGATTTGAGAGGATATACTTGTCCAGGAACTGCTGTTACAAGGCAGGTTATAAAGGTTGTTACTACGGCAACCGGACGTGGAGTTGATGATGCCGGTGGTGAAGTCACTCCAGAAAGTCTTTTTTCCCCTTTTACTTTTCAAAACGAGAATGATGAATGATGTGTGCACACGGAGGCAGGTAGGGAAAAAACAACAACACAAAAAGTGAGAAGACCCGACTATGAAGGCAAAAACTTGATTGGACTATTAGTAATGAGGAAGAATGCAAGAATGCCCAATATGATTACAAAACTGCTTTCTCAAGGATGAATTTATTGCCAATTTATTTGATAAAAAAACGGTCAGAATATTCATTTTATAAAAACAAACAGATGTGCCACCTTAAGGTTGTTTTAAATCATTTGTCTGTGAATGTCTTATGTTTTATCTTTAGCACAATGAATCAATTTATACTTCAGACGTCATTAACTGTAAATGAAAACACAGATTTCTGACAAAGCTGGGAGCTTCATTCCCTGCTTAATGTCTGCAACCATTTCCGTTTTGGGCTGCACACACAGCTTACTGTGTGCAGCACTTTATGTTAATAACACCAATAACGATTTGCTGAAGGTGAGTCAGATTGCAGTTAAGAAGGGAGATTCTTTCTGGAATCAACACAATCAATACAATTTGTTGTTGTCACCACAGTGTCATGATTATTGATAAATAAAATGCGCCTTTGAATGCCATGATTACACTTTAATTATACTGATCAGCACAACGACACAATAACACAGAATTATTGATCGTTGCTATTGACGATGCAGATTAGAAAGTTTTGTCACAGCTTCACCTGTAGTGGATGGAGAGGGGGAAGTTAAAACTGGCAGAAACTCCACTCATGTAGTTCATAAATAAAAACATTTCTGCCCACAGCCTACTGGATGCTTCACATGTTGATCATCATCTATTAGTTTCTTTTCCACCCGTATCTATCCATTCACAGCAGCCACCTGTTGGCTTGTGTGGTGGTTTCAATGAGCAACTCATTTTCTGTTAGTCAGCAATGGTTGGTAAGCAATATTTAAAAAGAAAACCCAAACCGACTCACTGATCACAATCCAGTGTTTGACAGCCGACTCCATCTAAGATAAAAAGGCTCCGAAAACCAATCAGCACACATAATGAAGCTGATCTGATGATCAAACATCATTTCAGAAGAATTTTTTGCTCTTGCTGTCATCTAAAAAATATGCGTCCACACCACGAGAGACAGAGTTTGCCTGCTCAAACTTGTTTGTATTCTGCTGCAAGGGCGTATTAAGATTCATATCATGTCTGCCTCCAATCTTGATAAATGGAAAGAGTCTGCAAAAACTTCCCTAAATGTCCCTCTGGCATGGCTGGGGAATAAATTGAGCTAATCAAGGGTGGCCCCACAATCACTGCATCCACAAAGTAATCAAAGAGTCTAAAAGGACACGCAGTGCGCATGTAGATGCAGGAGGGTGTGCGGATGTGTGTCAGTTTCAGAAATCTCCTTGTCTGGGCACTAAAAGCCACCTGAGGGTGTTGTGGCTGGAATCGGCGAGTTCCTCCGTTCATTGTATGTGTGCGTCGTCATGGTGCATGTAAAAGCATTTCTGTCACAGCTGTATGGACACAGTGAGCACAGAGCCAAGTGTCTACATTAATAACCACCTCATTCAGCTGACAGGCTACTCAGGGAAACCCAATAAAAATGTAGATGTACATAGCTGCGGTGAAGATGCATGGCAAACTAAACGTTGACACTCAATAAAAATGAGCTCTTCTGCTCAAATGGCTTCTTTATGTCAGGATCCAAACCTCAGTGGACGCAAACAAATGACTGAGAGGGGGATGACTTTGCAAAGTCCCAGTTAGCTTAACCCTCCTCCCTCCTTCCCTGTACAGTTTTATTCTGTTCAAAATGAAACAAGGCCAAATAACAATCTATTCCTCTGGGCCTGATGACTGTGGAATAAATCCTGGGATTTGGGCAAAACACCGCACCTGCTTTCCTTGCTAATGGGCACGCTCGCACTCTCTCCAAAAAATGTTTCCTGAAGCCAATTTAGGCACTGGTGAGGATATTCTCAGAGGTGGCAATCGTAGCAAACAAATTGTGTGTGTGTGTGTGTGTGTTTCTTCAACCCTTTCCCCCTGTGGAGATAGAATGAAGCGTGATGGATAACCACTTCGCCAAGCTGCTGTTCTTTTCCATGAGCCCGGGTCTGCTCCCAAAAGTGTCGCTCTATAAAACTGGGTTGGAGAAGCAAATTCTACACAAATTCAACTTGATCATTTCAAGTAATATGAGCTCAGAGCTCTAGCTGGCACTTTAATGGATATTTTTTCTGAAGGCAGAGCAAAATTTT